>NW_027175179.1:661000-1322000 GCF_028021215.1 Eschrichtius robustus
AGTAAGAATCTTAAAACCTATGTATTGATATATGTCTGGAAGTGAGTCAAGTGGGTGTAAAGCCGCATAAACACAGCCGTGAAAAGCAGCTAAACCCCATTATAAAAATAAATTACTTTTAAAAACCTGTAAAACAAAGACAGTGAAAGAGAGAGAAATTCTTACAAAATTCGTTCAGAGGCTGTGATGCAACCTGGATTGACCATATCTACACGCACAGCTGGATGAGACATAAGGGTGGACACTCTTGGGGCTGAGAGGTTGGGTGAGGTTGGGTGAGCAAACGCAGACCCTTTAAAGTAATACTGCATGGTACCCATCCCATGGGTCCCAAATCTCCAGGTTCAAGGGCATCTTCCTACATCGAAATCTTGCATGAGGAACCCAGAAGAAGGTACACCGTGTGATTTTGAAAGGTTTCTAAAACGCACCTCATTTCTCATCTCCTTGTGCTCGGGTTCGCCATTCCAGCTACTTCACTAGAAATCTCCCTACTTGGAGAATCAGCACCTTTAACCTCCTGTTATGTACAGGTTGCAATTTGTCCTGAGGATGAACGGGAAGAGGGGAAACCAATGAGAGACTAGATCTAGGTGTTGGGACAGGCACAGGTCACTCTATTTTCCCATCAAGAAGAAGAATTAACCACAGGCTCAGCCTGCCGCCGGGAACCAGAATAGGGCCTGAGGCAATCCCGTGCTTTTGCGGCCAGCTCCCAAACAAGACACTTGAAAAATGGAGCTCAGGGGCACTGCCATTCACAAACCTGCTTAGTTATAAATGATAACTCTCGTCCAAAAATATATTGAGGGAAGGCAACGAAGAGGATTTGAAAGCAAGGCAGAATTGCAGGAAACAGGTTGCAGGAGGTAGATTCGAATCGCCTTTAAAGCACATGAAATGCGGCAAAACGTCGACAATGATGCCCTTGGCCAAGAAGGGCGTATGCGTTTTTTCCTGAATATATTCAGGAAAAAACGCATACGCCCTTTTTGGCCAACCAAGCAACCTGGAAAGGCAAATCAGCGCTACAAAGAAGTCTCACTTCCCATTGGTCAAAAGGGTCATGCTGCAAAAAGTGTCAAAACCAGAAATGCAGGACAGGCCATGGAGAAATGGCAGCCTTGCTACGCTGATGGGCGGGATGTTAATTGCCAGCAGCCACTCTGGAGAAGTGTACGGTGTGTCCTGAAACATTGAAAAAACACAGTTTAGGGAGCATAGGGCACGTCCACTCATGGGCGTATAAATTGGGAAAAAGGAAAATCAGCAACACACAGGCACCCCAAAGTTTAGGGCTGCTCTGTTGACAAGAACCTCCACTTCATGACAACTTAAATATCCCAGGAAAGAGAAAAATGGATAAAGAAGTCGTGGTCCTTATGTACAATGGAATATCACTCAGACATGAAATCAATGTCATAAGGCTAGTAGAAGCAAGATGAGTGTAGTTAGGTACGACGATTCTAAGTGAAATAAGTCACACAGAAAAAGACACTTATCATAAGCTATCACTTATAGAGGGAATGTAAAAACCGCTACACTTGAACTGAATTACAAAACAGAACAGAGTCACTCGTTTAGAAAACACACTATGCCTGCTTAACGGGAAAGATGAGGTGGGGTGATGCATAAAACAAGGGTTTCAAATTAGCTCAGATACCGTTCCATACAACCAATACGTAATAGACAAGACCTACTCCTTGCTCAGTGAACTGGACTCAACACCCCCTATTCACCGCACAAGAATATATGTGACTAGTAATAATCTTAAAACCTATGTATTGATATCTGTCTGGAAGTGAGTCAAGTGGGTGTAAAGCCGCATAAACACAGCCGTGAAAAGCAGCTAAACCCCATTATAAAAATAAATTACTTTTAAAAACCCGTAAAACAAAGACAGTGAAAGAGAGAGAAATTCTTACAAAATTTGTTTAGATGCTGTGATGCAACCTGGATTGACCATATCTACACGCACAGCTGGATGAGACATAAGGGTGGACACTCTTGGGGCTGAAAGGTTGGGTTAGGTTGGGTGAGCAAACGCAGACCCTTTAAAGTAATACTGCGTGGTACCCATCCCATGGGTCCCAAGTCTCCAGGTTCAAGGGCATCTTCCTACATCGAAAGCATGCATGAGAAACTCAGAAGATGGTACACCGTGTGATTTTGAAAGGTTTCTAAAACGCACCTCATTTCTCATCTCCTTGTGCTCGGGTTCTCCATTCCAGCTACTTTACTAGCAATCTCCCTACTTGGAGAATCAGCACCTTTAACCTCCTGTTCTGTACAGGTTGCAATTTGTCCTGAGGATGAACGGGAAGAGGAGCAACCAATGAGAGACTAGATCTAGGTGTTGGGACAGGCACAGGTCACTCTAATTTCCCATCAGGAAGAAGAATTAATCACAGGCTCAGCCTGCCGCTCAGAAGCACAATAGGGCCTGAGGCAATCCCGCGCTTTTGCGGCCAGCTCCCAAAAAAGCGAGTTGAAAAATGGAGCTCAGGGACACTGCAATTCACAAACCCGCAGAGTTATAAATGATAACTCTCATCCACAGATATATTGAGGGAAGGCAACGAAGAGGATTTGAAAGCAAGGCAGAATTGCAGAAAACAGATTTCAGGAGGTAGATTCGAATCGCCTTTAAAGCACATGAAAAGCGGCAAAAGGTCGACAATGATGCCCTTGGCCAAAAAGGGCGTATGCGTTTTTTCCTGAATATATTCAGGAAAAAACGCATACGCCCTTTTTGGCCAACCAAGCAACCTGGAAAGGCAAATCAGCGCTACAAAGAAGTCTCGCTTCCCATCGGTCAAAAGGGCCATGCTGCAAAAAGTGTCAAAACCAGAAATGCAGGACAGGCCATGGAGAAATGGCAGCCTTGCTACGCTGATGAGCGGGATGTAAATTGCCAACAGCCACTCTGCAGAAGTGTACAGTGTGTCCTGAAACATCGAAAAAACACAGCTTAGGGAGCATAGGGCACGTCCATTCATGGGCGTATAAATTGGGAAAACTAAAAATCAGCAAGACACAGGCACCCGAAAGTTTAGGGCTGTTCTGTTGACAAGAACCTCCACTTCATGACACCTTAAATATCCCAGGAAAGAGAAAAATGGATAAAGAAGTTGTGGTCCTTATGTACAATGCAATATCACTCAGACATGAAATCAATGTCATAAGGCTAGTAGAAGCAAGATGAGTGGACTTAGGTACGACGATTCTAAGTGAAATAAGTCACACAGAAAAAGACACTTATCATAAGCTATCACTTATAGAGGGAATGTAAAAACCGCTACACTTGAACTGAATTACAGAACAGAACAGAATCACACGTTTAGAAAACACACTATGGCTGCTTAACGGGAAAGGTGAGGTGGGGTGATGCATAAAACAAGGGTTTCAAATTCGCTCAGATACCGTTCCATACACCCAATATGTAATAGACAAGACCTACTCTTTGCTCAGTGAACTGGACTCAACACCCCCTATTCACCGCACAAGAATATATGTGACTAGTAAGAATCTTAAAACCTATGTATTGATATATGTCTGGAAGTGAGTCAAGTGGGTGTAAAGCCGCATAAACACAGCCGTGAAAAGCAGCTAAACCCCATTATAAAAATAAATTACTTTTAAAAACCTGTAAAACAAAGACAGTGAAAGAGAGAGAAATTCTTACAAAATTCGTTCAGAGGCTGTGATGCAACCTGGATTGACCATATCTACACGCACAGCTGGATGAGACATAAGGGTGGACACTCTTGGGGCTGAGAGGTTGGGTGAGGTTGGGTGAGCAAACGCAGACCCTTTAAAGTAATACTGCATGGTACCCATCCCATGGGTCCCAAATCTCCAGGTTCAAGGGCATCTTCCTACATCGAAATCTTGCATGAGGAACCCAGAAGAAGGTACACGGTGTGATTTTGAAAGGTTTCTAAAACGCACCTCATTTCTCATCTCCTTGTGCTCGGGTTCGCCATTCCAGCTACTTCACTAGAAATCTCCCTACTTGGAGAATCAGCACCTTTAACCTCCTGTTATGTACAGGTTGCAATTTGTCCTGAGGATGAACGGGAAGAGGGGCAACCAATGAGAGACTAGATCTAGGTGTTGGGACAGGCACAGGTCACTCTATTTTCCCATCAGGAAGAAGAATTAACCACAGGCTCAGCCTGCCGCCGGGAACCAGAATAGGGCCTGAGGCAATCCCGTGCTTTTGCGGCCAGCTCCCAAACAAGACACTTGAAAAATGGAGCTCAGGGGCACTGCCATTCACAAACCTGCTTAGTTATAAATGATAACTCTCGTCCAAAAATATATTGAGGGAAGGCAACGAAGAGGATTTGAAAGCAAGGCAGAATTGCAGGAAACAGGTTGCAGGAGGTAGATTCGAATCGCCTTTAAAGCACATGAAATGCGGCAAAACGTCGACAATGATGCCCTTGGCCAAGAAGGGCGTATGCGTTTTTTCCTGAATATATTCAGGAAAAAACGCATACGCCCTTTTTGGCCAACCAAGCAACCTGGAAAGGCAAATCAGCGCTACAAAGAAGTCTCACTTCCCATCGGTCAAAACGGCCATGCTGCAAAAAGTGTCAAAACCAGAAATGCAGGACAGGCCATGGAGAAATGGCAGCCTTGCTACGCTGATGGGCGGGATGTTAATTGCCAGCAGCCACTCTGGAGAAGTGTACGGTGTGTCCTGAAACATCGAAAAAACACAGTTTAGGGAGCATAGGGCACGTCCACTCATGGGCGTATAAATTGGGAAAAAGGAAAATCAGCAACACACAGGCACCCCAAAGTTTAGGGCTCCTCTGTTGACAAGAACCTCCACTTCATGACAACTTAAATATCCCAGGAAAGAGAAAAATGGATAAAGAAGTCGTGGTCCTTATGTACAATGGAATATCACTCAGACATGAAATCAATGTCATAAGGCTAGTAGAAGCAAGATGAGTGTAGTTAGGTACGACGATTCTAAGTGAAATAAGTCACACAGAAAAAGACACTTATCATAAGCTATCACTTATAGAGGGAATGTAAAAACCGCTACACTTGAACTGAATTACAAAACAGAACAGAGTCACTCGTTTAGAAAACACACTATGCCTGCTTAACGGGAAAGATGAGGTGGGGTGATGCATAAAACAAGGGTTTCAAATTAGCTCAGATACCGTTCCATACAACCAATACGTAATAGACAAGACCTACTCCTTGCTCAGTGAACTGGACTCAACACCCCCTATTCACCGCACAAGAATATTTGTGACTAGTAATAATCTTAAAACCTATGTATTGATATCTGTCTGGAAGTGAGTCAAGTGGGTGTAAAGCCGCATAAACACAGCCGTGAAAAGCAGCTAAACCCCATTATAAAAATAAATTACTTTTAAAAACCCGTAAAACAAAGACAGTGAAAGAGAGAGAAATTCTTACAAAATTTGTTCAGAGGCTGTGATGCAACCTGGATTGACCATATCTACACGCACAGCTGGATGAGACATAAGGGTGGACACTCTTGGGGCTGAGAGGTTGGGTGAGGTTGGGTGAGCAAACGCAGACCCTTTAAAGTAATACTGCATGGTACCCATCCCATGGGTCCCAAATCTCCAGGTTCAAGGGCATCTTCCTACATCGAAATCTTGCATGAGGAACCCAGAAGAAGGTACACGGTGTGATTTTGAAAGGTTTCTAAAACGCACCTCATTTCTCATCTCCTTGTGCTCGGGTTCGCCATTCCAGCTACTTCACTAGAAATCTCCCTACTTGGAGAATCAGCACCTTTAACCTCCTGTTATGTACAGGTTGCAATTTGTCCTGAGGATGAACGGGAAGAGGGGCAACCAATGAGAGACTAGATCTAGGTGTTGGGACAGGCACAGGTCACTCTATTTTCCCATCAGGAAGAAGAATTAACCACAGGCTCAGCCTGCCGCCGGGAACCAGAATAGGGCCTGAGGCAATCCCGTGCTTTTGCGGCCAGCTCCCAAACAAGACACTTGAAAAATGGAGCTCAGGGGCACTGCCATTCACAAACCTGCTTAGTTATAAATGATAACTCTCGTCCAAAAATATATTGAGGGAAGGCAACGAAGAGGATTTGAAAGCAAGGCAGAATTGCAGGAAACAGGTTGCAGGAGGTAGATTCGAATCGCCTTTAAAGCACATGAAATGCGGCAAAACGTCGACAATGATGCCCTTGGCCAAGAAGGGCGTATGCGTTTTTTCCTGAATATATTCAGGAAAAAACGCATACGCCCTTTTTGGCCAACCAAGCAACCTGGAAAGGCAAATCAGCGCTACAAAGAAGTCTCACTTCCCATCGGTCAAAACGGCCATGCTGCAAAAAGTGTCAAAACCAGAAATGCAGGACAGGCCATGGAGAAATGGCAGCCTTGCTACGCTGATGGGCGGGATGTTAATTGCCAGCAGCCACTCTGGAGAAGTGTACGGTGTGTCCTGAAACATCGAAAAAACACAGTTTAGGGAGCATAGGGCACGTCCACTCATGGGCGTATAAATTGGGAAAAAGGAAAATCAGCAACACACAGGCACCCCAAAGTTTAGGGCTCCTCTGTTGACAAGAACCTCCACTTCATGACAACTTAAATATCCCAGGAAAGAGAAAAATGGATAAAGAAGTCGTGGTCCTTATGTACAATGGAATATCACTCAGACAAGAAATCAATGTCATAAGGCTAGTAGAAGCAAGATGAGTGTAGTTAGGTACGACGATTCTAAGTGAAATAAGTCACACAGAAAAAGACACTTATCATAAGCTATCACTTATAGAGGGAATGTAAAAACCGCTACACTTGAACTGAATTACAAAACAGAACAGAGTCACTCGTTTAGAAAACACACTATGCCTGCTTAACGGGAAAGATGAGGTGGGGTGATGCATAAAACAAGGGTTTCAAATTAGCTCAGATACCGTTCCATACAACCAATACGTAATAGACAAGACCTACTCCTTGCTCAGTGAACTGGACTCAACACCCCCTATTCACCGCACAAGAATATTTGTGACTAGTAATAATCTTAAAACCTATGTATTGATATCTGTCTGGAAGTGAGTCAAGTGGGTGTAAAGCCGCATAAACACAGCCGTGAAAAGCAGCTAAACCCCATTATAAAAATAAATTACTTTTAAAAACCCGTAAAACAAAGACAGTGAAAGAGAGAGAAATTCTTACAAAATTTGTTCAGAGGCTGTGATGCAACCTGGATTGACCATATCTACACGCACAGCTGGATGAGACATAAGGGTGGACACTCTTGGGGCTGAAAGGTTGGGTTAGGTTGGGTGAGCAAACGCAGACCCTTTAAAGTAATACTGCGTGGTACCCATCCCATGGGTCCCAAGTCTCCAGGTTCAAGGGCATCTTCCTACATCGAAAGCATGCATGAGAAACTCAGAAGATGGTACACCGTGTGATTTTGAAAGGTTTCTAAAACGCACCTCATTTCTCATCTCCTTGTGCTCGGGTTCTCCATTCCAGCTACTTTACTAGCAATCTCCCTACTTGGAGAATCAGCACCTTTAACCTCCTGTTCTGTACAGGTTGCAATTTGTCCTGAGGATGAACGGGAAGAGGGGCAACCAATGAGAGACTAGATCTAGGTGTTGGGACAGGCACAGGTCACTCTAATTTCCCATCAGGAAGAAGAATTAATCACAGGCTCAGCCTGCCGCTCAGAAGCACAAAAGGGCCTGAGGCAATCCCGCGCTTTTGCGGCCAGCTCCCAAAAAAGCGAGTTGAAAAATGGAGCTCAGGGACACTGCAATTCACAAACCCGCAGAGTTATAAATGATAACTCTCATCCACAGATATATTGAGGGAAGGCAACGAAGAGGATTTGAAAGCAAGGCAGAATTGCAGAAAACAGATTTCAGGAGGTAGATTCGAATCGCCTTTAAAGCACATGAAAAGCGGCAAAAGGTCGACAATGATGCCCTTGGCCAAAAAGGGCGTATGCGTTTTTTCCTGAATATATTCAGGAAAAAACGCATACGCCCTTTTTGGCCAACCAAGCAACCTGGAAAGGCAAATCAGCGCTACAAAGAAGTCTCGCTTCCCATCGGTCAAAAGGGCCATGCTGCAAAAAGTGTCAAAACCAGAAATGCAGGACAGGCCATGGAGAAATGGCAGCCTTGCTACGCTGATGAGCGGGATGTAAATTGCCAACAGGCAGTCTGGAGAAGTGTACAGTGTGTCCTGAAACATCGAAAAAACACAGCTTAGGGAGCATAGGGCACGTCCATTCATGGGCGTATAAATTGGGAAAACTAAAAATCAGCAAGACACAGGCACCCGAAAGTTTAGGGCTGTTCTGTTGACAAGAACCTCCACTTCATGACACCTTAAATATCCCAGGAAAGAGAAAAATGGATAAAGAAGTTGTGGTCCTTATGTACAATGCAATATCACTCAGACATGAAATCAATGTCATAAGGCTAGTAGAAGCAAGATGAGTGGACTTAGGTACGACGATTCTAAGTGAAATAAGTCACACAGAAAAAGACACTTATCATAAGCTATCACTTACAGAGGGAATGTAAAAACCGCTACACTTGAACTGAATTACAGAACAGAACAGAATCACACGTTTAGAAAACACACTATGGCTGCTTAACGGGAAAGGTGAGGTGGGGTGATGCATAAAACAAGGGGTTCAAATTCGCTCAGATACCGTTCCATACACCCAATATGTAATAGACAAGACCTACTCTTTGCTCAGTGAACTGGACTCAACACCCCCTATTCACCGCACAAGAATATATGTGACTAGTAACAATCTTAAAACCTATGTATTGATATCTGTCTGGAAGTGAGTCAAGTGGGTGTAAATCCGCATAAACACAGCCGTGAAAAGCAGCTAAACCCCATTATAAAAATAAATTACTTTTAAAAACCCGTAAAACAAAGACAGTGAAAGAGAGACAAATTCTTACAAAATTCGTTCAGGGGCTGTGATTCAACCTGGATTGACCATATCTAGACCCACAGCTGGATGAGACATAAGGGTGGACACACTTGGGGCTGAGAGGTTGGGTGAGGTTGGGTGAGAAAACGCAGACCCTTTAAAGTAATACTGCATGGTACCCATCCCATGGGTCCCAAATCTCCAGGTTCAAGGGCATCTTCCTACATCGAAATCTTGCATGAGGAACCCGGAAGAAGGTACACCGTGTGATTTTGAAAGGTTTCTAAAACGCACCTCATTTCTCATCTCCTTGTGCTCGGGTTCGCCATTCCAGCTACTTCACTAGCAATCTCCCTACTTGGAGAATCAGCACCTTTAACCTCCTGTTCTGTACAGGTTGCAATTTGTCCTGAGGATGAACGGGAAGAGGGGCAACCAATGAGAGACTAGATCTAGGTTTTGGGACAGGCACAGGTCACTGTATTTTCCCATCAGGAAGAAGAATTAACCACAGGCTCAGCCTGCCGCCGGGAACCAGAATAGGGCCTGAGGCAATCCCGTGCTTTTGCGGCCAGCTCCCAAACAAGACAGTTGAAAAATGGAGCTCAGGGGCACTGCCATTCACAAACCTGCTGAGTTATAAATGATAACTCTCGTCCACAAATATATTGAGGGAAGGCAACGAAGAGGATTTGAAAGCAAGGCAGAATTGCAGGAAACAGGTTTCAGGAGGTAGATTCGAATCGCCTTTAAAGCACATGAAAAGCGGCAAAACGTCGACAATGATGCCCTTGGCCAAAAAGGGCGTATGCGTTTTTTCCTGAATATATTCAGGAAAAAACGCATACGCCCTTTTTGGCCAACCAAGCAACCTGGAAAGGCAAATCAGCGCTACAAAGAAGTCTCGCTTCCCATTGGTCAAAAGGGTCATGCTGCAAAAAGTGTCAAAACCAGAAATGCAGGACAGGCCATGGAGAAATGGCAGCCTTGCTACGCTGATGGGCGGGATGTTAATTGCCAGCAGCCACTCTGGAGAAGTGTATGGTGTGTCCTGAAACATCGAAAAAACACAGCTTAGGGAGCATAGGGCACGTCCACTCATGGGCGTATAAATTGGGAAAAAGAAAAATCAGCAAGACACAGGCACCCCAAAGTTTAGGGCTGCTCTGTTGACAAGAACCTCCACTTCATGACAACTTAAATATCCCAGGAAAGAGAAAAATGGATAAAGAAGTCGTGGTCCTTATGTACAATGGAATATCACTCAGACATGAAATCAATGTCATAAGGCTATTAGAAGCAAGATGAGTGGAGTTAGGTACGACGATTCTAAGTGAAATAAGTCACACAGAAAAAGACACTTATCATAAGCTATCACTTATAGAGGGAATGTAAAAACCGCTACACTTGAACTGAATTACAAAACAGAACAGAGTCACACGTTTAGAAAACACACTATGGCTGCTTAACGGGAAAGGTGAGGTGGGGTGATGCATAAAACAAGGGGTTCAAATTCTCTCAGATACCGTTCCATACACCCAATATGTAATAGACAAGACCTACTCCTTGCTCAGTGAACTGGACTCAACACCCCCTATTCACCGCACAAGAATATATGTGACTATTAAGAATCTTAAAACCTATGTATTGATATATGTCTGGAAGTGAGTCAAGTGGGTGTAAAGCCGCATAAACACAGCCGTGAAAAGCAGCTAAACCCCATTATAAAAATAAATTACTTTTAAAAACCCGTAAAACAAAGACAGTGAAAGAGAGAGAAATTCTTACAAAATTCGTTCAGAGGCTGTGATGCAACCTGGATTGACCATATCTACACGCACAGCTGGATGAGACATAAGGGTGGACACTCTTGGGGCTGAAAGGTTGGGTCAGGTTTGGTGAGCAAACGCAGACCCTTTAAAGTAATACTGCGTGGTACCCATCCCATGGGTCCCAAGTCTCCAGGTTCAAGGGCATCTTCCTACATCGAAAACATGCATGAGAAACTCAGAAGATGGTACACCGTGTGATTTTGAAAGGTTTCTAAAACGCACCTCATTTCTCATCTCCTTGTGCTCGGGTTCGCCTTTCCAGCTACTTTACTAGCAATCTCCCTACTTGGAGAATCAGCACCTTTAACCTCCTGTTCTGTACAGGTTGCAATTTGTCCTGAGGATGAACGGGAAGAGGGGCAACCAATGAGAGACTAGATCTAGGTGTTGGGACAGGCACCGGTCACTCTAATTTCCCATCAGGAAGAAGAATTAATCACAGGCTCAGCCTGCCGCCCAGAAGCACAATAGGGCCTGAGGCAATCCCGCGCTTTTGCGGCCAGCTCCCAAAAAAGCGAGTTGAAAAATGGAGCTCAGGGACACTGCAATTCACAAACCCGCAGAGTTATAAATGATAACTCTCATCCACAGATATATTGAGGGAAGGCAACGAAGAGGATTTGAAAGCAAGGCCGAATTGCAGAAAACAGATTTCAGGAGGTAGATTCGAATCGCCTTTAAAGCACATGAAAAGCGGCAAAACGTCGACAATGATGCCCTTGGCCAAAAAGGGCGTATGCGTTTTTTCCTGAATATATTCAGGAAAAAACGCATACGCCCTTTTTGGCCAACCAAGCAACCTGGAAAGGCAAATCAGCGCTACAAAGAAGTCTCGCTTCCCATCGGTCAAAAGAGCCATGCTGCAAAAAGTGTCAAAACCAGAAATGCAGGACAGGCCATGGGGAAATGGCAGCCTTGCTACGCTGATGGGCGGGATGTAAATTGCCAACAGCCACTCTGGAGAAGTGTACGGTGTGTCCTGAAACATCGAAAAAACACAGCTTAGGGAGCATAGGGCACGTCCACTCATGGGCGTATAAATTGGGAAAACTAAAAATCAGCAAGACACAGGCACCCCAAAGTTTAGGGCTGCTCTGTTGACAAGAACCTCCACTTCATGACACCTTAAATATCCCAGGAAAGAGAAAAATGGATAAAGAAGTTGTGGTCCTTATGTACAATGCAATATCACTCAGACATGAAATCAATGTCATAAGGCTAGTAGAAGCAAGATGAGTGGACTTAGGTACGACGATTCTAAGTGAAATAAGTAACACAGAAAAAGACACTTATCATAAGCTATCACTTATAGAGGGAATGTAAAAACCGCTACACTTGAACTGAATTACAAAACAGAACAGAGTCACACGTTTAGAAAACACACTATGGCTGCTTAACGGGAAAGGTGAAGTGGGGTGATGCATAAAACAAGGGGTTCAAATTCGCTCAGATACCGTTCCATACACCCAATATGTAATAGACAAGACCTACTCCTTGCTCAGTGAACTGGACACAACACCCCCTATTCACCGTACAAGAATATATGTGACTAGTAACAATCTTAAAACCTATGTATTGATATCTGTCTGGAAGTGAGTCAAGTGGGTGTAAATCCGCATAAACACAGCCGTGAAAAGCAGCTAAACCCCATTATAAAAATAAATTACTTTTAAAAACCCATAAAACAAAGACAGTGAAAGAGAGAGAAATTCTTACAAAATTCGATCAGGGGCTGTGATGCAACCTGGATTGACCATATCTAGACCCACAGCTGGATGAGACATAAGGGTGGACACTCTTGGGGCTGAGAGGTTGGGTGAGCAAACGCAGACCCTTTGAAGTAATACTGCGTGGTACCCATCCCATGGGTCCCAAATCTCCAGGTTCAAGGGCATCTTCCTACATCGAAAACATGCATGAGAAACTCAGAAGATGGTACACCGTGTGATTTTGAAAGGTTTCTAAAACACACCCCATTTCTCATCTCCTTGTGCTCGGGTTCGCCTTTCCAGCTATTTTACTAGCAATCTCCTTACTTGGAGAATCAGCACCTTTAACCTCCTGTTCCCTACAGGTTGCAATTTGTCCTGAGGATGAACGAGAAGAGGGGCAACCAATGAGAGACTAGATCTAGGTGTTGGGACAGGCACAGGTCACTCTATTTTCCCATCGGGAAGAAGAATTAATCACAGGCTCAGCCTGCCGCCCAGAAGCACAATAGGGCCTGAGGCAATCACGCGCTTTTGCGGCCAGCTCCCAAAAAAGCGAGTTGAAAAATGGAGCTCAGGGACACTGCAATTCACAAACCCGCAGAGTTATAAATGATAACTCTCATCCACAGATATATTGAGGGAAGGCAACGAAGAGGAATTGAAAGCAAGGAAGAATTGCAGGAAACAGATTTCAGGAGGTAGATACGAATCGCCTGTAAAGCACATGAAAAGCGGCAAAACGTGGACAATGATGCCCTTGGCCAAAAAGGGCGTATGCGTTTTTTCCTGAATATATTCAGGAAAAAACGCATACGCCCTTTTTGGCCAACCAAGCAACCTGGAAAGGCAAATCAGCGCTACAAAGAAGTCTCGCTTCCCATCGGTCAAAAGGGTCATGCTGCAAAAAGTGTCAAAACCAGAAATGCAGGACAGGCCATGGAGAAATGGCAGCCTTGCTACGCTGATGAGCGGGATGTAAATTGCCAGCAGCCACTCTGGAGAAGTGTATGGTGTGTCCTGAAACATCGAAAAAACACAGCTTAGGGAGCGTAGGGTACGTCCACTCATGGGCGTATAAATTGGGAAAAAGAAAAATCAGCAAGACACAGGCACCCCAAAGTTTAGGGCTGCTCTGTTGACAAGAACCTCCACTTCATGACAACTTAAATATCCCAGGAAAGAGAAAAATGGATAAAGAAGTCGTGGTCCTTATGTACAATGGAATATCACTCAGACATGAAATCAATGTCATAAGGCTAGTAGAAGCAAGATGAGTGGAGTTAGGTACGACGATTCTAAGTGAAATAAGTCACACAGAAAAAGACACTTATCATAAGCTATCACTTATAGAGGGAATGTAAAAAACGCTACACTTGAACTGAATTACAAAACAGAACAGAGTCACACGTTTAGAAAACACACTATGGCTGCTTAACGGGAAAGGTGAGGTGGGGTGATGCATAAAACAAGGGGTTCAAATTCGCTCAGATACCGTTCCATACACCCAATATGTAATAGACAAGACCTACTCCTTGCTCAGTGAACTGGACTCAACACCCCCTATTCACCACACAAGAATATATGTGACTATTAAGAATCTTAAAACCTATGTATTGATATATCTCTGGAAGTGAGTCAAGTGGGTGTAAAGCCGCATAAACACAGCCGTGAAAAGCAGCTAAACCCCATTATAAAAATAAATTACTTTTAAAAACCCGTAAAACAAAGACAGTGAAAGAGAGAGAAATTCTTACAAAATTCGTTCAGAGGCTGTGATGCAACCTGGATTGACCATATCTACACGCACAGCTGGATGAGACATAAGGGTGGACACTCTTGGGGCTGAAAGGTTGGGTTAGGTTGGGTGAGCAAACGCAGACCCTTTAAAGTAATACTGCGTGGTACCCATCCCATGGGTCCCAAGTCTCCAGGTTCAAGGGCATCTTCCTACATCGAAAACATGCATGAGAAACTCAGAAGATGGTACACCGTGTGATTTTGAAAGGTTTCTAAAACGCACCTCATTTCTCATCTCCTTGTGCTCGGGTTCGCCATTCCAGCTACTTTACTAGCAATCTCCCTACTTGGAGAATCAGCACCTTTAACCTCCTGTTCTGTACAGGTTGCAATTTGTCCTGAGGATGAACGGGAAGAGGGGCAACCAATGAGAGACTAGATCTAGGTGTTGGGACAGGCACAGGTCACTCTAATTTCCCATCAGGAAGAAGAATTAATCACAGGCTCAGCCTGCCGCCCAGAAGCACAATAGGGCCTGAGGCAATCCCGCGCTTTTGCGGCCAGCTCCCAAAAAAGCGAGTTGAAAAATGGAGCTCAGGGACACTGCAATTCACAAACCCGCAGAGTTATAAATGATAACTCTCATCCACAGATATATTGAGGGAAGGCAACGAAGAGGATTTGAAAGCAAGGCAGAATTGCAGAAAACAGATTTCAGGAGGTACATTCGAATCGCCTTTAAAGCACAAGAAAAGCGGCAAAAGGTCGACAATGATGCCCTTGGCCAAAAAGGGCGTATGCGTTTTTTCCTGAATATATAAAGGAAAAAACGAATACGCCCTTTTTGGCCAACCAAGCAACCTGAAAAGGCAAATCAGCGCTACAAAGAAGTCTCGCTTCCCATCGGTCAAAAGGGCCATGCTGCAAAAAGTGTCAAAACCAGAAATGCAGGACAGGCCATGGAGAAATGGCAGCCTTGCTACGCTGATGAGCGGGATGTAAATTGCCAACAGCCACTCTGGAGAAGTGTACGGTGTGTCCTGAAACATCGAAAAAACACAGCTTAGGGAGCATAGGGCACGTCCACTCATGGGCGTATAAATTGGGAAAACTAAAAATCAGCAAGACACAGGCACCCCAAAGTTTAGGGCTGCTCTGTTGACAAGAACCTCCACTTCATGACACCTTAAATATCCCAGAAAAGAGAAAAATGGATAAAGAAGTTGTGGTCCTTATGTACAATGCAATATCACTCAGACATGAAATCAATGTCATAAGGCTAGTAGAAGCAAGATGAGTGGACTTAGGTACGACGATTCTAAGTGAAATAAGTCACACAGAAAAAGACACTTATCATAAGCTATCACTTATAGAGGGAATGTAAAAACCGCTACACTTGAACTGAATTACAGAACAGAACAGAATCACACGTTTAGAAAACACACTATGGCTGCTTAACGGGAAAGGTGAGGTGGGGTGATGCATAAAACAAGGGGTTCAAATTCGCTCAGATACCGTTCCATACACCCAATATGTAATAGACAAGACCTACTCTTTGCTCAGTGAACTGGACTCAACACCCCCTATTCACCGCACAAGAATATATGTGACTAGTAACAATCTTAAAACCTATGTATTGATATCTGTCTGGAAGTGAGTCAAGTGGGTGTAAATCCGCATAAACACAGCCGTGAAAAGCAGCTAAACCCCATTATAAAAATAAATTACTTGTAAAAACCCGTAAAACAAAGACAGTGAAAGAGAGAGAAATTCTTACAAAATTCGTTCAGGGGCTGTGATGCAACCTGGATTGACCATATCTAGACCCACAGCTGGATGAGACATAAGGTGGACACTCTTGGGGCTGAGAGGTTGGGTGAGGTTGGGTGAGAAAACGCAGACCCTTTAAAGTAATACTGCATGGTACCCATCCCATGGGTCCCAAGTCTCCAGGTTCAAGGGCATCTTCCTACATCGAAAACATGCATGAGAAACTCAGAAGATGGTACACCGTGTGATTTTGAAAGGTTTCTAAAACGCACCTCATTTCTCATCTCCTTGTGCTCGGGTTCGCCATTCCAGCTAATTTACTAGCAATCTCCCTACTTGGAGAATCAGCACCTTTAACCTCCTGTTCTGTACAGGTTGCAATTTGTCCTGAGGATGAACGGGAAGAGGGGCAACCAATGAGAGACTAGATCTAGGTGTTGGGACAGGCACAGGTCACTCTAATTTCCCATCAGGAAGAAGAATTAATCACAGGCTCAGCCTGCCGCCCAGAAGCACAATAGGGCCTGAGGCAATCCCGTGCTTTTGCGGCCAGCTCCCAAAAAAGCGAGTTGAAAAATGGAGCTCAGGGACACTGCAATTCACAAACCCGCAGAGTTATAAATGATAACTCTCATCCACAGATATATTGAGGGAAGGCAACGAAGAGGATTTGAAAGCAAGGCAGAGTTGCAGAAAACAGATTTCAGGAGGTAGATTCGAATCGCCTTTAAAGCACATGAAAAGCGGCAAAAGGTCGACAATGATGCCCTTGGCCAAAAAGGGCGTATGCGTTTTTTCCTGAATATATTCAGGAAAAAACGCATACGCCCTTTTTGGCCAACCAAGCAACCTGAAAAGGCAAATCAGCGCTACAAAGAAGTCTCGCTTCCCATCGGTCAAAAGGGCCATGCTGCAAAAAGTGTCAAAACCAGAAATGCAGGACAGGCCATGGAGAAATGGCAGCCTTGCTACGCTGATGAGCGGGATGTAAATTGCCAACAGCCACTCTGGAGAAGTGAACGGTGTGTCCTGAAACATCGAAAAAACACAGCTTAGGGAGCATAGGGCACGTTCACTCATGGGCGGATAAATTGGGAAAACTAAAAATCAGCAAGACACAGGCACCCCAAAGTTTAGGGCTGCTCTGTTGACAAGAACCTCCACTTCATGACACCTTAAATATCCCAGGAAAGAGAAAAATGGATAAAGAAGTTGTGGTCCTTATGTACAATGCAATATCACTCAGACATGAAATCAATGTCATAAGGCTAGTAGAAGCAACATGAGTGGACTTTGGTACGACGATTCTAAGTGAAATAAGTCACACAGAAAAAGACACTTATCATAAGCTATCACTTATAGAGGGAATGTAAAAACCGCTACACTTGAACTGAATTACAAAACAGAACAGAGTCACACGTTTAGGAAACACATTATGGCTGCTTAACGGGAAAGGTGAAGTGGGGTGATGCATAAAACAAGGGGTTCAAATTCGCTCAGATACCGTTCCATACACCCAATATGTAATAGACAAGACCTACTCCTTGCTCAGTGAACTGGACTCAACACCCCCTATTCACCGCACAAGAATATATGTGACTAGTAACAATCTTAAAACCTATGTATTGATATCTGTCTGGAAGTGAGTCAAGTGGGTGTAAATCCGCATAAACACAGCCGTGAAAAGCAGCTAAACCCCATTATAAAAATAAATTACTTTTAAAAACCTTTAAAACAAAGACAGTGAAAGAGAGACAAATTCTTACAAAATTCGTTCAGGGGCTGTTATGCAACCTGGATTGACCATATCTAGACCCACAGCTGGATGAGACATAAGGGTGGACACTCTTGGGGCTGAGAGTTTGGGTGAGGTTGGGTGAGAAAACGCAGACCCTTTAAAGTAATACTGCATGGTACCCATCCCATGGGTCCCAAATCTCCAGGTTCAAGGGCATCTTCCTACATCGAAATCTTGCATGAGGAACCCAGAAGAAGGTACACCGTGTGATTTTGAAAGGTTTCTAAAACGCACCTCATTTCTCATCTCCTTGTGCTCGGGTTCGCCATTCCAGCTACTTCACTAGCAATCTCCCTACTTGGAGAATCAGCACCTTTAACCTCCTGTTCTGTACAGGTTGCAATTTTTCCTGAGGATGAACGGGAAGAGGGGCAACCAATGAGAGACTAGATCTAGGTGTTGGGACAGGCACAGGTCACTCTATTTTCCCATCAGGAAGAAGAATTAACCACAGGCTCATCCTGCCGCCGGGAACCAGAATAGGGCCTGAGGAAATCCCGTGCTTTTGCGGCCAGCTCCCAAACAAGACAGTTGAAAAATGGAGCTCAGGGGCACTGCCATTCACAAACCTGCTGAGTTATAAATGATAACTCTCGTCCACAAATATATTGAGGGAAGGCAACGAAGAGGATTTGAAAGCAAGGCAGAATTGCAGGAAACAGGTTTCAGGAGGTAGATTCGAATCGCCTTTAAAGCACATGAAAAGCGGCAAAACGTCGACAATGATGCCCTTGGCCAAAAAGGGCGTATGCGTTTTTTCCTGAATATATTCAGGAAAAAACGCATACGCCCTTTTTGGCCAACCAAGCAACCTGGAAAAGCAAATCAGCGCTACAAAGAAGTCTCGCTTCCCATCGGTCAAAAGGGTCATGCTGCAAAAAGTGTCAAAACCAGAAATGCAGGACAGGCCATGGAGAAATGGCAGCCTTGCTTCGCTGATGGGCGGGATGTTAATTGCCAGCAGCCACTTGGAGAAGTGTACGGTGTTTCCTGAAACATCGAAAAAACACAGCTTAGGGAGCGTAGTGCACGTCCACTCATGGGCGTATAAATTGGGAAAAAGAAAAATCAGCAAGACACAGGCACCCCAAAGTTTAGGGCTGCTCTGTTGACAAGAACCTCCACTTCATGACACCTTAAATATCCCAGGAAAGAGAAAAATGGATAAAGAAGTCGTGGTCCTTATGTACAATGGAATATCACTCAGACATGAAATCAATGTCATAAGGCTAGTAGAAGCAAGATGAGTGGACTTAGGTACGACGATTCTAAGTGAAATAAGTCACACAGAAAAAGACACTTATCATAATCTATCACTTATAGAGGGAATGTAAAAACCGCTACACTTGAACTGAATTACAAAACAGAACAGAGTCACACGTTTAGAAAACACACTATGGCTGCTTAACGGGAAAGGTGAGGTGGGGTGATGCATAAAACAAGGGGTTCAAATTCGCTCAGATACCGTTCCATACACCCAATATGTAATAGACAAGACCTACTCCTTGCTCAGTGAACTGGACTCAACACCCCCTATTCACCGCACAAGAATATATGTGACTAGTAAGAATCTTAAAACCTATGTATTGATATATGTCTGGAAGTGAGTCAAGTGGGTGTAAAGCCGCATAAACACAGCCGTGAAAAGCAGCTAAACCCCATTATAAAAATAAATTACTTTTAAAAATCCGTAAAACAAAGACAGTGAAAGAGAGAGAAATTCTTACAAAATTCGTTCAGAGGCTGTGATGCAACCTGTATTGACCATATCTACATGCACAGCTGGATGAGACATAAGGGTGGACACTCTTGGGGCTGAAAGGTTGGGTTAGGTTGGGTGAGCCAACGCAGACTCTTTAAAGTAATACTGCGTGGTACCCATCCCTTGGGTCCCAAGTCTCCAGGTTCAAGGGCATCTTCCTACATCGAAAACATGCATGAGAAACTCAGAAGATGGTACACCGTGTGATTTTGAAAGGTTTCTAAAACGCACCTCATTTCTCATCACCTTGTGCTCGGGTTCGCCATTCCAGCTACTTTACTAGCAATCTCCCTACTTGGAGAATCAGCACCTTTAACCTCCTGTTCTGTACAGGTTGCAATTTGTCCTGAGGATGAACGGGAAGAGGGGCAACCAATGAGAGACTAGATCTAGGTGTTGGGACAGGCACAGGTCACTCTAATTTCCCATCGGGAAGAAGAATTAATCACAGGCTCAGCCTGCCGCCCAGAAGCACAATAGGGCCTGAGGCAATCCCGCGCTCTTGCGGCCAGCTCCCAAAAAAGCGAGTTGAAAAATGGAGCTCAGGGACACTGCAATTCACAAACCCGCAGAGTTATAAATGATAACTCTCATCCACAGATATATTGAGGGAAGGCAACGAAGAGGATTTGAAAGCAAGGCAGAGTTGCAGAAAACAGATTTCAGGAGGTAGATTCGAATCGCCTTTAAAGCACATGAAAAGCGGCAAAAGGTCGACAATGATGCCCTTGGCCAAAAAGGGCGTATGTGTTTTTTCCTGAATATAATTAGGAAAAAACGCATACGCCCTTTTTGGCCAACCAAGTAACCTGAAAAGGCAAATCAGCGCTACAAAGAAGTCTCGCTTCCCATCGGTCAAAAGGGCCATGCTGCAAAAAGTGTCAAAACCAGAAATGCAGGACAGGCCATGGAGAAATGGCAGCCTTGCAATGCTGATGAGCGGGATGTAAATTGCCAACAGCCACTCTGGAGAAGTGTACGGTGTGTCCTGAAACATCGAAAAAACACAGCTTAGGGAGCATAGGGCACGTCCACTCATGGGCGTATAAATTGGGAAAACTAAAAATCAGCAAGACACAGGCACCCCAAAGTTTAGGGCTGCTCTGTTGACAAGAACCTCCACTTCATGACACCTTAAATATCCCAGGAAAGAGAAAAATGGATAAAGAAGTTGTGGTCCTTATGTACAATGCAATATCACTCAGACATGAAATCAATGTCATAAGGCTAGTAGAAGCAAGATGAGTGGACTTAGGTACGACGATTCTAAGTGAAATAAGTCACACAGAAAAAGACACTTATCATAAGCTATCACTTATAGAGGGAATGTAAAAACCGCTACACTTGAACTGAATTACAGAACAGAATAGAATCACACGTTTAGAAAACACACTATGGCTGCTTAACGGGAAAGGTGAGGTGGGGTGATGCATAAAACAAGGGGTTCAAATTCGCTCAGATACCGTTCCATACACCCAATATGTAATAGACAAGACCTACTCCTTGCTCAGTGAACTGGACTCAACACCCCCTATTCACCGCACAAGAATATATGTGACTAGTAACAATCTTAAAACCTATGTATTGATATCTGTCTGGAAGTGAGTCAAGTGGGTGTAAATCCGCATAAACACAGCCGTGAAAAGCAGCTAAACCCCATTATAAAAATAAATTACTTTTAAAAACCCGTAAAACAAAGACAGTGAAAGAGAGACAAATTCTTACAAAATTCGTTCAGGGGCTGTGATGCAACCTGGATTGACCATATCTAGACCCACAGCTGGATGAGACATAAGGGTGGACACTCTTGGGGCTGAGAGGTTGGGTGAGGTTGGGTGAGAAAACGCAGACCTTTTAAAGTAATACTGCATGGTACCCATCCCATGGGTCCCAAATCTCCAGGTTCAAGGGCATCTTCGTACATCAAAATCTTGCATGAGGAACCCAGAAGAAGGTACACCGTGTGATTTTGAAAGGTTTCTAAAACGCACCTCATTTCTCATCTCCTTGTGCTCGGGTTCGCCATTCCAGCTACTTCACTAGCAATCTCCCTACTTGGAGAATCAGCACCTTTAACCTCCTGTTCCCTACAGGTTGCAATTTGTCCTGAGGATGAACGGGAAGAGGGGGAACCAATGAGAGACTAGATCTAGGTGTTGGGACAGGCACAGGTCACTCTATTTTCCCATCAGGAAGAAGAATTAACCACAGGCTCAGCCTGCTGCCAGGAACCAGAATAGGGCCTGAGGCAATCCCGTGCTTTTGCGGCCAGCTCTCAAAAAAGAGAGTTGAAAAATGGAGCTCAGGGACACTGCAATTCACAAACCCGCAGAGTTATAAGTGATAACTCTCATCCACAGATATATTGAGGGAAGTCAACGAAGAGGATTTGAAAGCAAGGCAGAATTGCAGGAAACAGATTTCAGGAGGTAGATTCGAATCGCCTTTAAGGCACATGAAAAGCGGCAAAACGTCGACAATGATGCCCTTGGCCAAAAAGGGCGTATGCGTTTTTTCCTGAATATATTCAGGAAAAAACGCATACACACTTTTTGGCCAACCAAGCAACCTGGAAAGGCAAATCAGCGCTACAAAGAAGTCTCGCTTCCCATCGGCCAAAAGGGCCATGCTGCAAAAAGTGTCAAAACCAGAAATGCAGGACAGGCCATGGAGAAATGGCAGCCTTGCTACGCTGATGGGCGGGATGTAAATTGCCAGCAGCCACTCTGGAGAAGTGTACGGTGTGTCCTGAAACATCGAAAAAACACAGCTTAGTGAGCATAGGGCACGTCCACTCATGGGCGTATAAATTGGGAAAACTAAAAATCAGCAAGACACAGGCACCCCAAAGTTTGGGGCTACTCTGTTGACAAGAACCTCCACTTCATGAAACCTTAAATATCCCAGGAAAGAGAAAAATGGATAAAAAAGTTGTGGTCCTTATGTACAATGGAATATCACTCAGACATGAAATCAATATCATAAGGCTAGTAGAAGCAAGATGAGTGGACTTAGGTACGACGATTCTAAGTGAAATAAGTCACACAGAAAAAGACACTTATCATAAGCTATCACTTATGGAGGGAATGTAAAAACCGCTACACTTGAACTGAATTACAAAACAGAACAGAGTCACACGTTTAGAAAACACACTATGGCTGCTTAACGGGAAAGGTGAGGTGGGGTGATGCATAAAACAAGGGGTTCAAATTCGCTCAGATACCGTTCCATACACCCAATATGTAATAGACAAGACCTACTCCTTGCTCAGTGAACTGGACACAACACCCCCTATTCACCGCACAAGAATATAAGTGACTAGTAACAATCTTAAAACCTATGTATTGATATCTGTCTGGAAGTGAGACAAGTGGGTGTAAATCCGCATAAACACAGCCGTGAAAAGCAGCTAAACCCCATTATAAAAATAAATTACTTTTAAAAACCCATAAAACAAAGACAGTGAAAGAGAGAGAAATTCTTACAAAATTCGTTCAGGGGCTGTGATGCAACCTGGATTGACCATATCTAGACCCACAGCTGGATGAGACATAAGGGTGGACACTCTTGGGGCTGAGAGGTTGGGTGAGCAAACGCAGACCCTTTGAAGAAATACTGTGTGGTACCCATCCCATGGGTCCCAAATCTCCAGGTTCAAGGGCATCTTCCTACATCGAAAACATGCATGAGAAACTCAGAAGATGGTACACCGTGTGATTTTGAAAGGTTTCTAAAACACACCCCATTTCTCATCTCCTTGTGCTCGGGTTCGCCTTTCCAGCTATTTTACTAGCAATCTCCTTACTTGGAGAATCAGCACCTTTAACTTCCTGTACCCTACAGGTTGCAATTTGTCCTGAGGATGAACGAGAAGAGGAGCAACCAATGAGAGACTAGATCTAGGTGTTGGGACAGGCACAGGTCACTCTATTTTCCCATCGGGAAGAAGAATTAATCACAGGCTCAGCCTGCCGCCCAGAAGCACAATAGGGCCTGAGGCAATCCCGCGCTTTTGCGGCCAGCTCCCAGAAAAGCGAGTTGAAAAATGGAGCTCAGGGACACTGCAATTCACAAACCCGCAGAGTTATAAATGATAACTCTCATTCACAGATATATTGAGGGAAGGCAACGAAGAGGAATTGAAAGCAAGGAAGAAGTGCAGGAAACAGATTTCAGGAGGTAGATACGAATCGCCTTTAAAGCACATGAAAAGCGGCAAAACGTCGACAATGATGCCCTTGGCCAAAAAGGGCGTATGCGTTTTTTCCTGAATATATTCAGTAAAAAACGCATACGCCCTTTTTGGCCAACCAAGCAACCTGGAAAGGCAAATCAGCACTACAAAGAAGTCTCGCTTCCCATTGGTCAAAAGGGCCATGCTGCAAAAAGTGTCAAAACCAGAAATGCAGGACAGGCCATGGAGAAATGGCAGCCTTGCTACGCTGATGGGCGGGATGTTAATTGCCAACAGCCACTCTGGAGAAGTGTACGGTGTGTCCTGAAACATCGAAAAAACACAGCTTAGGGAGCATAGGGCACGTCCACTCATGGGCGTATAAATTGGGAAAACTAAAAATCAGCAAGACACAGGCACCCGAAAGTTTAGGGCTGCTCTGTTGACAAGAACCTCCACTTCACGACACCTTAAATATCCCAGGAAAGAGAAAAACGGATAAAGAAGTTGTGGTCCTTATGTACAATGGCATATCACTCAGACATGAAATCAATGTCATAAGGCTAGTAGAAGCAAGATGAGTGGACTGAGCTACGACGATTCTAAGTGAAATAAGTCACACAGAAAAAGTCACTTATCATAAGCTATCACTTATAGAGGGAATGTAAAAACCGCTACACTTGAACTGAATTACAAAGCAGAACAGAGTCACACGTTTAGAAACCACACTATGGCTGCTTAACGGGAAAGGTGAGGTGGGGTGATGCATAAAACAAGGGGTTCAAATTCGCTCAGATACCGTTCCATACACCCAATATGTAATAGACAAGACCTACTCCTTGCTCAGTGAACTGGACTCAACACCCCCTATTCACCGCACAAGAATATATGTGACTAGTAACAATCTTAAAACCTATGTATTGATATCTGTCTGGAAGTGAGTCAAGTGGGTGTAAAGCCGCATAAACACAGCCGTGAAAAGCAGCTAAACCCCATTAAAAAAATAAATTACTTTTAAAAACCCGTAAAACAAAGACAGTGAAAGAGAGAGAAATTCTTACAAAATTCGATCAGGGGCTGTGATGCAACCTGGATTGACCATATCTAGACCCACAGCTGGATGAGACATAAGGGTGGACACTCTTGGGGCTGAGAGGTTGGGTGTGGTTGGGTGAGCAAATGCAGACCCTTTAAAGTAATACTGCATGTCACCCATCCCATGGGTCCCAAATCTCCCGGTTCAAGGGCATCTTCCTACATTGAAAACTTGCATGAGGAACCCAGAAGAAGGTATACCGTGTGATTTTGAAAGGTTTCTAAAACGCACCTCATTTCTCATCTCCTTGTGCTCGGGTTCGCCATTCCAGCTACTTTACTAGAAATCTCCCTACTTGGAGAATCAGCACCTTTAACCTCCTGTTCCCTACAGGTTGCAATTTGTCCTGAGGATGAACGGGAAGAGGGGGAACCAATGAGAGACTAGATCTAGGTGTTGGGACAGGCACAGGTCACTCTATTTTCCCATCAGGAAGAAGAATTAACCACAGGCTCAGCCTGCTGCCAGGAACCAGAATAGGGCCTGAGGCAATCCCGTGCTTTTGCGGCCAGCTCTCAAAAAAGACAGTTGAAAAATGGAGCTCAGGGACACTGCAATTCACAAACCCGCAGAGTTATAAGTGATAAATCTCATCCACAGATATATTGAGGGAAGGCAACGAGGAGGATTTGAATGCAAGGCAGAATTGCAGGAAACAGATTTCAGGAGGTAGATTCGAATCGCCTTTAAGGCATATGAAAAGCGGCAAAACGTCGACAATGATGCCCTTGGCCAAAAAGGGCGTATGCGTTTTTTCCTGAATATATTCAGGAAAAAACGCATACGCCCTGTTTGGCCAACCAAGCAACCTGGAAAGGCAAATCAGCGCTACAAAGAAGTCTCGATTCCCATCGGCCAAAAGGGCCATGCTGCAAAAAGTGTCAAAACCAGAAATGCAGGACAGGCCATGGAGAAATGGCAGCCTTGCTACGCTGATGAGCGGGATGTAAATTGCCAACAGCCACTCTGGAGAAGTGTACGGTGTGTCCTGAAACATCGAAAAAACACAGCTTAGGGAGCATAGGGCACGTCCACTCATGGGCGTATAAATTGGGAAAACTAAAAATCAGCAAGACACAGGCACCCCAAAGTTTAGGGCTGCTCTGTTGACAAGAACCTCCACTTCATGACACCTTAAATATCCCAGGAAAGAGAAAAATGGATAAAGAAGTTTTGGTCCTTATGTACAATGCAATATCACTCACACATGAAATCAATGTCATAAGGCTAGTAGAAGCAACATGAGTGGACTTAGGTACGGCGATTCTAAGTGAAATAATTCACACAGAAAAATACACTTATCATAAGCTATCACTTATAGAGGGAATGTAAAAACCGCTACACTTGAACTGCATTACAAAACAGAACAGAGTCACACGTTTAGAAAACACACTATGGCTGCTTAACGGGAAAGGTGAGGTGGGGTGATGCATAAAACAAGGGGTTCAAATTCGCTCAGATACCGTTCCATACACCCAATATGTAATAGACAAGACCTACTCCTTGCTCAGTAAACTGGACTCAACACCCCCTATTCACCGCACAAGAATATATGTGACTAGTAACAATCTTAAAACCTATGTATTGATATCTGTCTGGAAGTGAGTCAAGTGGGTGTAAATCCGCATAAACACAGCCGTGAAAAACAGCTAAACCCCATTATAAAAATAAATTACTTTTAAAAACCCATAAAACAAAGACAGTGAAAGAGAGAGAAATTCTTACAAAATTCGTTCAGGGGCTGTGATGCAACCTGGATTGACCATATCTAGACCCACAGCTGGATGAGACATAAGGGTGGACACTCTTGGGGCTGAGAGGTTGGGTGAGCAAACGCAGACCCTTTAAAGTAATACTGCGTGGTACCCATCCCATGGGTCCCATATCTCCAGTTTCAAGGGCATCTTCCTACATCGAAAACATGCATGAGAAACTCAGAAGTTGGTACACCGTGTGATTTTGAAAGGTTTCTAAAACACACCCAATTTCTCATCTCCTTGTGCTCGGGTTCGCCTTTCCAGCTACTTTACTAGCAATCAACTTACTTGGAGAATCAGCACCTTTAACCTCCTGTTCCCTACAGGTTGCAATTTGTCCTGAGGATGAATGGGAATAGGGGCAACCAATGAGAGACTAGATCTAGGTGTTGGGACAGGCACAGGTCACTCTATTTTCCCATCAGGAAGAAGAATTAATCATAGGCTCAGCCTGCCGCCCAGAAGCACAATAGGGCCTGAGGCAATCCTGCGCTTTTGCGGCCAGCTCCCAAAAAAGCGAGTTGAAAAATGGAGCTCAGGGACACTGCAATTCATGAAACCGCAGAGTTATAAATGATAACTCTCATTCCCAGATATATTGAGGGAAGGCAACAAAGAGGATTTGAAAGCAAGGCAGACTTGCAGGAAACAGATTGCAGGAGGTAGATTCGAATCGCCTGTAAAGCACATGAAAAGCGGCAAAACGTCGACAATGATGCCCTTGGCCAAAAAGGGCGTATGCTTTTTTTCCTGAATATATTCAGGGAAAAACGCATACGCCCTTTTTGGCCAACCAAGCAACCTGGAAAGGCAAATCAGCGCTACAAAGAAGTCTCGCTTCCCATCGGTCAAAAGGGCCATGCTAAAAAAGTGTCAAAACCAGAAATGCAGGACAGGCCATGGAAAAATGGCAGCCTTGCTACGCTGATGGGCGGGATGTTAATTGCCAACAGCCACTCTGGAGAAGTGTACGGTGTGTCCAGAAATATCGAAAAAACACAGCTTAGGGAGCATAGGGCACGTCCACTCATGGGCGTATAAATTGGGAAAACTAAAAATCAGCAAGACACAGGCACCCCAAAGTTTAGGGCTGCTGTGTTGACAAGAACCTCCACTTCATGACACCTTAAATATCCCAGGAAAGAGAAAAATGGATAAAGAAGTTGTGGTCCTTATGTACAATGGAATATCACTCAGACATGAAATCAATGTCATAAGGCTAGGAGAAGCAAGATGAGTGTATTTAGGTACGACGATTCCAAGTGAAATAAGTCACACAGAAAAAGACACTTATCATAAGCTATCACTTATAGAGGGAATGTAAAAACCGCTACACTTGAACTGAATTACAAAACAGAACAGAGTCACACGTTTAGAAAACACACTATGGCTGCTTAACGGGAAAGGTGAGGTGGGGTGATGCATAAAACAAGGGTTTCAAATTCGCTCAGATACCGTTCCATACACCCAATATGTAATAGACAAGACCTACTCCTTGCTCAGTGAACTGGACACAACACCCCCTATTCACCTCACAAGAATATACGTGACTAGTAAGAATCTTAAAACCTATGTATTGATACGTGTCTGGAAGTGAGTCAAGTGGGTGTAAAGCCGCATAAACACAGCCGTGAAAAGCAGCTAAACCCCATTATACAAATAAATTAGTTTTAAAAACCCATAAAACAAAGACAGTGAAAGAGAGAGAAATTCTTACAAAATTCGTTCAGGGGCTGTGATGCAACCTGGATTGACCATATCTAGACCCACAGCTGGATGAGACATAAGGGTGGACACTCTTGGGGCTGAGAGGTTGGGTGAGCAAACGCAGACCCTTTGAAGTAATACTGTGTGGTACCCATCCCATGGGTCCCAAATCTCCAGGTTCAAGGGCATCTTCCTACATCGAAAACATGCATGAGAAACTCAGAAGATGGTACACCGTGTGATTTTGAAAGGTTTCTAAAACACACCCCATTTCTCATCTCCTTGTGCTCGGGTTCGCCTTTCCAGCTATTTTACTAGCAATCTCCTTACTTGGAGAATCAGCACCTTTAACTTCCTGTACCCTACAGGTTGCAATTTGTCCTGAGGATGAACGAGAAGAGGGGCAACCAATGAGAGACTAGATCTAGGTGTTGGGACAGGCACAGGTCACTCTATTTTCCCATCGGGAAGAAGAATTAATCACAGGCTCAGCCTGCTGCCCAGAAGCACAATAGGGCCTGAGGCAATCCCGCGCTTTTGCGGCCAGCTCCCAGAAAAGCGAGTTGAAAAATGGAGCTCAGGGACACTGCAATTCACAAACCCGCAGAGTTATAAATGATAACTCTCATTCACAGATATTTTGAGGGAAGGCAACGAAGAGGAATTGAAAGCAAGGAAGAATTGCAGGAAACAGATTTCAGGAGGTAGATACGAATCGCCTGTAAAGCACATGAAAAGCGGCAAAACGTCGACAATGATGCCCTTGGCCAAAAAGGGCGTATGCGTTTTTTCCTGAATATATTCAGGAAAAAACGCATACGCCCTTTTTGGCCAACCAAGCAACCTGGAAAGGCAAATCAGCGCTACAAAGAAGTCTCGCTTCCCATTCGTCAAAAGGGCCATGCTGCAAAAAGTGTCAAAACCACAAATGCAGGACAGGCCATGGAGAAATGGCAGCCTTGCTACGCTGATGGGCGGGATGTTAATTGCCAACAGCCACTCTGGAGAAGTGTACGGTGTGTCCTGAAACATCGAAAAAACACAGCTTAGGGAACATATGGCACGTCCACTCATGGGCGTATAAATTGGGAAAACTAAAAATCAGCAAGACACAGGCACCCCAAAGTTTAGGGCTGCTCTGTTGACAAGAACCTCCACTTCACGACACCTTAAATATCCCAGGAAAGAGAAAAACGGATAAAGAAGTTGTGGTCCTTATGTACAATGGCATATCACTCAGACATGAAATCAATGTCATAAGGCTAGTAGAAGCAAGATGAGTGGACTTAGCTACGACGATTCTAAGTGAAATAAGTCACACAGAAAAAGACACTTATCATAATTATCACTTATAGAGGGAATGTAAAAACCGCTACACTTGAACTGAATTACAAAACAGAACAGAGTCACACGTTTAGAAACCACACTATGGCTGCTTAACGGGAAAGGTGAGGTGGGGTGATGCATAAAACAAGGGGTTCAAATTCGCTCAGATGCCGTTCCATACACCCAATATGTAATAGACACGACCTACTCCTTACTCAGTGAACTGGACTCAACACCCCCTATTCACCGCACAAGAATATATGTGACTAGTAACAATCTTAAAACCTATGTATTGATATCTGTCTGGAAGTGAGTCAAGTGGGTGTAAAGCCGCATAAACACAGCCGTGAAAAGCAGCTAAACCCCATTATAAAAATAAATTACTTTTAAAAACCCGTAAAACAATGACAGTGAAAGAGAGAGAAATTCTTACAAAATTCGTTCAGGGGCTGTGATGCAACCTTGATTGACCATATCTAGACCCACAGCTGGATGAGACATAAGGGTGGACACTCTTGGGGCTGAGAGGTTGGGTGTGGTTGGGTGAGCAAATGCAGACCCTTTAAAGTAATACTGCATGGCACCCATCCCATGGGTCCCAAATCTCCAGGTTCAAGGGCATCTTCCTACATCGAAAACATGCATGAGAAACTCAGAAGATGGTACACCGTGTGATTTTGAAAGGTTTCTAAAACGCACCTCATTTCTCATCTCCTTGTGCTCGGGTTCGCCATTCCAGCTACTTTACTAGCAATCTCCCTACTTGGAGAATCAGCACCTTTAACCTCCTGTTCCCTACAGGTTGCAATTTGTCCTGAGGATGAACGGGAAGAGGGGCAACCAATGAGAGACTAGATCTAGGTGTTGGGACAGGCACAGGTCACTCTATTTTCCCATCAGGAAGAAGAATTAACCACAGGCTCAGCCTGCTGCCAGGAACCAGAATAGGGCCTGAGGCAATCCCGTGCTTTTGCGGCCAGCTCTCAAAAAAGACAGTTGAAAAATGGAGCTCAGGGACACTGCAATTCACAAACCCGCAGAGTTATAAGTGATAAATCTCATCCACAGATATATTGAGGGAAGGCAACGAAGAGGATTTGAAAGCAAGGCAGAGTTGCAGGAAACAGGTTTCAGGAGGTAGATTCGAATCGCCTTTAAAGCACATGAAAAGCGGCAAAAGGTCGACAATGATGCCCTTGGCCAAAAAGGGCGTATGCGTTTTTTTCCTGAATATATTCAGGAAAAAACGCATACGCCCTTTTTGGCCAACCAAGCAACCTGGAAAGGCAAATCAGCGCTACAAAGAAGTCTCGCTTCCCATCGGTCAAAAGGGCCATGCTAAAAAAGTGTCAAAACCAGAAATGCAGGACAGGCCATGGAAAAATGGCAGCCTTGCTACGCTGATGGGCGGGATGTTTATTGCCAACAGCCACTCTGGAGAAGTGTACGGTGTGTCCTGAAACATCGAAAAAACACAGCTTAGGGAGCATAGGGCACGTCCACTCATGGGCGTATAAATTGGGAAAACTAAAAATCAGCAAGACAGAGGCACCCCAAAGTTTAGGGCTGCTCTGTTGACAAGAACCTCCACTTCATGACACCTTAAATATCCCAGGAAAGAGAAAAATGGATAAAGAAGTTGTGGTCCTTATGTACAATGCAATATCACTCAGACATGAAATCAATGTCATAAGGCTAGTAGAAGCAAGATGAGTGGACTTAGGTACGACGATTCTAAGTGAAATAAGTCACACAGAAAAAGACACTTATCATAAGCTATCACTTATAGAGGGAATGTAAAAACCGCTACACTTGAACTGAATTACAGAACAGAACAGAATCACACGTTTAGAAAACACACTATGGCTGCTTAACGGGAAAGGTGAGGTGGGGTGATGCATAAAACAAGGGGTTCAAATTCGCTCAGATACCGTTCCATGCACCCAATATGTAATAGACAAGACCTACTCCTTGCTCAGTGAACTGGACTCAACACCCCCTATTCACCGCACAAGAATATATGTGACTAGTAACAATCTTAAAACCTATGTATTGATATCTGTCTGGAAGTGAGTCAAGTGGGTGTAAATCCGCATAAACACAGCCGTGAAAAGCAGCTAAACCCCATTATAAAAATAAATTACTTTTAAAAACCCGTAAAACAAAGACAGTGAAAGAGAGAGAAATTCTTACAAAATTCGTTCAGGGGCTGTGATGCAACCTGGATTGACCATATCTAGACCCACAGCTGGATGAGACATAAGGGTGGACACTCTTGGGGCTGAGAGGTTGGGTGAGGTTGGGTGAGCAAACGCAGACCCTTTAAAGTAATACTGCATGGTACCCATCCCATGGGTCCCAAATCTCCAGGTTCAAGGGCATCTTCCTACATCGAAAACTTGCATGAGGAACCCAGAAGAAGGTACACCGTGTGATTTTGAAAGGTTTCTAAAACGCACCTCATTTCTCATCTCCTTGTGCTCGGGTTCGCCATTCCAGCTACTTCACTAGCAATCTCCCTACTTGGAGAATCAGCACCTTTAACCTCCTGTTCTGTACAGGTTGCAATTTGTCCTGAGGATGAATGGGAAGAGAGGCAACCAATGAGAGAATAGATCTAGGTGTTGGGACAGGCACAGGTCACTCTATTTTCCCATCAGGAAGAAGAATTAACCACAGGCTCAGACTGCCGCCGGGAACCAGAATAGGGCCTGAGGGAATCCCGTGCTTTTGCGGCCAGCTCCCAAAGAAGACAGTTGAAAAATGGAGCTCAGGGGCACTGCTATTCACAAACCTGCTGAGTTATAAATGATAACTCTCGTCCACAAATATATTGAGGGAAGTCAACGAAGAGGATTTGAAAGCAAGGCAGAATTGCAGGAAACAGGTTTCAGGAGGTAGATTCGAATCGCCTTTAAAGCACATGAAAAGCGGCAAAACGTCGACAATGATGCCCTTGGCCAAAAAGGGCGTATGCGTTTTTTCCTGAATATATTCAGGAAAAAACGCATACGCCCTTTTTGGCCAACCAAGCAACCTGGAAAGGCAAATCAGCGCTACAAAGAAGTCTCGCTTCCCATCGGTCAAAAGGGCCATGCTGCAAAAACTGTCAAAACCAGAAATGCAGGACAGGCCATGGAGAAATGGCAGCCTTGCTACGCTGATGAGCGGGATGTAAATTGCCAACAGCCACTTTGGAGAAGTGTACGGTGTGTCCTGAAACATCGAAAAAACACAGCTTAGGGAGCATAGGGCACGTCCACTCATGGGCGTATAAATTGGGAAAACTAAAAATCAGCAAGACACAGGCACCCCAAAGTTTAGGGCTGCTCTGTTGACAAGAACCTCCACTTCATGACACCTTAAATATCCCAAGAAAGAGAAAAATGGATAAAGAAGTTGTGGTCCTTATGTACAATGCAATATCACTCAGACATGAAATCAAGGTCATAAGGCTAGTAGAAGCAAGATGAGTGGATTTAGGTACGACGAATCTAAGTGAAATAAGTCACACAGAAAAAGACACTTATCATAAGCTATCACTTATAGAGGGAATGTAAAAACCGCTACACTTGAACTGAATTACAGAACAGAACAGAATCACACGTTTAGAAAACACACTATGGCTGCTTAACGGGAAAGGTGAGGTGGGGTGATGCATAAAACAAGGGGTTCAAATTCGCTCAGATACCGTTCCATACACCCAATATGTAATAGACAAGACCTACTCCTTGCTCAGTGAACTGGACTCAACACCCCCTATTCACCGCACAAGAATATATGTGACTAGTAAGAATCTTAAAACCTATGTATTGATACGTGTCTGGAAGTGAGTCAAGTGGGTGTAAAGCCGCATAAACACAGCCGTGAAAAGCAGCTAAACCCCATTATACAAATAAATTAGTTTTAAAAACCCATAAAACAAATACAGTGAAAGAGAGAGAAATTCTTACAAAATTCGTTCAGGGGCTGTGATGCAACCTGGATTGACCATATCTAGACCCACAGCTGGATGAGACATAAGGGTGGACACTCTTGGGGCTGAGAGGTTGGGTGAGCAAACGCAGACCCTTTGAAGTAATACTGTGTGGTACCCATCCCATGGGTCCCAAATCTCCAGGTTCAAGGGCATCTTCCTACATCGAAAACATGCATGAGAAACTCAGAAGATGGTACACCGTGTGATTTTGAAAGGTTTCTAAAACACACCCCATTTCTCATCTCCTTGTGCTCGGGTTCGCCTTTCCAGCTATTTTACTAGCAATCTCCTTACTTGGAGAATCAGCACCTTTAACTTCCTGTACCCTACAGGTTGCAATTTGTCCTGAGGATGAACGAGAAGAGGGGCAACCAATGAGAGACTAGATCTATGTGTTGGGACAGGCACAGGTCACTCTATTTTCCCATCGGGAAGAAGAATTAATCACAGGCTCAGCCTGCTGCCCAGAAGCACAATAGGGCCTGAGGCAATCCCGCGCTTTTGCGGCCAGCTCCCAGAAAAGCGAGTTGAAAAATGGAGCTCAGGGACACTGCAATTCACAAACCTGCTGAGTTATAAATGATAACTCTCATTCACAGATATTTTGAGGGAAGGCAACGAAGAGGAATTGAAAGCAAGGAAGAATTGCAGGAAACAGATTTCAGGAGGTAGATACGAATCGCCTGTAAAGCACATGAAAAGCGGCAAAACGTCGACAATGATGCCCTTGGCCAAAAAGGGCGTATGCGTTTTTTCCTGAATATATTCAGGAAAAAACGCATACGCCCTTTTTGGCCAACCAAGCAACCTGTAAAGGCAAATCAGCGCTACAAAGAAGTCTCGCTTCCCATTCGTCAAAAGGGCCATGCTGCAAAAAGTGTCAAAACCACAAATGCAGGACAGGCCATGGAGAAATGGCAGCCTTGCTACGCTGATGGGCGGGATGTTAATTGCCAACAGCCACTCTGGAGAAGTGTACGGTGTGTCCTGAAACATCGAAAAAACACAGCTTAGGGAACATATGGCACGTCCACTCATGGGCGTATAAATTGGGAAAACTAAAAATCAGCAAGACACAGGCACCCCAAAGTTTAGGGCTGCTCTGTTGACAAGAACCTCCACTTCACGACACCTTAAATATCCCAGGAAAGAGAAAAACGGATAAAGAAGTTGTGGTCCTTATGTACAATGGCATATCACTCAGACATGAAATCAATGTCATAAGGCTAGTAGAAGCAAGATGAGTGGACTTAGCTACGACGATTCTAAGTGAAATAAGTCACACAGAAAAAGACACTTATCATAATTATCACTTATAGAGGGAATGTAAAAACCGCTACACTTGAACTGAATTACAAAACAGAACAGAGTCACACGTTTAGAAACCACACTATGGCTGCTTAACGGGAAAGGTGAGGTGGGGTGATGCATAAAACAAGGGGTTCAAATTCGCTCAGATGCCGTTCCATACACCCAATATGTAATAGACACGACCTACTCCTTACTCAGTGAACTGGACTCAACACCCCCTATTCACCGCACAAGAATATATGTGACTAGTAACAATCTTAAAACCTATGTATTGATATCTGTCTGGAAGTGAGTCAAGTGGGTGTAAAGCCGCATAAACACAGCCGTGAAAAGCAGCTAAACCCCATTATAAAAATAAATTACTTTTAAAAACCCGTAAAACAATGACAGTGAAAGAGAGAGAAATTCTTACAAAATTCGTTCAGGGGCTGTGATGCAACCTGGATTGACCATATCTAGACCCACAGCTGGATGAGACATAAGGGTGGACACTCTTGGGGCTGAGAGGTTGGGTGTGGTTGGGTGAGCAAATGCAGACCCTTTAAAGTAATACTGCATGGCACCCATCCCATGGGTCCCAAATCTCCAGGTTCAAGGGCATCTTCCTACATCGAAAACATGCATGAGAAACTCAGAAGATGGTACACCGTGTGATTTTGAAAGGTTTCTAAAACGCACCTCATTTCTCATCTCCTTGTGCTCGGGTTCGCCATTCCAGCTACTTTACTAGCAATCTCCCTACTTGGAGAATCAGCACCTTTAACCTCCTGTTCCCTACAGGTTGCAATTTGTCCTGAGGATGAACGGGAAGAGGGGCAACCAATGAGAGACTAGATCTAGGTGTTGGGACAGGCACAGGTCACTCTATTTTCCCATCAGGAAGAAGAATTAACCACAGGCTCAGCCTGCTGCCAGGAACCAGAATAGGGCCTGAGGCAATCCCGTGCTTTTGCGGCCAGCTCTCAAAAAAGACAGTTGAAAAATGGAGCTCAGGGACACTGCAATTCACAAACCCGCAGAGTTATAAGTGATAAATCTCATCCACAGATATATTGAGGGAAGGCAACGAAGAGGATTTGAAAGCAAGGCAGAGTTGCAGGAAACAGGTTTCAGGAGGTAGATTCGAATCGCCTTTAAAGCACATGAAAAGCGGCAAAAGGTCGACAATGATGCCCTTGGCCAAAAAGGGCGTATGCGTTTTTTTCCTGAATATATTCAGGAAAAAACGCATACGCCCTTTTTGGCCAACCAAGCAACCTGGAAAGGCAAATCAGCGCTACAAAGAAGTCTCGCTTCCCATCGGTCAAAAGGGCCATGCTAAAAAAGTGTCAAAACCAGAAATGCAGGACAGGCCATGGAAAAATGGCAGCCTTGCTACGCTGATGGGCGGGATGTTTATTGCCAACAGCCACTCTGGAGAAGTGTACGGTGTGTCCTGAAACATCGAAAAAACACAGCTTAGGGAGCATAGGGCACGTCCACTCATGGGCGTATAAATTGGGAAAACTAAAAATCAGCAAGACAGAGGCACCCCAAAGTTTAGGGCTGCTCTGTTGACAAGAACCTCCACTTCATGACACCTTAAATATCCCAGGAAAGAGAAAAATGGATAAAGAAGTTGTGGTCGTTATGTACAATGCAATATCACTCAGACATGAAATCAATGTCATAAGGCTAGTAGAAGCAAGATGAGTGGACTTAGGTACGACGATTCTAAGTGAAATAAGTCACACAGAAAAAGACACTTATCATAAGCTATCACTTATAGAGGGAATGTAAAAACCGCTACACTTGAACTGAATTACAGAACAGAACAGAATCACACGTTTAGAAAACACACTATGGCTGCTTAACGGGAAAGGTGAGGTGGGGTGATGCATAAAACAAGGGGTTCAAATTCGCTCAGATACCGTTCCATGCACCCAATATGTAATAGACAAGACCTACTCCTTGCTCAGTGAACTGGACTCAACACCCCCTATTCAGCGCACAAGAATATATGTGACTAGTAACAATCTTAAAACCTATGTATTGATATCTGTCTGGAAGTGAGTCAAGTGGGTGTAAATCCGCATAAACACAGCCGTGAAAAGCAGCTAAACCCCATTATAAAAATAAATTACTTTTAAAAACCCGTAAAACAAAGACAGTGAAAGAGAGAGAAATTCTTACAAAATTCGTTCAGGGGCTGTGATGCAACCTGGATTGACCATATCTAGACCCACAGCTGGATGAGACATAAGGGTGGACACTCTTGGGGCTGAGAGGTTGGGTGAGGTTGGGTGAGCAAACGCAGACCCTTTAAAGTAATACTGCATGGTACCCATCCCATGGGTCCCAAATCTCCAGGTTCAAGGGCATCTTCCTACATCGAAAACTTGCATGAGGAACCCAGAAGAAGGTACACCGTGTGATTTTGAAAGGTTTCTAAAACGCACCTCATTTCTCATCTCCTTGTGCTCGGGTTCGCCATTCCAGCTACTTCACTAGCAATCTCCCTACTTGGAGAATCAGCACCTTTAACCTCCTGTTCTGTACAGGTTGCAATTTGTCCTGAGGATGAACGGGAAGAGAGGCAACCAATGAGAGAATAGATCTAGGTGTTGGGACAGGCACAGGTCACTCTATTTTCCCATCAGGAAGAAGAATTAACCACAGGCTCAGACTGCCGCCGGGAACCAGAATAGGGCCTGAGGGAATCCCGTGCTTTTGCGGCCAGCTCCCAAAGAAAACAGTTGAAAAATGGAGCTCAGGGGCACTGCTATTCACAAACCTGCTGAGTTATAAATGATAACTCTCGTCCACAAATATATTGAGGGAAGTCAACGAAGAGGATTTGAAAGCAAGGCAGAATTGCAGGAAACAGGTTTCAGGAGGTAGATTCGAATCGCCTTTAAAGCACATGAAAAGCGGCAAAACGTCGACAATGATGCCCTTGGCCAAAAAGGGCGTATGCGTTTTTTCCTGAATATATTCAGGAAAAAACGCATACGCCCTTTTTGGCCAACCAAGCAACCTGGAAAGGCAAATCAGCGCTACAAAGAAGTCTCGCTTCCCATCGGTCAAAAGGGCCATGCTGCAAAAAGTGTCAAAACCAGAAATGCAGGACAGGCCATGGAGAAATGGCAGCCTTGCTACGCTGATGAGCGGGATGTAAATTGCCAACAGCCACTTTGGAGAAGTGTACGGTGTGTCCTGAAACATCGAAAAAACACAGCTTAGGGAGCATAGGGCACGTCCACTCATGGGCGTATAAATTGGGAAAACTAAAAATCAGCAAGACACAGGCACCCCAAAGTTTAGGGCTGCTCTGTTGACAAGAACCTCCACTTCATGACACCTTAAATATCCCAAGAAAGAGAAAAATGGATAAAGAAGTTGTGGTCCTTATGTACAATGCAATATCACTCAGACATGAAATCAAGGTCATAAGGCTAGTAGAAGCAAGATGAGTGGATTTAGGTACGACGAATCTAAGTGAAATAAGTCACACAGAAAAAGACACTTATCATAAGCTATCACTTATAGAGGGAATGTAAAAACCGCTACACTTGAACTGAATTACAGAACAGAACAGAATCACACGTTTAGAAAACACACTATGGCTGCTTAACGGGAAAGGTGAGGTGGGGTGATGCATAAAACAAGGGGTTCAAATTCGCTCAGATACCGTTCCATACACCCAATATGTAATAGACAAGACCTACTCCTTGCTCAGTGAACTGGACTCAACACCCCCTATTCACCGCACAAGAATATATGTGACTAGTAAGAATCTTAAAACCTATGTATTGATATCTGTCTGGAAGTGAGTCAAGTGGGTGTAAATCCGCATAAACACAGCCGTGAAAAGCAGCTAAACCCCATTATAAAAATAAATTACTTTTAAAAACCCGTAAAACAAAGACAGTGAAAGAGAGAGAAATTCTTACAAAATTCGTTCAGGGGCTGTGATGCAACCTGGATTGACCATATCTAGACCCACAGCTGGATGAGACATAAGGGTGGACACTCTTGGGGCTGAGAGGTTGGGTGAGCAAACGCAGACCCTTTAAAGTAATACTGCGTGGTACCCATCCCATGGGTCCCAAATCTCCAGGTTCAAGGGCATCTTCCTACATCGAAAACATGCATGAGAAACTCAGAAGATGGTACACCGTGTGATTTTGAAAAGTTTCTGAAATGCACCCCATTTCTCATCTCCTTGTGCTCGGGTTCGCCTTTCCAGCTACTTTACTAGCAATCTCCCTACTTGGAGAATCAGCACCTTTAAGCTCCTGTTCCCTACAGGTTGCAATTTGTCCTGAGGATGAACGGGAAGAGGGGCAACCAATGAGAGACTAGATCTAGGTGTTGGGACAGGCACAGGTCACTCTATTTTCCCATCAGGAAGAAGAATTAACCACAGGCTCATCCTGCTGCCAGGAACCAGAATAGGGCCTGAGGCAATCCCGTGCTTTTGCGGCCAGCTCTCAAAAAAGACAGTTGAAAAATGGAGCTCAGGGACACTGCAATTCACAAACCCGCAGAGTTATAAGTGATAACTCTCATCCACAGATATATTGAGGGAAGGCAACGAAGAGGATTTGAAAGCAAGGCAGAGTTGCAGGAAACAGGTTTCAGGAGGTAGATTCGAATCGCCTTTAAAGCACATGAAAAGCGGCAAAAGGTCGACAATGATGCCCTTGGCCAAAAAGGGCGTATGCGTTTTTTTCCTGAATATATTCAGGAAAAAACGCATACGCCCTTTTTGGCCAACCAAGCAACCTGGAAAGGCAAATCAGCGCTACAAAGAAGTCTCGCTTCCCATCGGTCAAAAGGGCCATGCTAAAAAAGTGTCAAAACCAGAAATGCAGGACAGGCCATGGAAAAATGGCAGCCTTGCTACGCTGATGGGCGGGATGTTTATTGCCAACAGCCACTCTGGAGAAGTGTACGGTGTGTCCTGAAACATCGAAAAAACACAGCTTAGGGAGCATAGGGCACGTCCACTCATGGGCGTATAAATTGGGAAAAATAAAAATCAGCAAGACACAGGCACCCCAAAGTTTAGGGCTGCTCTGTTGACAAGAACCTCCACTTCATGACACCTTAAATATCCCAGGAAAGAGAAAAATGGATAAAGAAGTTGTGGTCCTTATGTACAATGCAATATCACTCAGACATGAAATCAATGTCATAAGGCTAGTAGAAGCAAGATGAGTGGACTTAGGTACGACGATTCTAAGTGAAATAAGTCACACAGAAAAAGACACTTATCATAAGCTATCACTTATAGAGGGAATGTAAAAACCGCTACACTTGAACTGAATTACAGAACAGAACAGAATCACACGTTTAGAAAACACACTATGGCTGCTTAACGGGAAAGGTGAGGTGGGGTGATGCATAAAACAAGGGGTTCAAATTCGCTCAGATACCGTTCCATGCACCCAATATGTAATAGACAAGACCTACTCCTTGCTCAGTGAACTGGACTCAACACCCCCTATTCAGCGCACAAGAATATATGTGACTAGTAACAATCTTAAAACCTATGTATTGATATCTGTCTGGAAGTGAGTCAAGTGGGTGTAAATCCGCATAAACACAGCCGTGAAAAGCAGCTAAACCCCATTATAAAAATAAATTACTTTTAAAAACCCGTAAAACAAAGACAGTGAAAGAGAGAGAAATTCTTACAAAATTCGTTCAGGGGCTGTGATGCAACCTGGATTGACCATATCTAGACCCACAGCTGGATGAGACATAAGGGTGGACACTCTTGGGGCTGAGAGGTTGGGTGAGGTTGGGTGAGCAAACGCAGACCCTTTAAAGTAATACTGCATGGTACCCATCCCATGGGTCCCAAATCTCCAGGTTCAAGGGCATCTTCCTACATCGAAAACTTGCATGAGGAACCCAGAAGAAGGTACACCGTGTGATTTTGAAAGGTTTCTAAAACGCACCTCATTTCTCATCTGCTTGTGCTCGGGTTCGCCATTCCAGCTACTTCACTAGCAATCTCCCTACTTGGAGAATCAGCACCTTTAACCTCCTGTTCTGTACAGGTTGCAATTTGTCCTGAGGATGAACGGGAAGAGGGGCAACCAATGAGAGACTAGATCTAGGTGTTGGGACAGGCACAGGTCACTCTATTTTCCCATTAGGAAAAAGAATTAACCACAGGCTCAGCCTGCCGCCGGGAACCAGAATAGGGCCTGAGGCAATCCCGTGCTTTTGCGGCCAGCTCCCAAACAAGACAGTTGAAAAATGGAGCTCAGGGGCACTGCCATTCACAAAACTGCTGAGTTATAAATGATAACTCTCGTCCACAAATATATTGAGGGAAGGCAACAAAGAGGATTTGAAAGCAAGGCAGAATTGCAGGAAACAGATTTCAGGAGGTAGATTCGAAACGCCTTTAAGGCACATGAAAAGCGGCAAAACGTCGACAATGATGCCCTTGGCCAAAAAGAGCGTATGCGTTTTTTCCTGAATATATTCAGGAAAAAACGCATACGCCCTTTTTGGCCAACCAAGCAACCTGGAAAGGCAAATCAGTGCTACAAAGAAGTCTCGCTTCCCATCGGTCAAAAGGGCCATGCTAAAAAAGTGTCAAAACCAGAAATGCAGGACAGGCCATGGAGAAATGGCAGCCTTGCTACGCTGATGGGCGGGATGTAAATTGCCAACAGCCACTCTGGAGAAGTGTACGGTGTGTCCTGAAACATCGAAAAAACACAGCTTAGTGAGCATAGGGCACGTCCACTCATGGGCGTATAAATTGGGAAAACTAAAAATGAGCAAGACACAGGCACCCCAAAGTTTGGGGCTGCTCTGTTGACAAGAACCTCCACTTCATGACACCTTAAATATCCCAGGAAAGAGAAAAATGGATAAAAAAGTTGTGGTCCTTATGTACAATGGAATATCACTCAGCCATGAAATCAATGTCATAAGGCTAGTAGAAGCAAGATGAGTGGACTTAGGTACGACGATTCTAAGTGAAATAAGTCACACAGAAAAAGACACTTATCATAAGCTATCACTTATAGAGGGAATGTAAAAACCGCTACACTTGAACTGAATTACAAAACAGAACAGAGTCACACGTTTAGAAAACACACTGTGGCTGCTTAACGGGAAAGGTGAGGTGGGGTGATGCATAAAACAAGGGGTTCAAATTCGCTCAGATACCGTTCCATACACCCAATATGTAATAGACAAGACCTACTCCTTGCTAAGTGAACTGGACTCAACACCCCCTATTCACCGCACAAGAATATATATGACTAGTAACAATCTTAAAACCTATGTATTGATATCTGTCTGAAAGTGAGTCAAGTGGGTGTAAATCCGCATAAACACAGCCGTGAAAAGCAGCTAAACCCCATTATAAAAATAAATTACTTTTAAAAACCCGTAAAACAAAGACAGTGAAAGAGAGAGAAATTCTTACAAAATTCGTTCAGGGGCTGAGATGCAACCTGGATTGACCATATCTAGACCGACAGCTGGATGAGACATAAGGGTGGACACTCTTGGGGCTGAGAGGTTGGGTGAGCAAACGCAGACCCTTTAAAGTAATACTGCGTGGTACCCATCCCATGGGTCCCAAATCTCCAGGTTCAAGGGCATCTTCCTACATCAAAAACATGCATGAGAAACTCAGAAGATGGTACACCGTGTGATTTTGAAAGGTTTCTAAAACACACCCCATTTCTCATCTCCTTGTGCTCGGGTTCGCCTTTCCAGCTACTTTACTAGCAATCAACTTACTTGGAGAATCAGCACCTTTAATCTCCTGTTCCCTACAGGTTGCAATTTGTCCTGAGGATGAACGGGAAGAGGAGCAACCAATGAGAGACTAGATCTAGGTGTTGGGACAGGCACAGGTCACTCTATTTTCCCATCAGGAAGAAGAATTAACCACAGGCTCAGCCTGCCGCCGGGAACCAGAATAGGGCCTGAGGAAATCCCGTGCTTTTGCGGCCAGCTCCCAAACAAGACAGTTGAAAAATGGAGCTCAGGGGCACTGCCATTCACAAACCTGCTGAGTTATAAATGATAACTCTCGTCCACAAATATATTGAGGGAAGGCAACGAAGAGGATTTGAAAGCAAGGCAGAATTGCAGGAAACAGGTTTCAGGAGGTAGATTCGAATCGCCTTTAAAGCACATGAAAAGCGGCAAAACGTCGACAATGATGCCCTTGGCCAAAAAGGGCGTATGCGTTTTTTCCTGAATATATTCAGGAAAAAACGCATACGCACTTTTAGGCCAACCAAGCAACCTGGAAAGGAAAATCAGTGCTACAAAGAAGTCTCGCTTCCCATCGGTCAAAAGGGTCATGCTGCAAAAAGTGTCAAAACCAGAAATGCAGGACAGGCCATGGAGAAATGGCAGCCTTGCTACGCTGATGGGCGGGATGTAAATTGCCAACAGCCACTCTGGAGAAGTGTACGGTGTGTCCTGAAACATCGAAAAAACACAGCTTAGGGAGCATAGGGCACGTCCACTCATGGGCGTATAAATTGGGAAAAATAAAAATCAGCAAGACACAGGCACCCCAAAGTTTAGGGCTGCTCTGTTGACAAGAACCTCCACTTCATGACAACTTAAATATCCCAGGAAAGAGAAAAATGGATAAAGAAGTTGTGGTCCTTATGTACAATGGAATATCACTCAGACATGAAATCAATGTCATAAGGCTAGTAGAAGCAAGATGAGTGGACTTAGGTACGACGATTCTAAGTGAAATAAGTCACACAGAAAAAGACACTTATCATAAGCTATCACTTATAGAGGGAATGTAAACACCGCTACACTTGAACTGAATTACAAAACAGAACAGAGTCACACGTTGAGAAAACACACTATGGCTGCTTAACGGGAAAGGTGAGGTGGGGTGATGCATAAAACAAGGGTTTCAAATTCGCTCAGATACCGTTCCATACACCCAATATGTAATAGACAAGACCTACTCCTTGCTCCGTGAACTGGACTCAACACCCCCTATTCACCGCACAAGAATATATGTGACTAGTAAGAATCTTAAAACCTATGTATTGATATCTGTCTGGAAGTGAGTCAAGTGGGTGTAAATCCGCATAAACACAGCCGTGAAAAGCAGCTAAACCCCATTATAAAAATAAATTACTTTTAAAAACCCGTAAAACAAAGACAGTGAAAGAGAGAGAAATTCTTACAAAATTCGTTCAGAGGCTGTGATGCAACCTGGATTGACCATATCTACACGCACAGCTGGATGAGACATAAGGGTGGACACTCTTGGGGCTGAAAGGTTGGGTTAGGTTGGGTGAGCAAACGCAGACCCTTCAAAGTAATAATGCGTGGTACCCATCCCATGGGTCCCAAGTCTCCAGGTTCAAGGGCATCTTCCTACATCGAAAACATGCATGAGAAACTCAGAAGATGGTACACCGTGTGATTTTGAAAGGTTTCTAAAACGCACCTTATTTGTCATCTCCTTGTGCTCGGGTTCGCCATTCCAGCTACTTTACTAGCAATCTCCCTACTTGGAGAATCAGCACCTTTAACCTCCTGTTCCCTACAGGTTGCAATTTGTCCTGAGGATGAACGGGAAGAGGGGGAACCAATGAGAGACTAGATCTAGCTGTTGGGACAGGCACAGGTCACTCTATTTTCCCATCAGGAAGAAGAATTAACCACAGGCTCAGCCTGCTGCCAGGAACCAAAATAGGGCCTGAGGCAATCCCGTACTTTTGCGGCCAGCTCTCAAAAAAGACAGTTGAAAAATGGAGCTCAGGGACACTGCAATTCACAAACCCGCAGAGTTATAAGTGATAACTCTCATCCACAGATATATTGAGGGAAGGCAACGAAGAGGATTTGAAAGCAAGGCAGAATTGCAGGAAACAGATTTCAGGAGGTAGATTCGAATCGCCTTTAAGGCACATGAAAAGCGGCAAAACGTCGACAATGATGCCCTTGGCCAAAAAGGGCGTATGCGTTTTTTCCTGAATATATTCAGGAAAAAACGCATACGCCCTTTTTGGCCAACCAAGCAACCTGGAAAGGCAAATCAGCGCTAAAAAGAAGTCTCGCTTCCCATCGGCCAAAAGGGACATGCTGCAAAAAGTGTCAAAACCAGAAATGCAGGACAGGCCATGGAGAAATGGCAGCCTTGCTACGCTGATGGGCGGGATGTAAATTGCCAACAGCCACTCTGGAGAAGTGTACGCTGTGTCCTGAAACATCGAAAAAACACAGCTTAGTGAGCATAGGGCACGTCCACTCATGGGCGTATAAATTGGGAAAAATAAAAATGAGCAAGACACAGGCACCCCAAAGTTTGGGGCTGCTCTGTTGACAAGAACCTCCACTTCATGACACCTTAAATATCCCAGGAAAGAGAAAAATGGATAAAGAAGTTGTGGTCCTTATGTACAATGGAATATCACTCAGACATGAAATCAATGTCATAAGGCTAGTAGAAGCAAGATGAGTGGACTTAGGTACGACGATTCTAAGTGAAATAAGTCACACAGAAAAAGACACTTATCATAAGCTATCACTTATAGAGGGAATGTAAAAACCGCTACACTTGAACTGAATTACAAAACAGAACAGAGTCACACGTTTAGAAAACACACTGTGGCTGCTTAACGGGAAAGGTGAGTTGGGGTGATGCATAAAACAAGGGGTTCAAATTCGCTCAGATACAGTTCCATACACCCAATATGTAATAGACAAGACCTACTCCTTGCTAAGTGAACTGGACTCAACACCCCCTATTCACCGCACAAGAATATATATGACTAGTAACAATCTTAAAACCTATGTATTGATATCTGTCTGAAAGTGAGTCAAGTGGGTGTAAATCCGCATAAACACAGCCGTGAAAAGCAGCTAAACCCCATTATAAAAATAAATTACTTTTAAAAACCCGTAAAACAAAGACAGTGAAAGAGAGAGAAATTCTTACAAAATTCGTTCAGGGGCTGAGATGCAACCTGGATTGACCATATCTAGACCGACAGCTGGATGAGACATAAGGGTGGACACTCTTGGGGCTGAGAGGTTGGGTGAGCAAACGTAGACCCTTTAAAGTAATACTGCGTGGTACCCATCCCATGGGTCCCAAATCTCCAGGTTCAAGGGCATCTTCCTACATCGAAAACATGCATGAGAAACTCAGAAGATGGTACACCGTGTGATTTTGAAAGGTTTCTAAAACACACCCCATTTCTCATCTCCTTGTGCTTGGGTTCGCCTTTCCAGCTAATTTACTAGCAATCAACTTACTTGGAGAATCAGCACCTTTAATCTCCTGTTCCCTACAGGTTGCAATTTGTCCTGAGGATGAACGGGAAGAGGAGCAACCAATGAGAGACTAGATCTAGGTGTTGGGACAGGCACAGGTCACTCTATTTTCCCATCAGGAAGAAGAATTAACCACAGGCTCAGCCTGCCGCCGGGAACCAGAATAGGGCCTGAGGAAATCCCGTGCTTTTGCGGCCAGCTCCCAAACAAGACAGTTGAAAAATGGAGCTCAGGGGCACTGCCATTCACAAACCTGCTGAGTTATAAATGATAACTCTCGTCCACAAATATATTGAGGGAAGGCAACGAAGAGGATTTGAAAGCAAGGCAGAATTGCAGGAAACAGGTTTCAGGAGGTAGATTCGAATCGCCTTTAAAGCACATGAAAAGCGGCAAAACGTCGACAATGATGCCCTTGGCCAAAAAGGGCGTATGCGTTTTTTCCTGAATATATTCAGGAAAAAACGCATACGCCCTTTTTGGCCAACCAAGCAACCTGGAAAGGCAAATCAGTGCTACAAAGAAGTCTCGCTTCCCATCGGTCAAAAGGGCCATGCTAAAAAAGTGTCAAAACCAGAAATGCAGGACAGGCCATGGAAAAATGGCAGCCTTGCTACGCTGATGGGCGGGATGTAAATTGCCAACAGCCACACTGGAGAAGTGTACGGTGTGTCCTGAAACATCGAAAAAACACAGCTTAGTGAGCATAGGGCACGTCCACTCATGGGCGTATAAATTGGGAAAACTAAAAATCAGCAAGACACAGGCACCCGAAAGTTTGGGGCTGCTCTGTTGACAAGAACCTCCACTTCATGACACCTTAAATATCCCAGGAAAGAGAAAAATGGATAAAGAAGTTGTGGTCCTTATGTACAATGCAATATCACTCAGACATGAAATCAATGTCATAAGGCTAGTAGAAGCAAGATGAGTGGACTTAGGTACGACGATTCTAAGTGAAATAAGTCACACAGAAAAAGACACTTATCATAAGCTATCACTTATAGAGGGAATGTAAAAACCGCTACACTTGAACTGAATTACAAAACAGAACAGAGTCACACGTTTAGAAAACACACTATGGCTGCTTAACGGGAAAGGTGAGGTGGGGTGATGCATAAAACAAGGGGTTCAAATTTGCTCAGATACCGTTCCATACACCCAATATGTAATAGACAAGACCTACTCCTTGCTCCGTGAACTGGACTCAACACCCCCTATTCACCGCACAAGAATATATGTGACTAGTAAGAATCTTAAAACCTATGTATTGATATCTGTCTGGAAGTGAGTCAAGTGGGTGTAAATCCGCATAAACACAGCCGTGAAAAGCAGCTAAACCCCATTATAAAAATAAATTACTTTTAAAAACCCGTAAAACAAAGACAGTGAAAGAGAGAGAAATTCTTACAAAATTCGTTCAGGGGCTGTGATGCCACCTGGATTGACCATATCTAGACCCACAGCTGGATGAGACATAAGGGTGGACACTCTTGGGGCTGAGAGGTTGGGTGAGCAAACGCAGACCCTTTAAAGTAATACTGCGTGGTACCCATCCCATGGGTCCCAAATCTCCAGGTTCAAGGGCATCTTCCTACATCGAAAACATGCATGAGAAACTCAGAAGATGGTACACCGTGTGATTTTGAAAGGTTTCTAAAACACACCCCATTTCTCATCTCCTTGTGCTCGGGTTCGCCTTTCCAGCTACTTTACTAGCAATCAACTTACTTGGAGAATCAGCACCTTTAACCTCCTGTTCCCTACAGGTTGCAATTTGTCCTGAGGATGAACGGGAAGAGGGGCAACCAATGAGAGACTAGATCTAGGTGTTGGGACAGGCACAGGTCACTCTATTTTCCCATCAGGAAGAAGAATTAATCACAGGCTCAGCCTGCCGCCCAGAAGCACAATAGGGCCTGAGGCAATCCCGCGCTTTTGCGGCCAGCTCCCAAAAAGGCGAGTTGAAAAATGGAGCTCAGGGACACTGCAATTCACAAACCCGCAGAGTTATAAATGATAACTCTCATCCACAGATATATTGAGGGAAGGCAACGAAGAGGATTTGAAAGCAAGGCAGAATTCCAGGAAACAGATTTCAGGAGGTAGATTCGAATCGCCTGTAAAGCACATGAAAAGCGGCAAAACGTCGACAATGATGCCCTTGGCCAAGAAGGGCGTATGCGTTTTTTCCTGAATATATTCAGGAAAAAACGCATACGCCCTTTTTGGCCAACCAAGCAACCTGGAAAGGCAAATCAGCGCTACAAAGAAGTCTCGCTTCCCATCGGTCAAAAGGGCCATGCTGCAAAAAGTTTCAAATCCAGAAATGCAGGACAGGCCATGGAGAAATGGCAGCCTTGCTACGCTGATGAGCGGGATGTAAGTTGCCAACAGCCACTCTGGAGAAGTGTACGGTGTGTCCTGAAACATCGAAAAAACACAGCTTAGGGAGCATAGGGCACGTCCACTCATGGGCCTATAAATTGGGAAAACTAAAAATCAGCAAGACACAGGCACCCCAAAGTTTAGGGCTGCTCTGTTGACAAGAACCTCCACTTCATGACACCTTAAATATCCCAGGAAAGAGAAAAATGGATAAAGAAGTTGTGGTCCTTATGTACAATGCAATATCACTCAGACATGAAATCAATGTCATAAGGCTAGTAGAAGCAAGATGAGTGGACTTAGGTACGACGATTCTAAGTGAAATAAGTCACACAGAAAAAGACACTTATCATAAGCTATCACTTATAGAGGGAATGTAAAAACCGCTACACTTGAACTGAATTACAGAACAGAACAGAATCACACGTTTAGAAAACACACTATGGCTGCTTAACGGGAAAGGTGAGGTGGGGTGATGCATAAAACAAGGGGATCAAATTTGCTCAGATACCGTTCCATACACCCAATATGTAATAGACAAGACCTACTCCTTGCTCCGTGAACTGGACTCAACACCCCCTATTCACCGCACAAGAATATATATGACTAGTAACAATCTTAAAACCTATGTATTGATATCTGTCTGAAAGTGAGTCAAGTGGGTGTAAATCCGCATAAACACAGCCGTGAAAAGCAGCTAAACCCCATTATAAAAATAAATTACTTTTAAAAACCCGTAAAACAAAGACAGTGAAAGAGAGAGAAATTCTTACAAAATTCGTTCAGGGGCTGAGATGCAACCTGGATTGACCATATCTAGACCGACAGCTGGATGAGACATAACGGTGGACACTCTTGGGGCTGAGAGGTTGGGTGAGCAAACGCAGACCCTTTAAAGTAATACTGCGTGGTACCCATCCCATGGGTCCCAAATCTCCAGGTTCAAGGGCATCTTCCTACATCGAAAACATGCATGAGAAACTCAGAAGATGATACACCGTGTGATTTTGAAAGGTTTCTAAAACACACCCCATTTCTCATCCCCTTGTGCTCGGGTTCGCCTTTCCAGCTACTTTACTAGCAATCAACTTACTTGGAGAATCAGCACCTTTAATCTCCTGTTCCCTACAGGTTGCAATTTGTCCTGAGGATGAACGGGAAGAGGACAACCAATGAGAGACTAGATCTAGGTGTTGGGACAGGCACAGGTCACTCTATTTTCCCATCAGGAAGAAGAATTAACCACAGGCTCAGCCTGCCGCCGGGAACCAGAATAGGGCCTGAGGAAATCCCGTGCTTTTGCGGCCAGCTCCCAAACAAGACAGTTGAAAAATGGAGCTCAGGGGCACTGCCATTCACAAACCTGCTGAGTTATAAATGATAACTCTCGTCCACAAATATATTGAGGGAAGGCAACGAAGAGGATTTGAAAGCAAGGCAGAATTGCAGGAAACAGGTTTCAGGAGGTAGATTCGAATCGCCTTTAAAGCACATGAAAAGCGGCAAAACGTCGACAATGATGCCCTTGGCCAAAAAGGGCGTATGCGTTTTTTCCTGAATATATTCAGGAAAAAACGCATACGCCCATTTTGGCCAACCAAGCAACCTGGAAAGGCAAATCAGTGCTACAAAGAAGTCTCGCTTCCCATCGGTCAAAAGGGTCATGCTGCAAAAAGTGTCAAAACCAGAAATGCAGGACAGGCCATGGAGAAATGGCAGCCTTGCTACGCTGATGGGCGGGATGTTAAGTGCCAACAGCCACTCTGGAGAAGTGTACGGTGTGTCCTGAAACATCGAAAAAACACAGCTTAGGGAGCATAGGGCACGTCCACTCATGGGCGTATAAATTGGGAAAACTAAAAATCAGCAAGACACAGGCACCCCAAAGTTTAGGGCTGCTCTGTTGACAAGAACCTCCACTTCATGACAACTTAAATATCCCAGGAAAGAGAAAAATGGATAAAGAAGTTGTGGTCCTTATGTACAATGGAATATCACTCAGACATGAAATCAATGTCATAAGGCTAGTAGAAGCAAGATGAGTGGACTTAGGTACGACGATTCTAAGTGAAATAAGTCACACAGAAAAAGACACTTATCATAAGCTATCACTTATAGAGGGAATGTAAAAACCGCTACACTTGAACTGAATTACAAAACAGAACAGAGTCACACGTTTAGAAAACACACTATGGCTGCTTAACGGGAAAGGTGAGGTGGGGTGATGCATAAAACAAGGGTTTCAAATTCGCTCAGATACCGTTCCATACACCCAATATGTAATAGACAAGACCTACTCCTTGCTCAGTGAACTGGACTCAACAACCCCTATTCACCGCACAAGAATATATGTGACTAGTAAGAATCTTAAAACCTATGTATTGATATCTGTCTGGAAGTGAGTCAAGTGGGTGTAAAGCCGCATAAACACAGCCGTGAAAAGCAGCTAAACCCCATTATAAAAATAAATTACTTTTAAAAACCCGTAAAACAAAGACAGTGAAAGAGAGAGAAATTCTTACCCAATTCGTTCAGGGGCTGTGATGCAACCTGGATTGACCATATCTACACGCACAGCTGGATGAGACATAAGGGTGGACACTCTTGGGGCTGAAAGGTTGGGTTAGGTTGGGTGAGCAAACGCAGACCCTTTAAAGTAATACTGCGTGGTACCCATCCCATGGGTCCCAAGTCTCCAGGTTCAAGGGCATCTTCCTACATCGAAAACATGCATGAGAAACTCAGAAGATGGTACACCGTGTGATTTTGAAAGGTTCCTAAAACGCACCTCATTTCTCATCTCCTTGTGCTCGGGTTCGCCATTCCAGCTACTTTACTAGCAATCTCCCTACTTGGAGAATCAGCACCTTTAACCTCCTTTTCCCTACAGGTTGCAATTTGCCCTGAGGATGAACGGGAAGAGGGGGAACCAATGAGAGACTAGATCTAGCTGTTGGGACAGGCACAGGTCACTCTATTTTCCCATCAGGAAGAAGAATTAACCACAGGCTCAGCCTGCTGCCAGGAACCAGAATAGGGCCTGAGGCAATCCCGTGCTTTTGCGGCCAGCTCTCAAAAAAGACAGTTGAAAAATGGAGCTCAGGGACACTGCAATTCACAAACCCACAGAGTTATAAGTGATAACTCTCATCCACAGATATATTGAGGGAAGGCAACGAAGAGGATTTGAAAGCAAGGCAGAATTGCAGGAAACAGATTTCAGGAGGTAGATTCGAATCGCCTTTAAGGCACATGAAAAGCGGCAAAACGTCGACAATGATGCCCTTGGCCAAAAAGGGCGTATGCGTTTTTTCCTGAATATATTCAGGAAAAAACGCATACGCCCTTTTTGGCCAACCAAGCAAACTGGAAAGGCAAATCAGCGCTACAAAGAAGTCTCGCTTCCCATCGGCCAAAAGGGACATGCTGCAAAAAGTGTCAAAACCAGAAATGCAGGACAGGCCATGGAGAAATGGCAGCCTTGCTATGCTGATGGGCGGGATGTAAATTGCCAACAGCCACTCTGGAGAAGTGTACGGTGTGTCCTGAAACATCGAAAAAACACAGCTTAGTGAGCATAGGGCACGTCCACTCATGGGCGTATAAATTGGGAAAACTAAAAATGAGCAAGACACAGGCACCCCAAAGTTTGGGGCTGCTCTGTTGACAAGAACCTCCACTTCATGACACCTTAAATATCCGAGGAAAGAGAAAAATGGATAAAAAAGTTGTGGTCCTTATGTACAATGGAATATCACTCAGACATGAAATCAATGTCATAAGGCTAGTAGAAGCAAGATGAGTGGACTTAGGTACGACGATTCTAAGTGAAATAAGTCACACAGAAAAAGACACTTATCATAAGCTATCACTTATAGAGGGAATGTAAAAACCGCTACACTTGAACTGAATTACAAAACAGAACAGAGTACACACGTTTAGAAAACACACTATGGCTGCTTAACGGGAAAGGTGAGGTGGGGTGATGCATAAAACAAGGGGTTCAAATTTGCTCAGATACCGTTCCATACACCCAATATGTAATAGACAAGACCTACTCCTTGCTAAGTGAACTGGACTCAACACCCCCTATTCACCGCACAAGAATATATGTGACTAGTAACAATCTTAAAACCTATGTATTGATATCTGTCTGGAAGTGAGTCAAGTGGGTGTAAACCCGCATAAACACAGCCGTGAAAAGCAGCTAAACCCCATTATAAAAATAAATTACTTTTAAAAACCCGTAAAACAAAGACAGTGAAAGAGAGAGAAATTCTTACAAAATTCGTTCAGGGGCTGTGATGCCACCTGGATTGACCATATCTAGACCCACAGCTGGATGAGACATAAGGGTGGACACTCTTGGGGCTGAGAGGTTGGGTGAGCAAACGCAGACCCTTTAAAGTAATACTGCGTGATACCCATCCCATGGGTCCCAAATCTCCAGGTTCAAGGGCATCTTCCTACATCGAAAACATGCATGAGAAACTCAGAAGATGGTACACCGTGTGATTTTGAAAGGTTTCTAAAACACACCCCATTTCTCATCTCCTTGTGCTCGGGTTCTCCTTTCCAGCTACTTTACTAGCAATCAACTTACTTGGAGAATCAGCACCTTTAACCTCCTGTTCCCTACAGGTTGCAATTTGTCCTGAGGATGAACGGGAAGAGGGGCAACCAATGAGAGACTAGATCTAGGTGTTGGGACAGGCACAGGTCACTCTATTTTCCCATCAGGAAGAAGAATTAATCACAGGCTCAGCCTGCCGCCCAGAAGCACAATAGGGCCTGAGGCAATCCCGCGCTTTTGCGGCCAGCTCCCAAAAAAGCGAGTTGAAAAATGGAGCTCAGGGACACTGCAATTCACAAACCCGCAGAGTTATAAATGATAACTCTCATCCACAGATATATTGAGGGAAGGCAACGAAGAGGATTTGAAAGCAAGGCAGAATTGCAGGAAACAGATTTCAGGATGTAGATTCGAATCGCCTGTAAAGCACATGAAAAGCGGCAAAACGTCGACAATGATGCCCTTGGCCAAAAAGGGCGTATGCGTTTTTTCCTGAATATATTCAGGAAAAAACGCATAGGCCCTTTTTGGCCAACCAAGCAACCTGGAAAGGCAAATCAGCGCTACAAAGAAGTCTCGCTTCCCATCGGTCAAAAGGGCCATGCTGCAAAAAGTGTCAAAACCAGAAATGCAGGACAGGCCATGGAGAAATGGCAGCCTTGCTACGCTGATGGGCGGGATGTAAGTTGCAAACAGCCACTCTGGAGAAGTGTACGGTGTGTCCTGAAACATCGAAAAAACACAGCTTAGGGAGCATAGGGCACGTCCACTCATGGGCGTATAAATTGGGAAAATTAAAAATCAGCAAGACACAGGCACCCCAAAGTTTAGGGCTGCTCTGTTGACAAGAACCTCCACTTCATGACACCTTAAATATCCCAGGAAAGAGAAAAATGGATAAAGAAGTTGTGGTCCTTATGTACAATGGTATATCACTCAGACATGAAATCAATGTCATAGGGCTAGTAGAAGCAAGATGAGTGGACTTAGGTACGACGATTCTAAGTGAAATAAGTCACACAGAAAAAGACACTTATCATAAGCTATCACTTATAGAGGGAATGTAAAAACCGCTACACTTGAACTGAATTACAGAACAGAACAGAATCACACGTTTAGAAAACACACTATGGCTGCTTAACGGGAAAGGTGAGGTGGGGTGATGCATAAAACAAGGGGTTCAAATTCGCTCAGATACCGTTCCATACACCCAATATGTAGTAGACAAGACCTACTCCTTGCTCAGTGAACTGGACTCAACACCCCCTATTCATCGCACAAGAATATATGTGACTAGTAACAATCTTAAAACCTATGTATGGATATCTGTCTGGAAGTGAGTCAAGTGGGTGTAAAGCCGCATAAACACAGCCGTGAAAAGCAGCTAAACCCCATTATAAAAATAAATTACTTTTAAAAACCCGTAAAACAAAGACAGTGAAAGAGAGAGAAATTCTTACAAAATTCGTTCAGGGGCTGTGATGCAACCTGGATTGACCATATCTACACCCACAGCTGGATGAGACATAAGGGTGGACACTCTTGGGGCTGAGAGGTTGGGTGAGGTTGGGTGAGCAAACGCAGACCCTTTAAAGTAATACTGCATGGTACCCATCCCATGGGTCCCAAATCTCCAGGTTCAAGGGCATCTTCCTACATCGAAAACTTGCATGAGGAACCCAGAAGAAGGTACACCGTGTGATTTTGAAAGGTTTCTAAAACGCACCTCATTTCTCATCTCCTTGTGCTCGGGTTCGCCATTCCAGCTACTTCACTAGCAATCTCCCTACTTGGAGAATCAGCACCTTTAACCTCCTGTTCTGTACAGGTTGCAATTTGTCCTGAGGATGAACGGGAAGAGGGGCAACCAATGAGAGACTAGATCTAGGTGTTGGGACAGGCACAGGTCACTCTATTTTCCCATTAGCAAAAAGAATTAACCAGAGGCTCAGCCTGCCGCCGGGAACCAGAATAGGGCCTGAGGCAATCCCGTGCTTTTGCGGCCAGCTCCCAAACAAGACAGTTGAAAAATGGAGCTCAGGGGCACTGCCATTCACAAACCTGCTGAGTTATAAATGATAACTCTCGTCCACAAATATATTGAGGGAAGGCAACAAAGAGGATTTGAAAGCAAGGCAGAATTGCAGGAAACAGGTTTCAGGAGGTAGATTCGAATCGCCTTTAAAGCACATGAAAAGCGGCAAAACGTCGACAATGATGCCCTTGGCCAAAAAGGGCGTATGCGTTTTTTCCTGAATATATTCAGGAAAAAACGCATACGCCCTTTTTGGCCAACCAAGCAACCTGGAAAGGCAAATCAGTGCTACAAAGAAGTCTCGCTTCCCATCGGTCAAAAGGGTCATGCTGCAAAAAGTGTCAAAACCAGAAATGCAGGACAGGCCATGGATAAATGGCAGCCTTGCTACGCTGATGGGCGGGATGTTAATTGCCAACAGCCACTCTGGAGAAGTGTACGGTGTGTCCTGAAACATCGGAAAAAAACAGCTTAGGGAGCATAGGGCACGTCCACTCATGGGCGTATAAATTGGGAAAACTAAAAATCAGCAAGACACAGGCACCCCAAAGTTTAGGGCTGCTCTGTTGACAAGAACCTCCACTTCATGACACCTTAAATATCCCAGGAAAGACAAAAATGGATAAAGAAGTTGTGGTCCTTATGTACAATGGAATATCACTCAGACATGAAATCAATGTCATAAGGCTAGTAGAAGCAAGATGAGTGGACTTAGGTACGACGATTCTAAGTGAAATAAGTCACACAGAAAAAGACACTTATCATAAGCTATCACTTATAGAGGGAATGTAAAAACCGCTACACTTGAACTGAATTACAAAACAGAACAGAGTCACACGTTTAGAAAACACACTATGGCTGCTTAACGGGAAAGGTGAGGTGGGGTGATGCATAAAACAAGGGTTTCAAATTCGCTCAGATACCGTTCCATAAACCCAATATGTAATAGACAAGACCTACTCCTTGCTCCGTGAACTGGACTCAACACCCCCTATTCACCGCACAAGAATATATGTGACTAGTAAGAATCTTAAAACCTATGTATTGATATCTGTCTGGAAGTGAGTCAAGTGGGTGTAAAGCCGCATAAACACAGCCGTGAAAAGCAGCTAAACCCCATTATAAAAATAAATTACTTTTAAAAACCCGTAAAACAAAGACAGTGAAAGAGAGAGAAATTCTTACAAAATTCGTTCAGAGGCTGTGATGCAACCTGGATTGACCATATCTACACGCACAGCTGGATGAGACATAAGGGTGGACACTCTTGGGGCTGAAAGGTTGGGTTAGGTTGGGTGAGCAAACGCAGACCCTTCAAAGTAATACTGCGTGGTACCCATCCCATGGGTCCCAAGTCTCCAGGTTCAAGGGCATCTTTCTACATCGAAAACATGCATGAGAAACTCAGAAGATGGTACACCGTGTGATTTTGAAAGGTTTCTAAAACGCACCTTATTTGTCATCTCCTTGTGCTCGGGTTCGCCATTCCAGCTACTTTACTAGCAATCTCCCTACTTGGAGAATCAGCACCTTTAACCTCCTGTTCCCTACAGGTTGCAATTTGTCCTGAGGATGAACGGGAAGAGGGGGAACCAATGAGAGACTAGATCTAGCTGTTGGGACAGGCACAGGTCACTCTATTTTCCCATCAGGAAGAAGAATTAACCACAGGCTCAGCCTGCTGCCAGGAACCAAAATAGGGCCTGAGGCAATCCCGTGCTTTTGCGGCCAGCTCTCAAAAAAGACAGTTGAAAAATGGAGCTCAGGGACACTGCAATTCACACACCCGCAGAGTTATAAGTGATAACTCTCATCCACAGATATATTGAGGGAAGGCAACGAAGAGGATTTGAAAGCAAGGCAGAATTGCAGGAAACAGATTTCAGGAGGTAGATTCGAATCGCCTTTAAGGCACATGAAAAGCGGCAAAACGTCGACAATGATGCCCTTGGCCAAAAAGGGCGTATGCGTTTTTTCCTGAATATACTCAGGAAAAAACGCATACGCCCTTTTTGTCCAACCAAGCAACCTGGAAAAGCAAATCAGCGCTAAAAAGAAGTCTCGCTTCCCATCGGCCAAAAGGGACATGCTGCAAAAAGTGTCAAAACCAGAAATGCAGGACAGGCCATGGAGAAATGGCAGCCTTGCTACGCTGATGGGCGGGATGTTAATTGCCAACAGCCACTCTGGAGAAGTGTACGGTGTGTCCTGAAACATCGAAAAAACACAGCTTAGTGAGCATAGGGCACGTCCACTCATGGGCGTATTAATTGGGAAAACTAAAAATGAGCAAGACACAGGCACCCCAAAGTTTGGGGCTGCTCTGTTGACAAGAACCTCCACTTCATGACACCTTAAATATCCCAGGAAAGAGAAAAATGGATAAAAAAGTTGTGGTCCTTATGTACAATGGAATATCACTCAGACATGAAATCAATGTCATAAGGCTAGTAGAAGCAAGATGAGTGGACTTAGGTACGACGATTCTAAGTGAAATAAGTCACACAGAAAAAGACACTTATCATAAGCTATCACTTATAGAGGGAATGTAAAAACCGCTACACTTGAACTGAATTACAAAACAGAGCAGAGTCACACGTTTAGAAAACACACTATGGCTGCTTAACGGGAAAGGTGAGGTGGGGTGATGCATAAAACAAGGGGTTCAAATTTGCTCAGATACCGTTCCATACACCCAATATGTAATAGAGAAGACCTACTCCTTGCTCCGTGAACTGGACTCAACACCCCCTATTCACCGCACAAGAATATATGTGACTAGTAACAATCTTAAAACCTATGTATTGATATCTGTCTGGAAGTGAGTCAAGTGGGTGTAAATCCGCATAAACACAGCCGTGAAAAGCAGCTAAACCCCATTATAAAAATAAATTACTTTTAAAAACCCGTAAAACAAAGACAGTGAAAGAGAGAGAAATTCTTACAAAATTCGTTCAGGGGCTGTGATGCCACCTGGATTGACCATATCTAGACCCACAGCTGGATGAGACATAAGGGTGGACACTCTTGGGGCTGAGAGGTTGGGTGAGCAAACGCAGACCCTTTAAAGTAATACTGCGTGATACCCATCCCATGGGTCCCAAATCTCCAGGTTCAAGGGCATCTTCCTACATCGAAAACATGCATGAGAAACTCAGAAGATGGTACACCGTGTGATTTTGAAAGGTTTCTAAAACACACCCCATTTCTCATCTCCTTGTGCTCGGGTTCGCCTTTCCAGCTACTTTACTAGCAATCAACTTACTTGGAGAATCAGCACCTTTAACCTCCTGTTCCCTACAGGTTGCAATTTGTCCTGAGGATGAACGGGAAGAGGGGCAACCAATGAGAGACTAGATCTAGGTGTTGGGACAGGCACAGGTCACTCTATTTTCCCATCAGGAAGAAGAATTAATCACAGGCTCAGCCTGCCGGCCAGAAGCACAATAGGGCCTGAGGCAATCCCGCGCTTTTGCGGCCAGCTCCCAAAAAAGCGAGTTGAAAAATGGAGCTCAGGGACACTGCAATTCACAAAACCGCAGAGTTATAAATGATAACTCTCATCCACAGATATATTGAGGGAAGGCAACGAAGAGGATTTGAAAGCAAGGCAGAATTGCAGGAAACAGATTTCAGGAGGTAGATTCGAATCGCCTGTAAAGCACATGAAAAGCGGCAAAACGTCGACAATGATGCCCTTGGCCAAAAAGGGCGTATGCGTTTTTTCCTGAATATATTCAGGAAAAAACGCATACGCCCTTTTTGGCCAACCAAGCAACCTGGAAAGGCAAATCAGCGCTACAAAGAAGTCTCGCTTCCCATCGGTCAAAAGTGACCTGCTGCAAAAAGTGTCAAAACCAGAAATGCAGGACAGGCCATGGATAAATGGCAGCCTTGCTACGCTGATGAGCGGGATGTAAGTTGCCAACAGCCACTCTGGAGAAGTGTACGGTGTGTCCTGAAACATCGAAAAAAAACAGCTTAGGGAGCATAGGGCACGTCCACTCATGGGCGTATAAATTGGGAAAACTAAAAATCAGCAAGACACAGGCACCCCAAAGTTTAGGGCTGCTCTGTTGACAAGAACCTCCACTTCATGACAACTTAAATATCCCAGGAAAGAGAAAAATGGATAAAGAAGTTGTGGTCCTTATGTACAATGGAATATCACTCAGACATGAAATCAATGTCATAAGGCTAGTAGAAGCAAGATGAGTGGACTTAGGTACGACGATTCTAAGTGAAATAAGTCACACAGAAAAAGACACTTATCATAAGCTATCACTTATAGAGGGAATGTAAAAACCGCTACACTTGAACTGAATTACAAAACAGAACAGAGTCACACGTTGAGAAAACACTATGGCTGCTTAACGGGAAAGGTGAGGTGGGGTGATGCATAAAACAAGGGTTTCAAATTCGCTCAGATACCGCTCCATAAACCCAATATGTAATAGACAAGACCTACTCCTTGCTCCGTGAACTGGACTCAACACCCCCTATTCACCGCACAAGAATATATGTGACTAGTAAGAATCTTAAAACCTATGTATTGATATCTGTCTGGAAGTGAGTCAAGTGGGTGTAAAGCCGCATAAACACAGCCGTGAAAAGCAGCTAAACCCCATTATAAAAATAAATTACTTTTAAAAACCCGTAAAACAAAGACAGTGAAAGAGAGAGAAATTCTTACAAAATTCGTTCAGAGGCTGTGATGCAACCTGGATTGACCATATCTACACGCACAGCTGGATGAGACATAAGGGTGGACACTCTTGGGGCTGAAAGTTTGGGTTAGGTTGGGTGAGCAAACGCAGACCCTTCAAAGTAATACTGCGTGGTACCCATCCCATGGGTCCCAAGTCTCCAGGTTCAAGGGCATCTTCCTACATCGAAAACATGCATGAGAAACTCAGAAGACGGTACACCGTGTGATTTTGAAAGGTTTCTAAAACGCACCTTATTTGTCATCTCCTTGTGCTTGGGTTCGCCATTCCAGCTACTTTACTAGCAATCTCCCTACTTGGAGAATCAGCACCTTTAACCTCCTGTTCCCTACAGGTTGCAATTTGTCCTGAGGATGAACGGGAAGAGGGGCAACCAATGAGAGACTAGATCTAGCTGTTGGGACAGGCACAGGTCACTCTATTTTCCCATCAGGAAGAAGAATTAACCACAGGCTCAGCCTGCTTCCAGGAACCAAAATAGGGCCTGAGGCAATCCGGTGCTTTTGCGGCCAGCTCTCAAAAAAGACAGTTGAAAAATGGAGCTCAGGGACACTGCAATTCACAAACCCGCAGAGTTATAAGTGATAACTCTCATCCACAGATATATTGAGGGAAGGCAACGAAGAGGATTTGAAAGCAAGGCAGAATTGCAGGAAACAGATTTCAGGAGGTAGATTCGAATCGCCTTTAAGGCACATGAAAAGCGGCAAAACGTCGACAATGATGCCCTTGGCCAAAAAGGGCGTATGCGTTTTTTCCTGAATATATTCAGGGAAAAACGCATACGCCCTTTTTGGCCAACCAAGCAACCTGGAAAGGCAAATCAGCGCTAAAAAGAAGTCTCGCTTCCCATCGGCCAAAAGGGACATGCTGCAAAAAGTGTCAAAACCAGAAATGCAGGACAGGCCATGGAGAAATGGCAGCCTTGCTACGCTGATGGGCGGGATGTTAATTGCCAACAGCCACTCTGGAGAAGTGTACGGTGTGTCCTGAAACATCGAAAAAACACAGCTTAGTGAGCATAGGGCACGTCCACTCATGGGCGTATAAATTGGGAAAACTAAAAATGAGCAAGACACAGGCACCCCAAAGTTTGGGGCTGCTCTGTTGACAAGAACCTCCACTTCATGACACCTTAAATATCCCAGGAAAGAGAAAAATGGATAAAAAAGTTGTGGTCCTTATGTACAATGGAATATCACTCAGACATGAAATCAATGTCATAAGGCTAGTAGAAGTAAGATGAGTGGACTTAGGTACGACGATTCTAAGTGAAATAAGTCACACAGAAAAAGACACTTATCATAAGCTATCACTTAGAGAGGGAATGTAACCATCGCTACACTTGAACTGAATTACAAAACAGAACAGAGTCACACGTTTAGAAAACACACTGTGGCTGCTTAACGGGAAAGGTGAGGTGGGGTGATGCATAAAACAAGGGGTTCAAATTCGCTCAGATACCGTTCCATACACCCAATATGTAATAGACAAGACCTACTCCTTGCTAAGTGAACTGGACTCAACACCCCCTATTCACCGCACAAGAATATATATGACTAGTAACAATCTTAAAACCTATGTATTGATATCTGTCTGAAAGTGAGTCAAGTGGGTGTAAATCCGCATAAACACAGCCGTGAAAAGCAGCTAAACCCCATTATAAAAATAAATTACATTTAAAAACCCGTAAAACAAAGACAGTGAAAGAGAGAGAAATTCTTACAAAATTCGTTCAGGGGCTGAGATGCAACCTGGATTGACCATATCTAGACCGACAGCTGGATGAGACATAAGGGTGGACACTCTTGGGGCTGAGAGGTTGGGTGAGCAAACGCAGACCTTTTAAAGTAATACTGCGTGGTACCCATCCCATGGGTCCCAAATCTCCAGGTTCAAGGGCATCTTCCTACATCGAAAACATGCATGAGAAACTCAGAAGATGGTACACCGTGTGATTTTGAAAGGTTTCTAAAACACACCCCATTTCTCATCTCCTTGTGCTCGGGTTCGCCTTTCCAGCTACTTTACTAGCAATCAACTTACTTGGAGAATCAGCACCTTTAATCTCCTGTTCCCTACAGGTTGCAATTTGTCCTGAGGATGAACGGGAAGAGGAGCAACCAATGAGAGACTAGATCTAGGTGTTGGGACAGGCACAGGTCACTCTATTTTCCCATCAGGAAGAAGAATTAACCACAGGCTCAGCCTGCCACCGGGAACCAGAATAGGGCCTGAGGAAATCCCGTGCTTTTGCGGCCAGCTCCCAAACAAGACAGTTGAAAAATGGAGCTCAGGGGCACTGCCATTCACAAACCTGCTGAGTTATAAATGATAACTCTCATCCACAGATATATTGAGGGAAGGCAACGAAGAGGATTTGAAAGCAAGGCAGAATTGAAGGAAACAGTTTTCAGGAGGTAGATTCGAATCGCCTTTAAAGCACATGAAAAGCGGCAAAACGTCGACAATGATTCCCTTGGCCAAAAAGGGCGTATGCGTTTTTTCCTGAATATATTCAGGAAAAAACGCATACGCCCTTTTTGGCCAACCAAGCAACCTGGAAAGGCAAATCAGTGCTACAAAGAAGTCTCGCTTCCCATCGGTCAAAAGGGTCATGCTGCAAAAAGTGTCAAAACCAGAAATGCAGGACAGGCCATGGAGAAATGGCAGCCTTGCTACGCTGATGGGCGGGATGTTAATTGCCAACAGCCACTCTGGAGAAGTGTACGGTGTGTCCTGAAACATCGAAAAAACACAGCTTAGGGAGCATAGGGCACGTCCACTCATGGGCGTATAAATTGGGAAAACTAAAAATCAGCAAGACACAGGCACCCCAAAGTTTGGGGCTGCTCTGTTGACAAGAACCTCCACTTCATGACACCTTAAATATCCCAGGAAAGAGAAAAATGGATAAAAAAGTTGTGGTCCTTATGTACAATGCAATATCACTCAGACATGAAATCAATGTCATAAGGCTAGTAGAAGCAAGATGAGTGGACTTAGGTACGACGATTCTAAGTGAAATAAGTCACACAGAAAAAGACACTTATCATAAGCTATCACTTATAGAGGGAATGTAAAAACCGCTACACTTGAACTGAATTACAAAACAGAACAGAGTCACACGTTTAGAAAACACACTATGGCTGCTTAACGGGAAAGGTGAGGTGGGGTGATGCATAAAACAAGGGGTTCAAATTTGCTCAGATACCGTTCCATACACCCAATATGTAATAGACAAGACCTACTCCTTGCTCCGTGAACTGGACTCAACACCCCCTATTCACCGCACAAGAATATATGTGACTAGTAACAATCTTAAAACCTATGTATTGATATCTGTCTGGAAGTGAGTCAAGTGGGTGTAAATCCGCATAAACACAGCCGTGAAAAGCAGCTAAACCCCATTATAAAAATAAATTACTTTTAAAAACCCGTAAAACAAAGACAGTGAAAGAGAGAGAAATTCTTACAAAATTCGTTCAGGGGCTGTGATGCCACCTGGATTGACCATATCTAGACCCACAGCTGGATGAGACATAAGGGTGGACACTCTTGGGGCTGAGAGGTTGGGTGAGCAAACGCAGACCCTTTAAAGTAATACTGCGTGGTACCCATCCCATGGGTCCCAAATCTCCAGGTTCAAGGGCATCTTCCTACATCGAAAACATGCATGAGAAACTCAGAAGATGGTACACCGTGTGATTTTGAAAGGTTTCTAAAACACACCCCATTTCTCATCTCCTTGTGCTCGGGTTCGCCTTTCCAGCTACTTTACTAGCAATCAACTTACTTGGAGAATCAGCACCTTTAACCTCCTGTTCCCTACAGGTTGCAATTTGTCCTGAGGATGAACGGGAAGAGGGGCAACCAATGAGAGACTAGATCTAGGTGTTGGGACAGGCACAGGTCACTCTATTTTCCCATCAGGAAGAAGAATTAATCACAGGCTCAGCCTGCCGCCCAGAAGCACAATAGGGCCTGAGGCAATCCCGCGCTTTTGCGGCCAGCTCCCAAAAAGGCGAGTTGAAAAATGGAGCTCAGGGACACTGCAATTCACAAACCCGCAGAGTTATAAATGATAACTCTCATCCACAGATATATTGAGGGAAGGCAACGAAGAGGATTTGAAAGCAAGGCAGAATTCCAGGAAACAGATTTCAGGAGGTAGATTCGAATCGCCTGTAAAGCACATGAAAAGCGGCAAAACGTCGACAATGATGCCCTTGGCCAAGAAGGGCGTATGTGTTTTTTCCTGAATATATTCAGGAAAAAACGCATACGCCCTTTTTGGCCAACCAAGCAACCTGGAAAGGCAAATCAGCGCTACAAAGAAGTCTCGCTTCCCATCGGTCAAAAGGGCCATGCTGCAAAAAGTTTCAAAACCAGAAATGCAGGACAGGCCATGGAGAAATGGCAGCCTTGCTACGCTGATGAGCGGGATGTAAGTTGCCAACAGCCACTCTGGAGAAGTGTACGGTGTGTCCTGAAATATCGAAAAAACACAGCTTAGGGAGCATAGGGCACGTCCACTCATGGGCCTATAAATTGGGAAAACTAAAAATCAGCAAGACACAGGCACCCCAAAGTTTAGGGCTGCTCTGTTGACAAGAACCTCCACTTCATGACACCTTAAATATCCCAGGAAAGAGAAAAATGGATAAAGAAGTTGTGGTCCTTATGTACAATGCAATATCACTCAGACATGAAATCAATGTCATAAGGCTAGTAGAAGCAAGATGAGTGGACTTAGGTACGACGATTCTAAGTGAAATAAGTCACACAGAAAAAGACACTTATCATAAGCTATCACTTATAGAGGGAATGTAAAAACCGCTACACTTGAACTGAATTACAAAACAGAACAGAGTCACACGTTTAGAAAACACACTATGGCTGCTTAACGGGAAAGGTGAGGTGGGGTGATGCATAAAACAAGGGTTTCAAATTCGCTCAGATACCGTTCCATACACCCAATATGTAATAGACAAGACCTACTCCTTGCTCAGTGAACTGGACTCAACAACCCCTATTCACCGCACAAGAATATATGTGACTAGTAAGAATCTTAAAACCTATGTATTGATATCTGTCTGGAAGTGAGTCAAGTGGGTGTAAAGCTGCATAAACACAGCCGTGAAAAGCAGCTAAACCCCATTATAAAAATAAATTACTTTTAAAAACCCGTAAAACAAAGACAGTGAAAGAGAGAGAAATTCTTACAAAATTCGTTCAGAGGCTGTGATGCAACCTGGATTGACCATATCTACACGCACAGCTGGATGAGATATAAGGGTGGACACTCTTGGGGCTGAGAGGTTGGGTGAGCAAACGCAGACCCTTTAAAGTAATACTGCGTGGTACCCATCCCATGGGTCCCAAATCTCCAGGTTCAAGGGCATCTTCCTACATCGAAAACATGCATGAGAAACTCAGAAGATGGTACACCGTGTGATTTTGAAAGGTTTCTAAAACACACCCCATTTCTCATCTCCTTGTGCTCGGGTTCACCTTTCCAGCTACTTTACTAGCAATCAACTTACTTGGAGAATCAGCACCTTTAACCTCCTGTTCCCTACAGGTTGCAATTTGTCCTGAGGATGAACGGGAAGAGGGGCAACCAATTAGAGACTAGATCTAGGTGTTGGGACAGGCACAGGTCACTCTATTTTCCCATCAGGAAGAAGAATTAACCACAGGCTCAGCCTGCCGCCCAGAAGCAGAATAGGGCCTGAGGCAATCCCGCGCTTTTGCGGCCAGCTCCCAAAAAAGCGAGTTGAAAAATGGAGCTCAGGGACACTGCAATTCACAAACCCGCAGAGTTATAAATGATAACTCTCATCCACAGATATATTGAGGGAAGGCAACGAAGAGGATTTGAAAGCAAGGCAGAATTGCAGGAAACAGATTTCAGGAGGTAGATTCGAATCGCCTGTAAAGCACATGAAAAGCGGCAAAACGTCGACAATGATGCCCTTGGACAAAAAGGGCGTATGCGTTTTTTCCTGAATATATTCAGGAAAAAACGCATACGCCCTTTTTGGCCAACCAAGCAACCTGGAAAGGCAAATCAGCGCTACAAAGAAGTCTCGCTTCCCATCGGTCAAAAGGGCAATGCTGCAAAAAGTGTCAAAACCAGAAATGCAGGACAGGCCATGGAGAAATGGCAGCCTTGCTACGCTGATGGGCGGGATGTAAGTTGCCAACAGCCACTCTGGAGAAGTGTACGGTGTGTCCTGAAACATCGAAAAAACACAGCTTAGGGAGCATAGGGCACGTCCACTCATGGGCGTATAAATTGGGAAAACTAAAAATCAGCAAGACACAGGCACCCCAAAGTTTAGGGCTGCTCTGTTGACAAGAACCTCCACTTCATGACACCTTAAATATCCCAGGAAAGAGAAAAATGGATAAAGAAGTTGTGGTCCTTATGTACAATGGAATATCACTCAGACATGAAATCAATGTCATAAGGCTAGTAGAAGCAAGATGAGTGGACTTAGGTACGACGATTCTAAGTGAAATAAGTCACACAGAAAAAGACACTTATCATAAGCTATCACTTATAGAGGGAATGTAAAAACCGCTACACTTGAACTGAATTACAGAACAGAACAGAATCACACGTTTAGAAAACACACTATGGCTGCTTAACGGGAAAGGTGAGGTGGGGTGATGCATAAAACAAGGGGTTCAAATTCGCTCAGATACCGTTCCATACACCCAATATGTAATAGACAAGACCTACTCCTTGCTCAGTGAACTGGACTCAACACCCCCTATTCACCGCACAAGAATATATGTGACTAGTAAGAATCTTAAAACCTATGTATTGATATCTGTCTGGAAGTGAGTCAAGTGGGTGTAAAGCCGCATAAACACAGCCGTGAAAAGCAGCTAAACCCCATTATAAAAATAAATTACTTTTAAAAACCCATAAAACAAAGACAGTGAAAGAGAGAGAAATTCTTACAAAATTCGTTCAGGGGCTGTGATGCAACCTGGATTGACCATATCTAGACCCACAGCTGGATGAGACATAAGGGTGGACACTCTTGGGGCTGAGAGGTTGGGTGAGGTTGGGTGAGCAAACGCAGACCCTTTAAAGTAATACTGCATGGTACCCATCCCATGGGTCCCAAATCTCCAGGTTCAAGGGCATCTTCCTACATCGAAAACTTGCATGAGGAACCCAGAAGAAGGTACACCGTGTGATTTTGAAAGGTTTCTAAAACGCACCTCATTTCTCATCTCCTTGTGCTCGGGTTCGCCATTCCAGCTACTTCACTAGCAATCTCCCTACTTGGAGAATCAGCACCTTTAACCTCCTGTTCTGTACAGGTTGCAATTTGTCCTGAGGATGAACGGGAAGAGGGGAAACCAATGAGAGAATAGATCTAGGTGTTGGGACAGGCACAGGTCACTCTATTTTCCCATCAGGAAGAAGAATTAACCACAGGCTCAGCCTGCCGCCGGGAACCAGAATAGGGCCTGAGGCAATCACGTGCTTTTGCGGCCAGCTCCCAAAAAAGACAGTTGAAAAATGGAGCGCAGGGGGACTGCCATTCACAAACCTGCTGAGTTATAAATGATAACTCTCGTCCACAAATATATTGAGGGAAGGCAACGAAGAGGATTTGAAAGCAAGGCAGAATTGGAGGAAACAGGTTTCAGGAGGTAGATTCGAATCGCCTTTAAAGCACATGAAAAGCGGCAAAACGTCGACAATGATGCCCTTGGCCAAAAAGGGCGTATGCGTTTTTTCCTGAATATATTCAGGAAAAAACGCATACGCCCTTTTTGCCCAACCAAGCAACCTGGAAAGGCAAATCAGTGCTACAAAGAAGTCTCCCTTCCCATCGGTCAAAAGGGTCATGCTGCAAAAATTGTCAAAACCAGAAATGCAGGACAGGCCATGGAGAAATGGCAGCCTTGCTACGCTGATGGCCGGGATGTTAATTGCCAACAGCCACTCTGGAGAAGTGTACAGTGTGTCCTGAAACATCGAAAAAACACAGCTTAGGGAGCATAGGGCACGTCCACTCATGGGCGTATAAATTGGGAAAACTAAAAATCAGCAAGACACAGGCACCCCAAAGTTTAGGGCTGCTCTGTTGACAAGAACCTCCACTTCATGACACCTTAAATATCCCAGGAAAGAGAAAAATGGATAAAGAAGTTGTGGTCCTTATGTACAATGCAATATCACTCAGACATGAAATCAATGTCATAAGGCTAGTAGAAGCAAGATGAGTGGACTTAGGTACGACGAATCTAAGTGAAATAAGTCACACAGAAAAAGACACTTATCATAAGCTATCACTTATAGAGGGAATGTAAAAACCGCTACACTTGAACTGAATTACAAAACAGAACAGAGTCACACGTTTCGAAAACACACTATGGCTGCTTAACGGGAAAGGTGAGGTGGGGTGATGCATAAAACAAGGGGTTCAAATTTGCTCAGATACCGTTCCATACACCCAATATGTAATAGACAAGACCTACTCCTTGCTCCGTGAACTGGACTCAACACCCCCTATTCACCGCAAAAGAATATATGTGACTAGTAACAATCTTAAAACCTATGTATTGATATCTGTCTGGAAGTGAGTCAAGTGGGTGTAAATCCGCATAAACACAGCCGTGAAAAGCAGCTAAACCCCATTATAAAAATAAATTACTTTTAAAAACCCGTAAAACAAAGACAGTGAAAGAGAGAGAAATTCTTACAAAATTCGTTCAGGGGCTGTGATGCCACCTGGATTGACCATATCTAGACCCACAGCTGGATGAGACATAAGGGTGGACACTCTTGGGGCTGAGAGGATGGGTGAGCAAACGCAGACCCTTTAAAGTAATACTGCGTGATACCCATCCCATGGGTCCCAAATCTCCAGGTTCAAGGGCATCTTCCTAGATCGAAAACATGCATGAGAAACTCAGAAGATGGTACACCGTGTGATTTTGAAAGGTTTCTAAAACACACCCCATTTCTCATCTCCTTGTGCTCGGGTTCGCCTTTCCAGCTACTTTACTAGCAATCAACTTACTTGGAGAATCAGCACCTTTAACCTCCTGTTCCCTACAGGTTGCAATTTGTCCTGAGGATGAACGGGAAGAGGGGCAACCAATGAGAGACTAGATCTAGGTGTTGGGACAGGCACAGGTCACTCTATTTTCCCATCAGGAAGAAGAATTAATCACAGGCTCAGCCTGCCGCCCAGAAGCACAATAGGGCCTGAGGCAATCCCGCGCTTTTGCGGCCAGCTCCCAAAAAAGCGAGTTGAAAAATGGAGCTCAGGGACACTGCAATTCACAAACCCGCAGAGTTATAAATGATAACTCTCATCCACAGATATATTGAGGGAAGGCAACGAAGAGGATTTGAAAGCAAGGCAGAATTGCAGGAAACAGATTTCAGGAGGTAGATTCGAATCGCCTGTAAAGCACATGAAAAGCGGCAAAACGTCGACAATGATGCCCTTGGCCAAGAAGGGCGTATGCGTTTTTTCCTGAATATATTCAGGAAAAAAGGCATACGCCCTTTTTGGCCAACCAAGCAACCTGGAAAGGCAAATCAGCGCTACAAAGAAGTCTCGCTTCCCATCGGTCAAAAGGGCCATGCTGCAAAAAGTGTCAAAACCAGAAATGCAGGACAGGCCATGGAGAAATGGCAGCCTTGCTACGCTGATGGGCGGGATGTAAATTGACAACAGCCACTCTGGAGAAGTGTACGGTGTGTCCTGATCCTGAAACATCGAAAAAACACAGCTTAGTGAGCATAGGGCACGTCCACTCATGGGCGTATAAATTGGGAAAACTAAAAATCAGCAAGACACAGGCACCCGAAAGTTTGGGGCTGCTCTGTTGACAAGAACCTCCACTTCATGACACCTTAAATATCCCAGGAAAGAGAAAAATGGATAAAGAAGTTGTGGTCCTTATGTACAATGAAATATCACTCAGACATGAAATCAATGTCATAAGGCTAGTAGAAGCAAGATGAGTGGACTTAGGTACGACGATTCTAAGTGAAATAAGTCACACAGAAAAAGACACTTATCATAAGCTATCACTTATAGAGGGAATGTAAAAACCGCTACACTTGAACTGAATTACAAAACAGAACAGAGTCACACGTTTAGAAAACACACTATGGCTGCTTAACGGGAAAGGTGAGGTGGGGTGATGCATAAAACAAGGGGTTCAAATTTGCTCAGATACCGTTCCATACACCCAATATGTAATAGACAAGACCTACTCCTTGCTCCGTGAACTGGACTCAACACCCCCTATTCACCGCACAAGAATATATGTGACTAGTAACAATCTTAAAACCTATGTATTGATATCTGTCTGGAAGTGAGTCAAGTGGGTGTAAATCCGCATAAACACAGCCGTGAAAAGCAGCTAAACCCCATTATAAAAATAAATTACTTTTAAAAACCCGTAAAACAAAGACAGTGAAAGAGAGAGAAATTCTTACAAAATTCGTTCAGGGGCTGTGATGCCACCTGGATTGACCATATCTAGACCCACAGCTGGATGAGACATAAGGGTGGACACTCTTGGGGCTGAGAGGATGGGTGAGCAAACGCAGACCCTTTAAAGTAATACTGCGTGATACCCATCCCATGGGTCCCAAATCTCCAGGTTCAAGGGCATCTTCCTACATCGAAAACATGCATGAGAAACTCAGAAGATGGTACACCGTGTGATTTTGAAAGGTTTCTAAAACACACCCCATTTCTCATCTCCTTGTGCTCGGGTTCGCCTTTCCAGCTACTTTACTAGCAATCAACTTACTTGGAGAATCAGCACCTTTAACCTCCTGTTCCCTACAGGTTGCAATTTGTCCTGAGGATGAACGGGAAGAGGGGCAACCAATGAGAGACTAGATCTAGGTGTTGGGACAGGCACAGGTCACTCTATTTTCCCATCAGGAAGAAGAATTAATCACAGGCTCAGCCTGCCGCCCAGAAGCACAATAGGGCCTGAGGCAATCCCGCGCTTTTGCGGCCAGCTCCCAAAAAAGCGAGTTGAAAAATGGAGCTCAGGGACACTGCAATTCACAAACCCGCAGAGTTATAAATGATAACTCTCATCCACAGATATATTGAGGGAAGGCAACGAAGAGGATTTGAAAGCAAGGCAGAATTGCAGGAAACAGATTTCAGGAGGTAGATTCGAATCGCCTGTAAAGCACATGAAAAGCGGCAAAACGTCGACAATGATGCCCTTGGCCAAGAAGGGCGTATGCGTTTTTTCCTGAATATATTCAGGAAAAAAGGCATACGCCCTTTTTGGCCAACCAAGCAACCTGGAAAGGCAAATCAGCGCTACAAAGAAGTCTCGCTTCCCATCGGTCAAAAGGGCCATGCTGCAAAAAGTGTCAAAACCAGAAATGCAGGACAGGCCATGGAGAAATGGCAGCCTTGCTACGCTGATGGGCGGGATGTAAATTGACAACAGCCACTCTGGAGAAGTGTACGGTGTGTCCTGATCCTGAAACATCGAAAAAACACAGCTTAGTGAGCATAGGGCACGTCCACTCATGGGCGTATAAATTGGGAAAACTAAAAATCAGCAAGACACAGGCACCCGAAAGTTTGGGGCTGCTCTGTTGACAAGAACCTCCACTTCATGACACCTTAAATATCCCAGGAAAGAGAAAAATGGATAAAGAAGTTGTGGTCCTTATGTACAATGCAATATCACTCAGACATGAAATCAATGTCATAAGGCTAGTAGAAGCAAGATGAGTGGACTTAGGTACGACGATTCTAAGTGAAATAAGTCACACAGAAAAAGACACTTATCATAAGCTATCACTTATAGAGGGAATGTAAAAACCGCTACACTTGAACTGAATTACAAAACAGAACAGAGTCACACGTTTAGAAAACACACTATGGCTGCTTAACGGGAAAGGTGAGGTGGGGTGATGCATAAAACAAGGGGTTCAAATTTGCTCAGATACCGTTCCATACACCCAATATGTAATAGACAAGACCTACTCCTTGCTCCGTGAACTGGACTCAACACCCCCTATTCACCGCACAAGAATATATGTGACTAGTAACAATCTTAAAACCTATGTATTGATATCTGTCTGGAAGTGAGTCAAGTGGGTGTAAATCCGCATAAACACAGCCATGAAAAGCAGCTAAACCCCATTATAAAAATAAATTACTTTTAAAAACCCGTAAAACAAAGACAGTGAAAGAGAGAGAAATTCTTACAAAATTCGTTCAGGGGCTGTGATGCCACCTGGATTGACCATATCTAGACCCACAGCTGGATGAGACATAAGGGTGGACAGTCTTGGGGCTGAGAGGTTGGGTGAGCAAACGCAGACCCTTTAAAGTAATACTGCGTGGTACCCATCCCATGGGTCCCAAATCTCCAGGTTCAAGGGCATCTTCCTACATCGAAAACATGCATGAGAAACTCAGAAGATGGTACACCGTGTGATTTTGAAAGGTTTCTAAAACACACCCCATTTCTCATCTCCTTGTGCTCGGGTTCGCCTTTCCAGCTACTTTACTAGCAATCAACTTACTTGGAGAATCAGCACCTTTAACCTCCTGTTCCCTACAGGTTGCAATTTGTCCTGAGGATGAACGGGAAGAGGGGCAACCAATGAGAGACTAGATCTAGGTGTTGGGACAGGCACAGGTCACTCTATTTTCCCATCAGGAAGAAGAATTAATCACAGGCTCAGCCTGCCGCCCAGAAGCACAATAGGGCCTGAGGCAATCCCGCGCTTTTGCGGCCAGCTCCCAAAAAGGCGAGTTGAAAAATGGAGCTCAGGGACACTGCAATTCACAAACCCGCAGAGTTATAAATGATAACTCTCATCCACAGATATATTGAGGGAAGGCAACGAAGAGGATTTGAAAGCAAGGCAGAATTCCAGGAAACAGATTTCAGGAGGTAGATTCGAATCGCCTGTAAAGCACATGAAAAGCGGCAAAACGTCGACAATGATGCCCTTGGCCAAGAAGGGCGTATGTGTTTTTTCCTGAATATATTCAGGAAAAAACGCATACGCACTTTTTGGCCAACCAAGCAACCTGGAAAGGCAAATCAGCGCTACAAAGAAGTCTCGCTTCCCATCGGTCAAAAGGGCCATGCTGCAAAAAGTTTCAAAACCAGAAATGCAGGACAGGCCATGGAGAAATGGCAGCCTTGCTACGCTGATGAGCGGGATGTAAGTTGCCAACAGCCACTCTGGAGAAGTGTACGGTGTGTCCTGAAACATCGAAAAAACACAGCTTAGGGAGCATAGGGCACGTCCACTCATGGGCCTATAAATTGGGAAAACTAAAAATCAGCAAGACACAGGCACCCCAAAGTTTAGGGCTGCTCTGTTGACAAGAACCTCCACTTCATGACACCTTAAATATCCCAGGAAAGAGAAAAATGGATAAAGAAGTTGTGGTCCTTATGTACAATGCAATATCACTCAGACATGAAATCAATGTCATAAGGCTAGTAGAAGCAAGATGAGTGGACTTAGGTACGACGATTCTAAGTGAAATAAGTCACACAGAAAAAGACACTTATCATAAGCTATCACTTATAGAGGGAATGTAAAAACCGCTACACTTGAACTGAATTACAGAACAGAACAGAATCACACGTTTAGAAAACACACTATGGCTGCTTAACGGGAAAGGTGAGGTGGGGTGATGCATAAAACAAGGGGATCAAATTTGCTCAGATACCGTTCCATACACCCAATATGTAATAGACAAGACCTACTCCTTGCTCCGTGAACTGGACTCAACACCCCCTATTCACCGCACAAGAATATATATGACTAGTAACAATCTTAAAACCTATGTATTGATATCTGTCTGAAAGTGAGTCAAGTGGGTGTAAATCCGCATAAACACAGCCGTGAAAAGCAGCTAAACCCCATTATAAAAATAAATTACTTTTAAAAACCCGTAAAACAAAGACAGTGAAAGTGAGAGAAATTCTTACAAAATTCGTTCAGGGGCTGAGATGCAACCTGGATTGACCATATCTAGACCGACAGCTGGATGAGACATAAGGGTGGACACTCTTGGGGCTGAGAGGTTGGGTGAGCAAACGCAGACCCTTTAAAGTAATACTGCGTGGTACCCATCCCATGGGTCCCAAATCTCCAGGTTCAAGGGCATCTTCCTACATCGAAAACATGCATGAGAAACTCAGAAGATGGTACATCGTGTGATTTTGAAAGGTTCCTAAAACGCACCTCATTTCTCATCTGCTTGTGCTCGGGTTCGCCATTCCAGCTACTTTACTAGCAATCTCCCTACTTGGAGAATCAGCACCTTTTACCTCCTGTTCCCTACAGGTTGCAATTTGTCCTGAGGATGAACGGGAAGAGGGGGAACCAATGAGAGACTAGATCTAGGTGTTGGGACAGGCACAGGACACTCTATTTTCCCATCAGGAAGAAGAATTAACCACAGGCTCAGCCTGCTGCCAGGAACCAGAATAGGGCCTGAGGCAATCCCGTGCTTTTGCGGCCAGCTCTCAAAAAAGAGAGTTGAAAAATGGAGCTCAGGGACACTGCAATTCACAAACCCGCAGAGTTATAAGTGATAACTCTCATCCACAGATATATTGAGGGAAGGCAACGAAGAGGATTTGAAAGCAAGGCAGAATTGCAGGAAACAGATTTCAGGAGGTAGATTCGAATCGCCTTTAAGGCACATGAAAAGCGGCAAAACGTCGACAATGATGCCCTTGGCCAAAAAGGGCGTATGCGTTTTTTCCTGAATATATTCAGGAAAAAACGCATACGCCCTTTTTGGCCAACCAAGCAACCTGGAAAGGCAAATCAGCGCTACAAAGAAGTCTCGCTTCCCATCGGCTAAAAGGGACATGCTGCAAAAAGTGTCAAAACCAGAAATGCAGGACAGGCCATGGAGAAATGGCAGCCTTGCTACGCTGATGGGCGGGATGTAAATTGCCAACAGCCACTCTGGAGAAGTGTACGCTGTGTCCTGAAACATCGAAAAAACACAGCTTAGGGAGCATAGGGCACGTCCACTCATGGGCGTATAAATTGGGAAAACTAAAAATGAGCAAGACACAGGCACCCCAAAGTTTGGGGCTGCTCTGTTGACAAGAACCTCCACTTCATGACACCTTAAATATCCCAGGAAAGAGAAAAATGGATAAAGAAGTTGTGGTCCTTATGTACAATGCAATATCACTCAGACATGAAATCAATGTCATAAGGCTAGTAGAAGCAAGATGAGTGGACTTAGGTACGACGATTCTAAGTGAAATAAGTCACACAGAAAAAGACACTTATCATAAGCTATCACTTATAGAGGGAATGCAAAAACCGCTACACTTGAACTGAATTACAAAACAGAACAGAGTCACACGTTTAGAAAACACACTATGGCTGCTTAACGGGAAAGGTGAGGTGGGGTGATGCATAAAACAAGGGGTTCAAATTCGCTCAGATACCGTTCCATACACCCAATATGTAATACACAAGACCTACTCCTTGCTCAGTGAACTGGACTCAACACCCCCTATTCACCGCACAAGAATATATATGACTAGTAACAATCTTAAAACCTATGTATTGATATCTGTCTGGAAGTGAGTCAAGTGGGTGTAAATCCGCATAAACACAGCCGTGAAAAGCAGCTAAACCCCATTATAAAAATAAATTACTTTTAAAAACCCGTAAAACAAAGACAGTGAAAGAGAGAGAAATTCTTACAAAATTCGTTCAGGGGCTGAGATGCAACCTGGATTGACCATATCTAGACCGACAGCTGGATGAGACATAAGGGTGGACACTCTTGGAGCTGAGAGGTTGGGTGAGCAAACGCAGACCCTTTAAAGTAATACTGCGTGGTACCCATCCCATGGGTCCCAAATCTCCAGGTTCAAGGGCATCTTCCTACATCGAAAACATGCATGAGAAACTCAGAAGATGGTACACCGTGTGATTTTGAAAGGTTCCTAAAACGCACCTCATTTCTCATCTGCTTGTGCTCGGGTTCGCCATTCCAGCTACTTTACTAGCAATCTCCCTACTTGGAGAATCAGCACCTTTAACCTCCTGTTCCCTACAGGTTGCAATTTGTCCTGAGGATGAACGGGAAGAGGGGGAACCAATGAGAGACTAGATCTAGGTGTTGGGACAGGCACAGGTCACTCTATTTTCCCATCAGGAAGAAGAATTAACCACAGGCTCAGCCTGCTGCCAGGAACCAGAATAGGGCCTGAGGCAATCCCGTGCTTTTGCGGCCAGCTCTCAAAAAAGACAGTTGAAAAATGGAGCTCAGGGACACTGCAATTCACAAACCCGCAGAGTTATAAGTGATAACTCTCATCCACAGATATATTGAGGGAAGGCAACGAAGAGGATTTGAAAGCAAGGCAGAATTGCAGGAAACAGATTTCAGGAGGTAGATTCGAATCGCCTTTAAGGCACATGAAAAGCGGCAAAACGTCGACAATGATGCCCTTGGCCAAAAAGGGCGTATGCGTTTTTTCCTGAATATATTCAGGAAAAAACGCATACGCCCTTTTTGGCCAACCAAGCAACCTGGAAAGGCAAATCAGCGCTACAAAGAAGTCTCGCTTCCCATCGGCTAAAAGGGACATGCTGCAAAAAGTGTCAAAACCAGAAATGCAGGACAGGCCATGGAGAAATGGCAGCCTTGCTACGCTGATGGGCGGGATGTAAATTGACAACAGCCACTCTGGAGAAGTGTACGGTGTGTCCTGATCCTGAAACATCGAAAACACACAGCTTAGTGAGCATAGGGCACGTCCACTCATGGGCGTATAAATTGGGAAAACTAAAAATCAGCAAGACACAGGCACCCGAAAGTTTGGGGCTGCTCTGTTGACAAGAACCTCCACTTCATGACACCTTAAATATCCCAGGAAAGAGAAAAATGGATAAAGAAGTTGTGGTCCTTATGTACAATGCAATATCACTCAGACATGAAATCAATGTCATAAGGCTAGTAGAAGCAAGATGAGTGGACTTAGGTACGACGATTCTAAGTGAAATAAGTCACACAGAAAAAGACACTTATCATAAGCTATCACTTATAGAGGGAATGTAAAAACCGCTACACTTGAACTGAATTACAAAACAGAACAGAGTCACACGTTTAGAAAACACACTATGGCTGCTTAACGGGAAAGGTGAGGTGGGGTGATGCATAAAACAAGGGGTTCAAATTTGCTCAGATACCGTTCCATACACCCAATATGTAATAGACAAGACCTACTCCTTGCTCCGTGAACTGGACTCAACACCCCCTATTCACCGCACAAGAATATATGTGACTAGTAACAATCTTAAAACCTATGTATTGATATCTGTCTGGAAGTGAGTCAAGTGGGTGTAAATCCGCATAAACACAGCCGTGAAAAGCAGCTAAACCCCATTATAAAAATAAATTACTTTTAAAAACCCGTAAAACAAAGACAGTGAAAGAGAGAGAAATTCTTACAAAATTCGTTCAGGGGCTGTGATGCCACCTGGATTGACCATATCTAGACCCACAGCTGGATGAGACATAAGGGTGGACACTCTTGGGGCTGAGAGGTTGGGTGAGCAAACGCAGACCCTTTAAAGTAATACTGCGTGGTACCCATCCCATGGGTCCCAAATCTCCAGGTTCAAGGGCATCTTCCTACATCGAAAACATGCATGAGAAACTCAGAAGATGGTACACCGTGTGATTTTGAAAGGTTTCTAAAACACACCCCATTTCTCATCTCCTTGTGCTCGGGTTCGCCTTTCCAGCTACTTTACTAGCAATTAACTTACTTGGAGAATCAGCACCTTTAACCTCCTGTTCCCTACAGGTTGCAATTTGTCCTGAGGATGAACGGGAAGAGGGGCAACCAATGAGAGACTAGATCTAGGTGTTGGGACAGGCACAGGTCACTCTATTTTCCCATCAGGAAGAAGAATTAATCACAGGCTCAGCCTGCCGCCCAGAAGCACAATAGGGCCTGAGGCAATCCCGCGCTTTTGCGGCCAGCTCCCAAAAAGGCGAGTTGAAAAATGGAGCTCAGGGACACTGCAATTCACAAACCCGCAGAGTTATAAATGATAACTCTCATCCACAGATATATTGAGGGAAGGCAACGAAGAGGATTTGAAAGCAAGGCAGAATTCCAGGAAACAGATTTCAGGAGGTAGATTCGAATCGCCTGTAAAGCACATGAAAAGCGGCAAAACGTCGACAATGATGCCCTTGGCCAAGAAGGGCGTATGCGTTTTTCCCTGAATATATTCAGGAAAAAACGCATACGCCCTTTTTGGCCAACCAAGCAACCTGGAAAGGCAAATCAGCGCTACAAAGAAGTCTCGCTTCCCATCGGTCAAAAGGGCCATGCTGCAAAAAGTTTCAAAACCAGAAATGCAGGACAGGCCATGGAGAAATGGCAGCCTTGCTACGCTGATGAGCGGGATGTAAGTTGCCAACAGCCACTCTGGAGAAGTGTACGGTGTGTCCTGAAACATCGAAAAAACACAGCTTAGGGAGCATAGGGCACGTCCACTCATGGGCCTATAAATTGGGAAAACTAAAAATCAGCAAGACACAGGCACCCCAAAGTTTAGGGCTGCTCTGTTGACAAGAACCTCCACTTCATGACACCTTAAATATCCCAGGAAAGAGAAAAATGGATAAAGAAGTTGTGGTCCTTATGTACAATGCAATATCACTCAGACATGAAATCAATGTCATAAGGCTAGTAGAAGCAAGATGAGTGGACTTAGGTACGACGATTCTAAGTGAAATAAGTCACACAGAAAAAGACACTTATCATAAGCTATCACTTATAGAGGGAATGTAAAAACCGCTACACTTGAACTGAATTACAGAACAGAACAGAATCACACGTTTAGAAAACACACTATGGCTGCTTAACGGGAAAGGTGAGGTGGGGTGATGCATAAAACAAGGGGATCAAATTTGCTCAGATACCGTTCCATACACCCAATATGTAATAGACAAGACCTACTCCTTGCTCCGTGAACTGGACTCAACACCCCCTATTCACCACACAAGAATATATATGACTAGTAACAATCTTAAAACCTATGTATTGATATCTGTCTGAAAGTGAGTCAAGTGGGTGTAAATCCGCATAAACACAGCCGTGAAAAGCAGCTAAACCCCATTATAAAAATAAATTACTTTTAAAAACCCGTAAAACAAAGACAGTGAAAGAGAGAGAAATTCTTACAAAATTCGTTCAGGGGCTGAGATGCAACCTGGATTGACCATATCTAGACCGACAGCTGGATGAGACATAAGGGTGGACACTCTTGGGGCTGAGAGGTTGGGTGAGCAAACGCAGACCCTTTAAAGTAATACTGCGTGGTACCCATCCCATGGGTCCCAAATCTCCAGGTTCAAGGGCATCTTCCTACATCGAAAACATGCATGAGAAACTCAGAAGATGGTACACCGTGTGATTTTGAAAGGTTCCTAAAACGCACCTCATTTCTCATCTGCTTGTGCTCGGGTTCGCCATTCCAGCTACTTTACTAGCAATCTCCCTACTTGGAGAATCAGCACCTTTAACCTCCTGTTCCCTACTGGTTGCAATTTGTCCTGAGGATGAACGGGAAGAGGGGGAACCAATGAGAGACTAGATCTAGGTGTTGGGACAGGCACAGGACACTCTATTTTCCCATCAGGAAGAAGAATTAACCACAGGCTCAGCCTGCTGCCAGGAACCAGAATAGGGCCTGAGGCAATCCCGTGCTTTTGCGGCCAGCTCTCAAAAAAGACAGTTGAAAAATGGAGCTCAGGGACACTGCAATTCACAAACCCGCAGAGTTATAAGTGATAACTCTCATCCACAGATATATTGAGGGAAGGCAACGAAGAGGATTTGAAAGCAAGGCAGAATTGCAGGAAACAGATTTCAGGAGGTAGATTCGAATCGCCTTTAAGGCACATGAAAAGCGGCAAAACGTCGACAATGATGCCCTTGGCCAAAAAGGGCGTATGCGTTTTTTCCTGAATATATTCAGGAAAAAACGCATACGCCCTTTTTGGCCAACCAAGCAACCTGGAAAGGCAAATCAGCGCTACAAAGAAGTCTCGCTTCCCATCGGCTAAAAGGGACATGCTGCAAAAAGTGTCAAAACCAGAAATGCAGGACAGGCCATGGAGAAATGGCAGCCTTGCTACGCTGATGGGCGGGATGTAAATTGCCAACAGCCACTCTGGAGAAGTGTACGCTGTGTCCTGAAACATCGAAAAAACACAGCTTAGGGAGCATAGGGCACGTCCACTCATGGGCGTATAAATTGGGAAAACTAAAAATGAGCAAGACACAGGCACCCCAAAGTTTGGGGCTGCTCTGTTGACAAGAACCTCCACTTCATGACACCTTAAATATCCCAGGAAAGAGAAAAATGGATAAAGAAGTTGTGGTCCTTATGTACAATGCAATATCACTCAGACATGAAATCAATGTCATAAGGCTAGTAGAAGCAAGATGAGTGGACTTAGGTACGACGATTCTAAGTGAAATAAGTCACACAGAAAAAGACACTTATCATAAGCTATCACTTATAGAGGGAATGCAAAAACCGCTACACTTGAACTGAATTACAAAACAGAACAGAGTCACACGTTTAGAAAACACACTATGGCTGCTTAACGGGAAAGGTGAGGTGGGGTGATGCATAAAACAAGGGGTTCAAATTCGCTCAGATACCGTTCCATACACCCAATATGTAATACACAAGACCTACTCCTTGCTCAGTGAACTGGACTCAACACCCCCTATTCACCGCACAAGAATATATATGACTAGTAACAATCTTAAAACCTATGTATTGATATCTGTCTGGAAGTGAGTCAAGTGGGTGTAAATCCGCATAAACACAGCCGTGAAAAGCAGCTAAACCCCATTATAAAAATAAATTACTTTTAAAAACCCGTAAAACAAAGACAGTGAAAGAGAGAGAAATTCTTACAAAATTCGTTCAGGGGCTGAGATGCAACCTGGATTGACCATATCTAGACCGACAGCTGGATGAGACATAAGGGTGGACACTCTTGGAGCTGAGAGGTTGGGTGAGCAAACGCAGACCCTTTAAAGTAATACTGCGTGGTACCCATCCCATGGGTCCCAAATCTCCAGGTTCAAGGGCATCTTCCTACATCGAAAACATGCATGAGAAACTCAGAAGATGGTACACCGTGTGATTTTGAAAGGTTCCTAAAACGCACCTCATTTCTCATCTGCTTGTGCTCGGGTTCGCCATTCCAGCTACTTTACTAGCAATCTCCCTACTTGGAGAATCAGCACCTTTAACCTCCTGTTCCCTACAGGTTGCAATTTGTCCTGAGGATGAACGGGAAGAGGGGCAACCAATGAGAGACTAGATCTAGGTGTTGGGACAGGCACAGGTCACTCTATTTTCCCATCAGGAAGAAGAATTAACCACAGGCTCAGCCTGCTGCCAGGAACCAGAATAGGGCCTGAGGCAATCCCGTGCTTTTGCGGCCAGCTCTCAAAAAAGACAGTTGAAAAATGGAGCTCAGGGACACTGCAATTCACAAACCCGCAGAGTTATAAGTGATAACTCTCATCCACAGATATATTGAGGGAAGGCAACGAAGAGGATTTGAAAGCAAGGCAGAATTGCAGGAAACAGATTTCAGGAGGTAGATTCGAATCGCCTTTAAGGCACATGAAAAGCGGCAAAACGTCGACAATGATGCCCTTGGCCAAAAAGGGCGTATGCGTTTTTTCCTGAATATATTCAGGAAAAAACGCATACGCCCTTTTTGGCCAACCAAGCAAACTGGAAAGGCAAATCAGCGCTACAAAGAAGTCTCGCTTCCCATCGGCTAAAAGGGACATGCTGCAAAAAGTGTCAAAACCAGAAATGCAGGACAGGCCATGGAGAAATGGCAGCCTTGCTACGCTGATGGGCGGGATGTAAATTGACAACAGCCACTCTGGAGAAGTGTACGGTGTGTCCTGATCCTGAAACATCGAAAAAACACAGCTTAGGGAGCATAGGGCACGTCCACTCATGGGCGTATAAATTGGGAAAACTAAAAATCAGCAAGACACAGGCACCCCAAAGTTTAGGGCTGCTCTGTTGACAAGAACCTCCACTTCATGACACCTTAAATATCCCAGGAAAGAGAAAAATGGATAAAGAAGTTGTGGTCCTTATGTACAATGCAATATCACTCAGACATGAAATCAATGTCATAAGGCTAGTAGAAGCAAGATGAGTGGACTTAGGTACGACGAATCTAAGTGAAATAAGTCACACAGAAAAAGACACTTATCATAAGCTATCACTTATAGAGGGAATGTAAAAACCGCTACACTTGAACTGAATTACAAAACAGAACAGAGTCACACGTTTAGAAAACACACTATGGCTGCTTAACGGGAAAGGTGAGGTGGGGTGATGCATAAAACAAGGGGTTCAAATTTGCTCAGATACCGTTCCATACACCCAATATGTAATAGACAAGACCTACTCCTTGCTCCGTGAACTGGACTCAACACCCCCTATTCACCGCAAAAGAATATATGTGACTAGTAACAATCTTAAAACCTATGTATTGATATCTGTCTGGAAGTGAGTCAAGTGGGTGTAAATCCGCATAAACACAGCCGTGAAAAGCAGCTAAACCCCATTATAAAAATAAATTACTTTTAAAAACCCGTAAAACAAAGACAGTGAAAGAGAGAGAAATTCTTACAAAATTCGTTCAGGGGCTGTGATGCCACCTGGATTGACCATATCTAGACCCACAGCTGGATGAGACATAAGGGTGGACACTCTTGGGGCTGAGAGGATGGGTGAGCAAACGCAGACCCTTTAAAGTAATACTGCGTGATACCCATCCCATGGGTCCCAAATCTCCAGGTTCAAGGGCATCTTCCTAGATCGAAAACATGCATGAGAAACTCAGAAGATGGTACACCGTGTGATTTTGAAAGGTTTCTAAAACACACCCCATTTCTCATCTCCTTGTGCTCGGGTTCGCCTTTCCAGCTACTTTACTAGCAATCAACTTACTTGGAGAATCAGCACCTTTAACCTCCTGTTCCCTACAGGTTGCAATTTGTCCTGAGGATGAACGGGAAGAGGGGCAACCAATGAGAGACTAGATCTAGGTGTTGGGACAGGCACAGGTCACTCTATTTTCCCATCAGGAAGAAGAATTAATCACAGGCTCAGCCTGCCGCCCAGAAGCACAATAGGGCCTGAGGCAATCCCGCGCTTTTGCGGCCAGCTCCCAAAAAAGCGAGTTGAAAAATGGAGCTCAGGGACACTGCAATTCACAAACCCGCAGAGTTATAAATGATAACTCTCATCCACAGATATATTGAGGGAAGGCAACGAAGAGGATTTGAAAGCAAGGCAGAATTGCAGGAAACAGATTTCAGGAGGTAGATTCGAATCGCCTGTAAAGCACATGAAAAGCGGCAAAACGTCGACAATGATGCCCTTGGCCAAGAAGGGCGTATGCGTTTTTTCCTGAATATATTCAGGAAAAAAGGCATACGCCCTTTTTGGCCAACCAAGCAACCTGGAAAGGCAAATCAGCGCTACAAAGAAGTCTCGCTTCCCATCGGTCAAAAGGGCCATGCTGCAAAAAGTGTCAAAACCAGAAATGCAGGACAGGCCATGGAGAAATGGCAGCCTTGCTACGCTGATGGGCGGGATGTAAATTGACAACAGCCACTCTGGAGAAGTGTACGGTGTGTCCTGATCCTGAAACATCGAAAAAACACAGCTTAGTGAGCATAGGGCACGTCCACTCATGGGCGTATAAATTGGGAAAACTAAAAATCAGCAAGACACAGGCACCCGAAAGTTTGGGGCTGCTCTGTTGACAAGAACCTCCACTTCATGACACCTTAAATATCCCAGGAAAGAGAAAAATGGATAAAGAAGTTGTGGTCCTTATGTACAATGCAATATCACTCAGACATGAAATCAATGTCATAAGGCTAGTAGAAGCAAGATGAGTGGACTTAGGTACGACGATTCTAAGTGAAATAAGTCACACAGAAAAAGACACTTATCATAAGCTATCACTTATAGAGGGAATGTAAAAACCGCTACACTTGAACTGAATTACAAAACAGAACAGAGTCACACGTTTAGAAAACACACTATGGCTGCTTAACGGGAAAGGTGAGGTGGGGTGATGCATAAAACAAGGGGTTCAAATTTGCTCAGATACCGTTCCATACACCCAATATGTAATAGACAAGACCTACTCCTTGCTCCGTGAACTGGACTCAACACCCCCTATTCACCGCACAAGAATATATGTGACTAGTAACAATCTTAAAACCTATGTATTGATATCTGTCTGGAAGTGAGTCAAGTGGGTGTAAATCCGCATAAACACAGCCATGAAAAGCAGCTAAACCCCATTATAAAAATAAATTACTTTTAAAAACCCGTAAAACAAAGACAGTGAAAGAGAGAGAAATTCTTACAAAATTCGTTCAGGGGCTGTGATGCCACCTGGATTGACCATATCTAGACCCACAGCTGGATGAGACATAAGGGTGGACACTCTTGGGGCTGAGAGGTTGGGTGAGCAAACGCAGACCCTTTAAAGTAATACTGCGTGGTACCCATCCCATGGGTCCCAAATCTCCAGGTTCAAGGGCATCTTCCTACATCGAAAACATGCATGAGAAACTCAGAAGATGGTACACCGTGTGATTTTGAAAGGTTTCTAAAACACACCCCATTTCTCATCTCCTTGTGCTCGGGTTCGCCTTTCCAGCTACTTTACTAGCAATCAACTTACTTGGAGAATCAGCACCTTTAACCTCCTGTTCCCTACAGGTTGCAATTTGTCCTGAGGATGAACGGGAAGAGGGGCAACCAATGAGAGACTAGATCTAGGTGTTGGGACAGGCACAGGTCACTCTATTTTCCCATCAGGAAGAAGAATTAATCACAGGCTCAGCCTGCCGCCCAGAAGCACAATAGGGCCTGAGGCATCCCGCGCTTTTGCGGCCAGCTCCCAAAAAGGCGAGTTGAAAAATGGAGCTCAGGGACACTGCAATTCACAAACCCGCAGAGTTATAAATGATAACTCTCATCCACAGATATATTGAGGGAAGGCAACGAAGAGGATTTGAAAGCAAGGCAGAATTCCAGGAAACAGATTTCAGGAGGTAGATTCGAATCGCCTGTAAAGCACATGAAAAGCGGCAAAACGTCGACAATGATGCCCTTGGCCAAGAAGGGCGTATGTGTTTTTTCCTGAATATATTCAGGAAAAAACGCATACGCACTTTTTGGCCAACCAAGCAACCTGGAAAGGCAAATCAGCGCTACAAAGAAGTCTCGCTTCCCATCGGTCAAAAGGGCCATGCTGCAAAAAGTTTCAAAACCAGAAATGCAGGACAGGCCATGGAGAAATGGCAGCCTTGCTACGCTGATGAGCGGGATGTAAGTTGCCAACAGCCACTCTGGAGAAGTGTACGGTGTGTCCTGAAACATCGAAAAAACACAGCTTAGGGAGCATAGGGCACGTCCACTCATGGGCCTATAAATTGGGAAAACTAAAAATCAGCAAGACACAGGCACCCCAAAGTTTAGGGCTGCTCTGTTGACAAGAACCTCCACTTCATGACACCTTAAATATCCCAGGAAAGAGAAAAATGGATAAAGAAGTTGTGGTCCTTATGTACAATGCAATATCACTCAGACATGAAATCAATGTCATAAGGCTAGTAGAAGCAAGATGAGTGGACTTAGGTACGACGATTCTAAGTGAAATAAGTCACACAGAAAAAGACACTTATCATAAGCTAACACTTATAGAGGGAATGTAAAAACCGCTACACTTGAACTGAATTACAGAACAGAACAGAATCACACGTTTAGAAAACACACTATGGCTGCTTAACGGGAAAGGTGAGGTGGGGTGATGCATAAAACAAGGGGATCAAATTTGCTCAGATACCGTTCCATACACCCAATATGTAATAGACAAGACCTACTCCTTGCTCCGTGAACTGGACTCAACACCCCCTATTCACCGCACAAGAATATATATGACTAGTAACAATCTTAAAACCTATGTATTGATATCTGTCTGAAAGTGAGTCAAGTGGGTGTAAATCCGCATAAACACAGCCGTGAAAAGCAGCTAAACCCCATTATAAAAATAAATTACTTTTAAAAACCCGTAAAACAAAGACAGTGAAAGAGAGAGAAATTCTTACAAAATTCGTTCAGGGGCTGAGATGCAACCTGGATTGACCATATCTAGACCGACAGCTGGATGAGACATAAGGGTGGACACTCTTGGGGCTGAGAGGTTGGGTGAGCAAACGCAGACCCTTTAAAGTAATACTGCGTGGTACCCATCCCATGGGTCCCAAATCTCCAGGTTCAAGGGCATCTTCCTACATCGAAAACATGCATGAGAAACTCAGAAGATGGTACATCGTGTGATTTTGAAAGGTTCCTAAAACGCACCTCATTTCTCATCTGCTTGTGCTCGGGTTCGCCATTCCAGCTACTTTACTAGCAATCTCCCTACTTGGAGAATCAGCACCTTTTACCTCCTGTTCCCTACAGGTTGCAATTTGTCCTGAGGATGAACGGGAAGAGGGGGAACCAATGAGAGACTAGATCTAGGTGTTGGGACAGGCACAGGACACTCTATTTTCCCATCAGGAAGAAGAATTAACCACAGGCTCAGCCTGCTGCCAGGAACCAGAATAGGGCCTGAGGCAATCCCGTGCTTTTGCGGCCAGCTCTCAAAAAAGAGAGTTGAAAAATGGAGCTCAGGGACACTGCAATTCACAAACCCGCAGAGTTATAAGTGATAACTCTCATCCACAGATATATTGAGGGAAGGCAACGAAGAGGATTTGAAAGCAAGGCAGAATTGCAGGAAACAGATTTCAGGAGGTAGATTCGAATCGCCTTTAAGGCACATGAAAAGCGGCAAAACGTCGACAATGATGCCCTTGGCCAAAAAGGGCGTATGCGTTTTTTCCTGAATATATTCAGGAAAAAACGCATACGCCCTTTTTGGCCAACCAAGCAACCTGGAAAGGCAAATCAGCGCTACAAAGAAGTCTCGCTTCCCATCGGCTAAAAGGGACATGCTGCAAAAAGTGTCAAAACCAGAAATGCAGGACAGGCCATGGAGAAATGGCAGCCTTGCTACGCTGATGGGCGGGATGTAAATTGCCAACAGCCACTCTGGAGAAGTGTACGCTGTGTCCTGAAACATCGAAAAAACACAGCTTAGGGAGCATAGGGCACGTCCACTCATGGGCGTATAAATTGGGAAAACTAAAAATGAGCAAGACACAGGCACCCCAAAGTTTGGGGCTGCTCTGTTGACAAAAACCTCCACTTCATGACACCTTAAATATCCCAGGAAAGAGAAAAATGGATAAAGAAGTTGTGGTCCTTATGTACAATGCAATATCACTCAGACATGAAATCAATGTCATAAGGCTAGTAGAAGCAAGATGAGTGGACTTAGGTACGACGATTCTAAGTGAAATAAGTCACACAGAAAAAGACACTTATCATAAGCTATCACTTATAGAGGGAATGCAAAAACCGCTACACTTGAACTGAATTACAAAACAGAACAGAGTCACACGTTTAGAAAACACACTATGGCTGCTTAACGGGAAAGGTGAGGTGGGGTGATGCATAAAACAAGGGGTTCAAATTCGCTCAGATACCGTTCCATACACCCAATATGTAATACACAAGACCTACTCCTTGCTCAGTGAACTGGACTCAACACCCCCTATTCACCGCACAAGAATATATATGACTAGTAACAATCTTAAAACCTATGTATTGATATCTGTCTGGAAGTGAGTCAAGTGGGTGTAAATCCGCATAAACACAGCCGTGAAAAGCAGCTAAACCCCATTATAAAAATAAATTACTTTTAAAAACCCGTAAAACAAAGACAGTGAAAGAGAGAGAAATTCTTACAAAATTCGTTCAGGGGCTGAGATGCAACCTGGATTGACCATATCTAGACCGACAGCTGGATGAGACATAAGGGTGGACACTCTTGGAGCTGAGAGGTTGGGTGAGCAAACGCAGACCCTTTAAAGTAATACTGCGTGGTACCCATCCCATGGGTCCCAAATCTCCAGGTTCAAGGGCATCTTCCTACATCGAAAACATGCATGAGAAACTCAGAAGATGGTACACCGTGTGATTTTGAAAGGTTTCTAAAACACACCCCATTTCTCATCTCCTTGTGCTCGGGTTCGCCTTTCCAGCTACTTTACTAGCAATCAACTTACTTGGAGAATCAGCACCTTTAACCTCCTGTTCCCTACAGGTTGCAATTTGTCCTGAGGATGAACGGGAAGAGGGGCAACCAATGAGAGACTAGATCTAGGTGTTGGGACAGGCACAGGTCACTCTATTTTCCCATCAGGAAGAAGAATTAATCACAGGCTCAGCCTGCCGCCCAGAAGCACAATAGGGCCTGAGGCAATCCCGCGCTTTTGCGGCCAGCTCCCAAAAAAGCGAGTTGAAAAATGGAGCTCAGGGACACTGCAATTCACAAACCCGCAGAGTTATAAATGATAACTCTCATCCACAGATATATTGAGGGAAGGCAACGAAGAGGATTTGAAAGCAAGGCAGAATTGCAGGAAACAGATTTCAGGAGGTAGATTCGAATCGCCTGTAAAGCACATGAAAAGCGGCAAAACGTCGACAATGATGCCCTTGGCCAAGAAGGGCGTATGCGTTTTTTCCTGAATATATTCAGGAAAAAAGGCATACGCCCTTTTTGGCCAACCAAGCAACCTGGAAAGGCAAATCAGCGCTACAAAGAAGTCTCGCTTCCCATCGGTCAAAAGGGCCATGCTGCAAAAAGTGTCAAAACCAGAAATGCAGGACAGGCCATGGAGAAATGGCAGCCTTGCTACGCTGATGGGCGGGATGTAAATTGACAACAGCCACTCTGGAGAAGTGTACGGTGTGTCCTGATCCTGAAACATCGAAAAAACACAGCTTAGTGAGCATAGGGCACGTCCACTCATGGGCGTATAAATTGGGAAAACTAAAAATCAGCAAGACACAGGCACCCGAAAGTTTGGGGCTGCTCTGTTGACAAGAACCTCCACTTCATGACACCTTAAATATCCCAGGAAAGAGAAAAATGGATAAAGAAGTTGTGGTCCTTATGTACAATGCAATATCACTCAGACATGAAATCAATGTCATAAGGCTAGTAGAAGCAAGATGAGTGGACTTAGGTACGACGATTCTAAGTGAAATAAGTCACACAGAAAAAGACACTTATCATAAGCTATCACTTATAGAGGGAATGTAAAAACCGCTACACTTGAACTGAATTACAAAACAGAACAGAGTCACACGTTTAGAAAACACACTATGGCTGCTTAACGGGAAAGGTGAGGTGGGGTGATGCATAAAACAAGGGGTTCAAATTTGCTCAGATACCGTTCCATACACCCAATATGTAATAGACAAGACCTACTCCTTGCTCCGTGAACTGGACTCAACACCCCCTATTCACCGCACAAGAATATATGTGACTAGTAACAATCTTAAAACCTATGTATTGATATCTGTCTGGAAGTGAGTCAAGTGGGTGTAAATCCGCATAAACACAGCCGTGAAAAGCAGCTAAACCCCATTATAAAAATAAATTACTTTTAAAAACCCGTAAAACAAAGACAGTGAAAGAGAGAGAAATTCTTACAAAATTCGTTCAGGGGCTGTGATGCCACCTGGATTGACCATATCTAGACCCACAGCTGGATGAGACATAAGGGTGGACACTCTTGGGGCTGAGAGGTTGGGTGAGCAAACGCAGACCCTTTAAAGTAATACTGCGTGGTACCCATCCCATGGGTCCCAAATCTCCAGGTTCAAGGGCATCTTCCTACATCGAAAACATGCATGAGAAACTCAGAAGATGGTACACCGTGTGATTTTGAAAGGTTTCTAAAACACACCCCATTTCTCATCTCCTTGTGCTCGGGTTCGCCTTTCCAGCTACTTTACTAGCAATCAACTTACTTGGAGAATCAGCACCTTTAACCTCCTGTTCCCTACAGGTTGCAATTTGTCCTGAGGATGAACGGGAAGAGGGGCAACCAATGAGAGACTAGATCTAGGTGTTGGGACAGGCACAGGTCACTCTATTTTCCCATCAGGAAGAAGAATTAATCACAGGCTCAGCCTGCCGCCCAGAAGCACAATAGGGCCTGAGGCAATCCCGCGCTTTTGCGGCCAGCTCCCAAAAAGGCGAGTTGAAAAATGGAGCTCAGGGACACTGCAATTCACAAACCCGCAGAGTTATAAATGATAACTCTCATCCACAGATATATTGAGGGAAGGCAACGAAGAGGATTTGAAAGCAAGGCAGAATTCCAGGAAACAGATTTCAGGAGGTAGATTCGAATCGCCTGTAAAGCACATGAAAAGCGGCAAAACGTCGACAATGATGCCCTTGGCCAAGAAGGGCGTATGTGTTTTTTCCTGAATATATTCAGGAAAAAACGCATACGCACTTTTTGGCCAACCAAGCAACCTGGAAAGGCAAATCAGCGCTACAAAGAAGTCTCGCTTCCCATCGGTCAAAAGGGCCATGCTGCAAAAAGTTTCAAAACCAGAAATGCAGGACAGGCCATGGAGAAATGGCAGCCTTGCTACGCTGATGAGCGGGATGTAAGTTGCCAACAGCCACTCTGGAGAAGTGTACGGTGTGTCCTGAAACATCGAAAAAACACAGCTTAGGGAGCATAGGGCACGTCCACTCATGGGCCTATAAATTGGGAAAACTAAAAATCAGCAAGACACAGGCACCCCAAAGTTTAGGGCTGCTCTGTTGACAAGAACCTCCACTTCATGACACCTTAAATATCCCAGGAAAGAGAAAAATGGATAAAGAAGTTGTGGTCCTTATGTACAATGCAATATCACTCAGACATGAAATCAATGTCATAAGGCTAGTAGAAGCAAGATGAGTGGACTTAGGTACGACGATTCTAAGTGAAATAAGTCACACAGAAAAAGACACTTATCATAAGCTAACACTTATAGAGGGAATGTAAAAACCGCTACACTTGAACTGAATTACAGAACAGAACAGAATCACACGTTTAGAAAACACACTATGGCTGCTTAACGGGAAAGGTGAGGTGGGGTGATGCATAAAACAAGGGGATCAAATTTGCTCAGATACCGTTCCATACACCCAATATGTAATAGACAAGACCTACTCCTTGCTCCGTGAACTGGACTCAACACCCCCTATTCACCGCACAAGAATATATATGACTAGTAACAATCTTAAAACCTATGTATTGATATCTGTCTGAAAGTGAGTCAAGTGGGTGTAAATCCGCATAAACACAGCCGTGAAAAGCAGCTAAACCCCATTATAAAAATAAATTACTTTTAAAAACCCGTAAAACAAAGACAGTGAAAGAGAGAGAAATTCTTACAAAATTCGTTCAGGGGCTGAGATGCAACCTGGATTGACCATATCTAGACCGACAGCTGGATGAGACATAAGGGTGGACACTCTTGGGGCTGAGAGGTTGGGTGAGCAAACGCAGACCCTTTAAAGTAATACTGCGTGGTACCCATCCCATGGGTCCCAAATCTCCAGGTTCAAGGGCATCTTCCTACATCGAAAACATGCATGAGAAACTCAGAAGATGGTACATCGTGTGATTTTGAAAGGTTCCTAAAACGCACCTCATTTCTCATCTGCTTGTGCTCGGGTTCGCCATTCCAGCTACTTTACTAGCAATCTCCCTACTTGGAGAATCAGCACCTTTTACCTCCTGTTCCCTACAGGTTGCAATTTGTCCTGAGGATGAACGGGAAGAGGGGGAACCAATGAGAGACTAGATCTAGGTGTTGGGACAGGCACAGGACACTCTATTTTCCCATCAGGAAGAAGAATTAACCACAGGCTCAGCCTGCTGCCAGGAACCAGAATAGGGCCTGAGGCAATCCCGTGCTTTTGCGGCCAGCTCTCAAAAAAGAGAGTTGAAAAATGGAGCTCAGGGACACTGCAATTCACAAACCCGCAGAGTTATAAGTGATAACTCTCATCCACAGATATATTGAGGGAAGGCAACGAAGAGGATTTGAAAGCAAGGCAGAATTGCAGGAAACAGATTTCAGGAGGTAGATTCGAATCGCCTTTAAGGCACATGAAAAGCGGCAAAACGTCGACAATGATGCCCTTGGCCAAAAAGGGCGTATGCGTTTTTTCCTGAATATATTCAGGAAAAAACGCATACGCCCTTTTTGGCCAACCAAGCAACCTGGAAAGGCAAATCAGCGCTACAAAGAAGTCTCGCTTCCCATCGGCTAAAAGGGACATGCTGCAAAAAGTGTCAAAACCAGAAATGCAGGACAGGCCATGGAGAAATGGCAGCCTTGCTACGCTGATGGGCGGGATGTAAATTGCCAACAGCCACTCTGGAGAAGTGTACGCTGTGTCCTGAAACATCGAAAAAACACAGCTTAGGGAGCATAGGGCACGTCCACTCATGGGCGTATAAATTGGGAAAACTAAAAATGAGCAAGACACAGGCACCCCAAAGTTTGGGGCTGCTCTGTTGACAAAAACCTCCACTTCATGACACCTTAAATATCCCAGGAAAGAGAAAAATGGATAAAGAAGTTGTGGTCCTTATGTACAATGCAATATCACTCAGACATGAAATCAATGTCATAAGGCTAGTAGAAGCAAGATGAGTGGACTTAGGTACGACGATTCTAAGTGAAATAAGTCACACAGAAAAAGACACTTATCATAAGCTATCACTTATAGAGGGAATGCAAAAACCGCTACACTTGAACTGAATTACAAAACAGAACAGAGTCACACGTTTAGAAAACACACTATGGCTGCTTAACGGGAAAGGTGAGGTGGGGTGATGCATAAAACAAGGGGTTCAAATTCGCTCAGATACCGTTCCATACACCCAATATGTAATACACAAGACCTACTCCTTGCTCAGTGAACTGGACTCAACACCCCCTATTCACCGCACAAGAATATATATGACTAGTAACAATCTTAAAACCTATGTATTGATATCTGTCTGGAAGTGAGTCAAGTGGGTGTAAATCCGCATAAACACAGCCGTGAAAAGCAGCTAAACCCCATTATAAAAATAAATTACTTTTAAAAACCCGTAAAACAAAGACAGTGAAAGAGAGAGAAATTCTTACAAAATTCGTTCAGGGGCTGAGATGCAACCTGGATTGACCATATCTAGACCGACAGCTGGATGAGACATAAGGGTGGACACTCTTGGAGCTGAGAGGTTGGGTGAGCAAACGCAGACCCTTTAAAGTAATACTGCGTGGTACCCATCCCATGGGTCCCAAATCTCCAGGTTCAAGGGCATCTTCCTACATCGAAAACATGCATGAGAAACTCAGAAGATGGTACACCGTGTGATTTTGAAAGGTTCCTAAAACGCACCTCATTTCTCATCTGCTTGTGCTCGGGTTCGCCATTCCAGCTACTTTACTAGCAATCTCCCTACTTGGAGAATCAGCACCTTTAACCTCCTGTTCCCTACAGGTTGCAATTTGTCCTGAGGATGAACGGGAAGAGGGGGAACCAATGAGAGACTAGATCTAGGTGTTGGGACAGGCACAGGTCACTCTATTTTCCCATCAGGAAGAAGAATTAACCACAGGCTCAGCCTGCTGCCAGGAACCAGAATAGGGCCTGAGGCAATCCCGTGCTTTTGCGGCCAGCTCTCAAAAAAGACAGTTGAAAAATGGAGCTCAGGGACACTGCAATTCACAAACCCGCAGAGTTATAAGTGATAACTCTCATCCACAGATATATTGAGGGAAGGCAACGAAGAGGATTTGAAAGCAAGGCAGAATTGCAGGAAACAGATTTCAGGAGGTAGATTCGAATCGCCTTTAAGGCACATGAAAAGCGGCAAAACGTCGACAATGATGCCCTTGGCCAAAAAGGGCGTATGCGTTTTTTCCTGAATATATTCAGGAAAAAACGCATACGCCCTTTTTGGCCAACCAAGCAACCTGGAAAGGCAAATCAGCGCTACAAAGAAGTCTCGCTTCCCATCGGCTAAAAGGGACATGCTGCAAAAAGTGTCAAAACCAGAAATGCAGGACAGGCCATGGAGAAATGGCAGCCTTGCTACGCTGATGGGCGGGATGTAAATTGACAACAGCCACTCTGGAGAAGTGTACGGTGTGTCCTGATCCTGAAACATCGAAAACACACAGCTTAGTGAGCATAGGGCACGTCCACTCATGGGCGTATAAATTGGGAAAACTAAAAATCAGCAAGACACAGGCACCCGAAAGTTTGGGGCTGCTCTGTTGACAAGAACCTCCACTTCATGACACCTTAAATATCCCAGGAAAGAGAAAAATGGATAAAGAAGTTGTGGTCCTTATGTACAATGCAATATCACTCAGACATGAAATCAATGTCATAAGGCTAGTAGAAGCAAGATGAGTGGACTTAGGTACGACGATTCTAAGTGAAATAAGTCACACAGAAAAAGACACTTATCATAAGCTATCACTTATAGAGGGAATGTAAAAACCGCTACACTTGAACTGAATTACAAAACAGAACAGAGTCACACGTTTAGAAAACACACTATGGCTGCTTAACGGGAAAGGTGAGGTGGGGTGATGCATAAAACAAGGGGTTCAAATTTGCTCAGATACCGTTCCATACACCCAATATGTAATAGACAAGACCTACTCCTTGCTCCGTGAACTGGACTCAACACCCCCTATTCACCGCACAAGAATATATGTGACTAGTAACAATCTTAAAACCTATGTATTGATATCTGTCTGGAAGTGAGTCAAGTGGGTGTAAATCCGCATAAACACAGCCGTGAAAAGCAGCTAAACCCCATTATAAAAATAAATTACTTTTAAAAACCCGTAAAACAAAGACAGTGAAAGAGAGAGAAATTCTTACAAAATTCGTTCAGGGGCTGTGATGCCACCTGGATTGACCATATCTAGACCCACAGCTGGATGAGACATAAGGGTGGACACTCTTGGGGCTGAGAGGTTGGGTGAGCAAACGCAGACCCTTTAAAGTAATACTGCGTGGTACCCATCCCATGGGTCCCAAATCTCCAGGTTCAAGGGCATCTTCCTACATCGAAAACATGCATGAGAAACTCAGAAGATGGTACACCGTGTGATTTTGAAAGGTTTCTAAAACACACCCCATTTCTCATCTCCTTGTGCTCGGGTTCGCCTTTCCAGCTACTTTACTAGCAATCAACTTACTTGGAGAATCAGCACCTTTAACCTCCTGTTCCCTACAGGTTGCAATTTGTCCTGAGGATGAACGGGAAGAGGGGCAACCAATGAGAGACTAGATCTAGGTGTTGGGACAGGCACAGGTCACTCTATTTTCCCATCAGGAAGAAGAATTAATCACAGGCTCAGCCTGCCGCCCAGAAGCACAATAGGGCCTGAGGCAATCCCGCGCTTTTGCGGCCAGCTCCCAAAAAGGCGAGTTGAAAAATGGAGCTCAGGGACACTGCAATTCACAAACCCGCAGAGTTATAAATGATAACTCTCATCCACAGATATATTGAGGGAAGGCAACGAAGAGGATTTGAAAGCAAGGCAGAATTCCAGGAAACAGATTTCAGGAGGTAGATTCGAATCGCCTGTAAAGCACATGAAAAGCGGCAAAACGTCGACAATGATGCCCTTGGCCAAGAAGGGCGTATGTGTTTTTTCCTGAATATATTCAGGAAAAAACGCATACGCACTTTTTGGCCAACCAAGCAACCTGGAAAGGCAAATCAGCGCTACAAAGAAGTCTCGCTTCCCATCGGCTAAAAGGGACATGCTGCAAAAAGTGTCAAAACCAGAAATGCAGGACAGGCCATGGAGAAATGGCAGCCTTGCTACGCTGATGGGCGGGATGTAAATTGACAACAGCCACTCTGGAGAAGTGTACGGTGTGTCCTGATCCTGAAACATCGAAAAAACACAGCTTAGGGAGCATAGGGCACGTCCACTCATGGGCGTATAAATTGGGAAAACTAAAAATCAGCAAGACACAGGCACCCCAAAGTTTAGGGCTGCTCTGTTGACAAGAACCTCCACTTCATGACACCTTAAATATCCCAGGAAAGAGAAAAATGGATAAAGAAGTTGTGGTCCTTATGTACAATGCAATATCACTCAGACATGAAATCAATGTCATAAGGCTAGTAGAACCAAGATGAGTGGACTTAGGTACGACGAATCTAAGTGAAATAAGTCACACAGAAAAAGACACTTATCATAAGCTATCACTTATAGAGGGAATGTAAAAACCGCTACACTTGAACTGAATTACAAAACAGAACAGAGTCACACGTTTAGAAAACACACTATGGCTGCTTAACGGGAAAGGTGAGGTGGGGTGATGCATAAAACAAGGGGTTCAAATTTGCTCAGATACCGTTCCATACACCCAATATGTAATAGACAAGACCTACTCCTTGCTCCGTGAACTGGACTCAACACCCCCTATTCACCGCAAAAGAATATATGTGACTAGTAACAATCTTAAAACCTATGTATTGATATCTGTCTGGAAGTGAGTCAAGTGGGTGTAAATCCGCATAAACACAGCCGTGAAAAGCAGCTAAACCCCATTATAAAAATAAATTACTTTTAAAAACCCGTAAAACAAAGACAGTGAAAGAGAGAGAAATTCTTACAAAATTCGTTCAGGGGCTGTGATGCCACCTGGATTGACCATATCTAGACCCACAGCTGGATGAGACATAAGGGTGGACACTCTTGGGGCTGAGAGGATGGGTGAGCAAACGCAGACCCTTTAAAGTAATACTGCGTGATACCCATCCCATGGGTCCCAAATCTCCAGGTTCAAGGGCATCTTCCTAGATCGAAAACATGCATGAGAAACTCAGAAGATGGTACACCGTGTGATTTTGAAAGGTTTCTAAAACACACCCCATTTCTCATCTCCTTGTGCTCGGGTTCGCCTTTCCAGCTACTTTACTAGCAATCAACTTACTTGGAGAATCAGCACCTTTAACCTCCTGTTCCCTACAGGTTGCAATTTGTCCTGAGGATGAACGGGAAGAGGGGCAACCAATGAGAGACTAGATCTAGGTGTTGGGACAGGCACAGGTCACTCTATTTTCCCATCAGGAAGAAGAATTAATCACAGGCTCAGCCTGCCGCCCAGAAGCACAATAGGGCCTGAGGCAATCCCGCGCTTTTGCGGCCAGCTCCCAAAAAAGCGAGTTGAAAAATGGAGCTCAGGGACACTGCAATTCACAAACCCGCAGAGTTATAAATGATAACTCTCATCCACAGATATATTGAGGGAAGGCAACGAAGAGGATTTGAAAGCAAGGCAGAATTGCAGGAAACAGATTTCAGGAGGTAGATTCGAATCGCCTGTAAAGCACATGAAAAGCGGCAAAACGTCGACAATGATGCCCTTGGCCAAGAAGGGCGTATGCGTTTTTTCCTGAATATATTCAGGAAAAAAGGCATACGCCCTTTTTGGCCAACCAAGCAACCTGGAAAGGCAAATCAGCGCTACAAAGAAGTCTCGCTTCCCATCGGTCAAAAGGGCCATGCTGCAAAAAGTGTCAAAACCAGAAATGCAGGACAGGCCATGGAGAAATGGCAGCCTTGCTACGCTGATGGGCGGGATGTAAATTGACAACAGCCACTCTGGAGAAGTGTACGGTGTGTCCTGATCCTGAAACATCGAAAAAACACAGCTTAGTGAGCATAGGGCACGTCCACTCATGGGCGTATAAATTGGGAAAACTAAAAATCAGCAAGACACAGGCACCCGAAAGTTTGGGGCTGCTCTGTTGACAAGAACCTCCACTTCATGACACCTTAAATATCCCAGGAAAGAGAAAAATGGATAAAGAAGTTGTGGTCCTTATGTACAATGCAATATCACTCAGACATGAAATCAATGTCATAAGGCTAGTAGAAGCAAGATGAGTGGACTTAGGTACGACGATTCTAAGTGAAATAAGTCACACAGAAAAAGACACTTATCATAAGCTATCACTTATAGAGGGAATGTAAAAACCGCTACACTTGAACTGAATTACAAAACAGAACAGAGTCACACGTTTAGAAAACACACTATGGCTGCTTAACGGGAAAGGTGAGGTGGGGTGATGCATAAAACAAGGGGTTCAAATTTGCTCAGATACCGTTCCATACACCCAATATGTAATAGACAAGACCTACTCCTTGCTCCGTGAACTGGACTCAACACCCCCTATTCACCGCACAAGAATATATGTGACTAGTAACAATCTTAAAACCTATGTATTGATATCTGTCTGGAAGTGAGTCAAGTGGGTGTAAATCCGCATAAACACAGCCATGAAAAGCAGCTAAACCCCATTATAAAAATAAATTACTTTTAAAAACCCGTAAAACAAAGACAGTGAAAGAGAGAGAAATTCTTACAAAATTCGTTCAGGGGCTGTGATGCCACCTGGATTGACCATATCTAGACCCACAGCTGGATGAGACATAAGGGTGGACACTCTTGGGGCTGAGAGGTTGGGTGAGCAAACGCAGACCCTTTAAAGTAATACTGCGTGGTACCCATCCCATGGGTCCCAAATCTCCAGGTTCAAGGGCATCTTCCTACATCGAAAACATGCATGAGAAACTCAGAAGATGGTACACCGTGTGATTTTGAAAGGTTTCTAAAACACACCCCATTTCTCATCTCCTTGTGCTCGGGTTCGCCTTTCCAGCTACTTTACTAGCAATCAACTTACTTGGAGAATCAGCACCTTTAACCTCCTGTTCCCTACAGGTTGCAATTTGTCCTGAGGATGAACGGGAAGAGGGGCAACCAATGAGAGACTAGATCTAGGTGTTGGGACAGGCACAGGTCACTCTATTTTCCCATCAGGAAGAAGAATTAATCACAGGCTCAGCCTGCCGCCCAGAAGCACAATAGGGCCTGAGGCAATCCCGCGCTTTTGCGGCCAGCTCCCAAAAAGGCGAGTTGAAAAATGGAGCTCAGGGACACTGCAATTCACAAACCCGCAGAGTTATAAATGATAACTCTCATCCACAGATATATTGAGGGAAGGCAACGAAGAGGATTTGAAAGCAAGGCAGAATTCCAGGAAACAGATTTCAGGAGGTAGATTCGAATCGCCTGTAAAGCACATGAAAAGCGGCAAAACGTCGACAATGATGCCCTTGGCCAAGAAGGGCGTATGTGTTTTTTCCTGAATATATTCAGGAAAAAACGCATACGCACTTTTTGGCCAACCAAGCAACCTGGAAAGGCAAATCAGCGCTACAAAGAAGTCTCGCTTCCCATCGGTCAAAAGGGCCATGCTGCAAAAAGTTTCAAAACCAGAAATGCAGGACAGGCCATGGAGAAATGGCAGCCTTGCTACGCTGATGAGCGGGATGTAAGTTGCCAACAGCCACTCTGGAGAAGTGTACGGTGTGTCCTGAAACATCGAAAAAACACAGCTTAGGGAGCATAGGGCACGTCCACTCATGGGCCTATAAATTGGGAAAACTAAAAATCAGCAAGACACAGGCACCCCAAAGTTTAGGGCTGCTCTGTTGACAAGAACCTCCACTTCATGACACCTTAAATATCCCAGGAAAGAGAAAAATGGATAAAGAAGTTGTGGTCCTTATGTACAATGCAATATCACTCAGACATGAAATCAATGTCATAAGGCTAGTAGAAGCAAGATGAGTGGACTTAGGTACGACGATTCTAAGTGAAATAAGTCACACAGAAAAAGACACTTATCATAAGCTAACACTTATAGAGGGAATGTAAAAACCGCTACACTTGAACTGAATTACAGAACAGAACAGAATCACACGTTTAGAAAACACACTATGGCTGCTTAACGGGAAAGGTGAGGTGGGGTGATGCATAAAACAAGGGGATCAAATTTGCTCAGATACCGTTCCATACACCCAATATGTAATAGACAAGACCTACTCCTTGCTCCGTGAACTGGACTCAACACCCCCTATTCACCGCACAAGAATATATATGACTAGTAACAATCTTAAAACCTATGTATTGATATCTGTCTGAAAGTGAGTCAAGTGGGTGTAAATCCGCATAAACACAGCCGTGAAAAGCAGCTAAACCCCATTATAAAAATAAATTACTTTTAAAAACCCGTAAAACAAAGACAGTGAAAGAGAGAGAAATTCTTACAAAATTCGTTCAGGGGCTGAGATGCAACCTGGATTGACCATATCTAGACCGACAGCTGGATGAGACATAAGGGTGGACACTCTTGGGGCTGAGAGGTTGGGTGAGCAAACGCAGACCCTTTAAAGTAATACTGCGTGGTACCCATCCCATGGGTCCCAAATCTCCAGGTTCAAGGGCATCTTCCTACATCGAAAACATGCATGAGAAACTCAGAAGATGGTACATCGTGTGATTTTGAAAGGTTCCTAAAACGCACCTCATTTCTCATCTGCTTGTGCTCGGGTTCGCCATTCCAGCTACTTTACTAGCAATCTCCCTACTTGGAGAATCAGCACCTTTTACCTCCTGTTCCCTACAGGTTGCAATTTGTCCTGAGGATGAACGGGAAGAGGGGGAACCAATGAGAGACTAGATCTAGGTGTTGGGACAGGCACAGGACACTCTATTTTCCCATCAGGAAGAAGAATTAACCACAGGCTCAGCCTGCTGCCAGGAACCAGAATAGGGCCTGAGGCAATCCCGTGCTTTTGCGGCCAGCTCTCAAAAAAGAGAGTTGAAAAATGGAGCTCAGGGACACTGCAATTCACAAACCCGCAGAGTTATAAGTGATAACTCTCATCCACAGATATATTGAGGGAAGGCAACGAAGAGGATTTGAAAGCAAGGCAGAATTGCAGGAAACAGATTTCAGGAGGTAGATTCGAATCGCCTTTAAGGCACATGAAAAGCGGCAAAACGTCGACAATGATGCCCTTGGCCAAAAAGGGCGTATGCGTTTTTTCCTGAATATATTCAGGAAAAAACGCATACGCCCTTTTTGGCCAACCAAGCAACCTGGAAAGGCAAATCAGCGCTACAAAGAAGTCTCGCTTCCCATCGGCTAAAAGGGACATGCTGCAAAAAGTGTCAAAACCAGAAATGCAGGACAGGCCATGGAGAAATGGCAGCCTTGCTACGCTGATGGGCGGGATGTAAATTGCCAACAGCCACTCTGGAGAAGTGTACGCTGTGTCCTGAAACATCGAAAAAACACAGCTTAGGGAGCATAGGGCACGTCCACTCATGGGCGTATAAATTGGGAAAACTAAAAATGAGCAAGACACAGGCACCCCAAAGTTTGGGGCTGCTCTGTTGACAAAAACCTCCACTTCATGACACCTTAAATATCCCAGGAAAGAGAAAAATGGATAAAGAAGTTGTGGTCCTTATGTACAATGCAATATCACTCAGACATGAAATCAATGTCATAAGGCTAGTAGAAGCAAGATGAGTGGACTTAGGTACGACGATTCTAAGTGAAATAAGTCACACAGAAAAAGACACTTATCATAAGCTATCACTTATAGAGGGAATGCAAAAACCGCTACACTTGAACTGAATTACAAAACAGAACAGAGTCACACGTTTAGAAAACACACTATGGCTGCTTAACGGGAAAGGTGAGGTGGGGTGATGCATAAAACAAGGGGTTCAAATTCGCTCAGATACCGTTCCATACACCCAATATGTAATACACAAGACCTACTCCTTGCTCAGTGAACTGGACTCAACACCCCCTATTCACCGCACAAGAATATATATGACTAGTAACAATCTTAAAACCTATGTATTGATATCTGTCTGGAAGTGAGTCAAGTGGGTGTAAATCCGCATAAACACAGCCGTGAAAAGCAGCTAAACCCCATTATAAAAATAAATTACTTTTAAAAACCCGTAAAACAAAGACAGTGAAAGAGAGAGAAATTCTTACAAAATTCGTTCAGGGGCTGAGATGCAACCTGGATTGACCATATCTAGACCGACAGCTGGATGAGACATAAGGGTGGACACTCTTGGAGCTGAGAGGTTGGGTGAGCAAACGCAGACCCTTTAAAGTAATACTGCGTGGTACCCATCCCATGGGTCCCAAATCTCCAGGTTCAAGGGCATCTTCCTACATCGAAAACATGCATGAGAAACTCAGAAGATGGTACACCGTGTGATTTTGAAAGGTTTCTAAAACACACCCCATTTCTCATCTCCTTGTGCTCGGGTTCGCCTTTCCAGCTACTTTACTAGCAATCAACTTACTTGGAGAATCAGCACCTTTAACCTCCTGTTCCCTACAGGTTGCAATTTGTCCTGAGGATGAACGGGAAGAGGGGCAACCAATGAGAGACTAGATCTAGGTGTTGGGACAGGCACAGGTCACTCTATTTTCCCATCAGGAAGAAGAATTAATCACAGGCTCAGCCTGCCGCCCAGAAGCACAATAGGGCCTGAGGCAATCCCGCGCTTTTGCGGCCAGCTCCCAAAAAAGCGAGTTGAAAAATGGAGCTCAGGGACACTGCAATTCACAAACCCGCAGAGTTATAAATGATAACTCTCATCCACAGATATATTGAGGGAAGGCAACGAAGAGGATTTGAAAGCAAGGCAGAATTGCAGGAAACAGATTTCAGGAGGTAGATTCGAATCGCCTGTAAAGCACATGAAAAGCGGCAAAACGTCGACAATGATGCCCTTGGCCAAGAAGGGCGTATGCGTTTTTTCCTGAATATATTCAGGAAAAAAGGCATACGCCCTTTTTGGCCAACCAAGCAACCTGGAAAGGCAAATCAGCGCTACAAAGAAGTCTCGCTTCCCATCGGTCAAAAGGGCCATGCTGCAAAAAGTGTCAAAACCAGAAATGCAGGACAGGCCATGGAGAAATGGCAGCCTTGCTACGCTGATGGGCGGGATGTAAATTGACAACAGCCACTCTGGAGAAGTGTACGGTGTGTCCTGATCCTGAAACATCGAAAAAACACAGCTTAGTGAGCATAGGGCACGTCCACTCATGGGCGTATAAATTGGGAAAACTAAAAATCAGCAAGACACAGGCACCCGAAAGTTTGGGGCTGCTCTGTTGACAAGAACCTCCACTTCATGACACCTTAAATATCCCAGGAAAGAGAAAAATGGATAAAGAAGTTGTGGTCCTTATGTACAATGCAATATCACTCAGACATGAAATCAATGTCATAAGGCTAGTAGAAGCAAGATGAGTGGACTTAGGTACGACGATTCTAAGTGAAATAAGTCACACAGAAAAAGACACTTATCATAAGCTATCACTTATAGAGGGAATGTAAAAACCGCTACACTTGAACTGAATTACAAAACAGAACAGAGTCACACGTTTAGAAAACACACTATGGCTGCTTAACGGGAAAGGTGAGGTGGGGTGATGCATAAAACAAGGGGTTCAAATTTGCTCAGATACCGTTCCATACACCCAATATGTAATAGACAAGACCTACTCCTTGCTCCGTGAACTGGACTCAACACCCCCTATTCACCGCACAAGAATATATGTGACTAGTAACAATCTTAAAACCTATGTATTGATATCTGTCTGGAAGTGAGTCAAGTGGGTGTAAATCCGCATAAACACAGCCATGAAAAGCAGCTAAACCCCATTATAAAAATAAATTACTTTTAAAAACCCGTAAAACAAAGACAGTGAAAGAGAGAGAAATTCTTACAAAATTCGTTCAGGGGCTGTGATGCCACCTGGATTGACCATATCTAGACCCACAGCTGGATGAGACATAAGGGTGGACACTCTTGGGGCTGAGAGGTTGGGTGAGCAAACGCAGACCCTTTAAAGTAATACTGCGTGGTACCCATCCCATGGGTCCCAAATCTCCAGGTTCAAGGGCATCTTCCTACATCGAAAACATGCATGAGAAACTCAGAAGATGGTACACCGTGTGATTTTGAAAGGTTTCTAAAACACACCCCATTTCTCATCTCCTTGTGCTCGGGTTCGCCTTTCCAGCTACTTTACTAGCAATCAACTTACTTGGAGAATCAGCACCTTTAACCTCCTGTTCCCTACAGGTTGCAATTTGTCCTGAGGATGAACGGGAAGAGGGGCAACCAATGAGAGACTAGATCTAGGTGTTGGGACAGGCACAGGTCACTCTATTTTCCCATCAGGAAGAAGAATTAATCACAGGCTCAGCCTGCCGCCCAGAAGCACAATAGGGCCTGAGGCAATCCCGCGCTTTTGCGGCCAGCTCCCAAAAAGGCGAGTTGAAAAATGGAGCTCAGGGACACTGCAATTCACAAACCCGCAGAGTTATAAATGATAACTCTCATCCACAGATATATTGAGGGAAGGCAACGAAGAGGATTTGAAAGCAAGGCAGAATTCCAGGAAACAGATTTCAGGAGGTAGATTCGAATCGCCTGTAAAGCACATGAAAAGCGGCAAAACGTCGACAATGATGCCCTTGGCCAAGAAGGGCGTATGTGTTTTTTCCTGAATATATTCAGGAAAAAACGCATACGCACTTTTTGGCCAACCAAGCAACCTGGAAAGGCAAATCAGCGCTACAAAGAAGTCTCGCTTCCCATCGGTCAAAAGGGCCATGCTGCAAAAAGTTTCAAAACCAGAAATGCAGGACAGGCCATGGAGAAATGGCAGCCTTGCTACGCTGATGAGCGGGATGTAAGTTGCCAACAGCCACTCTGGAGAAGTGTACGGTGTGTCCTGAAACATCGAAAAAACACAGCTTAGGGAGCATAGGGCACGTCCACTCATGGGCCTATAAATTGGGAAAACTAAAAATCAGCAAGACACAGGCACCCCAAAGTTTAGGGCTGCTCTGTTGACAAGAACCTCCACTTCATGACACCTTAAATATCCCAGGAAAGAGAAAAATGGATAAAGAAGTTGTGGTCCTTATGTACAATGCAATATCACTCAGACATGAAATCAATGTCATAAGGCTAGTAGAAGCAAGATGAGTGGACTTAGGTACGACGATTCTAAGTGAAATAAGTCACACAGAAAAAGACACTTATCATAAGCTAACACTTATAGAGGGAATGTAAAAACCGCTACACTTGAACTGAATTACAGAACAGAACAGAATCACACGTTTAGAAAACACACTATGGCTGCTTAACGGGAAAGGTGAGGTGGGGTGATGCATAAAACAAGGGGATCAAATTTGCTCAGATACCGTTCCATACACCCAATATGTAATAGACAAGACCTACTCCTTGCTCCGTGAACTGGACTCAACACCCCCTATTCACCGCACAAGAATATATATGACTAGTAACAATCTTAAAACCTATGTATTGATATCTGTCTGAAAGTGAGTCAAGTGGGTGTAAATCCGCATAAACACAGCCGTGAAAAGCAGCTAAACCCCATTATAAAAATAAATTACTTTTAAAAACCCGTAAAACAAAGACAGTGAAAGAGAGAGAAATTCTTACAAAATTCGTTCAGGGGCTGAGATGCAACCTGGATTGACCATATCTAGACCGACAGCTGGATGAGACATAAGGGTGGACACTCTTGGGGCTGAGAGGTTGGGTGAGCAAACGCAGACCCTTTAAAGTAATACTGCGTGGTACCCATCCCATGGGTCCCAAATCTCCAGGTTCAAGGGCATCTTCCTACATCGAAAACATGCATGAGAAACTCAGAAGATGGTACATCGTGTGATTTTGAAAGGTTCCTAAAACGCACCTCATTTCTCATCTGCTTGTGCTCGGGTTCGCCATTCCAGCTACTTTACTAGCAATCTCCCTACTTGGAGAATCAGCACCTTTTACCTCCTGTTCCCTACAGGTTGCAATTTGTCCTGAGGATGAACGGGAAGAGGGGGAACCAATGAGAGACTAGATCTAGGTGTTGGGACAGGCACAGGACACTCTATTTTCCCATCAGGAAGAAGAATTAACCACAGGCTCAGCCTGCTGCCAGGAACCAGAATAGGGCCTGAGGCAATCCCGTGCTTTTGCGGCCAGCTCTCAAAAAAGAGAGTTGAAAAATGGAGCTCAGGGACACTGCAATTCACAAACCCGCAGAGTTATAAGTGATAACTCTCATCCACAGATATATTGAGGGAAGGCAACGAAGAGGATTTGAAAGCAAGGCAGAATTGCAGGAAACAGATTTCAGGAGGTAGATTCGAATCGCCTTTAAGGCACATGAAAAGCGGCAAAACGTCGACAATGATGCCCTTGGCCAAAAAGGGCGTATGCGTTTTTTCCTGAATATATTCAGGAAAAAACGCATACGCCCTTTTTGGCCAACCAAGCAACCTGGAAAGGCAAATCAGCGCTACAAAGAAGTCTCGCTTCCCATCGGCTAAAAGGGACATGCTGCAAAAAGTGTCAAAACCAGAAATGCAGGACAGGCCATGGAGAAATGGCAGCCTTGCTACGCTGATGGGCGGGATGTAAATTGCCAACAGCCACTCTGGAGAAGTGTACGCTGTGTCCTGAAACATCGAAAAAACACAGCTTAGGGAGCATAGGGCACGTCCACTCATGGGCGTATAAATTGGGAAAACTAAAAATGAGCAAGACACAGGCACCCCAAAGTTTGGGGCTGCTCTGTTGACAAAAACCTCCACTTCATGACACCTTAAATATCCCAGGAAAGAGAAAAATGGATAAAGAAGTTGTGGTCCTTATGTACAATGCAATATCACTCAGACATGAAATCAATGTCATAAGGCTAGTAGAAGCAAGATGAGTGGACTTAGGTACGACGATTCTAAGTGAAATAAGTCACACAGAAAAAGACACTTATCATAAGCTATCACTTATAGAGGGAATGCAAAAACCGCTACACTTGAACTGAATTACAAAACAGAACAGAGTCACACGTTTAGAAAACACACTATGGCTGCTTAACGGGAAAGGTGAGGTGGGGTGATGCATAAAACAAGGGGTTCAAATTCGCTCAGATACCGTTCCATACACCCAATATGTAATACACAAGACCTACTCCTTGCTCAGTGAACTGGACTCAACACCCCCTATTCACCGCACAAGAATATATATGACTAGTAACAATCTTAAAACCTATGTATTGATATCTGTCTGGAAGTGAGTCAAGTGGGTGTAAATCCGCATAAACACAGCCGTGAAAAGCAGCTAAACCCCATTATAAAAATAAATTACTTTTAAAAACCCGTAAAACAAAGACAGTGAAAGAGAGAGAAATTCTTACAAAATTCGTTCAGGGGCTGAGATGCAACCTGGATTGACCATATCTAGACCGACAGCTGGATGAGACATAAGGGTGGACACTCTTGGAGCTGAGAGGTTGGGTGAGCAAACGCAGACCCTTTAAAGTAATACTGCGTGGTACCCATCCCATGGGTCCCAAATCTCCAGGTTCAAGGGCATCTTCCTACATCGAAAACATGCATGAGAAACTCAGAAGATGGTACACCGTGTGATTTTGAAAGGTTCCTAAAACGCACCTCATTTCTCATCTGCTTGTGCTCGGGTTCGCCATTCCAGCTACTTTACTAGCAATCTCCCTACTTGGAGAATCAGCACCTTTAACCTCCTGTTCCCTACAGGTTGCAATTTGTCCTGAGGATGAACGGGAAGAGGGGGAACCAATGAGAGACTAGATCTAGGTGTTGGGACAGGCACAGGTCACTCTATTTTCCCATCAGGAAGAAGAATTAACCACAGGCTCAGCCTGCTGCCAGGAACCAGAATAGGGCCTGAGGCAATCCCGTGCTTTTGCGGCCAGCTCTCAAAAAAGACAGTTGAAAAATGGAGCTCAGGGACACTGCAATTCACAAACCCGCAGAGTTATAAGTGATAACTCTCATCCACAGATATATTGAGGGAAGGCAACGAAGAGGATTTGAAAGCAAGGCAGAATTGCAGGAAACAGATTTCAGGAGGTAGATTCGAATCGCCTTTAAGGCACATGAAAAGCGGCAAAACGTCGACAATGATGCCCTTGGCCAAAAAGGGCGTATGCGTTTTTTCCTGAATATATTCAGGAAAAAACGCATACGCCCTTTTTGGCCAACCAAGCAACCTGGAAAGGCAAATCAGCGCTACAAAGAAGTCTCGCTTCCCATCGGCTAAAAGGGACATGCTGCAAAAAGTGTCAAAACCAGAAATGCAGGACAGGCCATGGAGAAATGGCAGCCTTGCTACGCTGATGGGCGGGATGTAAATTGACAACAGCCACTCTGGAGAAGTGTACGGTGTGTCCTGATCCTGAAACATCGAAAACACACAGCTTAGTGAGCATAGGGCACGTCCACTCATGGGCGTATAAATTGGGAAAACTAAAAATCAGCAAGACACAGGCACCCGAAAGTTTGGGGCTGCTCTGTTGACAAGAACCTCCACTTCATGACACCTTAAATATCCCAGGAAAGAGAAAAATGGATAAAGAAGTTGTGGTCCTTATGTACAATGCAATATCACTCAGACATGAAATCAATGTCATAAGGCTAGTAGAAGCAAGATGAGTGGACTTAGGTACGACGATTCTAAGTGAAATAAGTCACACAGAAAAAGACACTTATCATAAGCTATCACTTATAGAGGGAATGTAAAAACCGCTACACTTGAACTGAATTACAAAACAGAACAGAGTCACACGTTTAGAAAACACACTATGGCTGCTTAACGGGAAAGGTGAGGTGGGGTGATGCATAAAACAAGGGGTTCAAATTTGCTCAGATACCGTTCCATACACCCAATATGTAATAGACAAGACCTACTCCTTGCTCCGTGAACTGGACTCAACACCCCCTATTCACCGCACAAGAATATATGTGACTAGTAACAATCTTAAAACCTATGTATTGATATCTGTCTGGAAGTGAGTCAAGTGGGTGTAAATCCGCATAAACACAGCCGTGAAAAGCAGCTAAACCCCATTATAAAAATAAATTACTTTTAAAAACCCGTAAAACAAAGACAGTGAAAGAGAGAGAAATTCTTACAAAATTCGTTCAGGGGCTGTGATGCCACCTGGATTGACCATATCTAGACCCACAGCTGGATGAGACATAAGGGTGGACACTCTTGGGGCTGAGAGGTTGGGTGAGCAAACGCAGACCCTTTAAAGTAATACTGCGTGGTACCCATCCCATGGGTCCCAAATCTCCAGGTTCAAGGGCATCTTCCTACATCGAAAACATGCATGAGAAACTCAGAAGATGGTACACCGTGTGATTTTGAAAGGTTTCTAAAACACACCCCATTTCTCATCTCCTTGTGCTCGGGTTCGCCTTTCCAGCTACTTTACTAGCAATCAACTTACTTGGAGAATCAGCACCTTTAACCTCCTGTTCCCTACAGGTTGCAATTTGTCCTGAGGATGAACGGGAAGAGGGGCAACCAATGAGAGACTAGATCTAGGTGTTGGGACAGGCACAGGTCACTCTATTTTCCCATCAGGAAGAAGAATTAATCACAGGCTCAGCCTGCCGCCCAGAAGCACAATAGGGCCTGAGGCAATCCCGCGCTTTTGCGGCCAGCTCCCAAAAAGGCGAGTTGAAAAATGGAGCTCAGGGACACTGCAATTCACAAACCCGCAGAGTTATAAATGATAACTCTCATCCACAGATATATTGAGGGAAGGCAACGAAGAGGATTTGAAAGCAAGGCAGAATTCCAGGAAACAGATTTCAGGAGGTAGATTCGAATCGCCTGTAAAGCACATGAAAAGCGGCAAAACGTCGACAATGATGCCCTTGGCCAAGAAGGGCGTATGTGTTTTTTCCTGAATATATTCAGGAAAAAACGCATACGCACTTTTTGGCCAACCAAGCAACCTGGAAAGGCAAATCAGCGCTACAAAGAAGTCTCGCTTCCCATCGGTCAAAAGGGCCATGCTGCAAAAAGTTTCAAAACCAGAAATGCAGGACAGGCCATGGAGAAATGGCAGCCTTGCTACGCTGATGAGCGGGATGTAAGTTGCCAACAGCCACTCTGGAGAAGTGTACGGTGTGTCCTGAAACATCGAAAAAACACAGCTTAGGGAGCATAGGGTACGTCCACTCATGGGCCTATAAATTGGGAAAACTAAAAATCAGCAAGACACAGGCACCCCAAAGTTTAGGGCTGCTCTGTTGACAAGAACCTCCACTTCATGACACCTTAAATATCCCAGGAAAGAGAAAAATGGATAAAGAAGTTGTGGTCCTTATGTACAATGCAATATCACTCAGACATGAAATCAATGTCATAAGGCTAGTAGAAGCAAGATGAGTGGACTTAGGTACGACGATTCTAAGTGAAATAAGTCACACAGAAAAAGACACTTATCATAAGCTAACACTTATAGAGGGAATGTAAAAACCGCTACACTTGAACTGAATTACAGAACAGAACAGAATCACACGTTTAGAAAACACACTATGGCTGCTTAACGGGAAAGGTGAGGTGGGGTGATGCATAAAACAAGGGGATCAAATTTGCTCAGATACCGTTCCATACACCCAATATGTAATAGACAAGACCTACTCCTTGCTCCGTGAACTGGACTCAACACCCCCTATTCACCGCACAAGAATATATATGACTAGTAACAATCTTAAAACCTATGTATTGATATCTGTCTGAAAGTGAGTCAAGTGGGTGTAAATCCGCATAAACACAGCCGTGAAAAGCAGCTAAACCCCATTATAAAAATAAATTACTTTTAAAAACCCGTAAAACAAAGACAGTGAAAGAGAGAGAAATTCTTACAAAATTCGTTCAGGGGCTGAGATGCAACCTGGATTGACCATATCTAGACCGACAGCTGGATGAGACATAAGGGTGGACACTCTTGGGGCTGAGAGGTTGGGTGAGCAAACGCAGACCCTTTAAAGTAATACTGCGTGGTACCCATCCCATGGGTCCCAAATCTCCAGGTTCAAGGGCATCTTCCTACATCGAAAACATGCATGAGAAACTCAGAAGATGGTACATCGTGTGATTTTGAAAGGTTCCTAAAACGCACCTCATTTCTCATCTGCTTGTGCTCGGGTTCGCCATTCCAGCTACTTTACTAGCAATCTCCCTACTTGGAGAATCAGCACCTTTTACCTCCTGTTCCCTACAGGTTGCAATTTGTCCTGAGGATGAACGGGAAGAGGGGGAACCAATGAGAGACTAGATCTAGGTGTTGGGACAGGCACAGGACACTCTATTTTCCCATCAGGAAGAAGAATTAACCACAGGCTCAGCCTGCTGCCAGGAACCAGAATAGGGCCTGAGGCAATCCCGTGCTTTTGCGGCCAGCTCTCAAAAAAGAGAGTTGAAAAATGGAGCTCAGGGACACTGCAATTCACAAACCCGCAGAGTTATAAGTGATAACTCTCATCCACAGATATATTGAGGGAAGGCAACGAAGAGGATTTGAAAGCAAGGCAGAATTGCAGGAAACAGATTTCAGGAGGTAGATTCGAATCGCCTTTAAGGCACATGAAAAGCGGCAAAACGTCGACAATGATGCCCTTGGCCAAAAAGGGCGTATGCGTTTTTTCCTGAATATATTCAGGAAAAAACGCATACGCCCTTTTTGGCCAACCAAGCAACCTGGAAAGGCAAATCAGCGCTACAAAGAAGTCTCGCTTCCCATCGGCTAAAAGGGACATGCTGCAAAAAGTGTCAAAACCAGAAATGCAGGACAGGCCATGGAGAAATGGCAGCCTTGCTACGCTGATGGGCGGGATGTAAATTGCCAACAGCCACTCTGGAGAAGTGTACGCTGTGTCCTGAAACATCGAAAAAACACAGCTTAGGGAGCATAGGGCACGTCCACTCATGGGCGTATAAATTGGGAAAACTAAAAATGAGCAAGACACAGGCACCCCAAAGTTTGGGGCTGCTCTGTTGACAAAAACCTCCACTTCATGACACCTTAAATATCCCAGGAAAGAGAAAAATGGATAAAGAAGTTGTGGTCCTTATGTACAATGCAATATCACTCAGACATGAAATCAATGTCATAAGGCTAGTAGAAGCAAGATGAGTGGACTTAGGTACGACGATTCTAAGTGAAATAAGTCACACAGAAAAAGACACTTATCATAAGCTATCACTTATAGAGGGAATGCAAAAACCGCTACACTTGAACTGAATTACAAAACAGAACAGAGTCACACGTTTAGAAAACACACTATGGCTGCTTAACGGGAAAGGTGAGGTGGGGTGATGCATAAAACAAGGGGTTCAAATTCGCTCAGATACCGTTCCATACACCCAATATGTAATACACAAGACCTACTCCTTGCTCAGTGAACTGGACTCAACACCCCCTATTCACCGCACAAGAATATATATGACTAGTAACAATCTTAAAACCTATGTATTGATATCTGTCTGGAAGTGAGTCAAGTGGGTGTAAATCCGCATAAACACAGCCGTGAAAAGCAGCTAAACCCCATTATAAAAATAAATTACTTTTAAAAACCCGTAAAACAAAGACAGTGAAAGAGAGAGAAATTCTTACAAAATTCGTTCAGGGGCTGAGATGCAACCTGGATTGACCATATCTAGACCGACAGCTGGATGAGACATAAGGGTGGACACTCTTGGAGCTGAGAGGTTGGGTGAGCAAACGCAGACCCTTTAAAGTAATACTGCGTGGTACCCATCCCATGGGTCCCAAATCTCCAGGTTCAAGGGCATCTTCCTACATCGAAAACATGCATGAGAAACTCAGAAGATGGTACACCGTGTGATTTTGAAAGGTTTCTAAAACACACCCCATTTCTCATCTCCTTGTGCTCGGGTTCGCCTTTCCAGCTACTTTACTAGCAATCAACTTACTTGGAGAATCAGCACCTTTAACCTCCTGTTCCCTACAGGTTGCAATTTGTCCTGAGGATGAACGGGAAGAGGGGCAACCAATGAGAGACTAGATCTAGGTGTTGGGACAGGCACAGGTCACTCTATTTTCCCATCAGGAAGAAGAATTAATCACAGGCTCAGCCTGCCGCCCAGAAGCACAATAGGGCCTGAGGCAATCCCGCGCTTTTGCGGCCAGCTCCCAAAAAAGCGAGTTGAAAAATGGAGCTCAGGGACACTGCAATTCACAAACCCGCAGAGTTATAAATGATAACTCTCATCCACAGATATATTGAGGGAAGGCAACGAAGAGGATTTGAAAGCAAGGCAGAATTGCAGGAAACAGATTTCAGGAGGTAGATTCGAATCGCCTGTAAAGCACATGAAAAGCGGCAAAACGTCGACAATGATGCCCTTGGCCAAGAAGGGCGTATGCGTTTTTTCCTGAATATATTCAGGAAAAAAGGCATACGCCCTTTTTGGCCAACCAAGCAACCTGGAAAGGCAAATCAGCGCTACAAAGAAGTCTCGCTTCCCATCGGTCAAAAGGGCCATGCTGCAAAAAGTGTCAAAACCAGAAATGCAGGACAGGCCATGGAGAAATGGCAGCCTTGCTACGCTGATGGGCGGGATGTAAATTGACAACAGCCACTCTGGAGAAGTGTACGGTGTGTCCTGATCCTGAAACATCGAAAAAACACAGCTTAGTGAGCATAGGGCACGTCCACTCATGGGCGTATAAATTGGGAAAACTAAAAATCAGCAAGACACAGGCACCCGAAAGTTTGGGGCTGCTCTGTTGACAAGAACCTCCACTTCATGACACCTTAAATATCCCAGGAAAGAGAAAAATGGATAAAGAAGTTGTGGTCCTTATGTACAATGCAATATCACTCAGACATGAAATCAATGTCATAAGGCTAGTAGAAGCAAGATGAGTGGACTTAGGTACGACGATTCTAAGTGAAATAAGTCACACAGAAAAAGACACTTATCATAAGCTATCACTTATAGAGGGAATGTAAAAACCGCTACACTTGAACTGAATTACAAAACAGAACAGAGTCACACGTTTAGAAAACACACTATGGCTGCTTAACGGGAAAGGTGAGGTGGGGTGATGCATAAAACAAGGGGTTCAAATTTGCTCAGATACCGTTCCATACACCCAATATGTAATAGACAAGACCTACTCCTTGCTCCGTGAACTGGACTCAACACCCCCTATTCACCGCACAAGAATATATGTGACTAGTAACAATCTTAAAACCTATGTATTGATATCTGTCTGGAAGTGAGTCAAGTGGGTGTAAATCCGCATAAACACAGCCATGAAAAGCAGCTAAACCCCATTATAAAAATAAATTACTTTTAAAAACCCGTAAAACAAAGACAGTGAAAGAGAGAGAAATTCTTACAAAATTCGTTCAGGGGCTGTGATGCCACCTGGATTGACCATATCTAGACCCACAGCTGGATGAGACATAAGGGTGGACACTCTTGGGGCTGAGAGGTTGGGTGAGCAAACGCAGACCCTTTAAAGTAATACTGCGTGGTACCCATCCCATGGGTCCCAAATCTCCAGGTTCAAGGGCATCTTCCTACATCGAAAACATGCATGAGAAACTCAGAAGATGGTACACCGTGTGATTTTGAAAGGTTTCTAAAACACACCCCATTTCTCATCTCCTTGTGCTCGGGTTCGCCTTTCCAGCTACTTTACTAGCAATCAACTTACTTGGAGAATCAGCACCTTTAACCTCCTGTTCCCTACAGGTTGCAATTTGTCCTGAGGATGAACGGGAAGAGGGGCAACCAATGAGAGACTAGATCTAGGTGTTGGGACAGGCACAGGTCACTCTATTTTCCCATCAGGAAGAAGAATTAATCACAGGCTCAGCCTGCCGCCCAGAAGCACAATAGGGCCTGAGGCAATCCCGCGCTTTTGCGGCCAGCTCCCAAAAAGGCGAGTTGAAAAATGGAGCTCAGGGACACTGCAATTCACAAACCCGCAGAGTTATAAATGATAACTCTCATCCACAGATATATTGAGGGAAGGCAACGAAGAGGATTTGAAAGCAAGGCAGAATTCCAGGAAACAGATTTCAGGAGGTAGATTCGAATCGCCTGTAAAGCACATGAAAAGCGGCAAAACGTCGACAATGATGCCCTTGGCCAAGAAGGGCGTATGTGTTTTTTCCTGAATATATTCAGGAAAAAACGCATACGCACTTTTTGGCCAACCAAGCAACCTGGAAAGGCAAATCAGCGCTACAAAGAAGTCTCGCTTCCCATCGGTCAAAAGGGCCATGCTGCAAAAAGTTTCAAAACCAGAAATGCAGGACAGGCCATGGAGAAATGGCAGCCTTGCTACGCTGATGAGCGGGATGTAAGTTGCCAACAGCCACTCTGGAGAAGTGTACGGTGTGTCCTGAAACATCGAAAAAACACAGCTTAGGGAGCATAGGGCACGTCCACTCATGGGCCTATAAATTGGGAAAACTAAAAATCAGCAAGACACAGGCACCCCAAAGTTTAGGGCTGCTCTGTTGACAAGAACCTCCACTTCATGACACCTTAAATATCCCAGGAAAGAGAAAAATGGATAAAGAAGTTGTGGTCCTTATGTACAATGCAATATCACTCAGACATGAAATCAATGTCATAAGGCTAGTAGAAGCAAGATGAGTGGACTTAGGTACGACGATTCTAAGTGAAATAAGTCACACAGAAAAAGACACTTATCATAAGCTAACACTTATAGAGGGAATGTAAAAACCGCTACACTTGAACTGAATTACAGAACAGAACAGAATCACACGTTTAGAAAACACACTATGGCTGCTTAACGGGAAAGGTGAGGTGGGGTGATGCATAAAACAAGGGGATCAAATTTGCTCAGATACCGTTCCATACACCCAATATGTAATAGACAAGACCTACTCCTTGCTCCGTGAACTGGACTCAACACCCCCTATTCACCGCACAAGAATATATATGACTAGTAACAATCTTAAAACCTATGTATTGATATCTGTCTGAAAGTGAGTCAAGTGGGTGTAAATCCGCATAAACACAGCCGTGAAAAGCAGCTAAACCCCATTATAAAAATAAATTACTTTTAAAAACCCGTAAAACAAAGACAGTGAAAGAGAGAGAAATTCTTACAAAATTCGTTCAGGGGCTGAGATGCAACCTGGATTGACCATATCTAGACCGACAGCTGGATGAGACATAAGGGTGGACACTCTTGGGGCTGAGAGGTTGGGTGAGCAAACGCAGACCCTTTAAAGTAATACTGCGTGGTACCCATCCCATGGGTCCCAAATCTCCAGGTTCAAGGGCATCTTCCTACATCGAAAACATGCATGAGAAACTCAGAAGATGGTACATCGTGTGATTTTGAAAGGTTCCTAAAACGCACCTCATTTCTCATCTGCTTGTGCTCGGGTTCGCCATTCCAGCTACTTTACTAGCAATCTCCCTACTTGGAGAATCAGCACCTTTTACCTCCTGTTCCCTACAGGTTGCAATTTGTCCTGAGGATGAACGGGAAGAGGGGGAACCAATGAGAGACTAGATCTAGGTGTTGGGACAGGCACAGGACACTCTATTTTCCCATCAGGAAGAAGAATTAACCACAGGCTCAGCCTGCTGCCAGGAACCAGAATAGGGCCTGAGGCAATCCCGTGCTTTTGCGGCCAGCTCTCAAAAAAGAGAGTTGAAAAATGGAGCTCAGGGACACTGCAATTCACAAACCCGCAGAGTTATAAGTGATAACTCTCATCCACAGATATATTGAGGGAAGGCAACGAAGAGGATTTGAAAGCAAGGCAGAATTGCAGGAAACAGATTTCAGGAGGTAGATTCGAATCGCCTTTAAGGCACATGAAAAGCGGCAAAACGTCGACAATGATGCCCTTGGCCAAAAAGGGCGTATGCGTTTTTTCCTGAATATATTCAGGAAAAAACGCATACGCCCTTTTTGGCCAACCAAGCAACCTGGAAAGGCAAATCAGCGCTACAAAGAAGTCTCGCTTCCCATCGGCTAAAAGGGACATGCTGCAAAAAGTGTCAAAACCAGAAATGCAGGACAGGCCATGGAGAAATGGCAGCCTTGCTACGCTGATGGGCGGGATGTAAATTGCCAACAGCCACTCTGGAGAAGTGTACGCTGTGTCCTGAAACATCGAAAAAACACAGCTTAGGGAGCATAGGGCACGTCCACTCATGGGCGTATAAATTGGGAAAACTAAAAATGAGCAAGACACAGGCACCCCAAAGTTTGGGGCTGCTCTGTTGACAAAAACCTCCACTTCATGACACCTTAAATATCCCAGGAAAGAGAAAAATGGATAAAGAAGTTGTGGTCCTTATGTACAATGCAATATCACTCAGACATGAAATCAATGTCATAAGGCTAGTAGAAGCAAGATGAGTGGACTTAGGTACGACGATTCTAAGTGAAATAAGTCACACAGAAAAAGACACTTATCATAAGCTATCACTTATAGAGGGAATGCAAAAACCGCTACACTTGAACTGAATTACAAAACAGAACAGAGTCACACGTTTAGAAAACACACTATGGCTGCTTAACGGGAAAGGTGAGGTGGGGTGATGCATAAAACAAGGGGTTCAAATTCGCTCAGATACCGTTCCATACACCCAATATGTAATACACAAGACCTACTCCTTGCTCAGTGAACTGGACTCAACACCCCCTATTCACCGCACAAGAATATATATGACTAGTAACAATCTTAAAACCTATGTATTGATATCTGTCTGGAAGTGAGTCAAGTGGGTGTAAATCCGCATAAACACAGCCGTGAAAAGCAGCTAAACCCCATTATAAAAATAAATTACTTTTAAAAACCCGTAAAACAAAGACAGTGAAAGAGAGAGAAATTCTTACAAAATTCGTTCAGGGGCTGAGATGCAACCTGGATTGACCATATCTAGACCGACAGCTGGAAGAGACATAAGGGTGGACACTCTTGGAGCTGAGAGGTTGGGTGAGCAAACGCAGACCCTTTAAAGTAATACTGCGTGGTACCCATCCCATGGGTCCCAAATCTCCAGGTTCAAGGGCATCTTCCTACATCGAAAACATGCATGAGAAACTCAGAAGATGGTACACCGTGTGATTTTGAAAGGTTCCTAAAACGCACCTCATTTCTCATCTGCTTGTGCTCGGGTTCGCCATTCCAGCTACTTTACTAGCAATCTCCCTACTTGGAGAATCAGCACCTTTAACCTCCTGTTCCCTACAGGTTGCAATTTGTCCTGAGGATGAACGGGAAGAGGGGGAACCAATGAGAGACTAGATCTAGGTGTTGGGACAGGCACAGGTCACTCTATTTTCCCATCAGGAAGAAGAATTAACCACAGGCTCAGCCTGCTGCCAGGAACCAGAATAGGGCCTGAGGCAATCCCGTGCTTTTGCGGCCAGCTCTCAAAAAAGACAGTTGAAAAATGGAGCTCAGGGACACTGCAATTCACAAACCCGCAGAGTTATAAGTGATAACTCTCATCCACAGATATATTGAGGGAAGGCAACGAAGAGGATTTGAAAGCAAGGCAGAATTGCAGGAAACAGATTTCAGGAGGTAGATTCGAATCGCCTTTAAGGCACATGAAAAGCGGCAAAACGTCGACAATGATGCCCTTGGCCAAAAAGGGCGTATGCGTTTTTTCCTGAATATATTCAGGAAAAAACGCATACGCCCTTTTTGGCCAACCAAGCAACCTGGAAAGGCAAATCAGCGCTACAAAGAAGTCTCGCTTCCCATCGGCTAAAAGGGACATGCTGCAAAAAGTGTCAAAACCAGAAATGCAGGACAGGCCATGGAGAAATGGCAGCCTTGCTACGCTGATGGGCGGGATGTAAATTGACAACAGCCACTCTGGAGAAGTGTACGGTGTGTCCTGATCCTGAAACATCGAAAACACACAGCTTAGTGAGCATAGGGCACGTCCACTCATGGGCGTATAAATTGGGAAAACTAAAAATCAGCAAGACACAGGCACCCGAAAGTTTGGGGCTGCTCTGTTGACAAGAACCTCCACTTCATGACACCTTAAATATCCCAGGAAAGAGAAAAATGGATAAAGAAGTTGTGGTCCTTATGTACAATGCAATATCACTCAGACATGAAATCAATGTCATAAGGCTAGTAGAAGCAAGATGAGTGGACTTAGGTACGACGATTCTAAGTGAAATAAGTCACACAGAAAAAGACACTTATCATAAGCTATCACTTATAGAGGGAATGTAAAAACCGCTACACTTGAACTGAATTACAAAACAGAACAGAGTCACACGTTTAGAAAACACACTATGGCTGCTTAACGGGAAAGGTGAGGTGGGGTGATGCATAAAACAAGGGGTTCAAATTTGCTCAGATACCGTTCCATACACCCAATATGTAATAGACAAGACCTACTCCTTGCTCCGTGAACTGGACTCAACACCCCCTATTCACCGCACAAGAATATATGTGACTAGTAACAATCTTAAAACCTATGTATTGATATCTGTCTGGAAGTGAGTCAAGTGGGTGTAAATCCGCATAAACACAGCCGTGAAAAGCAGCTAAACCCCATTATAAAAATAAATTACTTTTAAAAACCCGTAAAACAAAGACAGTGAAAGAGAGAGAAATTCTTACAAAATTCGTTCAGGGGCTGTGATGCCACCTGGATTGACCATATCTAGACCCACAGCTGGATGAGACATAAGGGTGGACACTCTTGGGGCTGAGAGGTTGGGTGAGCAAACGCAGACCCTTTAAAGTAATACTGCGTGGTACCCATCCCATGGGTCCCAAATCTCCAGGTTCAAGGGCATCTTCCTACATCGAAAACATGCATGAGAAACTCAGAAGATGGTACACCGTGTGATTTTGAAAGGTTTCTAAAACACACCCCATTTCTCATCTCCTTGTGCTCGGGTTCGCCTTTCCAGCTACTTTACTAGCAATCAACTTACTTGGAGAATCAGCACCTTTAACCTCCTGTTCCCTACAGGTTGCAATTTGTCCTGAGGATGAACGGGAAGAGGGGCAACCAATGAGAGACTAGATCTAGGTGTTGGGACAGGCACAGGTCACTCTATTTTCCCATCAGGAAGAAGAATTAATTACAGGCTCAGCCTGCCGCCCAGAAGCACAATAGGGCCTGAGGCAATCCCGTGCTTTTGCGGCCAGCTCCCAAAAAGGCGAGTTGAAAAATGGAGCTCAGGGACACTGCAATTCACAAACCCGCAGAGTTATAAATGATAACTCTCATCCACAGATATATTGAGGGAAGGCAACGAAGAGGATTTGAAAGCAAGGCAGAATTCCAGGAAACAGATTTCAGGAGGTAGATTCGAATCGCCTGTAAAGCACATGAAAAGCGGCAAAACGTCGACAATGATGCCCTTGGCCAAGAAGGGCGTATGTGTTTTTTCCTGAATATATTCAGGAAAAAACGCATACGCCCTTTTTGGCCAACCAAGCAACCTGGAAAGGCAAATCAGCGCTACAAAGAAGTCTCGCTTCCCATCGGTCAAAAGGGCCATGCTGCAAAAAGTTTCAAAACCAGAAATGCAGGACAGGCCATGGAGAAATGGCAGCCTTGCTACGCTGATGAGCGGGATGTAAGTTGCCAACAGCCACTCTGGAGAAGTGTACGGTGTGTCCTGAAACATCGAAAAAACACAGCTTAGGGAGCATAGGGCACGTCCACTCATGGGCCTATAAATTGGGAAAACTAAAAATCAGCAAGACACAGGCACCCCAAAGTTTAGGGCTGCTCTGTTGACAAGAACCTCCACTTCATGACACCTTAAATATCCCAGGAAAGAGAAAAATGGATAAAGAAGTTGTGGTCCTTATGTACAATGCAATATCACTCAGACATGAAATCAATGTCATAAGGCTAGTAGAAGCAAGATGAGTGGACTTAGGTACGACGATTCTAAGTGAAATAAGTCACACAGAAAAAGACACTTATCATAAGCTATCACTTATAGAGGGAATGTAAAAACCGCTACACTTGAACTGAATTACAGAACAGAACAGAATCACACGTTTAGAAAACACACTATGGCTGCTTAACGGGAAAGGTGAGGTGGGGTGATGCATAAAACAAGGGGATCAAATTTGCTCAGATACCGTTCCATACACCCAATATGTAATAGACAAGACCTACTCCTTGCTCCGTGAACTGGACTCAACACCCCCTATTCACCGCACAAGAATATATATGACTAGTAACAATCTTAAAACCTATGTATTGATATCTGTCTGAAAGTGAGTCAAGTGGGTGTAAATCCGCATAAACACAGCCGTGAAAAGCAGCTAAACCCCATTATAAAAATAAATTACTTTTAAAAACCCGTAAAACAAAGACAGTGAAAGAGAGAGAAATTCTTACAAAATTCGTTCAGGGGCTGAGATGCAACCTGGATTGACCATATCTAGACCGACAGCTGGATGAGACATAAGGGTGGACACTCTTGGGGCTGAGAGGTTGGGTGAGCAAACGCAGACCCTTTAAAGTAATACTGCGTGGTACCCATCCCATGGGTCCCAAATCTCCAGGTTCAAGGGCATCTTCCTACATCGAAAACATGCATGAGAAACTCAGAAGATGGTACATCGTGTGATTTTGAAAGGTTCCTAAAACGCACCTCATTTCTCATCTGCTTGTGCTCGGGTTCGCCATTCCAGCTACTTTACTAGCAATCTCCCTACTTGGAGAATCAGCACCTTTAACCTCCTGTTCCCTACAGGTTGCAATTTGTCCTGAGGATGAACGGGAAGAGGGGGAACCAATGAGAGACTAGATCTAGGTGTTGGGACAGGCACAGGACACTCTATTTTCCCATCAGGAAGAAGAATTAACCACAGGCTCAGCCTGCTGCCAGGAACCAGAATAGGGCCTGAGGCAATCCCGTGCTTTTGCGGCCAGCTCTCAAAAAAGACAGTTGAAAAATGGAGCTCAGGGACACTGCAATTCACAAACCCGCAGAGTTATAAGTGATAACTCTCATCCACAGATATATTGAGGGAAGGCAACGAAGAGGATTTGAAAGCAAGGCAGAATTGCAGGAAACAGATTTCAGGAGGTAGATTCGAATCGCCTTTAAGGCACATGAAAAGCGGCAAAACGTCGACAATGATGCCCTTGGCCAAAAAGGGCGTATGCGTTTTTTCCTGAATATATTCAGGAAAAAACGCATACGCCCTTTTTGGCCAACCAAGCAACCTGGAAAGGCAAATCAGCGCTACAAAGAAGTCTCGCTTCCCATCAGCTAAAAGGGACATGCTGCAAAAAGTGTCAAAACCAGAAATGCAGGACAGGCCATGGAGAAATGGCAGCCTTGCTACGCTGATGGGCGGGATGTAAATTGCCAACAGCCACTCTGGAGAAGTGTACGCTGTGTCCTGAAACATCGAAAAAACACAGCTTAGGGAGCATAGGGCACGTCCACTCATGGGCGTATAAATTGGGAAAACTAAAAATGAGCAAGACACAGGCACCCCAAAGTTTGGGGCTGCTCTGTTGACAAGAACCTCCACTTCATGACACCTTAAATATCCCAGGAAAGAGAAAAATGGATAAAGAAGTTGTGGTCCTTATGTACAATGCAATATCACTCAGACATGAAATCAATGTCATAAGGCTAGTAGAAGCAAGATGAGTGGACTTAGGTACGACGATTCTAAGTGAAATAAGTCACACAGAAAAAGACACTTATCATAAGCTATCACTTATAGAGGGAATGCAAAAACCGCTACACTTGAACTGAATTACAAAACAGAACAGAGTCACACGTTTAGAAAACACACTATGGCTGCTTAACGGGAAAGGTGAGGTGGGGTGATGCATAAAACAAGGGGTTCAAATTCGCTCAGATACCGTTCCATACACCCAATATGTAATACACAAGACCTACTCCTTGCTCAGTGAACTGGACTCAACACCCCCTATTCACCGCACAAGAATATATATGACTAGTAACAATCTTAAAACCTATGTATTGATATCTGTCTGGAAGTGAGTCAAGTGGGTGTAAATCCGCATAAACACAGCCGTGAAAAGCAGCTAAACCCCATTATAAAAATAAATTACTTTTAAAAACCCGTAAAACAAAGACAGTGAAAGAGAGAGAAATTCTTACAAAATTCGTTCAGGGGCTGAGATGCAACCTGGATTGACCATATCTAGACCGACAGCTGGATGAGACATAAGGGTGGACACTCTTGGAGCTGAGAGGTTGGGTGAGCAAACGCAGACCCTTTAAAGTAATACTGCGTGGTACCCATCCCATGGGTCCCAAATCTCCAGGTTCAAGGGCATCTTCCTACATCGAAAACATGCATGAGAAACTCAGAAGATGGTACACCGTGTGATTTTGAAAGGTTCCTAAAACGCACCTCATTTCTCATCTGCTTGTGCTCGGGTTCGCCATTCCAGCTACTTTACTAGCAATCTCCCTACTTGGAGAATCAGCACCTTTAACCTCCTGTTCCCTACAGGTTGCAATTTGTCCTGAGGATGAACGGGAAGAGGGGCAACCAATGAGAGACTAGATCTAGGTGTTGGGACAGGCACAGGTCACTCTATTTTCCCATCAGGAAGAAGAATTAACCACAGGCTCAGCCTGCTGCCAGGAACCAGAATAGGGCCTGAGGCAATCCCGTGCTTTTGCGGCCAGCTCTCAAAAAAGACAGTTGAAAAATGGAGCTCAGGGACACTGCAATTCACAAACCCGCAGAGTTATAAGTGATAACTCTCATCCACAGATATATTGAGGGAAGGCAACGAAGAGGATTTGAAAGCAAGGCAGAATTGCAGGAAACAGATTTCAGGAGGTAGATTCGAATCGCCTTTAAGGCACATGAAAAGCGGCAAAACGTCGACAATGATGCCCTTGGCCAAAAAGGGCGTATGCGTTTTTTCCTGAATATATTCAGGAAAAAACGCATACGCCCTTTTTGGCCAACCAAGCAACCTGGAAAGGCAAATCAGCGCTACAAAGAAGTCTCGCTTCCCATCGGCTAAAAGGGACATGCTGCAAAAAGTGTCAAAACCAGAAATGCAGGACAGGCCATGGAGAAATGGCAGCCTTGCTACGCTGATGGGCGGGATGTAAATTGACAACAGCCACTCTGGAGAAGTGTACGGTGTGTCCTGATCCTGAAACATCGAAAACACACAGCTTAGTGAGCATAGGGCACGTCCACTCATGGGCGTATAAATTGGGAAAACTAAAAATCAGCAAGACACAGGCACCCGAAAGTTTGGGGCTGCTCTGTTGACAAGAACCTCCACTTCATGACACCTTAAATATCCCAGGAAAGAGAAAAATGGATAAAGAAGTTGTGGTCCTTATGTACAATGCAATATCACTCAGACATGAAATCAATGTCATAAGGCTAGTAGAAGCAAGATGAGTGGACTTAGGTACGACGATTCTAAGTGAAATAAGTCACACAGAAAAAGACACTTATCATAAGCTATCACTTATAGAGGGAATGTAAAAACCGCTACACTTGAACTGAATTACAAAACAGAACAGAGTCACACGTTTAGAAAACACACTATGGCTGCTTAACGGGAAATGTGAGGTGGGGTGATGCATAAAACAAGGGGTTCAAATTTGCTCAGATACCGTTCCATACACCCAATATGTAATAGACAAGACCTACTCCTTGCTCCGTGAACTGGACTCAACACCCCCTATTCACCGCACAAGAATATATGTGACTAGTAACAATCTTAAAACCTATGTATTGATATCTGTCTGGAAGTGAGTCAAGTGGGTGTAAATCCGCATAAACACAGCCGTGAAAAGCAGCTAAACCCCATTATAAAAATAAATTACTTTTAAAAACCCGTAAAACAAAGACAGTGAAAGAGAGAGAAATTCTTACAAAATTCGTTCAGGGGCTGTGATGCCACCTGGATTGACCATATCTAGACCCACAGCTGGATGAGACATAAGGGTGGACACTCTTGGGGCTGAGAGGTTGGGTGAGCAAACGCAGACCCTTTAAAGTAATACTGCGTGGTACCCATCCCATGGGTCCCAAATCTCCAGGTTCAAGGGCATCTTCCTACATCGAAAACATGCATGAGAAACTCAGAAGATGGTACACCATGTGATTTTGAAAGGTTTCTAAAACACACCCCATTTCTCATCTCCTTGTGCTCGGGTTCGCCTTTCCAGCTACTTTACTAGCAATCAACTTACTTGGAGAATCAGCACCTTTAACCTCCTGTTCCCTACAGGTTGCAATTTGTCCTGAGGATGAACGGGAAGAGGGGGAACCAATGAGAGACTAGATCTAGGTGTTGGGACAGGCACAGGACACTCTATTTTCCCATCAGGAAGAAGAATTAACCACAGGCTCAGCCTGCTGCCAGGAACCAGAATAGGGCCTGAGGCAATCCCGTGCTTTTGCGGCCAGCTCTCAAAAAAGAGAGTTGAAAAATGGAGCTCAGGGACACTGCAATTCACAAACCCGCAGAGTTATAAGTGATAACTCTCATCCACAGATATATTGAGGGAAGGCAACGAAGAGGATTTGAAAGCAAGGCAGAATTGCAGGAAACAGATTTCAGGAGGTAGATTCGAATCGCCTTTAAGGCACATGAAAAGCGGCAAAACGTCGACAATGATGCCCTTGGCCAAAAAGGGCGTATGCGTTTTTTCCTGAATATATTCAGGAAAAAACGCATACGCCCTTTTTGGCCAACCAAGCAACCTGGAAAGGCAAATCAGCGCTACAAAGAAGTCTCGCTTCCCATCGGCTAAAAGGGACATGCTGCAAAAAGTGTCAAAACCAGAAATGCAGGACAGGCCATGGAGAAATGGCAGCCTTGCTACGCTGATGGGCGGGATGTAAATTGCCAACAGCCACTCTGGAGAAGTGTACGCTGTGTCCTGAAACATCGAAAAAACACAGCTTAGGGAGCATAGGGCACGTCCACTCATGGGCGTATAAATTGGGAAAACTAAAAATGAGCAAGACACAGGCACCCCAAAGTTTGGGGCTGCTCTGTTGACAAGAACCTCCACTTCATGACACCTTAAATATCCCAGGAAAGAGAAAAATGGATAAAGAAGTTGTGGTCCTTATGTACAATGCAATATCACTCAGACATGAAATCAATGTCATAAGGCTAGTAGAAGCAAGATGAGTGGACTTAGGTACGACGATTCTAAGTGAAATAAGTCACACAGAAAAAGACACTTATCATAAGCTATCACTTATAGAGGGAATGCAAAAACCGCTACACTTGAACTGAATTACAAAACAGAACAGAGTCACACGTTTAGAAAACACACTATGGCTGCTTAACGGGAAAGGTGAGGTGGGGTGATGCATAAAACAAGGGGTTCAAATTCGCTCAGATACCGTTCCATACACCCAATATGTAATACACAAGACCTACTCCTTGCTCAGTGAACTGGACTCAACACCCCCTATTCACCGCACAAGAATATATATGACTAGTAACAATCTTAAAACCTATGTATTGATATCTGTCTGGAAGTGAGTCAAGTGGGTGTAAATCCGCATAAACACAGCCGTGAAAAGCAGCTAAACCCCATTATAAAAATAAATTACTTTTAAAAACCCGTAAAACAAAGACAGTGAAAGAGAGAGAAATTCTTACAAAATTCGTTCAGGGGCTGAGATGCAACCTGGATTGACCATATCTAGACCGACAGCTGGATGAGACATAAGGGTGGACACTCTTGGAGCTGAGAGGTTGGGTGAGCAAACGCAGACCCTTTAAAGTAATACTGCGTGGTACCCATCCCATGGGTCCCAAATCTCCAGGTTCAAGGGCATCTTCCTACATCGAAAACATGCATGAGAAACTCAGAAGATGGTACACCGTGTGATTTTGAAAGGTTCCTAAAACGCACCTCATTTCTCATCTGCTTGTGCTCGGGTTCGCCATTCCAGCTACTTTACTAGCAATCTCCCTACTTGGAGAATCAGCACCTTTAACCTCCTGTTCCCTACAGGTTGCAATTTGTCCTGAGGATGAACGGGAAGAGGGGGAACCAATGAGAGACTAGATCTAGGTGTTGGGACAGGCACAGGTCACTCTATTTTCCCATCAGGAAGAAGAATTAACCACAGGCTCAGCCTGCTGCCAGGAACCAGAATAGGGCCTGAGGCAATCCCGTGCTTTTGCGGCCAGCTCTCAAAAAAGACAGTTGAAAAATGGAGCTCAGGGACACTGCAATTCACAAACCCGCAGAGTTATAAGTGATAACTCTCATCCACAGATATATTGAGGGAAGGCAACGAAGAGGATTTGAAAGCAAGGCAGAATTGCAGGAAACAGATTTCAGGAGGTAGATTCGAATCGCCTTTAAGGCACATGAAAAGCGGCAAAACGTCGACAATGATGCCCTTGGCCAAAAAGGGCGTATGCGTTTTTTCCTGAATATATTCAGGAAAAAACGCATACGCCCTTTTTGGCCAACCAAGCAACCTGGAAAGGCAAATCAGCGCTACAAAGAAGTCTCGCTTCCCATCGGCTAAAAGGGACATGCTGCAAAAAGTGTCAAAACCAGAAATGCAGGACAGGCCATGGAGAAATGGCAGCCTTGCTACGCTGATGGGCGGGATGTAAATTGACAACAGCCACTCTGGAGAAGTGTACGGTGTGTCCTGATCCTGAAACATCGAAAACACACAGCTTAGTGAGCATAGGGCACGTCCACTCATGGGCGTATAAATTGGGAAAACTAAAAATCAGCAAGACACAGGCACCCGAAAGTTTGGGGCTGCTCTGTTGACAAGAACCTCCACTTCATGACACCTTAAATATCCCAGGAAAGAGAAAAATGGATAAAGAAGTTGTGGTCCTTATGTACAATGCAATATCACTCAGACATGAAATCAATGTCATAAGGCTAGTAGAAGCAAGATGAGTGGACTTAGGTACGACGATTCTAAGTGAAATAAGTCACACAGAAAAAGACACTTATCATAAGCTATCACTTATAGAGGGAATGTAAAAACCGCTACACTTGAACTGAATTACAAAACAGAACAGAGTCACACGTTTAGAAAACACACTATGGCTGCTTAACGGGAAAGGTGAGGTGGGGTGATGCATAAAACAAGGGGTTCAAATTTGCTCAGATACCGTTCCATACACCCAATATGTAATAGACAAGACCTACTCCTTGCTCCGTGAACTGGACTCAACACCCCCTATTCACCGCACAAGAATATATGTGACTAGTAACAATCTTAAAACCTATGTATTGATATCTGTCTGGAAGTGAGTCAAGTGGGTGTAAATCCGCATAAACACAGCCGTGAAAAGCAGCTAAACCCCATTATAAAAATAAATTACTTTTAAAAACCCGTAAAACAAAGACAGTGAAAGAGAGAGAAATTCTTACAAAATTCGTTCAGGGGCTGTGATGCCACCTGGATTGACCATATCTAGACCCACAGCTGGATGAGACATAAGGGTGGACACTCTTGGGGCTGAGAGGTTGGGTGAGCAAACGCAGACCCTTTAAAGTAATACTGCGTGGTACCCATCCCATGGGTCCCAAATCTCCAGGTTCAAGGGCATCTTCCTACATCGAAAACATGCATGAGAAACTCAGAAGATGGTACACCGTGTGATTTTGAAAGGTTTCTAAAACACACCCCATTTCTCATCTCCTTGTGCTCGGGTTCGCCTTTCCAGCTACTTTACTAGCAATCAACTTACTTGGAGAATCAGCACCTTTAACCTCCTGTTCCCTACAGGTTGCAATTTGTCCTGAGGATGAACGGGAAGAGGGGCAACCAATGAGAGACTAGATCTAGGTGTTGGGACAGGCACAGGTCACTCTATTTTCCCATCAGGAAGAAGAATTAATCACAGGCTCAGCCTGCCGCCCAGAAGCACAATAGGGCCTGAGGCAATCCCGCGCTTTTGCGGCCAGCTCCCAAAAAGGCGAGTTGAAAAATGGAGCTCAGGGACACTGCAATTCACAAACCCGCAGAGTTATAAATGATAACTCTCATCCACAGATATATTGAGGGAAGGCAACGAAGAGGATTTGAAAGCAAGGCAGAATTCCAGGAAACAGATTTCAGGAGGTAGATTCGAATCGCCTGTAAAGCACATGAAAAGCGGCAAAACGTCGACAATGATGCCCTTGGCCAAGAAGGGCGTATGTGTTTTTTCCTGAATATATTCAGGAAAAAACGCATACGCCCTTTTTGGCCAACCAAGCAACCTGGAAAGGCAAATCAGCGCTACAAAGAAGTCTCGCTTCCCATCGGTCAAAAGGGCCATGCTGCAAAAAGTTTCAAAACCAGAAATGCAGGACAGGCCATGGAGAAATGGCAGCCTTGCTACGCTGATGAGCGGGATGTAAGTTGCCAACAGCCACTCTGGAGAAGTGTACGGTGTGTCCTGAAACATCGAAAAAACACAGCTTAGGGAGCATAGGGCACGTCCACTCATGGGCCTATAAATTGGGAAAACTAAAAATCAGCAAGACACAGGCACCCCAAAGTTTAGGGCTGCTCTGTTGACAAGAACCTCCACTTCATGACACCTTAAATATCCCAGGAAAGAGAAAAATGGATAAAGAAGTTGTGGTCCTTATGTACAATGCAATATCACTCAGACATGAAATCAATGTCATAAGGCTAGTAGAAGCAAGATGAGTGGACTTAGGTACGACGATTCTAAGTGAAATAAGTCACACAGAAAAAGACACTTATCATAAGCTATCACTTATAGAGGGAATGTAAAAACCGCTACACTTGAACTGAATTACAGAACAGAACAGAATCACACGTTTAGAAAACACACTATGGCTGCTCAACGGGAAAGGTGAGGTGGGGTGATGCATAAAACAAGGGGATCAAATTTGCTCAGATACCGTTCCATACACCCAATATGTAATAGACAAGACCTACTCCTTGCTCCGTGAACTGGACTCAACACCCCCTATTCACCGCACAAGAATATATATGACTAGTAACAATCTTAAAACCTATGTATTGATATCTGTCTGAAAGTGAGTCAAGTGGGTGTAAATCCGCATAAACACAGCCGTGAAAAGCAGCTAAACCCCATTATAAAAATAAATTACTTTTAAAAACCCGTAAAACAAAGACAGTGAAAGAGAGAGAAATTCTTACAAAATTCGTTCAGGGGCTGAGATGCAACCTGGATTGACCATATCTAGACCGACAGCTGGATGAGACATAAGGGTGGACACTCTTGGGGCTGAGAGGTTGGGTGAGCAAACGCAGACCCTTTAAAGTAATACTGCGTGGTACCCATCCCATGGGTCCCAAATCTCCAGGTTCAAGGGCATCTTCCTACATCGAAAACATGCATGAGAAACTCAGAAGATGGTACATCGTGTGATTTTGAAAGGTTCCTAAAACGCACCTCATTTCTCATCTGCTTGTGCTCGGGTTCGCCATTCCAGCTACTTTACTAGCAATCTCCCTACTTGGAGAATCAGCACCTTTAACCTCCTGTTCCCTACAGGTTGCAATTTGTCCTGAGGATGAACGGGAAGAGGGGGAACCAATGAGAGACTAGATCTAGGTGTTGGGACAGGCACAGGACACTCTATTTTCCCATCAGGAAGAAGAATTAACCACAGGCTCAGCCTGCTGCCAGGAACCAGAATAGGGCCTGAGGCAATCCCGTGCTTTTGCGGCCAGCTCTCAAAAAAGACAGTTGAAAAATGGAGCTCAGGGACACTGCAATTCACAAACCCGCAGAGTTATAAGTGATAACTCTCATCCACAGATATATTGAGGGAAGGCAACGAAGAGGATTTGAAAGCAAGGCAGAATTGCAGGAAACAGATTTCAGGAGGTAGATTCGAATCGCCTTTAAGGCACATGAAAAGCGGCAAAACGTCCTCAATGATGCCCTTGGCCAAAAAGGGCGTATGCGTTTTTTCCTGAATATATTCAGGAAAAAACGCATACGCCCTTTTTGGCCAACCAAGCAACCTGGAAAGGCAAATCAGCGCTACAAAGAAGTCTCGCTTCCCATCGGCTAAAAGGGACATGCTGCAAAAAGTGTCAAAACCAGAAATGCAGGACAGGCCATGGAGAAATGGCAGCCTTGCTACGCTGATGGGCGGGATGTAAATTGCCAACAGCCACTCTGGAGAAGTGTACGCTGTGTCCTGAAACATCGAAAAAACACAGCTTAGGGAGCATAGGGCACGTCCACTCATGGGCGTATAAATTGGGAAAACTAAAAATGAGCAAGACACAGGCACCCCAAAGTTTGGGGCTGCTCTGTTGACAAGAACCTCCACTTCATGACACCTTAAATATCCCAGGAAAGAGAAAAATGGATAAAGAAGTTGTGGTCCTTATGTACAATGCAATATCACTCAGACATGAAATCAATGTCATAAGGCTAGTAGAAGCAAGATGAGTGGACTTAGGTACGACGATTCTAAGTGAAATAAGTCACACAGAAAAAGACACTTATCATAAGCTATCACTTATAGAGGGAATGCAAAAACCGCTACACTTGAACTGAATTACAAAACAGAACAGAGTCACACGTTTAGAAAACACACTATGGCTGCTTAACGGGAAAGGTGAGGTGGGGTGATGCATAAAACAAGGGGTTCAAATTCGCTCAGATACCGTTCCATACACCCAATATGTAATACACAAGACCTACTCCTTGCTCAGTGAACTGGACTCAACACCCCCTATTCACCGCACAAGAATATATATGACTAGTAACAATCTTAAAACCTATGTATTGATATCTGTCTGGAAGTGAGTCAAGTGGGTGTAAATCCGCATAAACACAGCCGTGAAAAGCAGCTAAACCCCATTATAAAAATAAATTACTTTTAAAAACCCGTAAAACAAAGACAGTGAAAGAGAGAGAAATTCTTACAAAATTCGTTCAGGGGCTGAGATGCAACCTGGATTGACCATATCTAGACCGACAGCTGGATGAGACATAAGGGTGGACACTCTTGGAGCTGAGAGGTTGGGTGAGCAAACGCAGACCCTTTAAAGTAATACTGCGTGGTACCCATCCCATGGGTCCCAAATCTCCAGGTTCAAGGGCATCTTCCTACATCGAAAACATGCATGAGAAACTCAGAAGATGGTACACCGTGTGATTTTGAAAGGTTCCTAAAACGCACCTCATTTCTCATCTGCTTGTGCTCGGGTTCGCCATTCCAGCTACTTTACTAGCAATCTCCCTACTTGGAGAATCAGCACCTTTAACCTCCTGTTCCCTACAGGTTGCAATTTGTCCTGAGGATGAACGGGAAGAGGGGCAACCAATGAGAGACTAGATCTAGGTGTTGGGACAGGCACAGGTCACTCTATTTTCCCATCAGGAAGAAGAATTAACCACAGGCTCAGCCTGCTGCCAGGAACCAGAATAGGGCCTGAGGCAATCCCGTGCTTTTGCGGCCAGCTCTCAAAAAAGACAGTTGAAAAATGGAGCTCAGGGACACTGCAATTCACAAACCCGCAGAGTTATAAGTGATAACTCTCATCCACAGATATATTGAGGGAAGGCAACGAAGAGGATTTGAAAGCAAGGCAGAATTGCAGGAAACAGATTTCAGGAGGTAGATTCGAATCGCCTTTAAGGCACATGAAAAGCGGCAAAACGTCGACAATGATGCCCTTGGCCAAAAAGGGCGTATGCGTTTTTTCCTGAATATATTCAGGAAAAAACGCATACGCCCTTTTTGGCCAACCAAGCAACCTGGAAAGGCAAATCAGCGCTACAAAGAAGTCTCGCTTCCCATCGGCTAAAAGGGACATGCTGCAAAAAGTGTCAAAACCAGAAATGCAGGACAGGCCATGGAGAAATGGCAGCCTTGCTACGCTGATGGGCGGGATGTAAATTGACAACAGCCACTCTGGAGAAGTGTACGGTGTGTCCTGATCCTGAAACATCGAAAACACACAGCTTAGTGAGCATAGGGCACGTCCACTCATGGGCGTATAAATTGGGAAAACTAAAAATCAGCAAGACACAGGCACCCGAAAGTTTGGGGCTGCTCTGTTGACAAGAACCTCCACTTCATGACACCTTAAATATCCCAGGAAAGAGAAAAATGGATAAAGAAGTTGTGGTCCTTATGTACAATGCAATATCACTCAGACATGAAATCAATGTCATAAGGCTAGTAGAAGCAAGATGAGTGGACTTAGGTACGACGATTCTAAGTGAAATAAGTCACACAGAAAAAGACACTTATCATAAGCTATCACTTATAGAGGGAATGTAAAAACCGCTACACTTGAACTGAATTACAAAACAGAACAGAGTCACACGTTTAGAAAACACACTATGGCTGCTTAACGGGAAAGGTGAGGTGGGGTGATGCATAAAACAAGGGGTTCAAATTTGCTCAGATACCGTTCCATACACCCAATATGTAATAGACAAGACCTACTCCTTGCTCCGTGAACTGGACTCAACACCCCCTATTCACCGCACAAGAATATATGTGACTAGTAACAATCTTAAAACCTATGTATTGATATCTGTCTGGAAGTGAGTCAAGTGGGTGTAAATCCGCATAAACACAGCCGTGAAAAGCAGCTAAACCCCATTATAAAAATAAATTACTTTTAAAAACCCGTAAAACAAAGACAGTGAAAGAGAGAGAAATTCTTACAAAATTCGTTCAGGGGCTGTGATGCCACCTGGATTGACCATATCTAGACCCACAGCTGGATGAGACATAAGGGTTGACACTCTTGGGGCTGAGAGGTTGGGTGAGCAAACGCAGACCCTTTAAAGTAATACTGCGTGGTACCCATCCCATGGGTCCCAAATCTCCAGGTTCAAGGGCATCTTCCTACATCGAAAACATGCATGAGAAACTCAGAAGATGGTACACCGTGTGATTTTGAAAGGTTTCTAAAACACACCCCATTTCTCATCTCCTTGTGCTCGGGTTCGCCTTTCCAGCTACTTTACTAGCAATCAACTTACTTGGAGAATCAGCACCTTTAACCTCCTGTTCCCTACAGGTTGCAATTTGTCCTGAGGATGAACGGGAAGAGGGGCAACCAATGAGAGACTAGATCTAGGTGTTGGGACAGGCACAGGTCACTCTATTTTCCCATCAGGAAGAAGAATTAATCACAGGCTCAGCCTGCCGCCCAGAAGCACAATAGGGCCTGAGGCAATCCCGCGCTTTTGCGGCCAGCTCCCAAAAAGGCGAGTTGAAAAATGGAGCTCAGGGACACTGCAATTCACAAACCCGCAGAGTTATAAATGATAACTCTCATCCACAGATATATTGAGGGAAGGCAACGAAGAGGATTTGAAAGCAAGGCAGAATTCCAGGAAACAGATTTCAGGAGGTAGATTCGAATCGCCTGTAAAGCACATGAAAAGCGGCAAAACGTCGACAATGATGCCCTTGGCCAAGAAGGGCGTATGCGTTTTTCCCTGAATATATTCAGGAAAAAACGCATACGCCCTTTTTGGCCAACCAAGCAACCTGGAAAGGCAAATCAGCGCTACAAAGAAGTCTCGCTTCCCATCGGTCAAAAGGGCCATGCTGCAAAAAGTTTCAAAACCAGAAATGCAGGACAGGCCATGGAGAAATGGCAGCCTTGCTACGCTGATGAGCGGGATGTAAGTTGCCAACAGCCACTCTGGAGAAGTGTACGGTGTGTCCTGAAACATCGAAAAAACACAGCTTAGGGAGCATAGGGCACGTCCACTCATGGGCCTATAAATTGGGAAAACTAAAAATCAGCAAGACACAGGCACCCCAAAGTTTAGGGCTGCTCTGTTGACAAGAACCTCCACTTCATGACACCTTAAATATCCCAGGAAAGAGAAAAATGGATAAAGAAGTTGTGGTCCTTATGTACAATGCAATATCACTCAGACATGAAATCAATGTCATAAGGCTAGTAGAAGCAAGATGAGTGGACTTAGGTACGACGATTCTAAGTGAAATAAGTCACACAGAAAAAGACACTTATCATAAGCTATCACTTATAGAGGGAATGTAAAAACCGCTACACTTGAACTGAATTACAGAACAGAACAGAATCACACGTTTAGAAAACACACTATGGCTGCTTAACGGGAAAGGTGAGGTGGGGTGATGCATAAAACAAGGGGATCAAATTTGCTCAGATACCGTTCCATACACCCAATATGTAATAGACAAGACCTACTCCTTGCTCCGTGAACTGGACTCAACACCCCCTATTCACCGCACAAGAATATATATGACTAGTAACAATCTTAAAACCTATGTATTGATATCTGTCTGAAAGTGAGTCAAGTGGGTGTAAATCCGCATAAACACAGCCGTGAAAAGCAGCTAAACCCCATTATAAAAATAAATTACTTTTAAAAACCCGTAAAACAAAGACAGTGAAAGAGAGAGAAATTCTTACAAAATTCGTTCAGGGGCTGAGATGCAACCTGGATTGACCATATCTAGACCGACAGCTGGATGAGACATAAGGGTGGACACTCTTGGGGCTGAGAGGTTGGGTGAGCAAACGCAGACCCTTTAAAGTAATACTGCGTGGTACCCATCCCATGGGTCCCAAATCTCCAGGTTCAAGGGCATCTTCCTACATCGAAAACATGCATGAGAAACTCAGAAGATGGTACATCGTGTGATTTTGAAAGGTTCCTAAAACGCACCTCATTTCTCATCTGCTTGTGCTCGGGTTCGCCATTCCAGCTACTTTACTAGCAATCTCCCTACTTGGAGAATCAGCACCTTTTACCTCCTGTTCCCTACAGGTTGCAATTTGTCCTGAGGATGAACGGGAAGAGGGGGAACCAATGAGAGACTAGATCTAGGTGTTGGGACAGGCACAGGACACTCTATTTTCCCATCAGGAAGAAGAATTAACCACAGGCTCAGCCTGCTGCCAGGAACCAGAATAGGGCCTGAGGCAATCCCGTGCTTTTGCGGCCAGCTCTCAAAAAAGAGAGTTGAAAAATGGAGCTCAGGGACACTGCAATTCACAAACCCGCAGAGTTATAAGTGATAACTCTCATCCACAGATATATTGAGGGAAGGCAACGAAGAGGATTTGAAAGCAAGGCAGAATTGCAGGAAACAGATTTCAGGAGGTAGATTCGAATCGCCTTTAAGGCACATGAAAAGCGGCAAAACGTCGACAATGATGCCCTTGGCCAAAAAGGGCGTATGCGTTTTTTCCTGAATATATTCAGGAAAAAACGCATACGCCCTTTTTGGCCAACCAAGCAACCTGGAAAGGCAAATCAGCGCTACAAAGAAGTCTCGCTTCCCATCGGCTAAAAGGGACATGCTGCAAAAAGTGTCAAAACCAGAAATGCAGGACAGGCCATGGAGAAATGGCAGCCTTGCTACGCTGATGGGCGGGATGTAAATTGCCAACAGCCACTCTGGAGAAGTGTACGCTGTGTCCTGAAACATCGAAAAAACACAGCTTAGGGAGCATAGGGCACGTCCACTCATGGGCATATAAATTGGGAAAACTAAAAATGAGCAAGACACAGGCACCCCAAAGTTTGGGGCTGCTCTGTTGACAAGAACCTCCACTTCATGACACCTTAAATATCCCAGGAAAGAGAAAAATGGATAAAGAAGTTGTGGTCCTTATGTACAATGCAATATCACTCAGACATGAAATCAATGTCATAAGGCTAGTAGAAGCAAGATGAGTGGACTTAGGTACGACGATTCTAAGTGAAATAAGTCACACAGAAAAAGACACTTATCATAAGCTATCACTTATAGAGGGAATGCAAAAACCGCTACACTTGAACTGAATTACAAAACAGAACAGAGTCACACGTTTAGAAAACACACTATGGCTGCTTAACGGGAAAGGTGAGGTGGGGTGATGCATAAAACAAGGGGTTCAAATTCGCTCAGATACCGTTCCATACACCCAATATGTAATACACAAGACCTACTCCTTGCTCAGTGAACTGGACTCAACACCCCCTATTCACCGCACAAGAATATATATGACTAGTAACAATCTTAAAACCTATGTATTGATATCTGTCTGGAAGTGAGTCAAGTGGGTGTAAATCCGCATAAACACAGCCGTGAAAAGCAGCTAAACCCCATTATAAAAATAATTTACTTTTAAAAACCCGTAAAACAAAGACAGTGAAAGAGAGAGAAATTCTTACAAAATTCGTTCAGGGGCTGAGATGCAACCTGGATTGACCATATCTAGACCGACAGCTGGATGAGACATAAGGGTGGACACTCTTGGAGCTGAGAGGTTGGGTGAGCAAACGCAGACCCTTTAAAGTAATACTGCGTGGTACCCATCCCATGGGTCCCAAATCTCCAGGTTCAAGGGCATCTTCCTACATCGAAAACATGCATGAGAAACTCAGAAGATGGTACACCGTGTGATTTTGAAAGGTTCCTAAAACGCACCTCATTTCTCATCTGCTTGTGCTCGGGTTCGCCATTCCAGCTACTTTACTAGCAATCTCCCTACTTGGAGAATCAGCACCTTTAACCTCCTGTTCCCTACAGGTTGCAATTTGTCCTGAGGATGAACGGGAAGAGGGGCAACCAATGAGAGACTAGATCTAGGTGTTGGGACAGGCACAGGTCACTCTATTTTCCCATCAGGAAGAAGAATTAACCACAGGCTCAGCCTGCTGCCAGGAACCAGAATAGGGCCTGAGGCAATCCCGTGCTTTTGCGGCCAGCTCTCAAAAAAGACAGTTGAAAAATGGAGCTCAGGGACACTGCAATTCACAAACCCGCAGAGTTATAAGTGATAACTCTCATCCACAGATATATTGAGGGAAGGCAACGAAGAGGATTTGAAAGCAAGGCAGAATTGCAGGAAACAGATTTCAGGAGGTAGATTCGAATCGCCTTTAAGGCACATGAAAAGCGGCAAAACGTCGACAATGATGCCCTTGGCCAAAAAGGGCGTATGCATTTTTTCCTGAATATATTCAGGAAAAAATGCATACGCCCTTTTTGGCCAACCAAGCAACCTGGAAAGGCAAATCAGCGCTACAAAGAAGTCTCGCTTCCCATCGGCTAAAAGGGACATGCTGCAAAAAGTGTCAAAACCAGAAATGCAGGACAGGCCATGGAGAAATGGCAGCCTTGCTACGCTGATGGGCGGGATGTAAATTGACAACAGCCACTCTGGAGAAGTGTACGGTGTGTCCCGATCCTGAAACATCGAAAACACACAGCTTAGTGAGCATAGGGCACGTCCACTCATGGGCGTATAAATTGGGAAAACTAAAAATCAGCAAGACACAGGCACCCGAAAGTTTGGGGCTGCTCTGTTGACAAGAACCTCCACTTCATGACACCTTAAATATCCCAGGAAAGAGAAAAATGGATAAAGAAGTTGTGGTCCTTATGTACAATGCAATATCACTCAGACATGAAATCAATGTCATAAGGCTAGTAGAAGCAAGATGAGTGGACTTAGGTACGACGATTCTAAGTGAAATAAGTCACACAGAAAAAGACACTTATCATAAGCTATCACTTAGAGAGGGAATGTAAAAACCGCTACACTTGAACTGAATTACAAAACAGAACAGAGTCACACGTTTAGAAAACACACTGTGGCTGCTTAACGGGAAAGGTGAGGTGGGGTGATGCATAAAACAAGGGGTTCAAATTCGCTCAGATACCGTTCCATACACCCAATATGTAATAGACAAGACCTACTCCTTGCTAAGTGAACTGGACTCAACACCCCCTATTCACCGCACAAGAATATATATGACTAGTAACAATCTTAAAACCTATGTATTGATATCTGTCTGAAAGTGAGTCAAGTGGGTGTAAATCCGCATAAACACAGCCGTGAAAAGCAGCTAAACCCCATTATAAAAATAAATTACTTTTAAAAACCCGTAAAACAAAGACAGTGAAAGAGAGAGAAATTCTTACAAAATTCGTTCAGGGGCTGAGATGCAACCTGGATTGACCATATCTAGACCGACAGCTGGATGAGACATAAGGGTGGACACTCTTGGGGCTGAGAGGTTGGGTGAGCAAACGCAGACCCTTTAAAGTAATACTGCGTGGTACCCATCCCATGGGTCCCAAATCTCCAGGTTCAAGGGCATCTTCCTACATCGAAAACATGCATGAGAAACTCAGAAGATGGTACACCGTGTGATTTTGAAAGGTTTCTAAAACACACCCCATTTCTCATCTCCTTGTGCTCGGGTTCGCCTTTCCAGCTACTTTACTAGCAATCAACTTACTTGGAGAATCAGCACCTTTAATCTCCTGTTCCCTACAGGTTGCAATTTGTCCTGAGGATGAACGGGAAGAGGAGCAACCAATGAGAGACTAGATCTAGGTGTTGGGACAGGCACAGGTCACTCTATTTTCCCATCAGGAAGAAGAATTAACCACAGGCTCAGCCTGCCGCCGGGAACCAGAATAGGGCCTGAGGAAATCCCGTGCTTTTGCGGCCAGCTCCCAAACAAGACAGTTGAAAAATGGAGCTCAGGGGCACTGCCATTCACAAACCTGCTGAGTTATAAATGATAACTCTCATCCACAGATATATTGAGGGAAGGCAACGAAGAGGATTTGAAAGCAAGGCAGAATTGAAGGAAACAGTTTTCAGGAGGTAGATTCGAATCGCCTTTAAAGCACATGAAAAGCGGCAAAACGTCGACAATGATGCCCTTGGCCAAAAAGGGCGTATGCGTTTTTTCCTGAATATATTCAGGAAAAAACGCATACGCCCTTTTTGGCCAACCAAGCAACCTGGAAAGGCAAATCAGTGCTACAAAGAAGTCTCGCTTCCCATCGGTCAAAAGGGTCATGCTGCAAAAAGTGTCAAAACCAGAAATGCAGGACAGGCCATGGAGAAATGGCAGCCTTGCTACGCTGATGGGCGGGATGTTAATTGCAAACAGCCACTCTGGAGAAGTGTACGGTGTGTCCTGAAACATCGAAAAAACACAGCTTAGGGAGCATAGGGCACGTCCACTCATGGGCGTATAAATTGGGAAAACTAAAAATCAGCAAGACACAGGCACCCCAAAGTTTAGGGCTGCTCTGTTGACAACAACCTCCACTTCATGACAACTTAAATATCCCAGGAAAGAGAAAAATGGATAAAGAAGTTGTGGTCCTTATGTACAATGGAATATCACTCAGACATGAAATCAATGTCATAAGGCTAGTAGAAGCAAGATGAGTGGACTTAGGTACGACGATTCTAAGTGAAATAAGTCACACAGAAAAAGACACTTATCATAAGCTATCACTTATAGAGGGAATGTAAAAACCGCTACACTTGAACTGAATTACAAAACAGAACAGAGTCACACGTTTAGAAAACACACTATGGCTGCTTAACGGGAAAGGTGAGGTGGGGTGATGCATAAAACAAGGGTTTCAAATTCGCTCAGATACCGTTCCATACACCCAATATGTAATAGACAAGACCTACTCCTTGCTCAGTGAACTGGACTCAACAACCCCTATTCACCGCACAAGAATATATGTGACTAGTAAGAATCTTAAAACCTATGTATTGATATCTGTCTGGAAGTGAGTCAAGTGGGTGTAAAGCTGCATAAACACAGCCGTGAAAAGCAGCTAAACCCCATTATAAAAATAAATTACTTTTAAAAACCCGTAAAACAAAGACAGTGAAAGAGAGAGAAATTCTTACAAAATTCGTTCAGAGGCTGTGATGCAACCTGGATTGACCATATCTACACGCACAGCTGGATGAGATATAAGGGTGGACACTCTTGGGGCTGAGAGGTTGGGTGAGCAAACGCAGACCCTTTAAAGTAATACTGCGTGGTACCCATCCCATGGGTCCCAAATCTCCAGGTTCAAGGGCATCTTCCTACATCGAAAACATGCATGAGAAACTCAGAAGATGGTACACCGTGTGATTTTGAAAGGTTTCTAAAACACACCCCATTTCTCATCTCCTTGTGCTCGGGTTCACCTTTCCAGCTACTTTACTAGCAATCAACTTACTTGGAGAATCAGCACCTTTAACCTCCTGTTCCCTACAGGTTGCAATTTGTCCTGAGGATGAACGGGAAGAGGGGCAACCAATGAGAGACTAGATCTAGGTGTTGGGACAGGCACAGGTCACTCTATTTTCCCATCAGGAAGAAGAATTAACCACAGGCTCAGCCTGCCGCCCAGAAGCAGAATAGGGCCTGAGGCAATCCCGCGCTTTTGCGGCCAGCTCCCAAAAAAGCGAGTTGAAAAATGGAGCTCAGGGACACTGCAATTCACAAACCCGCAGAGTTATAAATGATAACTCTCATCCACAGATATATTGAGGGAAGGCAACGAAGAGGATTTGAAAGCAAGGCAGAATTGCAGGAAACAGATTTCAGGAGGTAGATTCGAATCGCCTGTAAAGCACATGAAAAGCGGCAAAACGTCGACAATGATGCCCTTGGACAAAAAGGGCGTATGCGTTTTTTCCTGAATATATTCAGGAAAAAACGCATACGCCCTTTTTGGCCAACCAAGCAACCTGGAAAGGCAAATCAGCGCTACAAAGAAGTCTCGCTTCCCATCGGTCAAAAGGGCAATGCTGCAAAAAGTGTCAAAACCAGAAATGCAGGACAGGCCATGGAGAAATGGCAGCCTTGCTACGCTGATGGGCGGGATGTAAGTTGCCAACAGCCATTCTGGAGAAGTGTACGGTGTGTCCTGAAACATCGAAAAAACACAGCTTAGGGAGCATAGGGCACGTCCACTCATGGGCGTATAAATTGGGAAAACTAAAAATCAGCAAGACACAGGCACCCCAAAGTTTAGGGCTGCTCTGTTGACAACAACCTCCACTTCATGACACCTTAAATATCCCAGGAAAGAGAAAAATGGATAAAGAAGTTGTGGTCCTTATGTACAATGGAATATCACTCAGACATGAAATCAATGTCATAAGGCTAGTAGAAGCAAGATGAGTGGACTTAGGTACGACGATTCTAAGTGAAATAAGTCACACAGAAAAAGACACTTATCATAAGCTATCACTTATAGAGGGAATGTAAAAACCGCTACACTTGAACTGAATTACAGAACAGAACAGAATCACACGTTTAGAAAACACACTATGGCTGCTTAACGGGAAAGGTGAGGTGGGGTGATGCATAAAACAAGGGGTTCAAATTCGCTCAGATACCGTTCCATACACCCAATATGTAATAGACAAGACCTACTCCTTGCTCAGTGAACTGGACTCAACACCCCCTATTCACCGCACAAGAATATATGTGACTAGTAAGAATCTTAAAACCTATGTATTGATATCTGTCTGGAAGTGAGTCAAGTGGGTGTAAAGCCGCATAAACGCAGCCGTGAAAAGTAGCTAAACCCCATTATAAAAATAAATTACTTTTAAAAACCCGTAAAACAAAGACAGTGAAAGAGAGAGAAATTCTTACAAAATTCGTTCAGGGGCTGTGATGCAACCTGGATTGACCATATCTAGACCCACAGCTGGATGAGACATAAGGGTGGACACTCTTGGGGCTGAGAGGTTGGGTGAGGTTGGGTGAGCAAACGCAGACCCTTTAAAGTAATACTGCATGGTACCCATCCCATGGGTCCCAAATCTCCAGGTTCAAGGGCATCTTCCTACATCGAAAACTTGCATGAGGAACCCAGAAGAAGGTACACCGTGTGATTTTGAAAGGTTTCTAAAACGCACCTCATTTCTCATCTCCTTGTGCTCGGGTTCGCCATTCCAGCTACTTCACTAGCAATCTCCCTACTTGGAGAATCAGCACCTTTAACCTCCTGTTCTGTACAGGTTGCAATTTGTCCTGAGGATGAACGGGAAGAGGGGAAACCAATGAGAGAATAGATCTAGGTGTTGGGACAGGCACAGGTCACTCTATTTTCCCATCAGGAAGAAGAATTAACCACAGGCTCAGCCTGCCGCCGGGAACCAGAATAGGGCCTGAGGCAATCACGTGCTTTTGCGGCCAGCTCCCAAAAAAGACAGTTGAAAAATGGAGCGCAGGGGGACTGCCATTCACAAACCTGCTGAGTTATAAATGATAACTCTCGTCCACAAATATATTGAGGGAAGGCAACGAAGAGGATTTGAAAGCAAGGCAGAATTGGAGGAAACAGGTTTCAGGAGGTAGATTCGAATCGCCTTTAAAGCACATGAAAAGCGGCAAAACGTCGACAATGATGCCCTTGGCCAAAAAGGGCGTATGCGTTTTTTCCTGAATATATTCAGGAAAAAACGCATACGCCCTTTTTGCCCAACCAAGCAACCTGGAAAGGCAAATCAGTGCTACAAAGAAGTCTCGCTTCCCATCGGTCAAAAGGGTCATGCTGCAAAAATTGTCAAAACCAGAAATGCAGGACAGGCCATGGAGAAATGGCAGCCTTGCTACGCTGATGGCCGGGATGTTAATTGCCAACAGCCACTCTGGAGAAGTGTACAGTGTGTCCTGAAACATCGAAAAAACACAGCTTAGGGAGCATAGGGCACGTCCACTCATGGGCGTATAAATTGGGAAAACTAAAAATCAGCAAGACACAGGCACCCCAAAGTTTAGGGCTGCTCTGTTGACAAGAACCTCCACTTCATGACACCTTAAATATCCCAGGAAAGAGAAAAATGGATAAAGAAGTTGTGGTCCTTATGTACAATGCAATATCACTCAGACATGAAATCAATGTCATAAGGCTAGTAGAAGCAAGATGAGTGGACTTAGGTACGACGAATCTAAGTGAAATAAGTCACACAGAAAAAGACACTTATCATAAGCTATCACTTATAGAGGGAATGTAAAAACCGCTACACTTGAACTGAATTACAAAACAGAACAGAGTCACACGTTTAGAAAACACACTATGGCTGCTTAACGGGAAAGGTGAGGTGGGGTGATGCATAAAACAAGGGGTTCAAATTTGCTCAGATACCGTTCCATACACCCAATATGTAATAGACAAGACCTACTCCTTGCTCCGTGAACTGGACTCAACACCCCCTATTCACCGCAAAAGAATATATGTGACTAGTAACAATCTTAAAACCTATGTATTGATATCTGTCTGGAAGTGAGTCAAGTGGGTGTAAATCCGCATAAACACAGCCGTGAAAAGCAGCTAAACCCCATTATAAAAATAAATTACTTTTAAAAACCCGTAAAACAAAGACAGTGAAAGAGAGAGAAATTCTTACAAAATTCGTTCAGGGGCTGTGATGCCACCTGGATTGACCATATCTAGACCCACAGCTGGATGAGACATAAGGGTGGACACTCTTGGGGCTGAGAGGATGGGTGAGCAAACGCAGACCCTTTAAAGTAATACTGCGTGATACCCATCCCATGGGTCCCAAATCTCCAGGTTCAAGGGCATCTTCCTAGATCGAAAACATGCATGAGAAACTCAGAAGATGGTACACCGTGTGATTTTGAAAGGTTTCTAAAACACACCCCATTTCTCATCTCCTTGTGCTCGGGTTCGCCTTTCCAGCTACTTTACTAGCAATCAACTTACTTGGAGAATCAGCACCTTTAACCTCCTGTTCCCTACAGGTTGCAATTTGTCCTGAGGATGAACGGGAAGAGGGGCAACCAATGAGAGACTAGATCTAGGTGTTGGGACAGGCACAGGTCACTCTATTTTCCCATCAGGAAGAAGAATTAATCACAGGCTCAGCCTGCCGCCCAGAAGCACAATAGGGCCTGAGGCAATCCCGCGCTTTTGCGGCCAGCTCCCAAAAAAGCGAGTTGAAAAATGGAGCTCAGGGACACTGCAATTCACAAACCCGCAGAGTTATAAATGATAACTCTCATCCACAGATATATTGAGGGAAGGCAACGAAGAGGATTTGAAAGCAAGGCAGAATTGCAGGAAACAGATTTCAGGAGGTAGATTCGAATCGCCTGTAAAGCACATGAAAAGCGGCAAAACGTCGACAATGATGCCCTTGGCCAAGAAGGGCGTATGCGTTTTTTCCTGAATATATTCAGGAAAAAACGCATACGCCCTTTTTGGCCAACCAAGCAACCTGGAAAGGCAAATCAGCGCTACAAAGAAGTCTCGCTTCCCATCGGTCAAAAGGGCCATGCTGCAAAAAGTGTCAAAACCAGAAATGCAGGACAGGCCATGGAGAAATGGCAGCCTTGCTACGCTGATGGGCGGGATGTAAATTGACAACAGCCACTCTGGAGAAGTGTACGGTGTGTCCTGATCCTGAAACATCGAAAAAACACAGCTTAGTGAGCATAGGGCACGTCCACTCATGGGCGTATAAATTGGGAAAACTAAAAATGAGCAAGACACAGGCACCCCAAAGTTTGGGGCTGCTCTGTTGACAAGAACCTCCACTTCATGACACCTTAAATATCCCAGGAAAGAGAAAAATGGATAAAGAAGTTGTGGTCCTTATGTACAATGCAATATCACTCAGACATGAAATCAATGTCATAAGGCTAGTAGAAGCAAGATGAGTGGACTTAGGTACGACGATTCTAAGTGAAATAAGTCACACAGAAAAAGACACTTATCATAAGCTATCACTTATAGAGGGAATGTAAAAACCGCTACACTTGAACTGAATTACAAAACAGAACAGAGTCACACGTTTAGAAAACACACTATGGCTGCTTAACGGGAAAGGTGAGGTGGGGTGATGCATAAAACAAGGGGTTCAAATTTGCTCAGATACCGTTCCATACACCCAATATGTAATAGACAAGACCTACTCCTTGCTCCGTGAACTGGACTCAACACCCCCTATTCACCGCACAAGAATATATGTGACTAGTAACAATCTTAAAACCTATGTATTGATATCTGTCTGGAAGTGAGTCAAGTGGGTGTAAATCCGCATAAACACAGCCGTGAAAAGCAGCTAAACCCCATTATAAAAATAAATTACTTTTAAAAACCCGTAAAACAAAGACAGTGAAAGAGAGAGAAATTCTTACAAAATTCGTTCAGGGGCTGTGATGCCACCTGGATTGACCATATCTAGACCCACAGCTGGATGAGACATAAGGGTGGACACTCTTGGGGCTGAGAGGTTGGGTGAGCAAACGCAGACCCTTTAAAGTAATACTGCGTGGTACCCATCCCATGGGTCCCAAATCTCCAGGTTCAAGGGCATCTTCCTACATCGAAAACATGCATGAGAAACTCAGAAGATGGTACACCGTGTGATTTTGAAAGGTTTCTAAAACACACCCCATTTCTCATCTCCTTGTGCTCGGGTTCGCCTTTCCAGCTACTTTACTAGCAATCAACTTACTTGGAGAATCAGCACCTTTAACCTCCTGTTCCCTACAGGTTGCAATTTGTCCTGAGGATGAACGGGAAGAGGGGCAACCAATGAGAGACTAGATCTAGGTGTTGGGACAGGCACAGGTCACTCTATTTTCCCATCAGGAAGAAGAATTAATCACAGGCTCAGCCTGCCGCCCAGAAGCACAATAGGGCCTGAGGCAATCCCGCGCTTTTGCGGCCAGCTCCCAAAAAGGCGAGTTGAAAAATGGAGCTCAGGGACACTGCAATTCACAAACCCGCAGAGTTATAAATGATAACTCTCATCCACAGATATATTGAGGGAAGGCAACGAAGAGGATTTGAAAGCAAGGCAGAATTCCAGGAAACAGATTTCAGGAGGTAGATTCGAATCGCCTGTAAAGCACATGAAAAGCGGCAAAACGTCGACAATGATGCCCTTGGCCAAGAAGGGCGTATGTGTTTTTTCCTGAATATATTCAGGAAAAAACGCATACGCCCTTTTTGGCCAACCAAGCAACCTGGAAAGGCAAATCAGCGCTACAAAGAAGTCTCGCTTCCCATCGGTCAAAAGGGCCATGCTGCAAAAAGTTTCAAAACCAGAAATGCAGGACAGGCCATGGAGAAATGGCAGCCTTGCTACGCTGATGAGCGGGATGTAAGTTGCCAACAGCCACTCTGGAGAAGTGTACGGTGTGTCCTGAAATATCGAAAAAACACAGCTTAGGGAGCATAGGGCACGTCCACTCATGGGCCTATAAATTGGGAAAACTAAAAATCAGCAAGACCCAGGCACCCCAAAGTTTAGGGCTGCTCTGTTGACAAGAACCTCCACTTCATGACACCTTAAATATCCCAGGAAAGAGAAAAATGGATAAAGAAGTTGTGGTCCTTATGTACAATGCAATATCACTCAGACATGAAATCAATGTCATAAGGCTAGTAGAAGCAAGATGAGTGGACTTAGGTACGACGATTCTAAGTGAAATAAGTCACACAGAAAAAGACACTTATCATAAGCTATCACTTATAGAGGGAATGTAAAAACCGCTACACTTGAACTGAATTACAGAACAGAACAGAATCACACGTTTAGAAAACACACTATGGCTGCTTAACGGGAAAGGTGAGGTGGGGTGATGCATAAAACAAGGGGATCAAATTTGCTCAGATACCGTTCCATACACCCAATATGTAATAGACAAGACCTACTCCTTGCTCCGTGAACTGGACTCAACACCCCCTATTCACCGCACAAGAATATATATGACTAGTAACAATCTTAAAACCTATGTATTGATATCTGTCTGAAAGTGAGTCAAGTGGGTGTAAATCCGCATAAACACAGCCGTGAAAAGCAGCTAAACCCCATTATAAAAATAAATTACTTTTAAAAACCCGTAAAACAAAGACAGTGAAAGAGAGAGAAATTCTTACAAAATTCGTTCAGGGGCTGAGATGCAACCTGGATTGACCATATCTAGACCGACAGCTGGATGAGACATAAGGGTGGACACTCTTGGGGCTGAGAGGTTGGGTGAGCAAACGCAGACCCTTTAAAGTAATACTGCGTGGTACCCATCCCATGGGTCCCAAATCTCCAGGTTCAAGGGCATCTTCCTACATCGAAAACATGCATGAGAAACTCAGAAGATGGTACATCGTGTGATTTTGAAAGGTTCCTAAAACGCACCTCATTTCTCATCTGCTTGTGCTCGGGTTCGCCATTCCAGCTACTTTACTAGCAATCTCCCTACTTGGAGAATCAGCACCTTTAACCTCCTGTTCCCTACAGGTTGCAATTTGTCCTGAGGATGAACGGGAAGAGGGGGAACCAATGAGAGACTAGATCTAGGTGTTGGGACAGGCACAGGACACTCTATTTTCCCATCAGGAAGAAGAATTAACCACAGGCTCAGCCTGCTGCCAGGAACCAGAATAGGGCCTGAGGCAATCCCGTGCTTTTGCGGCCAGCTCTCAAAAAAGACAGTTGAAAAATGGAGCTCAGGGACACTGCAATTCACAAACCCGCAGAGTTATAAGTGATAACTCTCATCCACAGATATATTGAGGGAAGGCAACGAAGAGGATTTGAAAGCAAGGCAGAATTGCAGGAAACAGATTTCAGGAGGTAGATTCGAATCGCCTTTAAGGCACATGAAAAGCGGCAAAACGTCGACAATGATGCCCTTGGCCAAAAAGGGCGTATGCGTTTTTTCCTGAATATATTCAGGAAAAAAAGCATACGCCCTTTTTGGCCAACCAAGCAACCTGGAAAGGCAAATCAGCGCTACAAAGAAGTCTCGCTTCCCATCGGCTAAAAGGGACATGCTGCAAAAAGTGTCAAAACCAGAAATGCAGGACAGGCCATGGAGAAATGGCAGCCTTGCTACGCTGATGGGCGGGATGTAAATTGCCAACAGCCACTCTGGAGAAGTGTACGCTGTGTCCTGAAACATCGAAAAAACACAGCTTAGGGAGCATAGGGCACGTCCACTCATGGGCGTATAAATTGGGAAAACTAAAAATGAGCAAGACACAGGCACCCCAAAGTTTGGGGCTGCTCTGTTGACAAGAACCTCCACTTCATGACACCTTAAATATCCCAGGAAAGAGAAAAATGGATAAAGAAGTTGTGGTCCTTATGTACAATGCAATATCACTCAGACATGAAATCAATGTCATAAGGCTAGTAGAAGCAAGATGAGTGGACTTAGGTACGACGATTCTAAGTGAAATAAGTCACACAGAAAAAGACACTTATCATAAGCTATCACTTATAGAGGGAATGCAAAAACCGCTACACTTGAACTGAATTACAAAACAGAACAGAGTCACACGTTTAGAAAACACACTATGGCTGCTTAACGGGAAAGGTGAGGTGGGGTGATGCATAAAACAAGGGGTTCAAATTCGCTCAGATACCGTTCCATACACCCAATATGTAATACACAAGACCTACTCCTTGCTCAGTGAACTGGACTCAACACCCCCTATTCACCGCACAAGAATATATATGACTAGTAACAATCTTAAAACCTATGTATTGATATCTGTCTGGAAGTGAGTCAAGTGGGTGTAAATCCGCATAAACACAGCCGTGAAAAGCAGCTAAACCCCATTATAAAAATAAATTACTTTTAAAAACCCGTAAAACAAAGACAGTGAAAGAGAGAGAAATTCTTACAAAATTCGTTCAGGGGCTGAGATGCAACCTGGATTGACCATATCTAGACCGACAGCTGGATGAGACATAAGGGTGGACACTCTTGGAGCTGAGAGGTTGGGTGAGCAAACGCAGACCCTTTAAAGTAATACTGCGTGGTACCCATCCCATGGGTCCCAAATCTCCAGGTTCAAGGGCATCTTCCTACATCGAAAACATGCATGAGAAACTCAGAAGATGGTACACCGTGTGATTTTGAAAGGTTCCTAAAACGCACCTCATTTCTCATCTGCTTGTGCTCGGGTTCGCCATTCCAGCTACTTTACTAGCAATCTCCCTACTTGGAGAATCAGCACCTTTAACCTCCTGTTCCCTACAGGTTGCAATTTGTCCTGAGGATGAACGGGAAGAGGGGGAACCAAAGAGAGACTAGATCTAGGTGTTGGGACAGGCACAGGTCACTCTATTTTCCCATCAGGAAGAAGAATTAACCACAGGCTCAGCCTGCTGCCAGGAACCAGAATAGGGCCTGAGGCAATCCCGTGCTTTTGCGGCCAGCTCTCAAAAAAGACAGTTGAAAAATGGAGCTCAGGGACACTGCAATTCACAAACCCACAGAGTTATAAGTGATAACTCTCATCCACAGATATATTGAGGGAAGGCAACGAAGAGGATTTGAAAGCAAGGCAGAATTGCAGGAAACAGATTTCAGGAGGTAGATTCGAATCGCCTTTAAGGCACATGAAAAGCGGCAAAACGTCGACAATGATGCCCTTGGCCAAAAAGGGCGTATGCGTTTTTTCCTGAATATATTCAGGAAAAAACGCATACGCCCTTTTTGGCCAACCAAGCAACCTGGAAAGGCAAATCAGCGCTACAAAGAAGTCTCGCTTCCCATCGGCTAAAAGGGACATGCTGCAAAAAGTGTCAAAACCAGAAATGCAGGACAGGCCATGGAGAAATGGCAGCCTTGCTACGCTGATGGGTGGGATGTAAATTGACAACAGCCACTCTGGAGAAGTGTACGGTGTGTCCTGATCCTGAAACATCGAAAACACACAGCTTAGTGAGCATAGGGCACGTCCACTCATGGGCGTATAAATTGGGAAAACTAAAAATCAGCAAGACACAGGCACCCGAAAGTTTGGGGCTGCTCTGTTGACAAGAACCTCCACTTCATGACACCTTAAATATCCCAGGAAAGAGAAAAATGGATAAAGAAGTTGTGGTCCTTATGTACAATGCAATATCACTCAGACATGAAATCAATGTCATAAGGCTAGTAGAAGCAAGATGAGTGGACTTAGGTACGACGATTCTAAGTGAAATAAGTCACACAGAAAAAGACACTTATCATAAGCTATCACTTATAGAGGGAATGTAAAAACCGCTACACTTGAACTGAATTACAAAACAGAACAGAGTCACACGTTTAGAAAACACACTATGGCTGCTTAACGGGAAAGGTGAGGTGGGGTGATGCATAAAACAAGGGGTTCAAATTTGCTCAGATACCGTTCCATACACCCAATATGTAATAGACAAGACCTACTCCTTGCTCCGTGAACTGGACTCAACACCCCCTATTCACCGCACAAGAATATATGTGACTAGTAACAATCTTAAAACCTATGTATTGATATCTGTCTGGAAGTGAGTCAAGTGGGTGTAAATCCGCATAAACACAGCCGTGAAAAGCAGCTAAACCCCATTATAAAAATAAATTACTTTTAAAAACCCGTAAAACAAAGACAGTGAAAGAGAGAGAAATTCTTACAAAATTCGTTCAGGGGCTGTGATGCCACCTGGATTGACCATATCTAGACCCACAGCTGGATGAGACATAAGGGTGGACACTCTTGGGGCTGAGAGGTTGGGTGAGCAAACGCAGACCCTTTAAAGTAATACTGCGTGGTACCCATCCCATGGGTCCCAAATCTCCAGGTTCAAGGGCATCTTCCTACATCGAAAACATGCATGAGAAACTCAGAAGATGGTACACCGTGTGATTTTGAAAGGTTTCTAAAACACACCCCATTTCTCATCTCCTTGTGCTCGGGTTCGCCTTTCCAGCTACTTTACTAGCAATCAACTTACTTGGAGAATCAGCACCTTTAACCTCCTGTTCCCTACAGGTTGCAATTTGTCCTGAGGATGAACGGGAAGAGGGGCAACCAATGAGAGACTAGATCTAGGTGTTGGGACAGGCACAGGTCACTCTATTTTCCCATCAGGAAGAAGAATTAATCACAGGCTCAGCCTGCCGCCCAGAAGCACAATAGGGCCTGAGGCAATCCCGCGCTTTTGCGGCCAGCTCCCAAAAAGGCGAGTTGAAAAATGGAGCTCAGGGACACTGCAATTCACAAACCCGCAGAGTTATAAATGATAACTCTCATCCACAGATATATTGAGGGAAGGCAACGAAGAGGATTTGAAAGCAAGGCAGAATTCCAGGAAACAGATTTCAGGAGGTAGATTCGAATCGCCTGTAAAGCACATGAAAAGCGGCAAAACGTCGACAATGATGCCCTTGGCCAAGAAGGGCGTATGCGTTTTTCCCTGAATATATTCAGGAAAAAACGCATACGCCCTTTTTGGCCAACCAAGCAACCTGGAAAGGCAAATCAGCGCTACAAAGAAGTCTCGCTTCCCATCGGTCAAAAGGGCCATGCTGCAAAAAGTTTCAAAACCAGAAATGCAGGACAGGCCATGGAGAAATGGCAGCCTTGCTACGCTGATGAGCGGGATGTAAGTTGCCAACAGCCACTCTGGAGAAGTGTACGGTGTGTCCTGAAACATCGAAAAAACACAGCTTAGGGAGCATAGGGCACGTCCACTCATGGGCCTATAAATTGGGAAAACTAAAAATCAGCAAGACACAGGCACCCCAAAGTTTAGGGCTGCTCTGTTGACAAGAACCTCCACTTCATGACACCTTAAATATCCCAGGAAAGAGAAAAATGGATAAAGAAGTTGTGGTCCTTATGTACAATGCAATATCACTCAGACATGAAATCAATGTCATAAGGCTAGTAGAAGCAAGATGAGTGGACTTAGGTACGACGATTCTAAGTGAAATAAGTCACACAGAAAAAGACACTTATCATAAGCTATCACTTATAGAGGGAATGTAAAAACCGCTACACTTGAACTGAATTACAGAACAGAACAGAATCACACGTTTAGAAAACACACTATGGCTGCTTAACGGGAAAGGTGAGGTGGGGTGATGCATAAAACAAGGGGATCAAATTTGCTCAGATACCGTTCCATACACCCAATATGTAATAGACAAGACCTACTCCTTGCTCCGTGAACTGGACTCAACACCCCCTATTCACCACACAAGAATATATATGACTAGTAACAATCTTAAAACCTATGTATTGATATCTGTCTGAAAGTGAGTCAAGTGGGTGTAAATCCGCATAAACACAGCCGTGAAAAGCAGCTAAACCCCATTATAAAAATAAATTACTTTTAAAAACCCGTAAAACAAAGACAGTGAAAGAGAGAGAAATTCTTACAAAATTCGTTCAGGGGCTGAGATGCAACCTGGATTGACCATATCTAGACCGACAGCTGGATGAGACATAAGGGTGGACACTCTTGGGGCTGAGAGGTTGGGTGAGCAAACGCAGACCCTTTAAAGTAATACTGCGTGGTACCCATCCCATGGGTCCCAAATCTCCAGGTTCAAGGGCATCTTCCTACATCGAAAACATGCATGAGAAACTCAGAAGATGGTACACCGTGTGATTTTGAAAGGTTCCTAAAACGCACCTCATTTCTCATCTGCTTGTGCTCGGGTTCGCCATTCCAGCTACTTTACTAGCAATCTCCCTACTTGGAGAATCAGCACCTTTAACCTCCTGTTCCCTACTGGTTGCAATTTGTCCTGAGGATGAACGGGAAGAGGGGGAACCAATGAGAGACTAGATCTAGGTGTTGGGACAGGCACAGGACACTCTATTTTCCCATCAGGAAGAAGAATTAACCACAGGCTCAGCCTGCTGCCAGGAACCAGAATAGGGCCTGAGGCAATCCCGTGCTTTTGCGGCCAGCTCTCAAAAAAGACAGTTGAAAAATGGAGCTCAGGGACACTGCAATTCACAAACCCGCAGAGTTATAAGTGATAACTCTCATCCACAGATATATTGAGGGAAGGCAACGAAGAGGATTTGAAAGCAAGGCAGAATTGCAGGAAACAGATTTCAGGAGGTAGATTCGAATCGCCTTTAAGGCACATGAAAAGCGGCAAAACGTCGACAATGATGCCCTTGGCCAAAAAGGGCGTATGCGTTTTTTCCTGAATATATTCAGGAAAAAACGCATACGCCCTTTTTGGCCAACCAAGCAACCTGGAAAGGCAAATCAGCGCTACAAAGAAGTCTCGCTTCCCATCGGCTAAAAGGGACATGCTGCAAAAAGTGTCAAAACCAGAAATGCAGGACAGGCCATGGAGAAATGGCAGCCTTGCTACGCTGATGGGCGGGATGTAAATTGCCAACAGCCACTCTGGAGAAGTGTACGCTGTGTCCTGAAACATCGAAAAAACACAGCTTAGGGAGCATAGGGCACGTCCACTCATGGGCGTATAAATTGGGAAAACTAAAAATGAGCAAGACACAGGCACCCCAAAGTTTGGGGCTGCTCTGTTGACAAGAACCTCCACTTCATGACACCTTAAATATCCCAGGAAAGAGAAAAATGGATAAAGAAGTTGTGGTCCTTATGTACAATGCAATATCACTCAGACATGAAATCAATGTCATAAGGCTAGTAGAAGCAAGATGAGTGGACTTAGGTACGACGATTCTAAGTGAAATAAGTCACACAGAAAAAGACACTTATCATAAGCTATCACTTATAGAGGGAATGCAAAAACCGCTACACTTGAACTGAATTACAAAACAGAACAGAGTCACACGTTTAGAAAACACACTATGGCTGCTTAACGGGAAAGGTGAGGTGGGGTGATGCATAAAACAAGGGGTTCAAATTCGCTCAGATACCGTTCCATACACCCAATATGTAATACACAAGACCTACTCCTTGCTCAGTGAACTGGACTCAACACCCCCTATTCACCGCACAAGAATATATATGACTAGTAACAATCTTAAAACCTATGTATTGATATCTGTCTGGAAGTGAGTCAAGTGGGTGTAAATCCGCATAAACACAGCCGTGAAAAGCAGCTAAACCCCATTATAAAAATAAATTACTTTTAAAAACCCGTAAAACAAAGACAGTGAAAGAGAGAGAAATTCTTACAAAATTCGTTCAGGGGCTGAGATGCAACCTGGATTGACCATATCTAGACCGACAGCTGGATGAGACATAAGGGTGGACACTCTTGGAGCTGAGAGGTTGGGTGAGCAAACGCAGACCCTTTAAAGTAATACTGCGTGGTACCCATCCCATGGGTCCCAAATCTCCAGGTTCAAGGGCATCTTCCTACATCGAAAACATGCATGAGAAACTCAGAAGATGGTACACCGTGTGATTTTGAAAGGTTCCTAAAACGCACCTCATTTCTCATCTGCTTGTGCTCGGGTTCGCCATTCCAGCTACTTTACTAGCAATCTCCCTACTTGGAGAATCAGCACCTTTAACCTCCTGTTCCCTACAGGTTGCAATTTGTCCTGAGGATGAACGGGAAGAGGGGGAACCAATGAGAGACTAGATCTAGGTGTTGGGACAGGCACAGGTCACTCTATTTTCCCATCAGGAAGAAGAATTAACCACAGGCTCAGCCTGCTGCCAGGAACCGGAATAGGGCCTGAGGCAATCCCGTGCTTTTGCGGCCAGCTCTCAAAAAAGACAGTTGAAAAATGGAGCTCAGGGACACTGCAATTCACAAACCCGCAGAGTTATAAGTGATAACTCTCATCCACAGATATATTGAGGGAAGGCAACGAAGAGGATTTGAAAGCAAGGCAGAATTGCAGGAAACAGATTTCAGGAGGTAGATTCGAATCGCCTTTAAGGCACATGAAAAGCGGCAAAACGTCGACAATGATGCCCTTGGACAAAAAGGGCGTATGCGTTTTTTCCTGAATATATTCAGGAAAAAACGCATACGCCCTTTTTGGCCAACCAAGCAACCTGGAAAGGCAAATCAGCGCTACAAAGTAGTCTCGCTTCCCATCGGCTAAAAGGGACATGCTGCAAAAAGTGTCAAAACCAGAAATGCAGGACAGGCCATGGAGAAATGGCAGCCTTGCTACGCTGATGGGCGGGATGTAAATTGACAACAGCCACTCTGGAGAAGTGTACGGTGTGTCCCGATCCTGAAACATCGAAAACACACAGCTTAGTGAGCATAGGGCACGTCCACTCATGGGCGTATAAATTGGGAAAACTAAAAATCAGCAAGACACAGGCACCCGAAAGTTTGGGGCTGCTCTGTTGACAAGAACCTCCACTTCATGACACCTTAAATATCCCAGGAAAGAGAAAAATGGATAAAGAAGTTGTGGTCCTTATGTACAATGCAATATCACTCAGACATGAAATCAATGTCATAAGGCTAGTAGAAGCAAGATGAGTGGACTTAGGTACGACGATTCTAAGTGAAATAAGTCACACAGAAAAAGACACTTATCATAAGCTATCACTTATAGAGGGAATGTAAAAACCGCTACACTTGAACTGAATTACAAAACAGAACAGAGTCACACGTTTAGAAAACACACTATGGCTGCTTAACGGGAAAGGTGAGGTGGGGTGATGCATAAAACAAGGGGTTCAAATTTGCTCAGATACCGTTCCATACACCCAATATGTAATAGACAAGACCTACTCCTTGCTCCGTGAACTGGACTCAACACCCCCTATTCACCGCACAAGAATATATGTGACTAGTAACAATCTTAAAACCTATGTATTGATATCTGTCTGGAAGTGAGTCAAGTGGGTGTAAATCCGCATAAACACAGCCGTGAAAAGCAGCTAAACCCCATTATAAAAATAAATTACTTTTAAAAACCCGTAAAACAAAGACAGTGAAAGAGAGAGAAATTCTTACAAAATTCGTTCAGGGGCTGTGATGCCACCTGGATTGACCATATCTAGACCCACAGCTGGATGAGACATAAGGGTGGACACTCTTGGGGCTGAGAGGTTGGGTGAGCAAACGCAGACCCTTTAAAGTAATACTGCGTGGTACCCATCCCATGGGTCCCAAATCTCCAGGTTCAAGGGCATCTTCCTACATCGAAAACATGCATGAGAAACTCAGAAGATGGTACACCGTGTGATTTTGAAAGGTTTCTAAAACACACCCCATTTCTCATCTCCTTGTGCTCGGGTTCGCCTTTCCAGCTACTTTACTAGCAATCAACTTACTTGGAGAATCAGCACCTTTAACCTCCTGTTCCCTACAGGTTGCAATTTGTCCTGAGGATGAACGGGAAGAGGGGCAACCAATGAGAGACTAGATCTAGGTGTTGGGACAGGCACAGGTCACTCTATTTTCCCATCAGGAAGAAGAATTAATCACAGGCTCAGCCTGCCGCCCAGAAGCACAATAGGGCCTGAGGCAATCCCGCGCTTTTGCGGCCAGCTCCCAAAAAGGCGAGTTGAAAAATGGAGCTCAGGGACACTGCAATTCACAAACCCGCAGAGTTATAAATGATAACTCTCATCCACAGATATATTGAGGGAAGGCAACAAAGAGGATTTGAAAGCAAGGCAGAATTCCAGGAAACAGATTTCAGGAGGTAGATTCGAATCGCCTGTAAAGCACATGAAAAGCGGCAAAACGTCGACAATGATGCCCTTGGCCAAGAAGGGCGTATGTGTTTTTTCCTGAATATATTCAGGAAAAAACGCATACGCCCTTTTTGGCCAACCAAGCAACCTGGAAAGGCAAATCAGCGCTACAAAGAAGTCTCGCTTCCCATCGGTCAAAAGGGCCATGCTGCAAAAAGTTTCAAAACCAGAAATGCAGGACAGGCCATGGAGAAATGGCAGCCTTGCTACGCTGATGAGCGGGATGTAAGTTGCCAACAGCCACTCTGGAGAAGTGTACGGTGTGTCCTGAAACATCGAAAAAACACAGCTTAGGGAGCATAGGGCACGTCCACTCATGGGCCTATAAATTGGGAAAACTAAAAATCAGCAAGACACAGGCACCCCAAAGTTTAGGGCTGCTCTGTTGACAAGAACCTCCACTTCATGACACCTTAAATATCCCAGGAAAGAGAAAAATGGATAAAGAAGTTGTGGTCCTTATGTACAATGCAATATCACTCAGACATGAAATCAATGTCATAAGGCTAGTAGAAGCAAGATGAGTGGACTTAGGTACGACGATTCTAAGTGAAATAAGTCACACAGAAAAAGACACTTATCATAAGCTATCACTTATAGAGGGAATGTAAAAACCGCTACACTTGAACTGAATTACAGAACAGAACAGAATCACACGTTTAGAAAACACACTATGGCTGCTTAACGGGAAAGGTGAGGTGGGGTGATGCATAAAACAAGGGGATCAAATTTGCTCAGATACCGTTCCATACACCCAATATGTAATAGACAAGACCTACTCCTTGCTCCGTGAACTGGACTCAACACCCCCTATTCACCGCACAAGAATATATATGACTAGTAACAATCTTAAAACCTATGTATTGATATCTGTCTGAAAGTGAGTCAAGTGGGTGTAAATCCGCATAAACACAGCCGTGAAAAGCAGCTAAACCCCATTATAAAAATAAATTACTTTTAAAAACCCGTAAAACAAAGACAGTGAAAGAGAGAGAAATTCTTACAAAATTCGTTCAGGGGCTGAGATGCAACCTGGATTGACCATATCTAGACCGACAGCTGGATGAGACATAAGGGTGGACACTCTTGGGGCTGAGAGGTTGGGTGAGCAAACGCAGACCCTTTAAAGTAATACTGCGTGGTACCCATCCCATGGGTCCCAAATCTCCAGGTTCAAGGGCATCTTCCTACATCGAAAACATGCATGAGAAACTCAGAAGATGGTACACCGTGTGATTTTGAAAGGTTCCTAAAACGCACCTCATTTCTCATCTGCTTGTGCTCGGGTTCGCCATTCCAGCTACTTTACTAGCAATCTCCCTACTTGGAGAATCAGCACCTTTAACCTCCTGTTCCCTACAGGTTGCAATTTGTCCTGAGGATGAACGGGAAGAGGGGGAACCAATGAGAGACTAGATCTAGGTGTTGGGACAGGCACAGGACACTCTATTTTCCCATCAGGAAGAAGAATTAACCACAGGCTCAGCCTGCTGCCAGGAACCAGAATAGGGCCTGAGGCAATCCCGTGCTTTTGCGGCCAGCTCTCAAAAAAGACAGTTGAAAAATGGAGCTCAGGGACACTGCAATTCACAAACCCGCAGAGTTATAAGTGATAACTCTCATCCACAGATATATTGAGGGAAGGCAACAAAGAGGATTTGAAAGCAAGGCAGAATTGCAGGAAACAGATTTCAGGAGGTAGATTCGAATCGCCTTTAAGGCACATGAAAAGCGGCAAAACGTCGACAATGATGCCCTTGGCCAAAAAGGGCGTATGCGTTTTTTCCTGAATATATTCAGGAAAAAACGCATACGCCCTTTTTGGCCAACCAAGCAACCTGGAAAGGCAAATCAGCGCTACAAAGAAGTCTCGCTTCCCATCGGCTAAAAGGGACATGCTGCAAAAAGTGTCAAAACCAGAAATGCAGGACAGGCCATGGAGAAATGGCAGCCTTGCTACGCTGATGGGCGGGATGTAAATTGCCAACAGCCACTCTGGAGAAGTGTACGCTGTGTCCTGAAACATCGAAAAAACACAGCTTAGGGAGCATAGGGCACGTCCACTCATGGGCGTATAAATTGGGAAAACTAAAAATGAGCAAGACACAGGCACCCCAAAGTTTGGGGCTGCTCTGTTGACAAGAACCTCCACTTCATGACACCTTAAATATCCCAGGAAAGAGAAAAATGGATAAAAAAGTTGTGGTCCTTATGTACAATGGAATATCACTCAGACATGAAATCAATGTCATAAGGCTAGTAGAAGCAAGATGAGTGGACTTAGGTACGACGATTCTAAGTGAAATAAGTCACACAGAAAAAGACATTTATCATAAGCTATCACTTATAGAGGGAATGCAAAAACCGCTACACTTGAACTGAATTACAAAACAGAACAGAGTCACACGTTTAGAAAACACACTATGGCTGCTTAACGGGAAAGGTGAGGTGGGGTGATGCATAAAACAAGGGGTTCAAATTCGCTCAGATACCGTTCCATACACCCAATATGTAATACACAAGACCTACTCCTTGCTCAGTGAACTGGACTCAACACCCCCTATTCACCGCACAAGAATATATATGACTAGTAACAATCTTAAAACCTATGTATTGATATCTGTCTGGAAGTGAGTCAAGTGGGTGTAAATCCGCATAAACACAGCCGTGAAAAGCAGCTAAACCCCATTATAAAAATAAATTACTTTTAAAAACCCGTAAAACAAAGACAGTGAAAGAGAGAGAAATTCTTACAAAATTCGTTCAGGGGCTGAGATGCAACCTGGATTGACCATATCTAGACCGACAGCTGGATGAGACATAAGGGTGGACACTCTTGGAGCTGAGAGGTTGGGTGAGCAAACGCAGACCCTTTAAAGTAATACTGCGTGGTACCCATCCCATGGGTCCCAAATCTCCAGGTTCAAGGGCATCTTCCTACATCGAAAACATGCATGAGAAACTCAGAAGATGGTACACCGTGTGATTTTGAAAGGTTCCTAAAACGCACCTCATTTCTCATCTCCTTGTGCTCGGGTTCGCCATTCCAGCTACTTTACTAGCAATCTCCCTACTTGGAGAATCAGCACCTTTAACCTCCTGTTCCCTACAGGTTGCAATTTGTCCTGAGGATGAACGGGAAGAGGGGGAACCAATGAGAGACTAGATCTAGGTGTTGGGACAGGCACAGGACACTCTATTTTCCCATCAGGAAGAAGAATTAACCACAGGCTCAGCCTGCTGCCAGGAACCAGAATAGGGCCTGAGGCAATCCCGTGCTTTTGCGGCCAGCTCTCAAAAAAGACAGTTGAAAAATGGAGCTCAGGGACACTGCAATTCACAAACCCGCAGAGTTATAAGTGATAACTCTCATCCACAGATATATTGAGGGAAGGCAACGAAGAGGATGTGAAAGCAAGGCAGAATTGCAGGAAACAGATTTCAGGAGGTAGATTCGAATCGCCTTTAAGGCACATGAAAAGCGGCAAAACGTCGACAATGATGCCCTTGGACAAAAAGGGCGTATGCGTTTTTTCCTGAATATATTCAGGAAAAAACGCATACGCCCTTTTTGGCCAACCAAGCAACCTGGAAAGGCAAATCAGCGCTACAAAGAAGTCTCGCTTCCCATCGGCTAAAAGGGACATGCTGCAAAAAGTGTCAAAACCAGAAATGCAGGACAGGCCATGGAGAAATGGCAGCCTTGCTACGCTGATGGGCGGGATGTAAATTGCCAACAGCCACTCTGGAGAAGTGTACGCTGTGTCCTGAAACATCGAAAAAACACAGCTTAGGGAGCATAGGGCACGTCCACTCATGGGCGTATAAATTGGGAAAACTAAAAATGAGCAAGACACAGGCACCCCAAAGTTTGGGGCTGCTCTGTTGACAAGAACCTCCACTTCATGACACCTTAAATATCCCAGGAAAGAGAAAAATGGATAAAAAAGTTGTGGTCCTTATGTACAATGGAATATCACTCAGACATGAAATCAATGTCATAAGGCTAGTAGAAGCAAGATGAGTGGACTTAGGTACGACGATTCTAAGTGAAATAAGTCACACAGAAAAAGACACTTATCATAAGCTATCACTTATAGAGGGAATGCAAAAACCGCTACACTTGAACTGAATTACAAAACAGAACAGAGTCACACGTTTAGAAAACACACTATGGCTGCTTAACGGGAAAGGTGAGGTGGGGTGATGCATAAAACAAGGGGTTCAAATTCGCTCAGATACCGTTCCATACACCCAATATGTAATACACAAGACCTACTCCTTGCTCAGTGAACTGGACTCAACACCCCCTATTCACCGCACAAGAATATATATGACTAGTAACAATCTTAAAACCTATGTATTGATATCTGTCTGGAAGTGAGTCAAGTGGGTGTAAATCCGCATAAACACAGCCGTGAAAAGCAGCTAAACCCCATTATAAAAATAAATTACTTTTAAAAACCTGTAAAACAAAGACAGTGAAAGAGAGAGAAATTCTTACAAAATTCGATCAGGGGCTGAGATGCAACCTGAATTGACCATATCTAGACCCACAGCTGGATGAGACATAAGGGTGGACAGTCTTGGGGCTGAGAGGTTGGGTGAGCAAACGCAGACCCTTTAAAGTAATACTGCGTGGTACCCATCCCATGGGTCCCAAATCTCCAGGTTCAAGGGCATCTTCCTACATCGAAAAAATGCATGAGAAACTCAGAAGATGGTACACCGTGTGATTTTGAAAGGTTTCTAAAACACACCCCATTTCTCATCTCCTTGTGCTCGGGTTCGCCTTTCCAGCTACTTTACTAGCCATCAACTTACTTGGAGAATCAGCACCTTTAACCTCCTGTTCCCTACAGGTTGCAATTTGTCCTGAGGATGAACGGGAAGAGGGGCAACCAATGAGAGACTAGATCTAGGTGTTGGGACAGGCACAGGTCACTCTATTTGCCCATCAGGAAGAAGAATTAACCACAGGCTCAGCCTGCCGCCCAGAAGCAGAATAGGGCCTGAGGCAATCCCGCGCTTTTGCGGCCAGCTCCCAAAAAAGCGAGATGAAAAATGGAGCTCAGGGACACTGCAATTCACAAACCCGCAGAGTTATAAATGATAACTCTCATCCACAGATATATTGAGGGAAGGCAACGAAGAGGATTTGAAAGCAAGGCAGAATTGCAGGAAACAGATTTCAGGAGGTAGATTCGAATCGCCTGTAAAGCACATGAAAAGCGGCAAAACGTCGACAATGATGCCCTTGGCCAAAAAGGGCGTATGCGTTTTTTCCTGAATATATTCAGGAAAAAACGCATACGCCCTTTTTGGCCAACCAAGCAACCTGGAAAGGCAAATCAGCGCTACAAAGAAGTCTCGCTTCCCATCGGTCAAAAGGGCAATGCTGCAAAAAGTGTCAAAACCAGAAATGCAGGACAGGCCATGGAGAAATGGCAGCCTTGCTACGCTGATGGGCGGGATGTAAGTTGCCAACAGCCACTCTGGAGAAGTGTACGGTGTGTCCTGAAACATCGAAAAAACACAGCTTAGGGAGCATAGGGCACGTCCACTCATGGGCGTATAAATTGGGAAAACTAAAAATCAGCAAGACACAGGCACCCCAAAGTTTAGGGCTGCTCTGTTGACAAGAACCTCCACTTCATGACACCTTAAATATCCCAGGAAAGACAAAAATGGATAAAGAAGTTGTGGTCCTTATGTACAATGCAATATCACTCAGACATGAAATCAATGTCATAAGGCTAGTAGAAGCAAGATGAGTGGACTTAGGTACGACGATTCTAAGTGAAATAAGTCACACAGAAAAAGACACTTATCATAAGCTATCACTTATAGAGGGAATGTAAAAACCGCTACACTTGAACTGAATTACAGAAGAGAACAGAATCACACGTTTAGAAAACACACTATGGCTGCTTAACGGGAAAGGTGAGGTGGGGTGATGCATAAAACAAGGGGATCAAATTTGCTCAGATACCGTTCCATACACCCAAAATGTAATAGACAAGACCTACTCCTTGCTCCGTGAACTGGACTCAACACCCCCTATTCACCGCACAAGAATATATATGACTAGTAACAATCTTAAAACCTATGTATTGATATCTGTCTGGAAGTGAGTCAAGTGGGTGTAAATCCGCATAAACACAGCCGTGAAAAGCAGCTAAACCCCATTATAAAAATAAATTACTTTTAAAAACCCGTAAAACAAAGACAGTGAAAGAGAGAGAAATTCTTACAAAATTCGTTCAGGGGCTGAGATGCAACCTGGATTGACCATATCTAGACCGACAGCTGGATGAGACATAACGGTGGACACTCTTGGGGCTGAGAGGTTGGGTGAGCAAACGCAGACCCTTTAAAGTAATACTGCGTGGTACCCATCCCATGGGTCCCAAATCTCCAGGTTCAAGGGCATCTTCCTACATCGAAAACATGCATGAGAAACTCAGAAGATGGTACACCGTGTGATTTTGAAAGGTTTCTAAAACACACCACATTTCTCATCCCCTTGTGCTCGGGTTCGCCTTTCCAGCTACTTTACTAGCAATCAACTTACTTGGAGAATCAGCACCTTTAATCTCCTGTTCCCTACAGGTTGCAATTTGTCCTGAGGATGAACGGGAAGAGGAGCAACCAATGAGAGACTAGATCTAGGTGTTGGGACAGGCACAGGTCACTCTATTTTCCCATCAGGAAGAAGAATTAACCACAGGCTCAGCCTGCCGCCGGAAACCAGAATAGGGCCTGAGGAAATCCCGTGCTTTTGCGGCCAGCTCCCAAACAAGACAGTTGAAAAATGGAGCTCAGGGGCACTGCCATTCACAAACCTGCTGAGTTATAAATGATAACTCTCATCCACAAATATATTGAGGGAAGGCAACGAAGAGGATTTGAAAGCAAGGCAGAATTGCAGGAAACAGGTTTCAGGAGGTAGATTCGAATCGCCTTTAAAGCACATGAAAAGCGGCAAAACGTCGACAATGATGCCCTTGGCCAAAAAGGGCGTATGCGTTTTTTCCTGAATATATTCAGGAAAAAACGCATACGCCCATTTTGGCCAACCAAGCAACCTGGAAAGGCAAATCAGTGCTACAAAGAAGTCTCGCTTCCCATCGGTCAAAAGGGTCATGCTGCAAAAAGTGTCAAAACCAGAAATGCAGGACAGGCCATGGAGAAATGGCAGCCTTGCTACGCTGATGGGCGGGATGTTAATTGCCAACAGCCACTCTGGAGAAGTGTACGGTGTGTCCTGAAACATCGAAAAAACACAGCTTAGGGAGCATAGGGCACGTCCACTCATGGGCGTATAAATTGGGAAAACTAAAAATCAGCAAGACACAGGCACCCCTAAGTTTAGGGCTGCTCTGTTGACAAGAACCTCCACTTCATGACAACTTAAATATCCCAGGAAAGAGAAAAATGGATAAAGAAGTTGTGGTCCTTATGTACAATGGAATATCACTCACACATGAAATCAATGTCATAAGGCTAGTAGAAGCAAGATGAGTGGACTTAGGTACGACGATTCTAAGTGAAATAAGTCACACAGAAAAAGACACTTATCATAAGCTATCACTTATAGAGGGAATGTAAAAACCGCTACACTTGAACTGAATTACAAAACAGAACAGAGTCACACGTTGAGAAAACACACTATGGCTGCTTAACGGGAAAGGTGAGGTGGGGTGATGCATAAAACAAGGGTTTCAAATTCGCTCAGATACCGTTCCATACACCCAATATGTAATAGACAAGACCTACTCCTTGCTCAGTGAACTGGACTCAACAACCCCTATTCACCGCACAAGAATATATGTGACTAGTAAGAATCTTAAAACCTATGTATTGATATCTGTCTGGAAGTGAGTCAAGTGGGTGTAAAGCCGCATAAACACAGCCGTGAAAAGCAGCTAAACCCCATTATAAAAATAAATTACTTTTAAAAACCCGTAAAACAAAGACAGTGAAAGAGAGAGAAATTCTTACCCAATTCGTTCAGGGGCTGTGATGCAACCTGGATTGACCATATCTACACGCACAGCTGGATGAGACATAAGGGTGGACACTCTTGGGGCTGAAAGGTTGGGTTAGGTTGGGTGAGCAAACGCAGACCCTTTAAAGTAATACTGCGTGGTACCCATCCCATGGGTCCCAAGTCTCCAGGTTCAAGGGCATCTTCCTACATCGAAAACATGCATGAGAAACTCAGAAGATGGTACACCGTGTGATTTTGAAAGGTTCCTAAAACGCACCTCATTTCTCATCTCCTTGTGCTCGGGTTCGCCATTCCAGCTACTTTACTAGCAATCTCCCTACTTGGAGAATCAGCACCTTTAACCTCCTTTTCCCTACAGGTTGCAATTTGCCCTGAGGATGAACGGGAAGAGGGGGAACCAATGAGAGACTAGATCTAGCTGTTGGGACAGGCACAGGTCACTCTATTTTCCCATCAGGAAGAAGAATTAACCACAGGCTCAGCCTGCTGCCAGGAAGCAGAATAGGGCCTGAGGCAATCCCGTGCTTTTGCGGCCAGCTCTCAAAAAAGACAGTTGAAAAATGGAGCTCAGGGACACTGCAATTCACAAACCCACAGAGTTATAAGTGATAACTCTCATCCACAGATATATTGAGGGAAGGCAACGAAGAGGATTTGAAAGCAAGGCAGAATTGCAGGAAACAGATTTCAGGAGGTAGATTCGAATCGCCTTTAAGGCACATGAAAAGCGGCAAAACGTCGACAATGATGCCCTTGGCCAAAAAGGGCGTATGCGTTTTTTCCTGAATATATTCAGGAAAAAACGCATACGCCCTTTTTGGCCAACCAAGCAAACTGGAAAGGCAAATCAGCGCTACAAAGAAGTCTCGCTTCCCATCGGCCAAAAGGGACATGCTGCAAAAAGTGTCAAAACCAGAAATGCAGGACAGGCCATGGAGAAATGGCAGCCTTGCTACGCTGATGGGCGGGATGTAAATTGCCAACAGCCACTCTGGAGAAGTGTACGGTGTGTCCTGAAACATCGAAAAAACACAGCTTAGTGAGCATAGGGCACGTCCACTCATGGGCGTATAAATTGGGAAAACTAAAAATGAGCAAGACACAGGCACCCCAAAGTTTAGGGCTGCTCTGTTGACAAGAACCTCCACTTCATGACACCTTAAATATCCCAGGAAAGAGAAAAATGGATAAAAAAGTTGTGGTCCTTATGTACAATGGAATATCACTCAGACATGAAATCAATGTCATAAGGCTAGTAGAAGCAAGATGAGTGGACTTAGGTACGACGATTCTAAGTGAAATAAGTCACACAGAAAAAGACACTTATCATAAGCTATCACTTATAGAGGGAATGTAAAAACCGCTACACTTGAACTGAATTACAAAACAGAACAGAGTACACACGTTTAGAAAACACACTATGGCTGCTTAACGGGAAAGGTGAGGTGGGGTGATGCATAAAACAAGGGGTTCAAATTTGCTCAGATACCGTTCCATACACCCAATATGTAATAGACAAGACCTACTCCTTGCTAAGTGAACTGGACTCAACACCCCCTATTCACCGCACAAGAATATATGTGACTAGTAACAATCTTAAAACCTATGTATTGATATCTGTCTGGAAGTGAGTCAAGTGGGTGTAAACCCGCATAAACACAGCCGTGAAAAGCAGCTAAACCCCATTATAAAAATAAATTACTTTTAAAAACCCGTAAAACAAAGACAGTGAAAGAGAGAGAAATTCTTACAAAATTCGTTCAGGGGCTGTGATGCCACCTGGATTGACCATATCTAGACCCACAGCTGGATGAGACATAAGGGTGGATACTCTTGGGGCTGAGAGGTTGGGTGAGCAAACGCAGACCCTTTAAAGTAATACTGCGTGATACCCATCCCATGGGTCCCAAATCTCCAGGTTCAAGGGCATCTTCCTACATCGAAAACATGCATGAGAAACTCAGAAGATGGTACACCGTGTGATTTTGAAAGGTTTCTAAAACACACCCCATTTCTCATCTCCTTGTGCTCGGGTTCTCCTTTCCAGCTACTTTACTAGCAATCAACTTACTTGGAGAATCAGCACCTTTAACCTCCTGTTCCCTACAGGTTGCAATTTGTCCTGAGGATGAACGGGAAGAGGGGCAACCAATGAGAGACTAGATCTAGGTGTTGGGACAGGCACAGGTCACTCTATTTTCCCATCAGGAAGAAGAATTAATCACAGGCTCAGCCTGCCGCCCAGAAGCACAATAGGGCCTGAGGCAATCCCGCGCTTTTGCGGCCAGCTCCCAAAAAAGCGAGTTGAAAAATGGAGCTCAGGGACACTGCAATTCACAAACCCGCAGAGTTATAAATGATAACTCTCATCCACAGATATATTGAGGGAAGGCAACGAAGAGGATTTGAAAGCAAGGCAGAATTGCAGGAAACAGATTTCAGGAGGTAGATTCGAATCGCCTGTAAAGCACATGAAAAGCGGCAAAACGTCGACAATGATGCCCTTGGCCAAAAAGGGCATATGCGTTTTTTCCTGAATATATTCAGGAAAAAACGCATACGCCCTTTTTGGCCAACCAAGCAACCTGGAAAGGCAAATCAGCGCTACAAAGAAGTCTCGCTTCCCATCGGTCAAAAGGGCCATGCTGCAAAAAGTGTCAAAACCAGAAATGCAGGACAGGCCATGGAGAAATGGCAGCCTTGCTACGCTGATGGGCGGGATGTAAGTTGCCAACAGCCACTCTGGAGAAGTGTACGGTGTGTCCTGAAACATCGAAAAAACACAGCTTAGGGAGCATAGGGCACGTCCACTCATGGGCGTATAAATTGGGAAAACTAAAAATCAGCAAGACACAGGCACCCCAAAGTTTAGGGCTGCTCTGTTGACAAGAACCTCCACTTCATGACACCTTAAATATCCCAGGAAAGAGAAAAATGGATAAAGAAGTTGTGGTCCTTATGTACAATGGTATATCACTCAGACATGAAATCAATGTCATAAGGCTAGTAGAAGCAAGATGAGTGGACTTAGGTACGACGATTCTAAGTGAAATAAGTCACACAGAAAAAGACACTTATCATAAGCTATCACTTATAGAGGGAATGTAAAAACCGCTACACTTGAACTGAATTACAGAACAGAACAGAATCACACGTTTAGAAAACACACTATGGCTGCTTAACGGGAAAGGTGAGGTGGGGTGATGCATAAAACAAGGGGTTCAAATTCGCTCAGATACCGTTCCATACACCCAATATGTAGTAGACAAGACCTACTCCTTGCTCAGTGAACTGGACTCAACACCCCCTATTCATCGCACAAGAATATATGTGACTAGTAACAATCTTAAAACCTATGTATTGATATCTGTCTGGAAGTGAGTCAAGTGGGTGTAAAGCCGCATAAACACAGCCGTGAAAAGCAGCTAAACCCCATTATAAAAATAAATTACTTTTAAAAACCCGTAAAACAAAGACAGTGAAAGAGAGAGAAATTCTTACAAAATTCGTTCAGGGGCTGTGATGCAACCTGGATTGACCATATCTAGACCCACAGCTGGATGAGACATAAGGGTGGACACTCTTGGGGCTGAGAGGTTGGGTGAGGTTGGGTGAGCAAACGCAGACCCTTTAAAGTAATACTGCGTGGTACCCATCCCATGGGTCCCAAATCTCCAGGTTCAAGGGCATCTTCCTACATCGAAAACTTGCATGAGGAACCCAGAAGAAGGTACACCGTGTGATTTTGAAAGATTTCTAAAACGCACCTCATTTCTCATCTCCTTGTTCTCGGGTTCGCCATTCCAACTACTTCACTAGCAATCTCCCTACTTGGAGAATCAGCACCTTTAACCTCCTGTTCTGTACAGGTTGCCATTTGTCCTGAGGATGAACGGGAAGAGGGGCAACCAATGAGAGACTAGATCTAGGTGTTGGGACAGGCACAGGTCACTCTATTTTCCCATTAGCAAAAAGAATTAACCACAGGCTCAGCCTGCCGCCGGGAACCAGAATAGGGCCTGAGGCAATCCCGTGCTTTTGCGGCCAGCTCCCAAACAAGACAGTTGAAAAATGGAGCTCAGGGGCACTGCCATTCACAAACCTGCTGAGTTATAAATGATAACTCTCGTCCAAAAATATATTGAGGGAAGGCAACAAAGAGAATTTGAAAGCAAGGCAGAATTGCAGGAAACAGGTTTCAGGAGGTAGATTCAAATCGCCTTTAAAGCACATGAAAAGCGGCAAAACGTCGACAATGATGCCCTTGGCCAAAAAGGGCGTATGCGTTTTTTCCTGAATATATTCAGGAAAAAACGCATACGCCCTTTTTGGCCAACCAAGCAACCTGGAAAGGCAAATCAGTGCTACAAAGAAGTCTCGCTTCCCATCGCTCAAAAGGGTCATGCTGCAAAAAGTGTCAAAACCAGAAATGCAGGACAGGCCATGGATAAATGGCAGCCTTGCTACGCTGATGGGCGGGATGTTAATTGCCAACAGCCACTCTGGAGAAGTGTACGGTGTGTCCTGAAACATCGGAAAAAAACAGCTTAGGGAGCATAGGGCACGTCCACTCATGGGCGTATAAATTGGGAAAACTAAAAATCAGCAAGACACAGGCACCCCAAAGTTTAGGGCTGCTCTGTTGACAAGAACCTCCACTTCATGACACCTTAAATATCCCAGGAAAGACAAAAATGGATAAAGAAGTTGTGGTCCTTATGTACAATGGAATATCACTCAGACATGAAATCAATGTCATAAGGCTAGTAGAAGCAAGATGAGTGGACTTAGGTACGACGATTCTAAGTGAAATAAGTCACACAGAAAAAGACACTTATCATAAGCTATCACTTATAGAGGGAATGTAAAAACCGCTACACTTGAACTGAATTACAAAACAGAACAGAGTCACACGTTTCGAAAACACACTATGGCTGCTTAACGGGAAAGGTGAGGTGGGGTGATGCATAAAACAAGGGGTTCAAATTTGCTCAGATACCGTTCCATATACCCAATATGTAATAGAGAAGTCCTACTCCTTGCTCCGTGAACTGGACTCAACACCCCCTATTCACCGCACAAGAATATATGTGACTAGTAACAATCTTAAAACCTATGTATTGATATCTGTCTGGAAGTGAGTCAAGTGGGTGTAAATCCGCATAAACACAGCCGTGAAAAGCAGCTAAACCCCATTATAAAAATAAATTACTTTTAAAAACCCGTAAAACAAAGACAGTGAAAGAGAGAGAAATTCTTACAAAATTCGTTCAGGGGCTGTGATGCCACCTGGATTGACCATATCTAGACCCACAGCTGGATGAGACATAAGGGTGGACACTCTTGGGGCTGAGAGGTTGGGTGAGCAAACGCAGACCCTTTAAAGTAATACTGCGTGATACCCATCCCATGGGTCCCAAGTCTCCAGGTTCAAGGGCATCTTCCTACATCGAAAACATGCATGAGAAACTCAGAAGATGGTACACCGTGTGATTTTGAAAGGTTTCTAAAACACACCCCATTTCTCATCTCCTTGTGCTCGGGTTCGCCTTTCCAGCTACTTTACTAGCAATCAACTTACTTGGAGAATCAGCACCTTTAACCTCCTGTTCCCTACAGGTTGCAATTTGTCCTGAGGATGAACGGGAAGAGGGGCAACCAATGAGAGACTAGATCTAGGTGTTGGGACAGGCACAGGTCACTCTATTTTCCCATCAGGAAGAAGAATTAATCACAGGCTCAGCCTGCCGCCCAGAAGCACAATAGGGCCTGAGGCAATCCCGCGCTTTTGCGGCCAGCTCCCAAAAAAGCGAGTTGAAAAATGGAGCTCAGGGACACTGCAATTCACAAAACCGCAGAGTTATAAATGATAACTCTCATCCACAGATATATTGAGGGAAGGCAACGAAGAGGATTTGAAAGCAAGGCAGAATTGCAGAAAACAGATTTCAGGAGGTAGATTCGAATCGCCTGTAAAGCACATGAAAAGCGGCAAAACGTCGACAATGATGCCCTTGGCCAAAAAGGGCGTATGCGTTTTTTCCTGAATATATTCAGGAAAAAACGCATACGCCCTTTTTGGCCAACCAAGCAACCTGGAAAGGCAAATCAGCGCTACAAAGAAGTCTCGCTTCCCATCGGTCAAAAGTGACCTGCTGCAAAAAGTGTCAAAACCAGAAATGCAGGACAGGCCATGGATAAATGGCAGCCTTGCTACGCTGATGAGCGGGATGTAAGTTGCCAACAGCCACTCTGGAGAAGTGTACGGTGTGTCCTGAAACATCGAAAAAAAACAGCTTAGGGAGCATAGGGCACATCCACTCATGGGCGTATAAATTGGGAAAACTAAAAATCAGCAAGACACAGGCACCCCAAAGTTTAGGGCTGCTCTGTTGACAAGAACCTCCACTTCATGACACCTTAAATATCCCAGGAAAGAGAAAAATGGATAAAGAATTTGTGGTCCTTATGTACAATGGAATATCACTCAGACATGAAATCAATGTCATAAGGCTAGTAGAAGCAAGATGAGTGGAATTAGGTACGACGATTCTAAGTGAAATAAGTCACACAGAAAAAGACACTTATCATAAGCTATCACTTATAGAGGGAATGTAAAAACCGCTACACTTGAACTGATTTACAAAACAGAACAGAGTCACACGTTGAGAAAACACACTATGGCTGCTTAACGGGAAAGGTGAGGTGGGGTGATGCATAAAACAAGGGTTTCAAATTCGCTCAGATACCGTTCCATAAACCCAATATGTAATAGACAAGACCTACTCCTTGCTCCGTGAACTGGACTCAACACCCCCTATTCACCGCACAAGAATATATGTGACTAGTAAGAATCTTAAAACCTATGTATTGATATCTGTCTGGAAGTGAGTCAAGTGGGTGTAAAGCCGCATAAACACAGCCGTGAAAAGCAGCTAAACCCCATTATAAAAATAAATTACTTTTAAAAACCCGTAAAACAAAGACAGTGAAAGAGAGAGAAATTCTTACAAAATTCGTTCAGAGGCTGTGATGCAACCTGGATTGACCATATCTACACGCACAGCTGGATGAGACATAAGGGTGGACACTCTTGGGGCTGAAAGTTTGGGTTAGGTTGGGTGAGCAAACGCAGACCCTTCAAAGTAATACTGCGTGGTACCCATCCCATGGGTCCCAAGTCTCCAGGTTCAAGGGCATCTTCCTACATCGAAAACATGCATGAGAAACTCAGAAGACGGTACACCGTGTGATTTTGAAAGGTTTCTAAAACGCACCTTATTTGTCATCTCCTTGTGCTTGGGTTCGCCATTCCAGCTAATTTACTAGCAATCTCCCTACTTGGAGAATCAGCACCTTTAACCTCCTGTTCCCTACAGGTTGCAATTTGTCCTGAGGATGAACGGGAAGAGGGGCAACCAATGAGAGACTAGATCTAGCTGTTGGGACAGGCACAGGTCACTCTATTTTCCCATCAGGAAGAAGAATTAACCACAGGCTCAGCCTGCTTCCAGGAACCAAAATAGGGCCTGAGGCAATCCGGTGCTTTTGCGGCCAGCTCTCAAAAAAGACAGTTGAAAAATGGAGCTCAGGGACACTGCAATTCACAAACCCGCAGAGTTATAAGTGATAACTCTCATCCACAGATATATTGAGGGAAGGCAACGAAGAGGATTTGAAAGCAAGGCAGAATTGCAGGAAACAGATTTCAGGAGGTAGATTCGAATCGCCTTTAAGGCACATGAAAAGCGGCAAAACGTCGACAATGATGCCCTTGGCCAAAAAGGGCGTATGCGTTTTTTCCTGAATATATTCAGGGAAAAACGCATACGCCCTTTTTGGCCAACCAAGCAACCTGGAAAGGCAAATCAGCGCTAAAAAGAGGTCTCGCTTCCCATCGGCCAAAAGGGACATGCTGCAAAAAGTGTCAAAACCAGAAATGCAGGACAGGCCATGGAGAAATGGCAGCCTTGCTACGCTGATGGGCGGGATGTTAATTGCCAACAGCCACTCTGGAGAAGTGTACGGTGTGTCCTGAAACATCGAAAAAACACAGCTTAGTGAGCATAGGGCACGTCCACTCATGGGCATATAAATTGGGAAAACTAAAAATGAGCAAGACACAGGCACCCCAAAGTTTGGGGCTGCTCTGTTGACAAGAACCTCCACTTCATGACACCTTAAATATCCCAGGAAAGAGAAAAATGGATAAAAAAGTTGTGGTCCTTATGTACAATGGAATATCACTCAGACATGAAATCAATGTCATAAGGCTAGTAGAAGTAAGATGAGTGGACTTAGGTACGACGATTCTAAGTGAAATAAGTCACACAGAAAAAGACACTTATCATAAGCTATCACTTAGAGAGGGAATGTAAAAACCGCTACACTTGAACTGAATTACAAAACAGAACAGAGTCACACGTTTAGAAAACACACTGTGGCTGCTTAACGGGAAAGGTGAGGTGGGGTGATGCATAAAACAAGGGGTTCAAATTCGCTCAGATACCGTTCCATACACCCAATATGTAATAGACAAGACCTACTCCTTGCTAAGTGAACTGGACTCAACACCCCCTATTCACCGCACAAGAATATATATGACTAGTAACAATCTTAAAACCTATGTATTGATATCTGTCTGAAAGTGAGTCAAGTGGGTGTAAATCCGCATAAACACAGCCGTGAAAAGCAGCTAAACCCCATTATAAAAATAAATTACTTTTAAAAACCCGTAAAACAAAGACAGTGAAAGAGAGAGAAATTCTTACAAAATTCGTTCAGGGGCTGAGATGCAACCTGGATTGACCATATCTAGACCGACAGCTGGATGAGACATAAGGGTGGACACTCTTGGGGCTGAGAGGTTGGGTGAGCAAACGCAGACCCTTTAAAGTAATACTGCGTGGTACCCATCCCATGGGTCCCAAATCTCCAGGTTCAAGGGCATCTTCCTACATCGAAAACATGCATGAGAAACTCAGAAGATGGTACACCGTGTGATTTTGAAAGGTTTCTAAAACACACCCCATTTCTCATCTCCTTGTGCTCGGGTTCGCCTTTCCAGCTACTTTACTAGCAATCAACTTACTTGGAGAATCAGCACCTTTAATCTCCTGTTCCCTACAGGTTGCAATTTGTCCTGAGGATGAACGGGAAGAGGAGCAACCAATGAGAGACTAGATCTAGGTGTTGGGACAGGCACAGGTCACTCTATTTTCCCATCAGGAAGAAGAATTAACCACAGGCTCAGCCTGCCGCCGGGAACCAGAATAGGGCCTGAGGAAATCCCGTGCTTTAGCGGCCAGCTCCCAAACAAGACAGTTGAAAAATGGAGCTCAGGGGCACTGCCATTCACAAACCTGCTGAGTTATAAATGATAACTCTCATCCACAGATATATTGAGGGAAGGCAACGAAGAGGATTTGAAAGCAAGGCAGAATTGAAGGAAACAGGTTTCAGGAGGTAGATTCGAATCGCCTTTAAAGCACATGAAAAGCGGCAAAACGTCGACAATGATGCCCTTGGCCAAAAAGGGCGTATGCGTTTTTTCCTGAATATATTCAGGAAAAAACGCATACGCCCTTTTTGGCCAACCAAGCAACCTGGAAAGGCAAATCAGTGCTACAAAGATGTCTCGCTTCCCATCGGTCAAAAGGGTCATGCTGCAAAAAGTGTCAAAACCAGAAATGCAGGACAGGCCATGGAGAAATGGCAGCCTTGCTACGCTGATGGGCGGGATGTTAATTGCCAACAGCCACTCTGGAGAAGTGTACGGTGTGTCCTGAAACATCGAAAAAACACAGCTTAGGGAGCTTAGGGCACGTCCACTCATGGGCGTATAAATTGGGAAAACTAAAAATCAGCAAGACACAGGCACCCCAAAGTTTAGGGCTGCTCTGTTGACAAGAACCTCCACTTCATGACAACTTAAATATCCCAGGAAAGAGAAAAATGGATAAAAAAGTTGTGGTCCTTATGTACAATGGAATATCACTCAGACATGAAATCAATGTCATAAGGCTAGTAGAAGCAAGATGAGTGGACTTAGGTACGACGATTCTAAGTGAAATAAGTCACACAGAAAAAGACACTTATCATAAGCTATCACTTATAGAGGGAATGTAAAAACCGCTACACTTGAACTGAATTACAAAACAGAACAGAGTCACACGTTTAGAAAACACACTATGGCTGCTTAACGGGAAAGGTGAGGTGGGGTGATGCATAAAACAAGGGTTTCAAATTCGCTCAGATACCGTTCCATACACCCAATATGTAATAGACAAGACCTACTCCTTGCTCAGTGAACTGGACTCAACAACCCCTATTCACCGCACAAGAATATATCTGACTAGTAAGAATCTTAAAACCTATGTATTGATATCTGTCTGGAAGTGAGTCAAGTGGGTGTAAATCCGCATAAACACAGCCGTGAAAAGCAGCTAAACCCCATTATAAAAATAAATTACTTTTAAAAACCCGTAAAACAAAGACAGTGAAAGAGAGAGAAATTCTTACAAAATTCGTTCAGAGGCTGTGATGCAACCTGGATTGACCGTATCTACACGCACAGCTGGATGAGACATAAGGGTGGACACTCTTGGGGCTGAAAGGTTTGGTTAGGTTGGGTGAGCAAACGCAGACCCTTTAAAGTAATACTGCGTGGTACTCATCCCATGGGTCCCAAGTCTCCAGGTTCAAGGGCATCTTCCTACATCGAAAACATGCATGAGAAACTCAGAAGATGGTACACCGTGTGACTTTGAAAGGTTCCTAAAACGCACCTAATTTCTCATCTCCTTGTGCTCGGGTTCGCCATTCCAGCTACTTTACTAGCAATCTCCCTACTTGGATAATCAGCACCTTTAACCTCCTGTTCCCTACAGGTTGCAATTTGTCCTGAGGATGAACGGGAAGAGGGGGAACCAATGAGAGACTAGATCTAGGTGTTGGGACAGGCACAGGTCACTCTATTTTCCCATCAGGAAGAAGAATTAACCACAGGCTCAGCCTGCTGCCAGGAACCAGAATAAGGCCTGAGGCAATCCCGTGATTTTGCGGCCAGCTCTCAAAAAAGACAGTTGAAAAATGGAGCTCAGGGACACTGCAATTCACAAACCCGCAGAGTTATAAGTGATAACTCTCATCCACAGATATATTGAGGGAAGGCAACGAAGAGGATTTGAAAGCAAGGCAGAATTGCAGGAAACAGATTTCAGGAGGTAGATTCGAATCGCCTTTAAGGCACATGAAAAGCGGCAAAACGTCGACAATGATGCCCTTGGCCAAAAAGGGCGTATGCGTTTTTTCCTGAATATATTCAGGAAAAAACGCATACGCCCTTTTTGGCCAACCAAGCAACCTGGAAAGGCAAATCAGCGCTACAAAGAACTCTCGCTTCCCATCGGCCAAAAGGGACATGCTGCAAAAAGTGTCAAAACCAGAAATGCAGGACAGGCCATGGAGAAATGGCAGCCTTGCTACGCTGATGGGCGGGATGTAAATTGCCAACAGCCACTCTGGAGAAGTGTACGGTGTGTCCTGAAACATCGAAAAAACACAGCTTAGTGAGCATAGGGCACGTCCACTCATGGGCGTATAAATTGGGAAAATTAAAAATGAGCAAGACACAGGCACCCCAAAGTTTGGGGCTGCTCTGTTGACAAGAACCTCCACTTCATGACACCTTAAATATCCCAGGAAAGAGAAAAATGGATAAAAAAGTTGTGGTCCTTATGTACAATGGAATATCACTCAGACATGAAATCAATGTCATAAGGCTAGTAGAAGCAAGATGAGTGGACATAGGTATGACGATTCTAAGTGAAATAAGTCACACAGAAAAAGACACTTATCATAAGCTATCACTTATAGAGGGAATGTAAAAACCGCTACACTTGAACTGAATTACAAAACAGAACAGAGTCACACGTTTAGAAAACACACTGTGGCTGCTTAACGGGAAAGGTGAGGTGGGGTGATGCATAAAACAAGGGGTTCAAATTCGCTCAGATACCGTTCCATACACCCAATATGTAATAGACAAGACCTACTCCTTGCTAAGTGAACTGGACTCAACACCCCCTATTCACCGCACAAGAATATATATGACTAGTAACAATCTTAAAACCTATGTATTGATATCTGTCTGAAAGTGAGTCAAGTGGGTGTAAATCCGCATAAACACAGCCGTGAAAAGCAGCTAAACCCCATTATAAAAATAAATTACTTTTAAAAACCCGTAAAACAAAGACAGTGAAAGAGAGAGAAATTCTTACAAAATTCGTTCAGGGGCTGAGATGCAACCTGGATTGACCATATCTAGACCGACAGCTGGATGAGACATAAGGGTGGACACTCTTGGGGCTGAGAGGTTGGGTGAGCAAACGCAGACCCTTTAAAGTAATACTGCGTGGTACCCATCCCATGGGTCCCAAATCTCCAGGTTCAAGGGCATCTTCCTACATCGAAAACATGCATGAGAAACTCAGAAGATGGTACACCGTGTGATTTTGAAAGGTTTCTAAAACACACCCCATTTCTCATCTCCTTGTGCTCGGGTTCGCCTTTCCAGCTACTTTACTAGCAATCAACTTACTTGGAGAATCAGCACCTTTAATCTCCTGTTCCCTACAGGTTGCAATTTGTCCTGAGGATGAACGGGAAGAGGAGCAACCAATGAGAGACTAGATCTAGGTGTTGGGACAGGCACAGGTCACTCTATTTTCCCATCAGGAAGAAGAATTAACCACAGGCTCAGCCTGCCGCCGGGAACCAGAATAGGGCCTGAGGAAATCCCGTGCTTTTGCGGCCAGCTCCCAAACAAGACAGTTGAAAAATGGAGCTCAGGGGCACTGCCATTCACAAACCTGCTGAGTTATAAATGATAACTCTCATCCACAGATATATTGAGGGAAGGCAACGAAGAGGATTTGAAAGCAAGGCAGAATTGCAGGAAACAGTTTTCAGGAGGTAGATTCGAATCGCCTTTAAAGCACATGAAAAGCGGCAAAACGTCGACAATGATGCCCTTGGCCAAAAAGGGCGTATGCGTTTTTTCCTGAATATATTCAGGAAAAAACGCATACGCCCTTTTTGGCCAACCAAGCAACCTGGAAAGGCAAATCAGTGCTACAAAGAAGTCTCGCTTCCCATCGGTCAAAAGGGTCATGCTGCAAAAAGTGTCAAAACCAGAAATGCAGGACAGGCCATGGAGAAATGGCAGCCTTGCTACGCTGATGGGCGGGATGTTAATTGCCAACAGCCACTCTGGAGAAGTGTACGGTGTGTCCTGAAACATCGAAAAAACACAGCTTAGGGAGCATAGGGCACGTCCACTCATGGGCGTATAAATTGGGAAAACTAAAAATCAGCAAGACAAAGGCACCCCAAAATTTAGGGCTGCTCTGTTGACAACAACCTCCACTTCATGACAACTTAAATATCCCAGGAAAGAGAAAAATGGATAAAGAAGTTGTGGTCCTTATGTACAATGGAATATCACTCAGACATGAAATCAATGTCATAAGGCTAGTAGAAGCAAGATGAGTGGACTTAGGTACGACGATTCTAAGTGAAATAAGTCACACAGAAAAAGACACTTATCATAAGCTATCACTTATAGAGGGAATGTAAAAACCGCTACACTTGAACTGAATTACAAAACAGAACAGAGTCACACGTTTAGAAAACACACTATGGCTGCTTAACGGGAAAGGTGAGGTGGGGTGATGCATAAAACAAGGGTTTCAAATTCGCTCAGATACCGTTCCATACACCCAATATGTAATAGACAAGACCTACTCCTTGCTCAGTGAACTGGACTCAACAACCCCTATTCACCGCACAAGAATATATGTGACTAGTAAGAATCTTAAAACCTATGTATTGATATCTGTCTGGAAGTGAGTCAAGTGGGTGTAAAGCCGCATAAACACAGCCGTGAAAAGCAGCTAAACCCCATTATAAAAATAAATTACTTTTAAAAACCCGTAAAACAAAGACAGTGAAAGAGAGAGAAATTCTTACAAAATTCGTTCAGAGGCTGTGATGCAACCTGGATTGACCATATCTACACGCACAGCTGGATGAGATATAAGGGTGGACACTCTTGGGGCTGAGAGGTTGGGTGAGCAAACGCAGACCCTTTAAAGTAATACTGCGTGGTACCCATCCCATGGGTCCCAAATCTCCAGGTTCAAGGGCATCTTCCTACATCGAAAACATGCATGAGAAACTCAGAAGATGGTACACCGTGTGATTTTGAAAGGTTTCTAAAACACACCCCATTTCTCATCTCCTTGTGCTCGGGTTCACCTTTCCAGCTACTTTACTAGCAATCAACTTACTTGGAGAATCAGCACCTTTAACCTCCTGTTCCCTACAGGTTGCAATTTGTCCTGAGGATGAACGGGAAGAGGGGCAACCAATGAGAGACTAGATCTAGGTGTTGGGACAGGCACAGGTCACTCTATTTTCCCATCAGGAAGAAGAATTAACCACAGGCTCAGCCTGCCGCCCAGAAGCAGAATAGGGCCTGAGGCAATCCCGCGCTTTTGCGGCCAGCTCCCAAAAAAGCGAGTTGAAAAATGGAGCTCAGGGACACTGCAATTCACAAACCCGCAGAGTTATAAATGATAACTCTCATCCACAGATATATTGAGGGAAGGCAACGAAGAGGATTTGAAAGCAAGGCAGAATTGCAGGAAACAGATTTCAGGAGGTAGATTCGAATCGCCTGTAAAGCACATGAAAAGCGGCAAAACGTCGACAATGATGCCCTTGGCCAAAAAGGGCGTATGCGTTTTTTCCTGAATATATTCAGGAAAAAACGCATACGCCCTTTTTGGCCAACCAAGCAACCTGGAAAGGCAAATCAGCGCTACAAAGAAGTCTCGCTTCCCATCGGTCAAAAGGGCAATGCTGCAAAAAGTGTCAAAACCAGAAATGCAGGACAGGCCATGGAGAAATGGCAGCCTTGCTACGCTGATGGGCGGGATGTAAATTGCCAACAGCCACTCTGGAGAAGTGTACGCTGTGTCCTGAAACATCGAAAAAACACAGCTTAGGGAGCATAGGGCACGTCCACTCATGGGCGTATAAATTGGGAAAACTAAAAATCAGCAAGACACAGGCACCCCAAAGTTTAGGGCTGCTCTGTTGACAAGAACCTCCACTTCATGACACCTTAAATATCCCAGGAAAGACAAAAATGGATAAAGAAGTTGTGGTCCTTATGTACAATGCAATATCACTCAGACATGAAATCAATGTCATAAGGCTAGTAGAAGCAAGATGAGTGGACTTAGGTACGACGATTCTAAGTGAAATAAGTCACACAGAAAAAGACACTTATCATAAGCTATCACTTATAGAGGGAATGTAAAAACCGCTACACTTGAACTGAATTACAGAAGAGAACAGAATCACACGTTTAGAAAACACACTATGGCTGCTTAACGGGAAAGGTGAGGTGGGGTGATGCATAAAACAAGGGGATCAAATTTGCTCAGATACCGTTCCATACACCCAAAATGTAATAGACAAGACCTACTCCTTGCTCCGTGAACTGGACTCAACACCCCCTATTCACCGCACAAGAATATATATGACTAGTAACAATCTTAAAACCTATGTATTGATATCTGTCTGGAAGTGAGTCAAGTGGGTGTAAATCCGCATAAACACAGCCGTGAAAAGCAGCTAAACCCCATTATAAAAATAAATTACTTTTAAAAACCCGTAAAACAAAGACAGTGAAAGAGAGAGAAATTCTTACAAAATTCGTTCAGGGGCTGAGATGCAACCTGGATTGACCATATCTAGACCGACAGCTGGATGAGACATAACGGTGGACACTCTTGGGGCTGAGAGGTTGGGTGAGCAAACGCAGACCCTTTAAAGTAATACTGCGTGGTACCCATCCCATGGGTCCCAAATCTCCAGGTTCAAGGGCATCTTCCTACATCGAAAACATGCATGAGAAACTCAGAAGATGGTACACCGTGTGATTTTGAAAGGTTTCTAAAACACACCACATTTCTCATCCCCTTGTGCTCGGGTTCGCCTTTCCAGCTACTTTACTAGCAATCAACTTACTTGGAGAATCAGCACCTTTAATCTCCTGTTCCCTACAGGTTGCAATTTGTCCTGAGGATGAACGGGAAGAGGAGCAACCAATGAGAGACTAGATCTAGGTGTTGGGACAGGCACAGGTCACTCTATTTTCCCATCAGGAAGAAGAATTAACCACAGGCTCAGCCTGCCGCCGGAAACCAGAATAGGGCCTGAGGAAATCCCGTGCTTTTGCGGCCAGCTCCCAAACAAGACAGTTGAAAAATGGAGCTCAGGGGCACTGCCATTCACAAACCTGCTGAGTTATAAATGATAACTCTCGTCCACAAATATATTGAGGGAAGGCAACGAAGAGGATTTGAAAGCAAGGCAGAATTGCAGGAAACAGGTTTCAGGAGGTAGATTCGAATCGCCTTTAAAGCACATGAAAAGCGGCAAAACGTCGACAATGATGCCCTTGGCCAAAAAGGGCGTATGCGTTTTTTCCTGAATATATTCAGGAAAAAACGCATACGCCCATTTTGGCCAACCAAGCAACCTGGAAAGGCAAATCAGTGCTACAAAGAAGTCTCGCTTCCCATCGGTCAAAAGGGTCATGCTGCAAAAAGTGTCAAAACCAGAAATGCAGGACAGGCCATGGAGAAATGGCAGCCTTGCTACGCTGATGGGCGGGATGTTAATTGCCAACAGCCACTCTGGAGAAGTGTACGGTGTGTCCTGAAACATCGAAAAAACACAGCTTAGGGAGCATAGGGCACGTCCACTCATGGGCGTATAAATTGGGAAAACTAAAAATCAGCAAGACACAGGCACCCCTAAGTTTAGGGCTGCTCTGTTGACAAGAACCTCCACTTCATGACAACTTAAATATCCCAGGAAAGAGAAAAATGGATAAAGAAGTTGTGGTCCTTATGTACAATGGAATATCACTCAGACATGAAATCAATGTCATAAGGCTAGTAGAAGCAAGATGAGTGGACTTAGGTACGACGATTCTAAGTGAAATAAGTCACACAGAAAAAGACACTTATCATAAGCTATCACTTATAGAGGGAATGTAAAAACCGCTACACTTGAACTGAATTACAAAACAGAACAGAGTCACACGTTGAGAAAACACACTATGGCTGCTTAACGGGAAAGGTGAGGTGGGGTGATGCATAAAACAAGGGTTTCAAATTCGCTCAGATACCGTTCCATACACCCAATATGTAATAGACAAGACCTACTCCTTGCTCAGTGAACTGGACTCAACAACCCCTATTCACCGCACAAGAATATATGTGACTAGTAAGAATCTTAAAACCTATGTATTGATATCTGTCTGGAAGTGAGTCAAGTGGGTGTAAAGCCGCATAAACACAGCCGTGAAAAGCAGCTAAACCCCATTATAAAAATAAATTACTTTTAAAAACCCGTAAAACAAAGACAGTGAAAGAGAGAGAAATTCTTACCCAATTCGTTCAGGGGCTGTGATGCAACCTGGATTGACCATATCTACACGCACAGCTGGATGAGACATAAGGGTGGACACTCTTGGGGCTGAAAGGTTGGGTTAGGTTGGGTGAGCAAACGCAGACCCTTTAAAGTAATACTGCGTGGTACCCATCCCATGGGTCCCAAGTCTCCAGGTTCAAGGGCATCTTCCTACATCGAAAACATGCATGAGAAACTCAGAAGATGGTACACCGTGTGATTTTGAAAGGTTCCTAAAACGCACCTCATTTCTCATCTCCTTGTGCTCGGGTTCGCCATTCCAGCTACTTTACTAGCAATCTCCCTACTTGGAGAATCAGCACCTTTAACCTCCTTTTCCCTACAGGTTGCAATTTGCCCTGAGGATGAACGGGAAGAGGGGGAACCAATGAGAGACTAGATCTAGCTGTTGGGACAGGCACAGGTCACTCTATTTTCCCATCAGGAAGAAGAATTAACCACAGGCTCAGCCTGCTGCCAGGAAGCAGAATAGGGCCTGAGGCAATCCCGTGCTTTTGCGGCCAGCTCTCAAAAAAGACAGTTGAAAAATGGAGCTCAGGGACACTGCAATTCACAAACCCACAGAGTTATAAGTGATAACTCTCATCCACAGATATATTGAGGGAAGGCAACGAAGAGGATTTGAAAGCAAGGCAGAATTGCAGGAAACAGATTTCAGGAGGTAGATTCGAATCGCCTTTAAGGCACATGAAAAGCGGCAAAACGTCGACAATGATGCCCTTGGCCAAAAAGGGCGTATGCGTTTTTTCCTGAATATATTCAGGAAAAAACGCATACGCCCTTTTTGGCCAACCAAGCAAACTGGAAAGGCAAATCAGCGCTACAAAGAAGTCTCGCTTCCCATCGGCCAAAAGGGACATGCTGCAAAAAGTGTCAAAACCAGAAATGCAGGACAGGCCATGGAGAAATGGCAGCCTTGCTACGCTGATGGGCGGGATGTAAATTGCCAACAGCCACTCTGGAGAAGTGTACGGTGTGTCCTGAAACATCGAAAAAACACAGCTTAGTGAGCATAGGGCACGTCCACTCATGGGCGTATAAATTGGGAAAACTAAAAATGAGCAAGACACAGGCACCCCAAAGTTTGGGGCTGCTCTGTTGACAAGAACCTCCACTTCATGACACCTTAAATATCCCAGGAAAGAGAAAAATGGATAAAAAAGTTGTGGTCCTTATGTACAATGGAATATCACTCAGACATGAAATCAATGTCATAAGGCTAGTAGAAGCAAGATGAGTGGACTTAGGTACGACGATTCTAAGTGAAATAAGTCACACAGAAAAAGACACTTATCATAAGCTATCACTTATAGAGGGAATGTAAAAACCGCTACACTTGAACTGAATTACAAAACAGAACAGAGTACACACGTTTAGAAAACACACTATGGCTGCTTAACGGGAAAGGTGAGGTGGGGTGATGCATAAAACAAGGGGTTCAAATTTGCTCAGATACCGTTCCATACACCCAATATGTAATAGACAAGACCTACTCCTTGCTAAGTGAACTGGACTCAACACCCCCTATTCACCGCACAAGAATATATGTGACTAGTAACAATCTTAAAACCTATGTATTGATATCTGTCTGGAAGTGAGTCAAGTGGGTGTAAACCCGCATAAACACAGCCGTGAAAAGCAGCTAAACCCCATTATAAAAATAAATTACTTTTAAAAACCCGTAAAACAAAGACAGTGAAAGAGAGAGAAATTCTTACAAAATTCGTTCAGGGGCTGTGATGCCACCTGGATTGACCATATCTAGACCCACAGCTGGATGAGACATAAGGGTGGATACTCTTGGGGCTGAGAGGTTGGGTGAGCAAACGCAGACCCTTTAAAGTAATACTGCGTGATACCCATCCCATGGGTCCCAAATCTCCAGGTTCAAGGGCATCTTCCTACATCGAAAACATGCATGAGAAACTCAGAAGATGGTACACCGTGTGATTTTGAAAGGTTTCTAAAACACACCCCATTTCTCATCTCCTTGTGCTCGGGTTCTCCTTTCCAGCTACTTTACTAGCAATCAACTTACTTGGAGAATCAGCACCTTTAACCTCCTGTTCCCTACAGGTTGCAATTTGTCCTGAGGATGAACGGGAAGAGGGGCAACCAATGAGAGACTAGATCTAGGTGTTGGGACAGGCACAGGTCACTCTATTTTCCCATCAGGAAGAAGAATTAATCACAGGCTCAGCCTGCCGCCCAGAAGCACAATAGGGCCTGAGGCAATCCCGCGCTTTTGCGGCCAGCTCCCAAAAAAGCGAGTTGAAAAATGGAGCTCAGGGACACTGCAATTCACAAACCCGCAGAGTTATAAATGATAACTCTCATCCACAGATATATTGAGGGAAGGCAACGAAGAGGATTTGAAAGCAAGGCAGAATTGCAGGAAACAGATTTCAGGAGGTAGATTCGAATCGCCTGTAAAGCACATGAAAAGCGGCAAAACGTCGACAATGATGCCCTTGGCCAAAAAGGGCGTATGCGTTTTTTCCTGAATATATTCAGGAAAAAACGCATACGCCCTTTTTGGCCAACCAAGCAACCTGGAAAGGCAAATCAGCGCTACAAAGAAGTCTCGCTTCCCATCGGTCAAAAGGGCCATGCTGCAAAAAGTGTCAAAACCAGAAATGCAGGACAGGCCATGGAGAAATGGCAGCCTTGCTACGCTGATGGGCGGGATGTAAGTTGCCAACAGCCACTCTGGAGAAGTGTACGGTGTGTCCTGAAACATCGAAAAAACACAGCTTAGGGAGCATAGGGCACGTCCACTCATGGGCGTATAAATTGGGAAAACTAAAAATCAGCAAGACACAGGCACCCCAAAGTTTAGGGCTGCTCTGTTGACAAGAACCTCCACTTCATGACACCTTAAATATCCCAGGAAAGAGAAAAATGGATAAAGAAGTTGTGGTCCTTATGTACAATGGTATATCACTCAGACATGAAATCAATGTCATAAGGCTAGTAGAAGCAAGATGAGTGGACTTAGGTACGACGATTCTAAGTGAAATAAGTCACACAGAAAAAGACACTTATCATAAGCTATCACTTATAGAGGGAATGTAAAAACCGCTACACTTGAACTGAATTACAGAACAGAACAGAATCACACGTTTAGAAAACACACTATGGCTGCTTAACGGGAAAGGTGAGGTGGGGTGATGCATAAAACAAGGGGTTCAAATTCGCTCAGATACCGTTCCATACACCCAATATGTAGTAGACAAGACCTACTCCTTGCTCAGTGAACTGGACTCAACACCCCCTATTCATCGCACAAGAATATATGTGACTAGTAACAATCTTAAAACCTATGTATTGATATCTGTCTGGAAGTGAGTCAAGTGGGTGTAAAGCCGCATAAACACAGCCGTGAAAAGCAGCTAAACCCCATTATAAAAATAAATTACTTTTAAAAACCCGTAAAACAAAGACAGTGAAAGAGAGAGAAATTCTTACAAAATTCGTTCAGGGGCTGTGATGCAACCTGGATTGACCATATCTAGACCCACAGCTGGATGAGACATAAGGGTGGACACTCTTGGGGCTGAGAGGTTGGGTGAGGTTGGGTGAGCAAACGCAGACCCTTTAAAGTAATACTGCGTGGTACCCATCCCATGGGTCCCAAATCTCCAGGTTCAAGGGCATCTTCCTACATCGAAAACTTGCATGAGGAACCCAGAAGAAGGTACACCGTGTGATTTTGAAAGATTTCTAAAACGCACCTCATTTCTCATCTCCTTGTTCTCGGGTTCGCCATTCCAACTACTTCACTAGCAATCTCCCTACTTGGAGAATCAGCACCTTTAACCTCCTGTTCTGTACAGGTTGCCATTTGTCCTGAGGATGAACGGGAAGAGGGGCAACCAATGAGAGACTAGATCTAGGTGTTGGGACAGGCACAGGTCACTCTATTTTCCCATTAGCAAAAAGAATTAACCACAGGCTCAGCCTGCCGCCGGGAACCAGAATAGGGCCTGAGGCAATCCCGTGCTTTTGCGGCCAGCTCCCAAACAAGACAGTTGAAAAATGGAGCTCAGGGGCACTGCCATTCACAAACCTGCTGAGTTATAAATGATAACTCTCGTCCAAAAATATATTGAGGGAAGGCAACAAAGAGAATTTGAAAGCAAGGCAGAATTGCAGGAAACAGGTTTCAGGAGGTAGATTCGAATCGCCTTTAAAGCACATGAAAAGCGGCAAAACGTCGACAATGATGCCCTTGGCCAAAAAGGGCGTATGCGTTTTTTCCTGAATATATTCAGGAAAAAACGCATACGCCCTTTTTGGCCAACCAAGCAACCTGGAAAGGCAAATCAGTGCTACAAAGAAGTCTCGCTTCCCATCGGTCAAAAGGGTCATGCTGCAAAAAGTGTCAAAACCAGAAATGCAGGACAGGCCATGGATAAATGGCAGCCTTGCTACGCTGATGGGCGGGATGTTAATTGCCAACAGCCACTCTGGAGAAGTGTACGGTGTGTCCTGAAACATCGGAAAAAAACAGCTTAGGGAGCATAGGGCACGTCCACTCATGGGCGTATAAATTGGGAAAACTAAAAATCAGCAAGACACAGGCACCCCAAAGTTTAGGGCTGCTCTGTTGACAAGAACCTCCACTTCATGACACCTTAAATATCCCAGGAAAGACAAAAATGGATAAAGAAGTTGTGGTCCTTATGTACAATGGAATATCACTCAGACATGAAATCAATGTCATAAGGCTAGTAGAAGCAAGATGAGTGGACTTAGGTACGACGATTCTAAGTGAAATAAGTCACACAGAAAAAGACACTTATCATAAGCTATCACTTATAAAGGGAATGTAAAAACCGCTACACTTGAACTGAATTACAAAACAGAACAGAGTCACACGTTTAGAAAACACACTATGGCTGCTTAACGGGAAAGGTGAGGTGGGGTGATGCATAAAACAAGGGTTTCAAATTCGCTCAGATACCGTTCCATACACCCAATATGTAATAGACAAGACCTACTCCTTGCTCCGTGAACTGGACTCAACACCCCCTATTCACCGCACAAGAATATATGTGACTAGTAAGAATCTTAAAACCTATGTATTGATATCTGTCTGGAAGTGAGTCAAGTGGGTGTAAAGCCGCATAAACACAGCCGTGAAAAGCAGCTAAACCCCATTATAAAAATAAATTACTTTTAAAAACCCGTAAAACAAAGACAGTGAAAGAGAGAGAAATTCTTACAAAATTCGTTCAGAGGCTGTGATGCAACCTGGATTGACCATATCTACACGCACAGCTGGATGAGACATAAGGGTGGACACTCTTGGGGCTGAAAGGTTGGGTTAGGTTGGGTGAGCAAACGCAGACCCTTCAAAGTAATACTGCGTGGTACCCATCCCATGGGTCCCAAGTCTCCAGGTTCAAGGGCATCTTCCTACATCGAAAACATGCATGAGAAACTCAGAAGATGGTACACCGTGTGATTTTGAAAGGTTTCTAAAACGGACCTTATTTGTCATCTCCTTGTGCTCGGGTTCGCCATTCCAGCTACTTTACCAGCAATCTCCCTACTTGGAGAATCAGCACCTTTAACCTCCTGTTCCCTACAGGTTGCAATTTGTCCTGAGGATGAACGGGAAGAGGGGGAACCAATGAGAGACTAGATCTAGCTGTTGGGACAGGCACAGGTCACTCTATTTTCCCATCAGGAAGAAGAATTAACCACAGGCTCAGCCTGCTGCCAGGAACCAAAATAGGGCCTGAGGCAATCCCGTGCTTTTGCGGCCAGCTCTCAAAAAAGACAGTTGAAAAATGGAGCTCAGGGACACTGCAATTCACAAACCCGCAGAGTTATAAGTGATAACTCTCATCCACAGATATATTGAGGGAAGGCAACGAAGAGGATTTGAAAGCAAGGCAGAATTGCAGGAAACAGATTTCAGGAGGTAGATTCGAATCGCCTTTAAGGCACATGAAAAGCGGCAAAACGTCGACAATGATGCCCTTGGCCAAAAAGGGCGTATGCGTTTTTTCCTGAATATATTCAGGAAAAAACGCATACGCCCTTTTTGGCCAACCAAGCAACCTGGAAAGGCAAATCAGCGCTAAAAAGAAGTCTCGCTTCCCATCGGCCAAAAGGGACATGCTGCAAAAAGTGTCAAAACCAGAAATGCAGGACAGGCCATGGAGAAATGGCAGCCTTGCTACGCTGATGGGCGGGATGTTAATTGCCAACAGCCACTCTGGAGAAGTGTACGGTGTGTCCTGAAACATCGAAAAAACACAGCTTAGTGAGCATAGGGCACGTCCACTCATGGGCGTATTAATTGGGAAAACTAAAAATGAGCAAGACACAGGCACCCCAAAGTTTGGGGCTGCTCTGTTGACAAGAACCTCCACTTCATGACACCTTAAATATCCCAGGAAAGAGAAAAATGGATAAAAAAGTTGTGGTCCTTATGTACAATGGAATATCACTCAGACATGAAATCAATGTCATAAGGCTAGTAGAAGCAAGATGAGTGGACTTAGGTACGACGATTCTAAGTGAAATAAGTCACACAGAAAAAGACACTTATCATAAGCTATCACTTATAGAGGGAATGTAAAAACCGCTACACTTGAACTGAATTACAAAACAGAACAGAGTCACACGTTTAGAAAACACACTATGGCTGCTTAACGGGAAAGGTGAGGTGGGGTGATGCATAAAACAAGGGGTTCAAATTTGCTCAGATACCGTTCCATATACCCAATATGTAATAGAGAAGTCCTACTCCTTGCTCCGTGAACTGGACTCAACACCCCCTATTCACCGCACAAGAATATATGTGACTAGTAACAATCTTAAAACCTATGTATTGATATCTGTCTGGAAGTGAGTCAAGTGGGTGTAAATCCGCATAAACACAGCCGTGAAAAGCAGCTAAACCCCATTATAAAAATAAATTACTTTTAAAAACCCGTAAAACAAAGACAGTGAAAGAGAGAGAAATTCTTACAAAATTCGTTCAGGGGCTGTGATGCCACCTGGATTGACCATATCTAGACCCACAGCTGGATGAGACATAAGGGTGGACACTCTTGGGGCTGAGAGGTTGGGTGAGCAAACGCAGACCCTTTAAAGTAATACTGCGTGATACCCATCCCATGGGTCCCAAGTCTCCAGGTTCAAGGGCATCTTCCTACATCGAAAACATGCATGAGAAACTCAGAAGATGGTACACCGTGTGATTTTGAAAGGTTTCTAAAACACACCCCATTTCTCATCTCCTTGTGCTCGGGTTCGCCTTTCCAGCTACTTTACTAGCAATCAACTTACTTGGAGAATCAGCACCTTTAACCTCCTGTTCCCTACAGGTTGCAATTTGTCCTGAGGATGAACGGGAAGAGGGGCAACCAATGAGAGACTAGATCTAGGTGTTGGGACAGGCACAGGTCACTCTATTTTCCCATCAGGAAGAAGAATTAATCACAGGCTCAGCCTGCCGCCCAGAAGCACAATAGGGCCTGAGGCAATCCCGCGCTTTTGCGGCCAGCTCCCAAAAAAGCGAGTTGAAAAATGGAGCTCAGGGACACTGCAATTCACAAACCCGCAGAGTTATAAATGATAACTCTCATCCACAGATATATTGAGGGAAGGCAACGAAGAGGATTTGAAAGCAAGGCAGAATTGCAGAAAACAGATTTCAGGAGGTAGATTCGAATCGCCTGTAAAGCACATGAAAAGCGGCAAAACGTCGACAATGATGCCCTTGGCCAAAAAGGGCGTATGCGTTTTTTCCTGAATATATTCAGGAAAAAACGCATACGCCCTTTTTGGCCAACCAAGCAACCTGGAAAGGCAAATCAGCGCTACAAAGAAGTCTCGCTTCCCATCGGTCAAAAGTGACCTGCTGCAAAAAGTGTCAAAACCAGAAATGCAGGACAGGCCATGGATAAATGGCAGCCTTGCTACGCTGATGAGCGGGATGTAAGTTGCCAACAGCCACTCTGGAGAAGTGTACGGTGTGTCCTGAAACATCGAAAAAAAACAGCTTAGGGAGCATAGGGCACATCCACTCATGGGCGTATAAATTGGGAAAACTAAAAATCAGCAAGACACAGGCACCCCAAAGTTTAGGGCTGCTCTGTTGACAAGAACCTCCACTTCATGACACCTTAAATATCCCAGGAAAGAGAAAAATGGATAAAGAATTTGTGGTCCTTATGTACAATGGAATATCACTCAGACATGAAATCAATGTCATAAGGCTAGTAGAAGCAAGATGAGTGGAATTAGGTACGACGATTCTAAGTGAAATAAGTCACACAGAAAAAGACACTTATCATAAGCTATCACTTATAGAGGGAATGTAAAAACCGCTACACTTGAACTGATTTACAAAACAGAACAGAGTCACACGTTGAGAAAACACACTATGGCTGCTTAACGGGAAAGGTGAGGTGGGGTGATGCATAAAACAAGGGTTTCAAATTCGCTCAGATACCGTTCCATAAACCCAATATGTAATAGACAAGACCTACTCCTTGCTCCGTGAACTGGACTCAACACCCCCTATTCACCGCACAAGAATATATGTGACTAGTAAGAATCTTAAAACCTATGTATTGATATCTGTCTGGAAGTGAGTCAAGTGGGTGTAAAGCCGCATAAACACAGCCGTGAAAAGCAGCTAAACCCCATTATAAAAATAAATTACTTTTAAAAACCCGTAAAACAAAGACAGTGAAAGAGAGAGAAATTCTTACAAAATTCGTTCAGAGGCTGTGATGCAACCTGGATTGACCATATCTACACGCACAGCTGGATGAGACATAAGGGTGGACACTCTTGGGGCTGAAAGTTTGGGTTAGGTTGGGTGAGCAAACGCAGACCCTTCAAAGTAATACTGCGTGGTACCCATCCCATGGGTCCCAAGTCTCCAGGTTCAAGGGCATCTTCCTACATCGAAAACATGCATGAGAAACTCAGAAGACGGTACACCGTGTGATTTTGAAAGGTTTCTAAAACGCACCTTATTTGTCATCTCCTTGTGCTTGGGTTCGCCATTCCAGCTAATTTACTAGCAATCTCCCTACTTGGAGAATCAGCACCTTTAACCTCCTGTTCCCTACAGGTTGCAATTTGTCCTGAGGATGAACGGGAAGAGGGGCAACCAATGAGAGACTAGATCTAGCTGTTGGGACAGGCACAGGTCACTCTATTTTCCCATCAGGAAGAAGAATTAACCACAGGCTCAGCCTGCTTCCAGGAACCAAAATAGGGCCTGAGGCAATCCGGTTCTTTTGCGGCCAGCTCTCAAAAAAGACAGTTGAAAAATGGAGCTCAGGGACACTGCAATTCACAAACCCGCAGAGTTATAAGTGATAACTCTCATCCACAGATATATTGAGGGAAGGCAACGAAGAGGATTTGAAAGCAAGGCAGAATTGCAGGAAACAGATTTCAGGAGGTAGATTCGAATCGCCTTTAAGGCACATGAAAAGCGGCAAAACGTCGACAATGATGCCCTTGGCCAAAAAGGGCGTATGCGTTTTTTCCTGAATATATTCAGGGAAAAACGCATACGCCCTTTTTGGCCAACCAAGCAACCTGGAAAGGCAAATCAGCGCTAAAAAGAGGTCTCGCTTCCCATCGGCCAAAAGGGACATGCTGCAAAAAGTGTCAAAACCAGAAATGCAGGACAGGCCATGGAGAAATGGCAGCCTTGCTACGCTGATGGGCGGGATGTTAATTGCCAACAGCCACTCTGGAGAAGTGTACGGTGTGTCCTGAAACATCGAAAAAACACAGCTTAGTGAGCATAGGGCACGTCCACTCATGGGCATATAAATTGGGAAAACTAAAAATGAGCAAGACACAGGCACCCCAAAGTTTGGGGCTGCTCTGTTGACAAGAACCTCCACTTCATGACACCTTAAATATCCCAGGAAAGAGAAAAATGGATAAAAAAGTTGTGGTCCTTATGTACAATGGAATATCACTCAGACATGAAATCAATGTCATAAGGCTAGTAGAAGTAAGATGAGTGGACTTAGGTACGACGATTCTAAGTGAAATAAGTCACACAGAAAAAGACACTTATCATAAGCTATCACTTAGAGAGGGAATGTAAAAACCGCTACACTTGAACTGAATTACAAAACAGAACAGAGTCACACGTTTAGAAAACACACTGTGGCTGCTTAACGGGAAAGGTGAGGTGGGGTGATGCATAAAACAAGGGGTTCAAATTCGCTCAGATACCGTTCCATACACCCAATATGTAATAGACAAGACCTACTCCTTGCTAAGTGAACTGGACTCAACACCCCCTATTCACCGCACAAGAATATATATGACTAGTAACAATCTTAAAACCTATGTATTGATATCTGTCTGAAAGTGAGTCAAGTGGGTGTAAATCCGCATAAACACAGCCGTGAAAAGCAGCTAAACCCCATTATAAAAATAAATTACTTTTAAAAACCCGTAAAACAAAGACAGTGAAAGAGAGAGAAATTCTTACAAAATTCGTTCAGGGGCTGAGATGCAACCTGGATTGACCATATCTAGACCGACAGCTGGATGAGACATAAGGGTGGACACTCTTGGGGCTGAGAGGTTGGGTGAGCAAACGCAGACCCTTTAAAGTAATACTGCGTGGTACCCATCCCATGGGTCCCAAATCTCCAGGTTCAAGGGCATCTTCCTACATCGAAAACATGCATGAGAAACTCAGAAGATGGTACACCGTGTGATTTTGAAAGGTTTCTAAAACACACCCCATTTCTCATCTCCTTGTGCTCGGGTTCGCCTTTCCAGCTACTTTACTAGCAATCAACTTACTTGGAGAATCAGCACCTTTAATCTCCTGTTCCCTACAGGTTGCAATTTGTCCTGAGGATGAACGGGAAGAGGAGCAACCAATGAGAGACTAGATCTAGGTGTTGGGACAGGCACAGGTCACTCTATTTTCCCATCAGGAAGAAGAATTAACCACAGGCTCAGCCTGCCGCCGGGAACCAGAATAGGGCCTGAGGAAATCCCGTGCTTTAGCGGCCAGCTCCCAAACAAGACAGTTGAAAAATGGAGCTCAGGGGCACTGCCATTCACAAACCTGCTGAGTTATAAATGATAACTCTCATCCACAGATATATTGAGGGAAGGCAACGAAGAGGATTTGAAAGCAAGGCAGAATTGAAGGAAACAGGTTTCAGGAGGTAGATTCGAATCGCCTTTAAAGCACATGAAAAGCGGCAAAACGTCGACAATGATGCCCTTGGCCAAAAAGGGCGTATGCGTTTTTTCCTGAATATATTCAGGAAAAAACGCATACGCCCTTTTTGGCCAACCAAGCAACCTGGAAAGGCAAATCAGTGCTACAAAGATGTCTCGCTTCCCATCGGTCAAAAGGGTCATGCTGCAAAAAGTGTCAAAACCAGAAATGCAGGACAGGCCATGGAGAAATGGCAGCCTTGCTACGCTGATGGGCGGGATGTTAATTGCCAACAGCCACTCTGGAGAAGTGTACGGTGTGTCCTGAAACATCGAAAAAACACAGCTTAGGGAGCTTAGGGCACGTCCACTCATGGGCGTATAAATTGGGAAAACTAAAAATCAGCAAGACACAGGCACCCCAAAGTTTAGGGCTGCTCTGTTGACAAGAACCTCCACTTCATGACAACTTAAATATCCCAGGAAAGAGAAAAATGGATAAAAAAGTTGTGGTCCTTATGTACAATGGAATATCACTCAGACATGAAATCAATGTCATAAGGCTAGTAGAAGCAAGATGAGTGGACTTAGGTACGACGATTCTAAGTGAAATAAGTCACACAGAAAAAGACACTTATCATAAGCTATCACTTATAGAGGGAATGTAAAAACCGCTACACTTGAACTGAATTACAAAACAGAACAGAGTCACACGTTTAGAAAACACACTATGGCTGCTTAACGGGAAAGGTGAGGTGGGGTGATGCATAAAACAAGGGTTTCAAATTCGCTCAGATACCGTTCCATACACCCAATATGTAATAGACAAGACCTACTCCTTGCTCAGTGAACTGGACTCAACAACCCCTATTCACCGCACAAGAATATATCTGACTAGTAAGAATCTTAAAACCTATGTATTGATATCTGTCTGGAAGTGAGTCAAGTGGGTGTAAATCCGCATAAACACAGCCGTGAAAAGCAGCTAAACCCCATTATAAAAATAAATTACTTTTAAAAACCCGTAAAACAAAGACAGTGAAAGAGAGAGAAATTCTTACAAAATTCGTTCAGAGGCTGTGATGCAACCTGGATTGACCGTATCTACACGCACAGCTGGATGAGACATAAGGGTGGACACTCTTGGGGCTGAAAGGTTTGGTTAGGTTGGGTGAGCAAACGCAGACCCTTTAAAGTAATACTGCGTGGTACTCATCCCATGGGTCCCAAGTCTCCAGGTTCAAGGGCATCTTCCTACATCGAAAACATGCATGAGAAACTCAGAAGATGGTACACCGTGTGACTTTGAAAGGTTCCTAAAACGCACCTAATTTCTCATCTCCTTGTGCTCGGGTTCGCCATTCCAGCTACTTTACTAGCAATCTCCCTACTTGGATAATCAGCACCTTTAACCTCCTGTTCCCTACAGGTTGCAATTTGTCCTGAGGATGAACGGGAAGAGGGGTAACCAATGAGAGACTAGATCTAGGTGTTGGGACAGGCACAGGTCACTCTATTTTCCCATCAGGAAGAAGAATTAACCACAGGCTCAGCCTGCTGCCAGGAACCAGAATAAGGCCTGAGGCAATCCCGTGATTTTGCGGCCAGCTCTCAAAAAAGACAGTTGAAAAATGGAGCTCAGGGACACTGCAATTCACAAACCCGCAGAGTTATAAGTGATAACTCTCATCCACAGATATATTGAGGGAAGGCAACGAAGAGGATTTGAAAGCAAGGCAGAATTGCAGGAAACAGATTTCAGGAGGTAGATTCGAATCGCCTTTAAGGCACATGAAAAGCGGCAAAACGTCGACAATGATGCCCTTGGCCAAAAAGGGCGTATGCGTTTTTTCCTGAATATATTCAGGAAAAAACGCATACGCCCTTTTTGGCCAACCAAGCAACCTGGAAAGGCAAATCAGTGCTACAAAGAAGTCTCGCTTCCCATCGGTCAAAAGGGTCATGCTGCAAAAAGTGTCAAAACCAGAAATGCAGGACAGGCCATGGAGAAATGGCAGCCTTGCTACGCTGATGGGCGGGATGTTAATTGCCAACAGCCACTCTGGAGAAGTGTACGGTGTGTCCTGAAACATCGAAAAAACACAGCTTAGGGAGCATAGGGCACGTCCACTCATGGGCGTATAAATTGGGAAAACTAAAAATCAGCAAGACAAAGGCACCCCAAAATTTAGGGCTGCTCTGTTGACAACAACCTCCACTTCATGACAACTTAAATATCCCAGGAAAGAGAAAAATGGATAAAGAAGTTGTGGTCCTTATGTACAATGGAATATCACTCAGACATGAAATCAATGTCATAAGGCTAGTAGAAGCAAGATGAGTGGACTTAGGTACGACGATTCTAAGTGAAATAAGTCACACAGAAAAAGACACTTATCATAAGCTATCACTTATAGAGGGAATGTAAAAACCGCTACACTTGAACTGAATTACAAAACAGAACAGAGTCACACGTTTAGAAAACACACTATGGCTGCTTAACGGGAAAGGTGAGGTGGGGTGATGCATAAAACAAGGGTTTCAAATTCGCTCAGATACCGTTCCATACACCCAATATGTAATAGACAAGACCTACTCCTTGCTCAGTGAACTGGACTCAACAACCCCTATTCACCGCACAAGAATATATGTGACTAGTAAGAATCTTAAAACCTATGTATTGATATCTGTCTGGAAGTGAGTCAAGTGGGTGTAAAGCCGCATAAACACAGCCGTGAAAAGCAGCTAAACCCCATTATAAAAATAAATTAGTTTTAAAAACCCATGAAACAAAGACAGTGAAAGAGACAGAAATTCTTACAAAAATCATTCAGTGGCTGTGACGCAACCTGGATTGACCATATCTAGACCCACAGCTGGATGAGACATAAGGGTGGACATTCTTGGGGCTGAGAGGTTTGGTGAGGTTGGGTGAGCCAACGCAGACCCTTTAAAGTAATACTGCGTGGTACCCATCCCATGGGTCCCAAGTCTCCAGGTTCAAGGGCATCTTCCTACATCGAAAACATGCATGAGAAACTCAGAAGATGGTACACCGTGTGATTTTGAAAGGTTTCTAAAACACACCCCATTTCTCATCTCCTTGTGCTCGGGTTCACCTTTCCAGCTACTTTACTAGCAATCAACTTACTTGGAGAATCAGCACCTTTAACCTCCTGTTCCCTACAGGTTGCAATTTGTCCTGAGGATGAACGGGAAGAGGGGCAACCAATGAGAGACTAGATCTAGGTGTTGGGACAGGCACAGGTCACTCTATTTTCCCATCAGGAAGAAGAATTAACCACAGGCTCAGCCTGCCGCCCAGAAGCAGAATAGGGCCTGAGGCAATCCCGCGCTTTTGCGGCCAGCTCCCAAAAAAGCGAGTTGAAAAATGGAGCTCAGGGACACTGCAATTCACAAACCCGCAGAGTTATAAATGATAACTCTCATCCACAGATATATTGAGGGAAGGCAACGAAGAGGATTTGAAAGCAAGGCAGAATTGCAGGAAACAGATTTCAGGAGGTAGATTCGAATCGCCTGTAAAGCACATGAAAAGCGGCAAAACGTCGACAATGATGCCCTTGGCCAAAAAGGGCGTATGCGTTTTTTCCTGAATATATTCAGGAAAAAACGCATACGCCCTTTTTGGCCAACCAAGCAACCTGGAAAGGCAAATCAGCGCTACAAAGAAGTCTCGCTTCCCATCGGTCAAAAGGGCAATGCTGCAAAAAGTGTCAAAACCAGAAATGCAGGACAGGCCATGGAGAAATGGCAGCCTTGCTACGCTGATGGGCGGGATGTAAGTTGCCAACAGCCACTCTGGAGAAGTGTACGGTGTGTCCTGAAACATCGAAAAAACACAGCTTAGGGAGCATAGGGCACGTCCACTCATGGGCGTATAAATTGGGAAAACTAAAAATCAGCAAGACACAGGCACCCCAAAGTTTAGGGCTGCTCTGTTGACAACAACCTCCACTTCATGACACCTTAAATATCCCAGGAAAGAGAAAAATGGATAAAGAAGTTGTGGTCCTTATGTACAATGGAATATCACTCAGACATGAAATCAATGTCATAAGGCTAGTAGAAGCAAGATGAGTGGACTTAGGTACGACGATTCTAAGTGAAATAAGTCACACAGAAAAAGACACTTATCATAAGCTATCACTTATAGAGGGAATGTAAAAACCGCTACACTTGAACTGAATTACAGAACAGAACAGAATCACACGTTTAGAAAACACACTATGGCTGCTTAACGGGAAAGGTGAGGTGGGGTGATGCATAAAACAAGGGGTTCAAATTCGCTCAGATACCGTTCCATACACCCAATATGTAATAGACAAGACCTACTCCTTGCTCAGTGAACTGGACTCAACACCCCCTATTCACCGCACAAGAATATATGTGACTAGTAAGAATCTTAAAACCTATGTATTGATATCTGTCTGGAAGTGAGTCAAGTGGGTGTAAAGCCGCATAAACACAGCCGTGAAAAGCAGCTAAACCCCATTATAAAAATAAATTACTTTTAAAAACCCGTAAAAAAAGACAGTGAAAGAGAGAGAAATTCTTACAAAATTCGTTCAGGGGCTGTGAAGCAACCTGGATTGACCATATCTAGACCCACAGCTGGATGAGACATAAGGGTGGACACTCTTGGGGCTGAGAGGTTGGGTGAGGTTGGGTGAGCAAACGCAGACCCTTTAAAGTAATACTGCATGGTACCCATCCCATGGGTCCCAAATCTCCAGGTTCAAGGGCATCTTCCTACATCGAAAACTTGCATGAGGAACCCAGAAGAAGGTACACCGTGTGATTTTGAAAGGTTTCTAAAACGCACCTCATTTCTCATCTCCTTGTGCTCGGGTTCGCCATTCCAGCTACTTCACTAGCAATCTCCCTACTTGGAGAATCAGCACCTTTAACCTCCTGTTCTGTACAGGTTGCAATTTGTCCTGAGGATGAACGGGAAGAGGGGAAACCAATGAGAGACTAGATCTAGGTGTTGGGACAGGCACAGGTCACTCTATTTTCCCATCAGGAAGAAGAATTAACCACAGGCTCAGCCTGCCGCCGGGAACCAGAATAGGGCCTGAGGCAATCACGTGCTTTTGCGGCCAGCTCCCAAAAAAGACAGTTGAAAAATGGAGCGCAGGGGGACTGCCATTCAGAAACCTGCTGAGTTATAAATGATAACTCTCGTCCACAAATATATTGAGGGAAGGCAACGAAGAGGATTTGAAAGCAAGGCAGAATTGGAGGAAACAGGTTTCAGGAGGTAGATTCGAATCGCCTTTAAAGCACATGAAAAGCGGCAAAACGTCGACAATGATGCCCTTGGCCAAAAAGGGCGTATGCGTTTTTTCCTGAATATATTCAGGAAAAAACGCATACGCCCTTTTTGCCCAACCAAGCAACCTGGAAAGGCAAATCAGTGCTACAAAGAAGTCTCGCTTCCCATCGGTCAAAAGGGTCATGCTGCAAAAAGTGTCAAAACCAGAAATGCATGACAGGCCATGGAGAAATGGCAGCCTTGCTACGCTGATGGCCGGGATGTTAATTGCCAACAGCCACTCTGGAGAAGTGTACAGTGTGTCCTGAAACATCGAAAAAACACAGCTTAGGGAGCATAGGGCACGTCCACTCATGGGCGTATAAATTGGGAAAACTAAAAATCAGCAAGACACAGGCACCCCAAAGTTTAGGGCTGCTCTGTTGACAAGAACCTCCACTTCATGACACCTTAAATATCCCAGGAAAGAGAAAAATGGATAAAGAAGTTGTGGTCCTTATGTACAATGCAATATCACTCAGACATGAAATCAATGTCATAAGGCTAGTAGAAGCAAGATGAGTGGACTTAGGTACGACGAATCTAAGTGAAATATGTCACACAGAAAAAGACACTTATCATAAGCTATCACTTATAGAGGGAATGTAAAAACCGCTACACTTGAACTGAATTACAAAACAGAACAGAGTCACACGTTTAGAAAACACACTATGGCTGCTTAACGGGAAAGGTGAGGTGGGGTGATGCATAAAACAAGGGGTTCAAATTTGCTCAGATACCGTTCCATACACCCAATATGTAATAGACAAGACCTACTCCTTGCTCCGTGAACTGGACTCAACACCCCCTATTCACCGCACAAGAATATATGTGACTAGTAACAATCTTAAAACCTATGTATTGATATCTGTCTGGAAGTGAGTCAAGTGGGTGTAAATCCGCATAAACACAGCCGTGAAAAGCAGCTAAACCCCATTATAAAAATAAATTACTTTTAAAAACCCGTAAAACAAAGACAGTGAAAGAGAGAGAAATTCTTACAAAATTCGTTCAGTGGCTGTGATGCCACCTGGATTGACCATATCTAGACCCACAGCTGGATGAGACATAAGGGTGGACACTCTTGGGGCTGAGAGGATGGGTGAGCAAACGCAGACCCTTTAAAGTAATACTGCGTGATACCCATCCCATGGGTCCCAAATCTCCAGGTTCAAGGGCATCTTCCTACATCGAAAACATGCATGAGAAACTCAGAAGATGGTACACCGTGTGATTTTGAAAGGTTTCTAAAACACACCCCATTTCTCATCTCCTTGTGCTCGGGTTCGCCTTTCCAGCTACTTTACTAGCAATCAACTTACTTGGAGAATCAGCACCTTTAACCTCCTGTTCCCTACAGGTTGCAATTTGTCCTGAGGATGAACGGGAAGAGGGGCAACCAATGAGAGACTAGATCTAGGTGTTGGGACAGGCACAGGTCACTCTATTTTCCCATCAGGAAGAAGAATTAATCACAGGCTCAGCCTGCCGCCCAGAAGCACAATAGGGCCTGAGGCAATCCCGCGCTTTTGCGGCCAGCTCCCAAAAAAGCGAGTTGAAAAATGGAGCTCAGGGACACTGCAATTCACAAACCCGCAGAGTTATAAATGATAACTCTCATCCACAGATATATTGAGGGAAGGCAACGAAGAGGATTTGAAAGCAAGGCAGAATTGCAGGAAACAGATTTCAGGAGGTAGATTCGAATCGCCTGTAAAGCACATGAAAAGCGGCAAAACGTCGACAATGATGCCCTTGGCCAAAAAGGGCGTATGCGTTTTTTCCTGAATATATTCAGGAAAAAACGCATACGCCCTTTTTGGCCAACCAAGCAACCTGGAAAGGCAAATCAGCGCTACAAAGAAGTCTCGCTTCCCATCGGTCAAAAGGGCAATGCTGCAAAAAGTGTCAAAACCAGAAATGCAGGACAGGCCATGGAGAAATGGCAGCCTTGCTACGCTGATGGGCGGGATGTAAGTTGCCAACAGCCACTCTGGAGAAGTGTACGGTGTGTCCTGAAACATCGAAAAAACACAGCTTAGGGAGCATAGGGCACGTCCACTCATGGGCGTATAAATTGGGAAAACTAAAAATCAGCAAGACACAGGCACCCCAAAGTTTAGGGCTGCTCTGTTGACAACAACCTCCACTTCATGACACCTTAAATATCCCAGGAAAGAGAAAAATGGATAAAGAAGTTGTGGTCCTTATGTACAATGGAATATCACTCAGACATGAAATCAATGTCATAAGGCTAGTAGAAGCAAGATGAGTGGACTTAGGTACGACGATTCTAAGTGAAATAAGTCACACAGAAAAAGACACTTATCATAAGCTATCACTTATAGAGGGAATGTAAAAACCGCTACACTTGAACTGAATTACAAAACAGAACAGAGTCACACGTTTAGAAAACACACTATGGCTGCTTAACGGGAAAGGTGAGGTGGGGTGATGCATAAAACAAGGGTTTCAAATTCGCTCAGATACCGTTCCATACACCCAATATGTAATAGACAAGACCTACTCCTTGCTCAGTGAACTGGACTCAACAACCCCTATTCACCGCACAAGAATATATGTGACTAGTAAGAATCTTAAAACCTATGTATTGATATCTGTCTGGAAGTGAGTCAAGTGGGTGTAAAGCCGCATAAACACAGCCGTGAAAAGCAGCTAAACCCCATTATAAAAATAAATTACTTTTAAAAACCCGTAAAACAAAGACAGTGAAAGAGAGAGAAATTCTTACAAAATTCGTTCAGAGGCTGTGATGCAACCTGGATTGACCATATCTACACGCACAGCTGGATGAGATATAAGGGTGGACACTCTTGGGGCTGAGAGTTTGGGTGAGCAAACGCAGACCCTTTAAAGTAATACTGCGTGGTACCCATCCCATGGGTCCCAAATCTCCAGGTTCAAGGGCATCTTCCTACATCGAAAACATGCATGAGAAACTCAGAAGATGGTACACCGTGTGATTTTGAAAGGTTTCTAAAACACACCCCATTTCTCATCTCCTTGTGCTCGGGTTCACCTTTCCAGCTACTTTACTAGCAATCAACTTACTTGGAGAATCAGCACCTTTAACCTCCTGTTCCCTACAGGTTGCAATTTGTCCTGAGGATGAACGGGAAGAGGGGCAACCAATGAGAGACTAGATCTAGGTGTTGGGACAGGCACAGGTCACTCTATTTTCCCATCAGGAAGAAGAATTAACCACAGGCTCAGCCTGCCGCCCAGAAGCAGAATAGGGCCTGAGGCAATCCCGCGCTTTTGCGGCCAGCTCCCAAAAAAGCGAGTTGAAAAATGGAGCTCAGGGACACTGCAATTCACAAACCCGCAGAGTTATAAATGATAACTCTCATCCACAGATATATTGAGGGAAGGCAACGAAGAGGATTTGAAAGCAAGGCAGAATTGCAGGAAACAGATTTCAGGAGGTAGATTCGAATCGCCTGTAAAGCACATGAAAAGCGGCAAAACGTCGACAATGATGCCCTTGGCCAAAAAGGGCGTATGCGTTTTTTCCTGAATATATTCAGGAAAAAACGCATACGCCCTTTTTGGCCAACCAAGCAACCTGGAAAGGCAAATCAGCGCTACAAAGAAGTCTCGCTTCCCATCGGTCAAAAGGGCAATGCTGCAAAAAGTGTCAAAACCAGAAATGCAGGACAGGCCATGGAGAAATGGCAGCCTTGCTACGCTGATGGGCGGGATGTAAGTTGCCAACAGCCACTCTGGAGAAGTGTACGGTGTGTCCTGAAACATCGAAAAAACACAGCTTAGGGAGCATAGGGCACGTCCACTCATGGGCGTATAAATTGGGAAAACTAAAAATCAGCAAGACACAGGCACCCCAAAGTTTAGGGCTGCTCTGTTGACAACAACCTCCACTTCATGACACCTTAAATATCCCAGGAAAGAGAAAAATGGATAAAGAAGTTGTGGTCCTTATGTACAATGGAATATCACTCAGACATGAAATCAATGTCATAAGGCTAGTAGAAGCAAGATGAGTGGACTTAGGTACGACGATTCTAAGTGAAATAAGTCACACAGAAAAAGACACTTATCATAAGCTATCACTTATAGAGGGAATGTAAAAACCGCTACACTTGAACTGAATTACAGAACAGAACAGAATCACACGTTTAGAAAACACACTATGGCTGCTTAACGGGAAAGGTGAGGTGGGGTGATGCATAAAACAAGGGGTTCAAATTCGCTCAGATACCGTTCCATACACCCAATATGTAATAGACAAGACCTACTCCTTGCTCAGTGAACTGGACTCAACACCCCCTATTCACCGCACAAGAATATATGTGACTAGTAAGAATCTTAAAACCTATGTATTGATATCTGTCTGGAAGTGAGTCAAGTGGGTGTAAAGCCGCATAAACACAGCCGTGAAAAGCAGCTAAACCCCATTATAAAAATAAATTACTTTTAAAAACCCGTAAAAAAAGACAGTGAAAGAGAGAGAAATTCTTACAAAATTCGTTCAGGGGCTGTGAAGCAACCTGGATTGACCATATCTAGACCCACAGCTGGATGAGACATAAGGGTGGACACTCTTGGGGCTGAGAGGTTGGGTGAGGTTGGGTGAGCAAACGCAGACCCTTTAAAGTAATACTGCATGGTACCCATCCCATGGGTCCCAAATCTCCAGGTTCAAGGGCATCTTCCTACATCGAAAACTTGCATGAGGAACCCAGAAGAAGGTACACCGTGTGATTTTGAAAGGTTTCTAAAACGCACCTCATTTCTCATCTCCTTGTGCTCGGGTTCGCCATTCCAGCTACTTCACTAGCAATCTCCCTACTTGGAGAATCAGCACCTTTAACCTCCTGTTCTGTACAGGTTGCAATTTGTCCTGAGGATGAACGGGAAGAGGGGAAACCAATGAGAGAATAGATCTAGGTGTTGGGACAGGCACAGGTCACTCTATTTTCCCATCAGGAAGAAGAATTAACCACAGGCTCAGCCTGCCGCCGGGAACCAGAATAGGGCCTGAGGCAATCACGTGCTTTTGCGGCCAGCTCCCAAAAAAGACAGTTGAAAAATGGAGCGCAGGGGGACTGCCATTCAGAAACCTGCTGAGTTATAAATGATAACTCTCGTCCACAAATATATTGAGGGAAGGCAACGAAGAGGATTTGAAAGCAAGGCAGAATTGGAGGAAACAGGTTTCAGGAGGTAGATTCGAATCGCCTTTAAAGCACATGAAAAGCGGCAAAACGTCGACAATGATGCCCTTGGCCAAAAAGGGCGTATGCGTTTTTTCCTGAATATATTCAGGAAAAAACGCATACGCCCTTTTTGGCCAACCAAGCAACCTGGAAAGGCAAATCAGTGCTACAAAGATGTCTCGCTTCCCATCGGTCAAAAGGGTCATGCTGCAAAAAGTGTCAAAACCAGAAATGCAGGACAGGCCATGGAGAAATGGCAGCCTTGCTACGCTGATGGGCGGGATGTTAATTGCCAACAGCCACTCTGGAGAAGTGTACGGTGTGTCCTGAAACATCGAAAAAACACAGCTTAGGGAGCTTAGGGCACGTCCACTCATGGGCGTATAAATTGGGAAAACTAAAAATCAGCAAGACACAGGCACCCCAAAGTTTAGGGCTGCTCTGTTGACAAGAACCTCCACTTCATGACAACTTAAATATCCCAGGAAAGAGAAAAATGGATAAAAAAGTTGTGGTCCTTATGTACAATGGAATATCACTCAGACATGAAATCAATGTCATAAGGCTAGTAGAAGCAAGATGAGTGGACTTAGGTACGACGATTCTAAGTGAAATAAGTCACACAGAAAAAGACACTTATCATAAGCTATCACTTATAGAGGGAATGTAAAAACCGCTACACTTGAACTGAATTACAAAACAGAACAGAGTCACACGTTTAGAAAACACACTATGGCTGCTTAACGGGAAAGGTGAGGTGGGGTGATGCATAAAACAAGGGTTTCAAATTCGCTCAGATACCGTTCCATACACCCAATATGTAATAGACAAGACCTACTCCTTGCTCAGTGAACTGGACTCAACAACCCCTATTCACCGCACAAGAATATATCTGACTAGTAAGAATCTTAAAACCTATGTATTGATATCTGTCTGGAAGTGAGTCAAGTGGGTGTAAATCCGCATAAACACAGCCGTGAAAAGCAGCTAAACCCCATTATAAAAATAAATTACTTTTAAAAACCCGTAAAACAAAGACAGTGAAAGAGAGAGAAATTCTTACAAAATTCGTTCAGAGGCTGTGATGCAACCTGGATTGACCGTATCTACACGCACAGCTGGATGAGACATAAGGGTGGACACTCTTGGGGCTGAAAGGTTTGGTTAGGTTGGGTGAGCAAACGCAGACCCTTTAAAGTAATACTGCGTGGTACTCATCCCATGGGTCCCAAGTCTCCAGGTTCAAGGGCATCTTCCTACATCGAAAACATGCATGAGAAACTCAGAAGATGGTACACCGTGTGACTTTGAAAGGTTCCTAAAACGCACCTAATTTCTCATCTCCTTGTGCTCGGGTTCGCCATTCCAGCTACTTTACTAGCAATCTCCCTACTTGGATAATCAGCACCTTTAACCTCCTGTTCCCTACAGGTTGCAATTTGTCCTGAGGATGAACGGGAAGAGGGGTAACCAATGAGAGACTAGATCTAGGTGTTGGGACAGGCACAGGTCACTCTATTTTCCCATCAGGAAGAAGAATTAACCACAGGCTCAGCCTGCTGCCAGGAACCAGAATAAGGCCTGAGGCAATCCCGTGATTTTGCGGCCAGCTCTCAAAAAAGACAGTTGAAAAATGGAGCTCAGGGACACTGCAATTCACAAACCCGCAGAGTTATAAGTGATAACTCTCATCCACAGATATATTGAGGGAAGGCAACGAAGAGGATTTGAAAGCAAGGCAGAATTGCAGGAAACAGATTTCAGGAGGTAGATTCGAATCGCCTTTAAGGCACATGAAAAGCGGCAAAACGTCGACAATGATGCCCTTGGCCAAAAAGGGCGTATGCGTTTTTTCCTGAATATATTCAGGAAAAAACGCATACGCCCTTTTTGGCCAACCAAGCAACCTGGAAAGGCAAATCAGTGCTACAAAGAAGTCTCGCTTCCCATCGGTCAAAAGGGTCATGCTGCAAAAAGTGTCAAAACCAGAAATGCAGGACAGGCCATGGAGAAATGGCAGCCTTGCTACGCTGATGGGCGGGATGTTAATTGCCAACAGCCACTCTGGAGAAGTGTACGGTGTGTCCTGAAACATCGAAAAAACACAGCTTAGGGAGCATAGGGCACGTCCACTCATGGGCGTATAAATTGGGAAAACTAAAAATCAGCAAGACAAAGGCACCCCAAAATTTAGGGCTGCTCTGTTGACAACAACCTCCACTTCATGACAACTTAAATATCCCAGGAAAGAGAAAAATGGATAAAGAAGTTGTGGTCCTTATGTACAATGGAATATCACTCAGACATGAAATCAATGTCATAAGGCTAGTAGAAGCAAGATGAGTGGACTTAGGTACGACGATTCTAAGTGAAATAAGTCACACAGAAAAAGACACTTATCATAAGCTATCACTTATAGAGGGAATGTAAAAACCGCTACACTTGAACTGAATTACAAAACAGAACAGAGTCACACGTTTAGAAAACACACTATGGCTGCTTAACGGGAAAGGTGAGGTGGGGTGATGCATAAAACAAGGGTTTCAAATTCGCTCAGATACCGTTCCATACACCCAATATGTAATAGACAAGACCTACTCCTTGCTCAGTGAACTGGACTCAACAACCCCTATTCACCGCACAAGAATATATGTGACTAGTAAGAATCTTAAAACCTATGTATTGATATCTGTCTGGAAGTGAGTCAAGTGGGTGTAAAGCCGCATAAACACAGCCGTGAAAAGCAGCTAAACCCCATTATAAAAATAAATTAGTTTTAAAAACCCATGAAACAAAGACAGTGAAAGAGACAGAAATTCTTACAAAAATCATTCAGTGGCTGTGACGCAACCTGGATTGACCATATCTAGACCCACAGCTGGATGAGACATAAGGGTGGACATTCTTGGGGCTGAGAGGTTTGGTGAGGTTGGGTGAGCCAACGCAGACCCTTTAAAGTAATACTGCGTGGTACCCATCCCATGGGTCCCAAGTCTCCAGGTTCAAGGGCATCTTCCTACATCGAAAACATGCATGAGAAACTCAGAAGATGGTACACCGTGTGATTTTGAAAGGTTTCTAAAACACACCCCATTTCTCATCTCCTTGTGCTCGGGTTCACCTTTCCAGCTACTTTACTAGCAATCAACTTACTTGGAGAATCAGCACCTTTAACCTCCTGTTCCCTACAGGTTGCAATTTGTCCTGAGGATGAACGGGAAGAGGGGCAACCAATGAGAGACTAGATCTAGGTGTTGGGACAGGCACAGGTCACTCTATTTTCCCATCAGGAAGAAGAATTAACCACAGGCTCAGCCTGCCGCCCAGAAGCAGAATAGGGCCTGAGGCAATCCCGCGCTTTTGCGGCCAGCTCCCAAAAAAGCGAGTTGAAAAATGGAGCTCAGGGACACTGCAATTCACAAACCCGCAGAGTTATAAATGATAACTCTCATCCACAGATATATTGAGGGAAGGCAACGAAGAGGATTTGAAAGCAAGGCAGAATTGCAGGAAACAGATTTCAGGAGGTAGATTCGAATCGCCTGTAAAGCACATGAAAAGCGGCAAAACGTCGACAATGATGCCCTTGGCCAAAAAGGGCGTATGCGTTTTTTCCTGAATATATTCAGGAAAAAACGCATACGCCCTTTTTGGCCAACCAAGCAACCTGGAAAGGCAAATCAGCGCTACAAAGAAGTCTCGCTTCCCATCGGTCAAAAGGGCAATGCTGCAAAAAGTGTCAAAACCAGAAATGCAGGACAGGCCATGGAGAAATGGCAGCCTTGCTACGCTGATGGGCGGGATGTAAGTTGCCAACAGCCACTCTGGAGAAGTGTACGGTGTGTCCTGAAACATCGAAAAAACACAGCTTAGGGAGCATAGGGCACGTCCACTCATGGGCGTATAAATTGGGAAAACTAAAAATCAGCAAGACACAGGCACCCCAAAGTTTAGGGCTGCTCTGTTGACAACAACCTCCACTTCATGACACCTTAAATATCCCAGGAAAGAGAAAAATGGATAAAGAAGTTGTGGTCCTTATGTACAATGGAATATCACTCAGACATGAAATCAATGTCATAAGGCTAGTAGAAGCAAGATGAGTGGACTTAGGTACGACGATTCTAAGTGAAATAAGTCACACAGAAAAAGACACTTATCATAAGCTATCACTTATAGAGGGAATGTAAAAACCGCTACACTTGAACTGAATTACAGAACAGAACAGAATCACACGTTTAGAAAACACACTATGGCTGCTTAACGGGAAAGGTGAGGTGGGGTGATGCATAAAACAAGGGGTTCAAATTCGCTCAGATACCGTTCCATACACCCAATATGTAATAGACAAGACCTACTCCTTGCTCAGTGAACTGGACTCAACACCCCCTATTCACCGCACAAGAATATATGTGACTAGTAAGAATCTTAAAACCTATGTATTGATATCTGTCTGGAAGTGAGTCAAGTGGGTGTAAAGCCGCATAAACACAGCCGTGAAAAGCAGCTAAACCCCATTATAAAAATAAATTACTTTTAAAAACCCGTAAAAAAAGACAGTGAAAGAGAGAGAAATTCTTACAAAATTCGTTCAGGGGCTGTGAAGCAACCTGGATTGACCATATCTAGACCCACAGCTGGATGAGACATAAGGGTGGACACTCTTGGGGCTGAGAGGTTGGGTGAGGTTGGGTGAGCAAACGCAGACCCTTTAAAGTAATACTGCATGGTACCCATCCCATGGGTCCCAAATCTCCAGGTTCAAGGGCATCTTCCTACATCGAAAACTTGCATGAGGAACCCAGAAGAAGGTACACCGTGTGATTTTGAAAGGTTTCTAAAACGCACCTCATTTCTCATCTCCTTGTGCTCGGGTTCGCCATTCCAGCTACTTCACTAGCAATCTCCCTACTTGGAGAATCAGCACCTTTAACCTCCTGTTCTGTACAGGTTGCAATTTGTCCTGAGGATGAACGGGAAGAGGGGAAACCAATGAGAGACTAGATCTAGGTGTTGGGACAGGCACAGGTCACTCTATTTTCCCATCAGGAAGAAGAATTAACCACAGGCTCAGCCTGCCGCCGGGAACCAGAATAGGGCCTGAGGCAATCACGTGCTTTTGCGGCCAGCTCCCAAAAAAGACAGTTGAAAAATGGAGCGCAGGGGGACTGCCATTCAGAAACCTGCTGAGTTATAAATGATAACTCTCGTCCACAAATATATTGAGGGAAGGCAACGAAGAGGATTTGAAAGCAAGGCAGAATTGGAGGAAACAGGTTTCAGGAGGTAGATTCGAATCGCCTTTAAAGCACATGAAAAGCGGCAAAACGTCGACAATGATGCCCTTGGCCAAAAAGGGCGTATGCGTTTTTTCCTGAATATATTCAGGAAAAAACGCATACGCCCTTTTTGCCCAACCAAGCAACCTGGAAAGGCAAATCAGTGCTACAAAGAAGTCTCGCTTCCCATCGGTCAAAAGGGTCATGCTGCAAAAAGTGTCAAAACCAGAAATGCATGACAGGCCATGGAGAAATGGCAGCCTTGCTACGCTGATGGCCGGGATGTTAATTGCCAACAGCCACTCTGGAGAAGTGTACAGTGTGTCCTGAAACATCGAAAAAACACAGCTTAGGGAGCATAGGGCACGTCCACTCATGGGCGTATAAATTGGGAAAACTAAAAATCAGCAAGACACAGGCACCCCAAAGTTTAGGGCTGCTCTGTTGACAAGAACCTCCACTTCATGACACCTTAAATATCCCAGGAAAGAGAAAAATGGATAAAGAAGTTGTGGTCCTTATGTACAATGCAATATCACTCAGACATGAAATCAATGTCATAAGGCTAGTAGAAGCAAGATGAGTGGACTTAGGTACGACGAATCTAAGTGAAATATGTCACACAGAAAAAGACACTTATCATAAGCTATCACTTATAGAGGGAATGTAAAAACCGCTACACTTGAACTGAATTACAAAACAGAACAGAGTCACACGTTTAGAAAACACACTATGGCTGCTTAACGGGAAAGGTGAGGTGGGGTGATGCATAAAACAAGGGGTTCAAATTTGCTCAGATACCGTTCCATACACCCAATATGTAATAGACAAGACCTACTCCTTGCTCCGTGAACTGGACTCAACACCCCCTATTCACCGCACAAGAATATATGTGACTAGTAACAATCTTAAAACCTATGTATTGATATCTGTCTGGAAGTGAGTCAAGTGGGTGTAAATCCGCATAAACACAGCCGTGAAAAGCAGCTAAACCCCATTATAAAAATAAATTACTTTTAAAAACCCGTAAAACAAAGACAGTGAAAGAGAGAGAAATTCTTACAAAATTCGTTCAGTGGCTGTGATGCCACCTGGATTGACCATATCTAGACCCACAGCTGGATGAGACATAAGGGTGGACACTCTTGGGGCTGAGAGGATGGGTGAGCAAACGCAGACCCTTTAAAGTAATACTGCGTGATACCCATCCCATGGGTCCCAAATCTCCAGGTTCAAGGGCATCTTCCTACATCGAAAACATGCATGAGAAACTCAGAAGATGGTACACCGTGTGATTTTGAAAGGTTTCTAAAACACACCCCATTTCTCATCTCCTTGTGCTCGGGTTCGCCTTTCCAGCTACTTTACTAGCAATCAACTTACTTGGAGAATCAGCACCTTTAACCTCCTGTTCCCTACAGGTTGCAATTTGTCCTGAGGATGAACGGGAAGAGGGGCAACCAATGAGAGACTAGATCTAGGTGTTGGGACAGGCACAGGTCACTCTATTTTCCCATCAGGAAGAAGAATTAATCACAGGCTCAGCCTGCCGCCCAGAAGCACAATAGGGCCTGAGGCAATCCCGCGCTTTTGCGGCCAGCTCCCAAAAAAGCGAGTTGAAAAATGGAGCTCAGGGACACTGCAATTCACAAACCCGCAGAGTTATAAATGATAACTCTCATCCACAGATATATTGAGGGAAGGCAACGAAGAGGATTTGAAAGCAAGGCAGAATTGCAGGAAACAGATTTCAGGAGGTAGATTCGAATCGCCTGTAAAGCACATGAAAAGCGGCAAAACGTCGACAATGATGCCCTTGGCCAAAAAGGGCGTATGCGTTTTTTCCTGAATATATTCAGGAAAAAACGCATACGCCCTTTTTGGCCAACCAAGCAACCTGGAAAGGCAAATCAGCGCTACAAAGAAGTCTCGCTTCCCATCGGTCAAAAGGGCAATGCTGCAAAAAGTGTCAAAACCAGAAATGCAGGACAGGCCATGGAGAAATGGCAGCCTTGCTACGCTGATGGGCGGGATGTAAGTTGCCAACAGCCACTCTGGAGAAGTGTACGGTGTGTCCTGAAACATCGAAAAAACACAGCTTAGGGAGCATAGGGCACGTCCACTCATGGGCGTATAAATTGGGAAAACTAAAAATCAGCAAGACACAGGCACCCCAAAGTTTAGGGCTGCTCTGTTGACAACAACCTCCACTTCATGACACCTTAAATATCCCAGGAAAGAGAAAAATGGATAAAGAAGTTGTGGTCCTTATGTACAATGGAATATCACTCAGACATGAAATCAATGTCATAAGGCTAGTAGAAGCAAGATGAGTGGACTTAGGTACGACGATTCTAAGTGAAATAAGTCACACAGAAAAAGACACTTATCATAAGCTATCACTTATAGAGGGAATGTAAAAACCGCTACACTTGAACTGAATTACAAAACAGAACAGAGTCACACGTTTAGAAAACACACTATGGCTGCTTAACGGGAAAGGTGAGGTGGGGTGATGCATAAAACAAGGGTTTCAAATTCGCTCAGATACCGTTCCATACACCCAATATGTAATAGACAAGACCTACTCCTTGCTCAGTGAACTGGACTCAACAACCCCTATTCACCGCACAAGAATATATGTGACTAGTAAGAATCTTAAAACCTATGTATTGATATCTGTCTGGAAGTGAGTCAAGTGGGTGTAAAGCCGCATAAACACAGCCGTGAAAAGCAGCTAAACCCCATTATAAAAATAAATTACTTTTAAAAACCCGTAAAACAAAGACAGTGAAAGAGAGAGAAATTCTTACAAAATTCGTTCAGAGGCTGTGATGCAACCTGGATTGACCATATCTACACGCACAGCTGGATGAGATATAAGGGTGGACACTCTTGGGGCTGAGAGTTTGGGTGAGCAAACGCAGACCCTTTAAAGTAATACTGCGTGGTACCCATCCCATGGGTCCCAAATCTCCAGGTTCAAGGGCATCTTCCTACATCGAAAACATGCATGAGAAACTCAGAAGATGGTACACCGTGTGATTTTGAAAGGTTTCTAAAACACACCCCATTTCTCATCTCCTTGTGCTCGGGTTCACCTTTCCAGCTACTTTACTAGCAATCAACTTACTTGGAGAATCAGCACCTTTAACCTCCTGTTCCCTACAGGTTGCAATTTGTCCTGAGGATGAACGGGAAGAGGGGCAACCAATGAGAGACTAGATCTAGGTGTTGGGACAGGCACAGGTCACTCTATTTTCCCATCAGGAAGAAGAATTAACCACAGGCTCAGCCTGCCGCCCAGAAGCAGAATAGGGCCTGAGGCAATCCCGCGCTTTTGCGGCCAGCTCCCAAAAAAGCGAGTTGAAAAATGGAGCTCAGGGACACTGCAATTCACAAACCCGCAGAGTTATAAATGATAACTCTCATCCACAGATATATTGAGGGAAGGCAACGAAGAGGATTTGAAAGCAAGGCAGAATTGCAGGAAACAGATTTCAGGAGGTAGATTCGAATCGCCTGTAAAGCACATGAAAAGCGGCAAAACGTCGACAATGATGCCCTTGGCCAAAAAGGGCGTATGCGTTTTTTCCTGAATATATTCAGGAAAAAACGCATACGCCCTTTTTGGCCAACCAAGCAACCTGGAAAGGCAAATCAGCGCTACAAAGAAGTCTCGCTTCCCATCGGTCAAAAGGGCAATGCTGCAAAAAGTGTCAAAACCAGAAATGCAGGACAGGCCATGGAGAAATGGCAGCCTTGCTACGCTGATGGGCGGGATGTAAGTTGCCAACAGCCACTCTGGAGAAGTGTACGGTGTGTCCTGAAACATCGAAAAAACACAGCTTAGGGAGCATAGGGCACGTCCACTCATGGGCGTATAAATTGGGAAAACTAAAAATCAGCAAGACACAGGCACCCCAAAGTTTAGGGCTGCTCTGTTGACAACAACCTCCACTTCATGACACCTTAAATATCCCAGGAAAGAGAAAAATGGATAAAGAAGTTGTGGTCCTTATGTACAATGGAATATCACTCAGACATGAAATCAATGTCATAAGGCTAGTAGAAGCAAGATGAGTGGACTTAGGTACGACGATTCTAAGTGAAATAAGTCACACAGAAAAAGACACTTATCATAAGCTATCACTTATAGAGGGAATGTAAAAACCGCTACACTTGAACTGAATTACAGAACAGAACAGAATCACACGTTTAGAAAACACACTATGGCTGCTTAACGGGAAAGGTGAGGTGGGGTGATGCATAAAACAAGGGGTTCAAATTCGCTCAGATACCGTTCCATACACCCAATATGTAATAGACAAGACCTACTCCTTGCTCAGTGAACTGGACTCAACACCCCCTATTCACCGCACAAGAATATATGTGACTAGTAAGAATCTTAAAACCTATGTATTGATATCTGTCTGGAAGTGAGTCAAGTGGGTGTAAAGCCGCATAAACACAGCCGTGAAAAGCAGCTAAACCCCATTATAAAAATAAATTACTTTTAAAAACCCGTAAAAAAAGACAGTGAAAGAGAGAGAAATTCTTACAAAATTCGTTCAGGGGCTGTGAAGCAACCTGGATTGACCATATCTAGACCCACAGCTGGATGAGACATAAGGGTGGACACTCTTGGGGCTGAGAGGTTGGGTGAGGTTGGGTGAGCAAACGCAGACCCTTTAAAGTAATACTGCATGGTACCCATCCCATGGGTCCCAAATCTCCAGGTTCAAGGGCATCTTCCTACATCGAAAACTTGCATGAGGAACCCAGAAGAAGGTACACCGTGTGATTTTGAAAGGTTTCTAAAACGCACCTCATTTCTCATCTCCTTGTGCTCGGGTTCGCCATTCCAGCTACTTCACTAGCAATCTCCCTACTTGGAGAATCAGCACCTTTAACCTCCTGTTCTGTACAGGTTGCAATTTGTCCTGAGGATGAACGGGAAGAGGGGAAACCAATGAGAGAATAGATCTAGGTGTTGGGACAGGCACAGGTCACTCTATTTTCCCATCAGGAAGAAGAATTAACCACAGGCTCAGCCTGCCGCCGGGAACCAGAATAGGGCCTGAGGCAATCACGTGCTTTTGCGGCCAGCTCCCAAAAAAGACAGTTGAAAAATGGAGCGCAGGGGGACTGCCATTCAGAAACCTGCTGAGTTATAAATGATAACTCTCGTCCACAAATATATTGAGGGAAGGCAACGAAGAGGATTTGAAAGCAAGGCAGAATTGGAGGAAACAGGTTTCAGGAGGTAGATTCGAATCGCCTTTAAAGCACATGAAAAGCGGCAAAACGTCGACAATGATGCCCTTGGCCAAAAAGGGCGTATGCGTTTTTTCCTGAATATATTCAGGAAAAAACGCATACGCCCTTTTTGCCCAACCAAGCAACCTGGAAAGGCAAATCAGTGCTACAAAGAAGTCTCGCTTCCCATCGGTCAAAAGGGTCATGCTGCAAAAAGTGTCAAAACCAGAAATGCATGACAGGCCATGGAGAAATGGCAGCCTTGCTACGCTGATGGCCGGGATGTTAATTGCCAACAGCCACTCTGGAGAAGTGTACAGTGTGTCCTGAAACATCGAAAAAACACAGCTTAGGGAGCATAGGGCACGTCCACTCATGGGCGTATAAATTGGGAAAACTAAAAATCAGCAAGACACAGGCACCCCAAAGTTTAGGGCTGCTCTGTTGACAAGAACCTCCACTTCATGACACCTTAAATATCCCAGGAAAGAGAAAAATGGATAAAGAAGTTGTGGTCCTTATGTACAATGCAATATCACTCAGACATGAAATCAATGTCATAAGGCTAGTAGAAGCAAGATGAGTGGACTTAGGTACGACGAATCTAAGTGAAATATGTCACACAGAAAAAGACACTTATCATAAGCTATCACTTATAGAGGGAATGTAAAAACCGCTACACTTGAACTGAATTACAAAACAGAACAGAGTCACACGTTTAGAAAACACACTATGGCTGCTTAACGGGAAAGGTGAGGTGGGGTGATGCATAAAACAAGGGGTTCAAATTTGCTCAGATACCGTTCCATACACCCAATATGTAATAGACAAGACCTACTCCTTGCTCCGTGAACTGGACTCAACACCCCCTATTCACCGCACAAGAATATATGTGACTAGTAACAATCTTAAAACCTATGTATTGATATCTGTCTGGAAGTGAGTCAAGTGGGTGTAAATCCGCATAAACACAGCCGTGAAAAGCAGCTAAACCCCATTATAAAAATAAATTACTTTTAAAAACCCGTAAAACAAAGACAGTGAAAGAGAGAGAAATTCTTACAAAATTCGTTCAGTGGCTGTGATGCCACCTGGATTGACCATATCTAGACCCACAGCTGGATGAGACATAAGGGTGGACACTCTTGGGGCTGAGAGGATGGGTGAGCAAACGCAGACCCTTTAAAGTAATACTGCGTGATACCCATCCCATGGGTCCCAAATCTCCAGGTTCAAGGGCATCTTCCTACATCGAAAACATGCATGAGAAACTCAGAAGATGGTACACCGTGTGATTTTGAAAGGTTTCTAAAACACACCCCATTTCTCATCTCCTTGTGCTCGGGTTCGCCTTTCCAGCTACTTTACTAGCAATCAACTTACTTGGAGAATCAGCACCTTTAACCTCCTGTTCCCTACAGGTTGCAATTTGTCCTGAGGATGAACGGGAAGAGGGGCAACCAATGAGAGACTAGATCTAGGTGTTGGGACAGGCACAGGTCACTCTATTTTCCCATCAGGAAGAAGAATTAATCACAGGCTCAGCCTGCCGCCCAGAAGCACAATAGGGCCTGAGGCAATCCCGCGCTTTTGCGGCCAGCTCCCAAAAAAGCGAGTTGAAAAATGGAGCTCAGGGACACTGCAATTCACAAACCCGCAGAGTTATAAATGATAACTCTCATCCACAGATATATTGAGGGAAGGCAACGAAGAGGATTTGAAAGCAAGGCAGAATTGCAGGAAACAGATTTCAGGAGGTAGATTCGAATCGCCTGTAAAGCACATGAAAAGCGGCAAAACGTCGACAATGATGCCCTTGGCCAAAAAGGGCGTATGCGTTTTTTCCTGAATATATTCAGGAAAAAACGCATACGCCCTTTTTGGCCAACCAAGCAACCTGGAAAGGCAAATCAGCGCTACAAAGAAGTCTCGCTTCCCATCGGTCAAAAGGGCAATGCTGCAAAAAGTGTCAAAACCAGAAATGCAGGACAGGCCATGGAGAAATGGCAGCCTTGCTACGCTGATGGGCGGGATGTAAGTTGCCAACAGCCACTCTGGAGAAGTGTACGGTGTGTCCTGAAACATCGAAAAAACACAGCTTAGGGAGCATAGGGCACGTCCACTCATGGGCGTATAAATTGGGAAAACTAAAAATCAGCAAGACACAGGCACCCCAAAGTTTAGGGCTGCTCTGTTGACAACAACCTCCACTTCATGACACCTTAAATATCCCAGGAAAGAGAAAAATGGATAAAGAAGTTGTGGTCCTTATGTACAATGGAATATCACTCAGACATGAAATCAATGTCATAAGGCTAGTAGAAGCAAGATGAGTGGACTTAGGTACGACGATTCTAAGTGAAATAAGTCACACAGAAAAAGACACTTATCATAAGCTATCACTTATAGAGGGAATGTAAAAACCGCTACACTTGAACTGAATTACAAAACAGAACAGAGTCACACGTTTAGAAAACACACTATGGCTGCTTAACGGGAAAGGTGAGGTGGGGTGATGCATAAAACAAGGGTTTCAAATTCGCTCAGATACCGTTCCATACACCCAATATGTAATAGACAAGACCTACTCCTTGCTCAGTGAACTGGACTCAACAACCCCTATTCACCGCACAAGAATATATGTGACTAGTAAGAATCTTAAAACCTATGTATTGATATCTGTCTGGAAGTGAGTCAAGTGGGTGTAAAGCCGCATAAACACAGCCATGAAAAGCAGCTAAACCCCATTATAAAAATAAATTACTTTTAAAAACCCGTAAAACAAAGACAGTGAAAGAGAGAGAAATTCTTACAAAATTCGTTCAGAGGCTGTGATGCAACCTGGATTGACCATATCTACACGCACAGCTGGATGAGATATAAGGGTGGACACTCTTGGGGCTGAGAGGTTGGGTGAGCAAACGCAGACCCTTTAAAGTAATACTGCGTGGTACCCATCCCATGGGTCCCAAATCTCCAGGTTCAAGGGCATCTTCCTACATCGAAAACATGCATGAGAAACTCAGAAGATGGTACACCGTGTGATTTTGAAAGGTTTCTAAAACACACCCCATTTCTCATCTCCTTGTGCTCGGGTTCACCTTTCCAGCTACTTTACTAGCAATCAACTTACTTGGAGAATCAGCACCTTTAACCTCCTGTTCCCTACAGGTTGCAATTTGTCCTGAGGATGAACGGGAAGAGGGGCAACCAATGAGAGACTAGATCTAGGTGTTGGGACAGGCACAGGTCACTCTATTTTCCCATCAGGAAGAAGAATTAACCACAGGCTCAGCCTGCCGCCCAGAAGCAGAATAGGGCCTGAGGCAATCCCGCGCTTTTGCGGCCAGCTCCCAAAAAAGCGAGTTGAAAAATGGAGCTCAGGGACACTGCAATTCACAAACCCGCAGAGTTATAAATGATAACTCTCATCCACAGATATATTGAGGGAAGGCAACGAAGAGGATTTGAAAGCAAGGCAGAATTGCAGGAAACAGATTTCAGGAGGTAGATTCGAATCGCCTGTAAAGCACATGAAAAGCGGCAAAACGTCGACAATGATGCCCTTGGCCAAAAAGGGCGTATGCGTTTTTTCCTGAATATATTCAGGAAAAAACGCATACGCCCTTTTTGGCCAACCAAGCAACCTGGAAAGGCAAATCAGCGCTACAAAGAAGTCTCGCTTCCCATCGGTCAAAAGGGCAATGCTGCAAAAAGTGTCAAAACCAGAAATGCAGGACAGGCCATGGAGAAATGGCAGCCTTGCTACGCTGATGGGCGGGATGTAAGTTGCCAACAGCCACTCTGGAGAAGTGTACGGTGTGTCCTGAAACATCGAAAAAACACAGCTTAGGGAGCATAGGGCACGTCCACTCATGGGCGTATAAATTGGGAAAACTAAAAATCAGCAAGACACAGGCACCCCAAAGTTTAGGGCTGCTCTGTTGACAACAACCTCCACTTCATGACACCTTAAATATCCCAGGAAAGAGAAAAATGGATAAAGAAGTTGTGGTCCTTATGTACAATGGAATATCACTCAGACATGAAATCAATGTCATAAGGCTAGTAGAAGCAAGATGAGTGGACTTAGGTACGACGATTCTAAGTGAAATAAGTCACACAGAAAAAGACACTTATCATAAGCTATCACTTATAGAGGGAATGTAAAAACCGCTACACTTGAACTGAATTACAGAACAGAACAGAATCACACGTTTAGAAAACACACTATGGCTGCTTAACGGGAAAGGTGAGGTGGGGTGATGCATAAAACAAGGGGTTCAAATTCGCTCAGATACCGTTCCATACACCCAATATGTAATAGACAAGACCTACTCCTTGCTCAGTGAACTGGACTCAACACCCCCTATTCACCGCACAAGAATATATGTGACTAGTAAGAATCTTAAAACCTATGTATTGATATCTGTCTGGAAGTGAGTCAAGTGGGTGTAAAGCCGCATAAACACAGCCGTGAAAAGCAGCTAAACCCCATTATAAAAATAAATTACTTTTAAAAACCCGTAAAAAAAGACAGTGAAAGAGAGAGAAATTCTTACAAAATTCGTTCAGGGGCTGTGAAGCAACCTGGATTGACCATATCTAGACCCACAGCTGGATGAGACATAAGGGTGGACACTCTTGGGGCTGAGAGGTTGGGTGAGGTTGGGTGAGCAAACGCAGACCCTTTAAAGTAATACTGCATGGTACCCATCCCATGGGTCCCAAATCTCCAGGTTCAAGGGCATCTTCCTACATCGAAAACTTGCATGAGGAACCCAGAAGAAGGTACACCGTGTGATTTTGAAAGGTTTCTAAAACGCACCTCATTTCTCATCTCCTTGTGCTCGGGTTCGCCATTCCAGCTACTTCACTAGCAATCTCCCTACTTGGAGAATCAGCACCTTTAACCTCCTGTTCTGTACAGGTTGCAATTTGTCCTGAGGATGAACGGGAAGAGGGGAAACCAATGAGAGAATAGATCTAGGTTTTGGGACAGGCACAGGTCACTCTATTTTCCCATCAGGAAGAAGAATTAACCACAGGCTCAGCCTGCCGCCGGGAACCAGAATAGGGCCTGAGGCAATCACGTGCTTTTGCGGCCAGCTCCCAAAAAAGACAGTTGAAAAATGGAGCGCAGGGGGACTGCCATTCAGAAACCTGCTGAGTTATAAATGATAACTCTCGTCCACAAATATATTGAGGGAAGGCAACGAAGAGGATTTGAAAGCAAGGCAGAATTGGAGGAAACAGGTTTCAGGAGGTAGATTCGAATCGCCTTTAAAGCACATGAAAAGCGGCAAAACGTCGACAATGATGCCCTTGGCCAAAAAGGGCGTATGCGTTTTTTCCTGAATATATTCAGGAAAAAACGCATACGCCCTTTTTGCCCAACCAAGCAACCTGGAAAGGCAAATCAGTGCTACAAAGTAGTCTCGCTTCCCATCGGTCAAAAGGGTCATGCTGCAAAAAGTGTCAAAACCAGAAATGCATGACAGGCCATGGAGAAATGGCAGCCTTGCTACGCTGATGGCCGGGATGTTAATTGCCAACAGCCACTCTGGAGAAGTGTACAGTGTGTCCTGAAACATCGAAAAAACACAGCTTAGGGAGCATAGGGCACGTCCACTCATGGGCGTATAAATTGGGAAAACTAAAAATCAGCAAGACACAGGCACCCCAAAGTTTAGGGCTGCTCTGTTGACAAGAACCTCCACTTCATGACACCTTAAATATCCCAGGAAAGAGAAAAATGGATAAAGAAGTTGTGGTCCTTATGTACAATGCAATATCACTCAGACATGAAATCAATGTCATAAGGCTAGTAGAAGCAAGATGAGTGGACTTAGGTACGACGAATCTAAGTGAAATATGTCACACAGAAAAAGACACTTATCATAAGCTATCACTTATAGAGGGAATGTAAAAACCGCTACACTTGAACTGAATTACAAAACAGAACAGAGTCACACGTTTAGAAAACACACTATGGCTGCTTAACGGGAAAGGTGAGGTGGGGTGATGCATAAAACAAGGGGTTCAAATTTGCTCAGATACCGTTCCATACACCCAATATGTAATAGACAAGACCTACTCCTTGCTCCGTGAACTGGACTCAACACCCCCTATTCACCGCACAAGAATATATGTGACTAGTAACAATCTTAAAACCTATGTATTGATATCTGTCTGGAAGTGAGTCAAGTGGGTGTAAATCCGCATAAACACAGCCGTGAAAAGCAGCTAAACCCCATTATAAAAATAAATTACTTTTAAAAACCCGTAAAACAAAGACAGTGAAAGAGAGAGAAATTCTTACAAAATTCGTTCAGTGGCTGTGATGCCACCTGGATTGACCATATCTAGACCCACAGCTGGATGAGACATAAGGGTGGACACTCTTGGGGCTGAGAGGATGGGTGAGCAAACGCAGACCCTTTAAAGTAATACTGCGTGATACCCATCCCATGGGTCCCAAATCTCCAGGTTCAAGGGCATCTTCCTACATCGAAAACATGCATGAGAAACTCAGAAGATGGTACACCGTGTGATTTTGAAAGGTTTCTAAAACACACCCCATTTCTCATCTCCTTGTGCTCGGGTTCGCCTTTCCAGCTACTTTACTAGCAATCAACTTACTTGGAGAATCAGCACCTTTAACCTCCTGTTCCCTACAGGTTGCAATTTGTCCTGAGGATGAACGGGAAGAGGGGCAACCAATGAGAGACTAGATCTAGGTGTTGGGACAGGCACAGGTCACTCTATTTTCCCATCAGGAAGAAGAATTAATCACAGGCTCAGCCTGCCGCCCAGAAGCACAATAGGGCCTGAGGCAATCCCGCGCTTTTGCGGCCAGCTCCCAAAAAAGCGAGTTGAAAAATGGAGCTCAGGGACACTGCAATTCACAAACCCGGAGAGTTATAAATGATAACTCTCATCCACAGATATATTGAGGGAAGGCAACGAAGAGGATTTGAAAGCAAGGCAGAATTGCAGGAAACAGATTTCAGGAGGTAGATTCGAATCGCCTGTAAAGCACATGAAAAGCGGCAAAACGTCGACAATGATGCCCTTGGCCAAGAAGGGCGTATGCGTTTTTTCCTGAATATATTCAGGAAAAAACGCATACGCCCTTTTTGGCCAACCAAGCAACCTGGAAATGCAAATCAGCGCTACAAAGAAGTCTCGCTTCCCATCGGTCAAAAGGGCCATGCTGCAAAAAGTGTCAAAACCAGAAATGCAGGACAGGCCATGGAGAAATGGCAGCCTTGCTACGCTGATGGGCGGGATGTAAATTGACAACAGCCACTCTGGAGAAGTGTACGGTGTGTCCTGATCCTGAAACATCGAAAAAACACAGCTTAGTGAGCATAGGGCACGTCCACTCATGGGCGTATAAATTGGGAAAACTAAAAATCAGCAAGACACAGGCACCCGAAAGTTTGGGGCTGCTCTGTTGACAAGAACCTCCACTTCATGACACCTTAAATATCCCAGGAAAGAGAAAAATGGATAAAGAAGTTGTGGTCTTTATGTACAATGCAATATCACTCAGACATGAAATCAATGTCATAAGGCTAGTAGAAGCAAGATGAGTGGACTTAGGTACGACGATTCTAAGTGAAATAAGTCACACAGAAAAAGACACTTATCATAAGCTATCACTTATAGAGGGAATGTAAAAACCGCTACACTTGAACTGAATTACAAAACAGAACAGAGTCACACGTTTAGAAAACACACTATGGCTGCTTAACGGGAAAGGTGAGGTGGGGTGATGCATAAAACAAGGGGTTCAAATTCGCTCAGATACCGTTCCATACACCCAATATGTAATAGACAAGACCTACTCCTTGCTCCGTGAACTGGACTCAACACCCCCTATTCACCGCACAAGAATATATGTGACTAGTAACAATCTTAAAACCTATGTATTGATATCTGTCTGGAAGTGAGTCAAGTGGGTGTAAATCCGCATAAACACAGCCGTGAAAAGCAGCTAAACCCCATTATAAAAATAAATTACTTTTAAAAACCCGTAAAACAAAGACAGTGAAAGAGAGAGAAATTCTTACAAAATTCGTTCAGGGGCTGTGATGCCACCTGGATTGACCATATCTAGACCCACAGCTGGATGAGACATAAGGGTGGACACTCTTGGGGCTGAGAGGTTGGGTGAGCAAACGCAGACCCTTTAAAGTAATACTGCGTGGTACCCATCCCATGGGTCCCAAATCTCCAGGTTCAAGGGCATCTTCCTACATCGAAAACATGCATGAGAAACTCAGAAGATGGTACACCGTGTGATTTTGAAAGGTTTCTAAAACACACCCCATTTCTCATCTCCTTGTGCTCGGGTTCGCCTTTCCAGCTACTTTACTAGCAATCAACTTACTTGGAGAATCAGCACCTTTAACCTCCTGTTCCCTACAGGTTGCAATTTGTCCTGAGGATGAACGGGAAGAGGGGCAACCAATGAGAGACTAGATCTAGGTGTTGGGACAGGCACAGGTCACTCTATTTTCCCATCAGGAAGAAGAATTAATCACAGGCTCAGCCTGCCGCCCAGAAGCACAATAGGGCCTGAGGCAATCCCGCGCTTTTGCGGCCAGCTCCAAAAAGGCGAGTTGAAAAATGGAGCTCAGGGACACTGCAATTCACAAACCCGCAGAGTTATAAATGATAACTCTCATCCACAGATATATTGAGGGAAGGCAACGAAGAGGATTTGAAAGCAAGGCAGAATTCCAGGAAACAGATTTCAGGAGGTAGATTCGAATCGCCTGTAAAGCACATGAAAAGCGGCAAAACGTCGACAATGATGCCCTTGGCCAAGAAGGGCGTATGCGTTTTTTCCTGAATATATTCAGGAAAAAACGCATACGCCCTTTTTGGCCAACCAAGCAACCTGGAAAGGCAAATCAGCGCTACAAAGAAGTCTCGCTTCCCATCGGTCAAAAGGGCCATGCTGCAAAAAGTTTCAAAACCAGAAATGCAGGACAGGCCATGGAGAAATGGCAGCCTTGCTACGCTGATGAGCGGGATGTAAGTTGCCAACAGCCACTCTGGAGAAGTGTACGGTGTGTCCTGAAACATCGAAAAAACACAGCTTAGGGAGCATAGGGCACGTCCACTCATGGGCCTATAAATTGGGAAAACTAAAAATCAGCAAGACACAGGCACCCCAAAGTTTAGGGCTGCTCTGTTGACAAGAACCTCCACTTCATGACACCTTAAATATCCCAGGAAAGAGAAAAATGGATAAAGAAGTTGTGGTCCTTATGTACAATGCAATATCACTCAGACATGAAATCAATGTCATAAGGCTAGTAGAAGCAAGATGAGTGGACTTAGGTACGACGATTCTAAGTGAAATAAGTCACACAGAAAAAGACACTTATCATAAGCTATCACTTATAGAGGGAATGTAAAAACCGCTACACTTGAACTGAATTACAGAACAGAACAGAATCACACGTTTAGAAAACACACTATGGCTGCTTAACGGGAAAGGTGAGGTGGGGTGATGCATAAAACAAGGGGATCAAATTTGCTCAGATACCGTTCCATACACCCAATATGTAATAGACAAGACCTACTCCTTGCTCCGTGAACTGGACTCAACACCCCCTATTCACCGCACAAGAATATATATGACTAGTAACAATCTTAAAACCTATGTATTGATATCTGTCTGAAAGTGAGTCAAGTGGGTGTAAATCCGCATAAACACAGCCGTGAAAAGCAGCTAAACCCCATTATAAAAATAAATTACTTTTAAAAACCCGTAAAACAAAGACAGTGAAAGAGAGAGAAATTCTTACAAAATTCGTTCAGGGGCTGAGATGCAACCTGGATTGACCATATCTAGACCGACAGCTGGATGAGACATAAGGGTGGACACTCTTGGGGCTGAGAGGTTGGGTGAGCAAACGCAGACCCTTTAAAGTAATACTGCGTGGTACCCATCCCATGGGTCCCAAATCTCCAGGTTCAAGGGCATCTTCCTACATCGAAAACATGCATGAGAAACTCAGAAGATGGTACACCGTGTGATTTTGAAAGGTTCCTAAAACGCACCTCATTTCTCATCTGCTTGTGCTCGGGTTCGCCATTCCAGCTACTTTACTAGCAATCTCCCTACTTGGAGAATCAGCACCTTTAACCTCCTGTTCCCTACTGGTTGCAATTTGTCCTGAGGATGAACGGGAAGAGGGGGAACCAATGAGAGACTAGATCTAGGTGTTGGGACAGGCACAGGACACTCTATTTTCCCATCAGGAAGAAGAATTAACCACAGGCTCAGCCTGCTGCCAGGAACCAGAATAGGGCCTGAGGCAATCCCGTGCTTTTGCGGCCAGCTCTCAAAAAAGACAGTTGAAAAATGGAGCTCAGGGACACTGCAATTCACAAACCCGCAGAGTTATAAGTGATAACTCTCATCCACAGATATATTGAGGGAAGGCAACGAAGAGGATTTGAAAGCAAGGCAGAATTGCAGGAAACAGATTTCAGGAGGTAGATTCGAATCGCCTTTAAGGCACATGAAAAGCGGCAAAACGTCGACAATGATGCCCTTGGCCAAAAAGGGCGTATGCGTTTTTTCCTGAATATATTCAGGAAAAAACGCATACGCCCTTTTTGGCCAACCAAGCAACCTGGAAAGGCAAATCAGCGCTACAAAGAAGTCTCGCTTCCCATCGGCTAAAAGGGACATGCTGCAAAAAGTGTCAAAACCAGAAATGCAGGACAGGCCATGGAGAAATGGCAGCCTTGCTACGCTGATGGGCGGGATGTAAATTGCCAACAGCCACTCTGGAGAAGTGTACGCTGTGTCCTGAAACATCGAAAAAACACAGCTTAGGGAGCATAGGGCACGTCCACTCATGGGCGTATAAATTGGGAAAACTAAAAATGAGCAAGACACAGGCACCCCAAAGTTTGGGGCTGCTCTGTTGACAAGAACCTCCACTTCATGACACCTTAAATATCCCAGGAAAGAGAAAAATGGATAAAGAAGTTGTGGTCCTTATGTACAATGCAATATCACTCAGACATGAAATCAATGTCATAAGGCTAGTAGAAGCAAGATGAGTGGACTTAGGTACGACGATTCTAAGTGAAATAAGTCACACAGAAAAAGACACTTATCATAAGCTATCACTTATAGAGGGAATGCAAAAACCGCTACACTTGAACTGAATTACAAAACAGAACAGAGTCACACGTTTAGAAAACACACTATGGCTGCTTAACGGGAAAGGTGAGGTGGGGTGATGCATAAAACAAGGGGTTCAAATTCGCTCAGATACCGTTCCATACACCCAATATGTAATACACAAGACCTACTCCTTGCTCAGTGAACTGGACTCAACACCCCCTATTCACCGCACAAGAATATATATGACTAGTAACAATCTTAAAACCTATGTATTGATATCTGTCTGGAAGTGAGTCAAGTGGGTGTAAATCCGCATAAACACAGCCGTGAAAAGCAGCTAAACCCCATTATAAAAATAAATTACTTTTAAAAACCCGTAAAACAAAGACAGTGAAAGAGAGAGAAATTCTTACAAAATTCGTTCAGGGGCTGAGATGCAACCTGGATTGACCATATCTAGACCGACAGCTGGATGAGACATAAGGGTGGACACTCTTGGAGCTGAGAGGTTGGGTGAGCAAACGCAGACCCTTTAAAGTAATACTGCGTGGTACCCATCCCATGGGTCCCAAATCTCCAGGTTCAAGGGCATCTTCCTACATCGAAAACATGCATGAGAAACTCAGAAGATGGTACACCGTGTGATTTTGAAAGGTTCCTAAAACGCACCTCATTTCTCATCTGCTTGTGCTCGGGTTCGCCATTCCAGCTACTTTACTAGCAATCTCCCTACTTGGAGAATCAGCACCTTTAACCTCCTGTTCCCTACAGGTTGCAATTTGTCCTGAGGATGAACGGGAAGAGGGGGAACCAATGAGAGACTAGATCTAGGTGTTGGGACAGGCACAGGTCACTCTATTTTCCCATCAGGAAGAAGAATTAACCACAGGCTCAGCCTGCTGCCAGGAACCAGAATAGGGCCTGAGGCAATCCCGTGCTTTTGCGGCCAGCTCTCAAAAAAGACAGTTGAAAAATGGAGCTCAGGGACACTGCAATTCACAAACCCGCAGAGTTATAAGTGATAACTCTCATCCACAGATATATTGAGGGAAGGCAACGAAGAGGATTTGAAAGCAAGGCAGAATTGCAGGAAACAGATTTCAGGAGGTAGATTCGAATCGCCTTTAAGGCACATGAAAAGCGGCAAAACGTCGACAATGATGCCCTTGGCCAAAAAGGGCGTATGCGTTTTTTCCTGAATATATTCAGGAAAAAACGCATACGCCCTTTTTGGCCAACCAAGCAACCTGGAAAGGCAAATCAGCGCTACAAAGAAGTCTCGCTTCCCATCGGCTAAAAGGGACATGCTGCAAAAAGTGTCAAAACCAGAAATGCAGGACAGGCCATGGAGAAATGGCAGCCTTGCTACGCTGATGGGCGGGATGTAAATTGCCAACAGCCACTCTGGAGAAGTGTACGGTGTGTCCTGATCCTGAAACATCGAAAACACACAGCTTAGTGAGCATAGGGCACGTCCACTCATGGGCGTATAAATTGGGAAAACTAAAAATCAGCAAGACACAGGCACCCGAAAGTTTGGGGCTGCTCTGTTGACAAGAACCTCCACTTCATGACACCTTAAATATCCCAGGAAAGAGAAAAATGGATAAAGAAGTTGTGGTCCTTATGTACAATGCAATATCACTCAGACATGAAATCAATGTCATAAGGCTAGTAGAAGCAAGATGAGTGGACTTAGGTACGACGATTCTAAGTGAAATAAGTCACACAGAAAAAGACACTTATCATAAGCTATCACTTATAGAGGGAATGTAAAAACCGCTACACTTGAACTGAATTACAAAACAGAACAGAGTCACACGTTTAGAAAACACACTATGGCTGCTTAACGGGAAAGGTGAGGTGGGGTGATGCATAAAACAAGGGGTTCAAATTTGCTCAGATACCGTTCCATACACCCAATATGTAATAGACAAGACCTACTCCTTGCTCCGTGAACTGGACTCAACACCCCCTATTCACCGCACAAGAATATATGTGACTAGTAACAATCTTAAAACCTATGTATTGATATCTGTCTGGAAGTGAGTCAAGTGGGTGTAAATCCGCATAAACACAGCCGTGAAAAGCAGCTAAACCCCATTATAAAAATAAATTACTTTTAAAAACCCGTAAAACAAAGACAGTGAAAGAGAGAGAAATTCTTACAAAATTCGTTCAGGGGCTGTGATGCCACCTGGATTGACCATATCTAGACCCACAGCTGGATGAGACATAAGGGTGGACACTCTTGGGGCTGAGAGGTTGGGTGAGCAAACGCAGACCCTTTAAAGTAATACTGCGTGGTACCCATCCCATGGGTCCCAAATCTCCAGGTTCAAGGGCATCTTCCTACATCGAAAACATGCATGAGAAACTCAGAAGATGGTACACCGTGTGATTTTGAAAGGTTTCTAAAACACACCCCATTTCTCATCTCCTTGTGCTCGGGTTCGCCTTTCCAGCTACTTTACTAGCAATCAACTTACTTGGAGAATCAGCACCTTTAACCTCCTGTTCCCTACAGGTTGCAATTTGTCCTGAGGATGAACGGGAAGAGGGGCAACCAATGAGAGACTAGATCTAGGTGTTGGGACAGGCACAGGTCACTCTATTTTCCCATCAGGAAGAAGAATTAATCACAGGCTCAGCCTGCCGCCCAGAAGCACAATAGGGCCTGAGGCAATCCCGCGCTTTTGCGGCCAGCTCCCAAAAAGGCGAGTTGAAAAATGGAGCTCAGGGACACTGCAATTCACAAACCCGCAGAGTTATAAATGATAACTCTCATCCACAGATATATTGAGGGAAGGCAACGAAGAGGATTTGAAAGCAAGGCAGAATTCCAGGAAACAGATTTCAGGAGGTAGATTCGAATCGCCTGTAAAGCACATGAAAAGCGGCAAAACGTCGACAATGATGCCCTTGGCCAAGAAGGGCGTATGCGTTTTTTCCTGAATATATTCAGGAAAAAACGCATACGCCCTTTTTGGCCAACCAAGCAACCTGGAAAGGCAAATCAGCGCTACAAAGAAGTCTCGCTTCCCATCGGTCAAAAGGGCCATGCTGCAAAAAGTTTCAAAACCAGAAATGCAGGACAGGCCATGGAGAAATGGCAGCCTTGCTACGCTGATGAGCGGGATGTAAGTTGCCAACAGCCACTCTGGAGAAGTGTACGGTGTGTCCTGAAACATCGAAAAAACACAGCTTAGGGAGCATAGGGCACGTCCACTCATGGGCCTATAAATTGGGAAAACTAAAAATCAGCAAGACACAGGCACCCCAAAGTTTAGGGCTGCTCTGTTGACAAGAACCTCCACTTCATGACACCTTAAATATCCCAGGAAAGAGAAAAATGGATAAAGAAGTTGTGGTCCTTATGTACAATGCAATATCACTCAGACATGAAATCAATGTCATAAGGCTAGTAGAAGCAAGATGAGTGGACTTAGGTACGACGATTCTAAGTGAAATAAGTCACACAGAAAAAGACACTTATCATAAGCTATCACTTATAGAGGGAATGTAAAAACCGCTACACTTGAACTGAATTACAGAACAGAACAGAATCACACGTTTAGAAAACACACTATGGCTGCTTAACGGGAAAGGTGAGGTGGGGTGATGCATAAAACAAGGGGATCAAATTTGCTCAGATACCGTTCCATACACCCAATATGTAATAGACAAGACCTACTCCTTGCTCCGTGAACTGGACTCAACACCCCCTATTCACCGCACAAGAATATATATGACTAGTAACAATCTTAAAACCTATGTATTGATATCTGTCTGAAAGTGAGTCAAGTGGGTGTAAATCCGCATAAACACAGCCGTGAAAAGCAGCTAAACCCCATTATAAAAATAAATTACTTTTAAAAACCCGTAAAACAAAGACAGTGAAAGAGAGAGAAATTCTTACAAAATTCGTTCAGGGGCTGAGATGCAACCTGGATTGACCATATCTAGACCGACAGCTGGATGAGACATAAGGGTGGACACTCTTGGGGCTGAGAGGTTGGGTGAGCAAACGCAGACCCTTTAAAGTAATACTGCGTGGTACCCATCCCATGGGTCCCAAATCTCCAGGTTCAAGGGCATCTTCCTACATCGAAAACATGCATGAGAAACTCAGAAGATGGTACACCGTGTGATTTTGAAAGGTTCCTAAAACGCACCTCATTTCTCATCTGCTTGTGCTCGGGTTCGCCATTCCAGCTACTTTACTAGCAATCTCCCTACTTGGAGAATCAGCACCTTTAACCTCCTGTTCCCTACAGGTTGCAATTTGTCCTGAGGATGAACGGGAAGAGGGGGAACCAATGAGAGACTAGATCTAGGTGTTGGGACAGGCACAGGACACTCTATTTTCCCATCAGGAAGAAGAATTAACCACAGGCTCAGCCTGCTGCCAGGAACCAGAATAGGGCCTGAGGCAATCCCGTGCTTTTGCGGCCAGCTCTCAAAAAAGACAGTTGAAAAATGGAGCTCAGGGACACTGCAATTCACAAACCCGCAGAGTTATAAGTGATAACTCTCATCCACAGATATATTGAGGGAAGGCAACGAAGAGGATTTGAAAGCAAGGCAGAATTGCAGGAAACAGATTTCAGGAGGTAGATTCGAATCGCCTTTAAGGCACATGAAAAGCGGCAAAACGTCGACAATGATGCCCTTGGCCAAAAAGGGCGTATGCGTTTTTTCCTGAATATATTCAGGAAAAAACGCATACGCCCTTTTTGGCCAACCAAGCAACCTGGAAAGGCAAATCAGCGCTACAAAGAAGTCTCGCTTCCCATCGGCTAAAAGGGACATGCTGCAAAAAGTGTCAAAACCAGAAATGCAGGACAGGCCATGGAGAAATGGCAGCCTTGCTACGCTGATGGGCGGGATGTAAATTGCCAACAGCCACTCTGGAGAAGTGTACGCTGTGTCCTGAAACATCGAAAAAACACAGCTTAGGGAGCATAGGGCACGTCCACTCATGGGCGTATAAATTGGGAAAACTAAAAATGAGCAAGACACAGGCACCCCAAAGTTTGGGGCTGCTCTGTTGACAAGAACCTCCACTTCATGACACCTTAAATATCCCAGGAAAGAGAAAAATGGATAAAAAAGTTGTGGTCCTTATGTACAATGGAATATCACTCAGACATAAAATCAATGTCATAAGGCTAGTAGAAGCAAGATGAGTGGACTTAGGTACGACGATTCTAAGTGAAATAAGTCACACAGAAAAAGACACTTATCATAAGCTATCACTTATAGAGGGAATGCAAAAACCGCTACACTTGAACTGAATTACAAAACAGAACAGAGTCACACGTTTAGAAACACACTATGGCTGCTTAACGGGAAAGGTGAGGTGGGGTGATGCATAAAACAAGGGGTTCAAATTCGCTCAGATACCGTTCCATACACCCAATATGTAATACACAAGACCTACTCCTTGCAAAGTGAACTGGACTCAACACCCCCTATTCACCGCACAAGAATATATATGACTAGTAACAATCTTAAAACCTATGTATTGATATCTGTCTGGAAGTGAGTCAAGTGGGTGTAAATCCGCATAAACACAGCCGTGAAAAGCAGCTAAACCCCAGTATAAAAATAAATTACTTTTAAAAACCCGTAAAACAAAGACAGTGAAAGAGAGAGAAATTCTTACAAAATTCGTTCAGGGGCTGAGATGCAACCTGGATTGACCATATCTAGACCGACAGCTGGATGAGACATAAGGGTGGACACTCTTGGAGCTGAGAGGTTGGGTGAGCAAACGCAGACCCTTTAAAGTAATACTGCGTGGTACCCATCCCATGGGTCCCAAATCTCCAGGTTCAAGGGCATCTTCCTACATCGAAAACATGCATGAGAAACTCAGAAGATGGTACACCGTGTGATTTTGAAAGGTTCCTAAAACGCACCTCATTTCTCATCTCCTTGTGCTCGGGTTCGCCATTCCAGCTACTTTACTAGCAATCTCCCTACTTGGAGAATCAGCACCTTTAACCTCCTGTTCCCTACAGGTTGCAATTTGTCCTGAGGATGAACGGGAAGAGGGGGAACCAATGAGAGACTAGATCTAGGTGTTGGGACAGGCACAGGTCACTCTATTTTCCCATCAGGAAGAAGAATTAACCACAGGCTCAGCCTGCTGCCAGGAACCAGAATAGGGCCTGAGGCAATCCCGTGCTTTTGCGGCCAGCTCTCAAAAAAGACAGTTGAAAAATGGAGCTCAGGGACACTGCAATTCACAAACCCGCAGAGTTATAAGTGATAACTCTCATCCACAGATATATTGAGGGAAGGCAACGAAGAGGATTTGAAAGCAAGGCAGAATTGCAGGAAACAGATTTCAGGAGGTAGATTCGAATCGCCTTTAAGGCACATGAAAAGCGGCAAAACGTCGACAATGATGCCCTTGGCCAAAAAGGGCGTATGCGTTTTTTCCTGAATATATTCAGGAAAAAACGCATACGCCCTTTTTGGCCAACCAAGCAACCTGGAAAGGCAAATCAGCGCTACAAAGAAGTCTCGCTTCCCATCGGCTAAAAGGGACATGCTGCAAAAAGTGTCAAAACCAGAAATGCAGGACAGGCCATGGAGAAATGGCAGCCTTGCTACGCTGATGGGCGGGATGTAAATTGACAACAGCCACTCTGGAGAAGTGTACGGTGTGTCCTGATCCTGAAACATCGAAAACACACAGCTTAGTGAGCATAGGGCACGTCCACTCATGGGCGTATAAATTGGGAAAACTAAAAATCAGCAAGACACAGGCACCCGAAAGTTTGGGGCTGCTCTGTTGACAAGAACCTCCACTTCATGACACCTTAAATATCCCAGGAAAGAGAAAAATGGATAAAGAAGTTGTGGTCCTTATGTACAATGCAATATCACTCAGACATGAAATCAATGTCATAAGGCTAGTAGAAGCAAGATGAGTGGACTTAGGTACGACGATTCTAAGTGAAATAAGTCACACAGAAAAAGACACTTATCATAAGCTATCACTTATAGAGGGAATGTAAAAACCGCTACACTTGAACTGAATTACAAAACAGAACAGAGTCACACGTTTAGAAAACACACTATGGCTGCTTAACGGGAAAGGTGAGGTGGGGTGATGCATAAAACAAGGGGTTCAAATTTGCTCAGATACCGTTCCATACACCCAATATGTAATAGACAAGACCTACTCCTTGCTCCGTGAACTGGACTCAACACCCCCTATTCACCGCACAAGAATATATGTGACTAGTAACAATCTTAAAACCTATGTATTGATATCTGTCTGGAAGTGAGTCAAGTGGGTGTAAATCCGCATAAACACAGCCGTGAAAAGCAGCTAAACCCCATTATAAAAATAAATTACTTTTAAAAACCCGTAAAACAAAGACAGTGAAAGAGAGAGAAATTCTTACAAAATTCGTTCAGGGGCTGTGATGCCACCTGGATTGACCATATCTAGACCCACAGCTGGATGAGACATAAGGGTGGACACTCTTGGAGCTGAGAGGTTGGGTGAGCAAACGCAGACCCTTTAAAGTAATACTGCGTGGTACCCATCCCATGGGTCCCAAATCTCCAGGTTCAAGGGCATCTTCCTACATCGAAAACATGCATGAGAAACTCAGAAGATGGTACACCGTGTGATTTTGAAAGGTTTCTAAAACACACCCCATTTCTCATCTCCTTGTGCTCGGGTTCGCCTTTCCAGCTACTTTACTAGCAATCAACTTACTTGGAGAATCAGCACCTTTAACCTCCTGTTCCCTACAGGTTGCAATTTGTCCTGAGGATGAACGGGAAGAGGGGCAACCAATGAGAGACTAGATCTAGGTGTTGGGACAGGCACAGGTCACTCTATTTTCCCATCAGGAAGAAGAATTAATCACAGGCTCAGCCTGCCGCCCAGAAGCACAATAGGGCCTGAGGCAATCCCGCGCTTTTGCGGCCAGCTCCCAAAAAGGCGAGTTGAAAAATGGAGCTCAGGGACACTGCAATTCACAAACCCGCAGAGTTATAAATGATAACTCTCATCCACAGATATATTGAGGGAAGGCAACGAAGAGGATTTGAAAGCAAGGCAGAATTCCAGGAAACAGATTTCAGGAGGTAGATTCGAATCGCCTGTAAAGCACATGAAAAGCGGCAAAACGTCGACAATGATGCCCTTGGCCAAGAAGGGCGTATGCGTTTTTTCCTGAATATATTCAGGAAAAAACGCATACGCCCTTTTTGGCCAACCAAGCAACCTGGAAAGGCAAATCAGCGCTACAAAGAAGTCTCGCTTCCCATCGGTCAAAAGGGCCATGCTGCAAAAAGTTTCAAAACCAGAAATGCAGGACAGGCCATGGAGAAATGGCAGCCTTGCTACGCTGATGAGCGGGATGTAAGTTGCCAACAGCCACTCTGGAGAAGTGTACGGTGTGTCCTGAAACATCGAAAAAACACAGCTTAGGGAGCATAGGGCACGTCCACTCATGGGCCTATAAATTGGGAAAACTAAAAATCAGCAAGACACAGGCACCCCAAAGTTTAGGGCTGCTCTGTTGACAAGAACCTCCACTTCATGACACCTTAAATATCCCAGGAAAGAGAAAAATGGATAAAGAAGTTGTGGTCCTTATGTACAATGCAATATCACTCAGACATGAAATCAATGTCATAAGGCTAGTAGAAGCAAGATGAGTGGACTTAGGTACGACGATTCTAAGTGAAATAAGTCACACAGAAAAAGACACTTATCATAAGCTATCACTTATAGAGGGAATGTAAAAACCGCTACACTTGAACTGAATTACAGAGCAGAACAGAATCACACGTTTAGAAAACACACTATGGCTGCTTAACGGGAAAGGTGAGGTGGGGTGATGCATAAAACAAGGGGATCAAATTTGCTCAGATACCGTTCCATACACCCAATATGTAATAGACAAGACCTACTCCTTGCTCCGTGAACTGGACTCAACACCCCCTATTCACCGCACAAGAATATATATGACTAGTAACAATCTTAAAACCTATGTATTGATATCTGTCTGAAAGTGAGTCAAGTGGGTGTAAATCCGCATAAACACAGCCGTGAAAAGCAGCTAAACCCCATTATAAAAATAAATTACTTTTAAAAACCCGTAAAACAAAGACAGTGAAAGAGAGAGAAATTCTTACAAAATTCGTTCAGGGGCTGAGATGCAACCTGGATTGACCATATCTAGACCGACAGCTGGATGAGACATAAGGGTGGACACTCTTGGGGCTGAGAGGTTGGGTGAGCAAACGCAGACCCTTTAAAGTAATACTGCGTGGTACCCATCCCATGGGTCCCAAATCTCCAGGTTCAAGGGCATCTTCCTACATCGAAAACATGCATGAGAAACTCAGAAGATGGTACACCGTGTGATTTTGAAAGGTTCCTAAAACGCACCTCATTTCTCATCTGCTTGTGCTCGGGTTCGCCATTCCAGCTACTTTACTAGCAATCTCCCTACTTGGAGAATCAGCACCTTTAACCTCCTGTTCCCTACAGGTTGCAATTTGTCCTGAGGATGAACGGGAAGAGGGGGAACCAATGAGAGACTAGATCTAGGTGTTGGGACAGGCACAGGACACTCTATTTTCCCATCAGGAAGAAGAATTAACCACAGGCTCAGCCTGCTGCCAGGAACCAGAATAGGGCCTGAGGCAATCCCGTGCTTTTGCGGCCAGCTCTCAAAAAAGACAGTTGAAAAATGGAGCTCAGGGACACTGCAATTCACAAACCCGCAGAGTTATAAGTGATAACTCTCATCCACAGATATATTGAGGGAAGGTAACGAAGAGGATTTGAAAGCAAGGCAGAATTGCAGGAAACAGATTTCAGGAGGTAGATTCGAATCGCCTTTAAGGCACATGAAAAGCGGCAAAACGTCGACAATGATGCCCTTGGACAAAAAGGGCGTATGCGTTTTTTCCTGAATATATTCAGGAAAAAACGCATACGCCCTTTTTGGCCAACCAAGCAACCTGGAAAGGCAAATCAGCGCTACAAAGAAGTCTCGCTTCCCATCGGCTAAAAGGGACATGCTGCAAAAAGTGTCAAAACCAGAAATGCAGGACAGGCCATGGAGAAATGGCAGCCTTGCTACGCTGATGGGCGGGATGTAAATTGCCAACAGCCACTCTGGAGAAGTGTACGCTGTGTCCTGAAACATCGAAAAAACACAGCTTAGGGAGCATAGGGCACGTCCACTCATGGGCGTATAAATTGGGAAAACTAAAAATGAGCAAGACACAGGCACCCCAAAGTTTGGGGCTGCTCTGTTGACAAGAACCTCCACTTCATGACACCTTAAATATCCCAGGAAAGAGAAAAATGGATAAAAAAGTTGTGGTCCTTATGTACAATGGAATATCACTCAGACATAAAATCAATGTCATAAGGCTAGTAGAAGCAAGATGAGTGGACTTAGGTACGACGATTCTAAGTGAAATAAGTCACACAGAAAAAGACACTTATCATAAGCTATCACTTATAGAGGGAATGCAAAAACCGCTACACTTGAACTGAATTACAAAACAGAACAGAGTCACACGTTTAGAAAACACACTATGGCTGCTTAACGGGAAAGGTGAGGTGGGGTGATGCATAAAACAAGGGGTTCAAATTCGCTCAGATACCGTTCCATACACCCAATATGTAATACACAAGACCTACTCCTTGCTCAGTGAACTGGACTCAACACCCCCTATTCACCGCACAAGAATATATATGACTAGTAACAATCTTAAAACCTATGTATTGATATCTGTCTGGAAGTGAGTCAAGTGGGTGTAAATCCGCATAAACACAGCCGTGAAAAGCAGCTAAACCCCATTATAAAATAAATTACTTTTAAAAACCCGTAAAACAAAGACAGTGAAAGAGAGAGAAATTCTTACAAAATTCGTTCAGGGGCTGAGATGCAACCTGGATTGACCATATCTAGACCGACAGCTGGATGAGACATAAGGGTGGACACTCTTGGAGCTGAGAGGTTGGGTGAGCAAACGCAGACCCTTTAAAGTAATACTGCGTGGTACCCATCCCATGGGTCCCAAATCTCCAGGTTCAAGGGCATCTTCCTACATCGAAAACATGCATGAGAAACTCAGAAGATGGTACACCGTGTGATTTTGAAAGGTTCCTAAAACGCACCTCATTTCTCATCTCCTTGTGCTCGGGTTCGCCATTCCAGCTACTTTACTAGCAATCTCCCTACTTGGAGAATCAGCACCTTTAACCTCCTGTTCCCTACAGGTTGCAATTTGTCCTGAGGATGAACGGGAAGAGGGGGAACCAATGAGAGACTAGATCTAGGTGTTGGGACAGGCACAGGTCACTCTATTTTCCCATCAGGAAGAAGAATTAACCACAGGCTCAGCCTGCTGCCAGGAACCAGAATAGGGCCTGAGGCAATCCCGTGCTTTTGCGGCCAGCTCTCAAAAAAGACAGTTGAAAAATGGAGCTCAGGGACACTGCAATTCACAAACCCGCAGAGTTATAAGTGATAACTCTCATCCACAGATATATTGAGGGAAGGCAACGAAGAGGATTTGAAAGCAAGGCAGAATTGCAGGAAACAGATTTCAGGAGGTAGATTCGAATCGCCTTTAAGGCACATGAAAAGCGGCAAAACGTCGACAATGATGCCCTTGGACATAAAGGGCGTATGCGTTTTTTCCTGAATATATTCAGGAAAAAACGCATACGCCCTTTTTGGCCAACCAAGCAACCTGGAAAGGCAAATCAGCGCTACAAAGAAGTCTCGCTTCCCATCGGCTAAAAGGGACATGCTGCAAAAAGTGTCAAAACCAGAAATGCAGGACAGGCCATGGAGAAATGGCAGCCTTGCTACGCTGATGGGCGGGATGTAAATTGCCAACAGCCACTCTGGAGAAGTGTACGCTGTGTCCTGAAACATCGAAAAAACACAGCTTAGGGAGCATAGGGCACGTCCACTCATGGGCGTATAAATTGGGAAAACTAAAAATGAGCAAGACACAGGCACCCCAAAGTTTGGGGCTGCTCTGTTGACAAGAACCTCCACTTCATGACACCTTAAATATCCCAGGAAAGAGAAAAATGGATAAAAAAGTTGTGGTCCTTATGTACAATGGAATATCACTCAGACATGAAATCAATGTCATAAGGCTAGTAGAAGCAAGATGAGTGGACTTAGGTACGACGACTCTAAGTGAAATAAGTCACACAGAAAAAGACACTTATCATAAGCTATCACTTATAGAGGGAATGCAAAAACCGCTACACTTGAACTGAATTACAAAACAGAACAGAGTCACACGTTTAGAAAACACACTATGGCTGCTTAACGGGAAAGGTGAGGTGGGGTGATGCATAAAACAAGGGGTTCAAATTCGCTCAGATACCGTTCCATACACCCAATATGTAATACACAAGACCTACTCCTTGCTCAGTGAACTGGACTCAACACCCCCTATTCACCGCACAAGAATATATATGACTAGTAACAATCTTAAAACCTATATATTGATATCTGTCTGGAAGTGAGTCAAGTGGGTGTAAATCCGCATAAACACAGCCGTGAAAAGCAGCTAAACCCCATTATAAAAATAAATTACTTTTAAAAACCTGTAAAACAAAGACAGTGAAAGAGAGAGAAATTCTTACAAAATTCGATCAGGGGCTGAGATGCAACCTGGATTGACCATATCTAGACCCACAGCTCGATGAGACATAAGGGTGGACAGTCTTGGGGCTGAGAGGTTGGGTGAGCAAACGCAGACCCTTTAAAGTAATACTGCGTGGTACCCATCCCATGGGTCCCAAATCTCCAGGTTCAAGGGCATCTTCCTACATCGAAAAAATGCATGAGAAACTCAGAAGATGGTACACCGTGTGATTTTGAAAGGTTTCTAAAACACACCCCATTTCTCATCTCCTTGTGCTCGGGTTCGCCTTTCCAGCTACTTTACTAGCCATCAACTTACTTGGAGAATCAGCACCTTTAACCTCCTGTTCCCTACAGGTTGCAATTTGTCCTGAGGATGAACGGGAAGAGGGGCAGCCAATGAGAGACTAGATCTAGGTGTTGGGACAGGCACAGGTCACTCTATTTGCCCATCAGGAAGAAGAATTAACCACAGGCTCAGCCTGCCGCCCAGAAGCAGAATAGGGCCTGAGGCAATCCCGCGCTTTTGCGGCCAGCTCCCAAAAAAGCGAGTTGAAAAATGGAGCTCAGGGACACTGCAATTCACAAACCCGCAGAGTTATAAATGATAACTCTCATCCACAGATATATTGAGGGAAGGCAACGAAGAGGATTTGAAAGCAAGGCAGAATTGCAGGAAACAGATTTCAGGAGGTAGATTCGAATCGCCTGTAAAGCACATGAAAAGCGGCAAAACGTCGACAATGATGCCCTTGGCCAAAAAGGGCGTATGCGTTTTTTCCTGAATATATTCAGGAAAAAACGCATACGCCCTTTTTGGCCAACCAAGCAACCTGGAAAGGCAAATCAGCGCTACAAAGAAGTCTCGCTTCCCATCGGTCAAAAGGGCAATGCTGCAAAAAGTTTCAAAACCAGAAATGCTGGACAGGCCATGGAGAAATGGCAGCCTTGCTACGCTGATGGGCGGGATGTAAGTTGCCAACAGCCACTCTGGAGAAGTGTACGGTGTGTCCTGAAACATCGAAAAAACACAGCTTAGGGAGCATAGGGCACGTCCACTCATGGGCGTATAAATTGGGAAAACTAAAAATCAGCAAGACACAGGCACCCCAAAGTTTAGGGCTGCTCTGTTGACAAGAACCTCCACTTCATGACACCTTAAATATCCCAGGAAAGAGAAAAATGGATAAAAAAGTTGTGGTCCTTATGTACAATGGAATATCACTCAGACATGAAATCAATGTCATAAGGCTAGTAGAAGCAAGATGAGTGGACTTAGGTACGACGATTCTAAGTGAAATAAGTCACACAGAAAAAGACACTTATCATAAGCTATCACTTATAGAGGGAATGTAAAAACCGCTACACTTGAACTGAATTACAAAACAGAACAGAGTCACACGTTTAGAAAACACACTATGGCTGCTTAACGGGAAAGGTGAGGTGGGGTGATGCATAAAACAAGGGGTTCAAATTCGCTCAGATACCGTTCCATACACCCAATATGTAATACACAAGACCTACTCCTTGCTCAGTGAACTGGACTCAACACCCCCTATTCACCGCACAAGAATATATATGACTAGTAACAATCTTAAAACCTATGTATTGATATCTGTCTGGAAGTGAGTCAAGTGGGTGTAAATCCGCATAAACACAGCCGTGAAAAGCAGCTAAACCCCATTATAAAAATAAATTACTTTTAAAAACCCGTAAAACAAAGACAGTGAAAGAGAGAGAAATTCTTACAAAATTCGTTCAGGGGCTGAGATGCAACCTGGATTGACCATATCTAGACCGACAGCTGGATGAGACATAAGGGTGGACACTCTTGGAGCTGAGAGGTTGGGTGAGCAAACGCAGACCCTTTAAAGTAATACTGCGTGGTACCCATCCCATGGGTCCCAAATCTCCAGGTTCAAGGGCATCTTCCTACATCGAAAACATGCATGAGAAACTCAGAAGATGGTACACCGTGTGATTTTGAAAGGTTCCTAAAACGCACCTCATTTCTCATCTCCTTGTGCTCGGGTTCGCCATTCCAGCTACTTTACTAGCAATCTCCCTACTTGGAGAATCAGCACCTTTAACCTCCTGTTCCCTACAGGTTGCAATTTGTCCTGAGGATGAACGGGAAGAGGGGGAACCAATGAGAGACTAGATCTAGGTGTTGGGACAGGCACAGGTCACTCTATTTTCCCATCAGGAAGAAGAATTAACCACAGGCTCAGCCTGCTGCCAGGAACCAGAATAGGGCCTGAGGCAATCCCGTGCTTTTGCGGCCAGCTCTCAAAAAAGACAGTTGAAAAATGGAGCTCAGGGACACTGCAATTCACAAACCCGCAGAGTTATAAGTGATAACTCTCATCCACAGATATATTGAGGGAAGGCAACGAAGAGGATTTGAAAGCAAGGCAGAATTGCAGGAAACAGATTTCAGGAGGTAGATTCGAATCGCCTTTAAGGCACATGAAAAGCGGCAAAACGTCGACAATGATGCCCTTGGCCAAAAAGGGCGTATGCGTTTTTTCCTGAATATATTCAGGAAAAAACGCATACGCCCTTTTTGGCCAACCAAGCAACCTGGAAAGGCAAATCAGCGCTACAAAGAAGTCTCGCTTCCCATCGGCTAAAAGGGACATGCTGCAAAAAGTGTCAAAACCAGAAATGCAGGACAGGCCATGGAGAAATGGCAGCCTTGCTACGCTGATGGGCGGGATGTAAATTGACAACAGCCACTCTGGAGAAGTGTACGGTGTGTCCTGATCCTGAAACATCGAAAACACACAGCTTAGTGAGCATAGGGCACGTCCACTCATGGGCGTATAAATTGGGAAAACTAAAAATCAGCAAGACACAGGCACCCGAAAGTTTGGGGCTGCTCTGTTGACAAGAACCTCCACTTCATGACACCTTAAATATCCCAGGAAAGAGAAAAATGGATAAAGAAGTTGTGGTCCTTATGTACAATGCAATATCACTCAGACATGAAATCAATGTCATAAGGCTAGTAGAAGCAAGATGAGTGGACTTAGGTACGACGATTCTAAGTGAAATAAGTCACACAGAAAAAGACACTTATCATAAGCTATCACTTATAGAGGGAATGTAAAAACCGCTACACTTGAACTGAATTACAAAACAGAACAGAGTCACACGTTTAGAAAACACACTATGGCTGCTTAACGGGAAAGGTGAGGTGGGGTGATGCATAAAACAAGGGGTTCAAATTTGCTCAGATACCGTTCCATACACCCAATATGTAATAGACAAGACCTACTCCTTGCTCCGTGAACTGGACTCAACACCCCCTATTCACCGCACAAGAATATATGTGACTAGTAACAATCTTAAAACCTATGTATTGATATCTGTCTGGAAGTGAGTCAAGTGGGTGTAAATCCGCATAAACACAGCCGTGAAAAGCAGCTAAACCCCATTATAAAAATAAATTACTTTTAAAAACCCGTAAAACAAAGACAGTGAAAGAGAGAGAAATTCTTACAAAATTCGTTCAGGGGCTGTGATGCCACCTGGATTGACCATATCTAGACCCACAGCTGGATGAGACATAAGGGTGGACACTCTTGGGGCTGAGAGGTTGGGTGAGCAAACGCAGACCCTTTAAAGTAATACTGCGTGGTACCCATCCCATGGGTCCCAAATCTCCAGGTTCAAGGGCATCTTCCTACATCGAAAACATGCATGAGAAACTCAGAAGATGGTACACCGTGTGATTTTGAAAGGTTTCTAAAACACACCCCATTTCTCATCTCCTTGTGCTCGGGTTCGCCTTTCCAGCTACTTTACTAGCAATCAACTTACTTGGAGAATCAGCACCTTTAACCTCCTGTTCCCTACAGGTTGCAATTTGTCCTGAGGATGAACGGGAAGAGGGGCAACCAATGAGAGACTAGATCTAGGTGTTGGGACAGGCACAGGTCACTCTATTTTCCCATCAGGAAGAAGAATTAATCACAGGCTCAGCCTGCCGCCCAGAAGCACAATAGGGCCTGAGGCAATCCCGCGCTTTTGCGGCCAGCTCCCAAAAAGGCGAGTTGAAAAATGGAGCTCAGGGACACTGCAATTCACAAACCCGCAGAGTTATAAATGATAACTCTCATCCACAGATATATTGAGGGAAGGCATCGAAGAGGATTTGAAAGCAAGGCAGAATTCCAGGAAACAGATTTCAGGAGGTAGATTCGAATCGCCTGTAAAGCACATGAAAAGCGTCAAAACGTCGACAATGATGCCCTTGGCCAAGAAGGGCGTATGCGTTTTTTCCTGAATATATTCAGGAAAAAACGCATACGCCCTTTTTGGCCAACCAAGCAACCTGGAAAGGCAAATCAGCGCTACAAAGAAGTCTCGCTTCCCATCGGTCAGAAGGGCCATGCTGCAAAAAGTTTCAAAACCAGAAATGCAGGACAGGCCATGGAGAAATGGCAGCCTTGCTACGCTGATGAGCGGGATGTAAGTTGCCAACAGCCACTCTGGAGAAGTGTACGGTGTGTCCTGAAACATCGAAAAAACACAGCTTAGGGAGCATAGGGCACGTCCACTCATGGGCCTATAAATTGGGAAAACTAAAAATCAGCAAGACACAGGCACCCCAAAGTTTAGGGCTGCTCTGTTGACAAGAACCTCCACTTCATGACACCTTAAATATCCCAGGAAAGAGAAAAATGGATAAAGAAGTTGTGGTCCTTATGTACAATGCAATATCACTCAGACATGAAATCAATGTCATAAGGCTAGTAGAAGCAAGATGAGTGGACTTAGGTACGACGATTCTAAGTGAAATAAGTCACACAGAAAAAGACACTTATCATAAGCTATCACTTATAGAGGGAATGTAAAAACCGCTACACTTGAACTGAATTACAGAGCAGAACAGAATCACACGTTTAGAAAACACACTATGGCTGCTTAACGGGAAAGGTGAGGTGGGGTGATGCATAAAACAAGGGGATCAAATTTGCTCAGATACCGTTCCATACACCCAATATGTAATAGACAAGACCTACTCCTTGCTCCGTGAACTGGACTCAACACCCCCTATTCACCGCACAAGAATATATATGACTAGTAACAATCTTAAAACCTATGTATTGATATCTGTCTGAAAGTGAGTCAAGTGGGTGTAAATCCGCATAAACACAGCCGTGAAAAGCAGCTAAACCCCATTATAAAAATAAATTACTTTTAAAAACCCGTAAAACAAAGACAGTGAAAGAGAGAGAAATTCTTACAAAATTCGTTCAGGGGCTGAGATGCAACCTGGATTGACCATATCTAGACCGACAGCTGGATGAGACATAAGGGTGGACACTCTTGGGGCTGAGAGGTTGGGTGAGCAAACGCAGACCCTTTAAAGTAATACTGCGTGGTACCCATCCCATGGGTCCCAAATCTCCAGGTTCAAGGGCATCTTCCTACATCGAAAACATGCATGAGAAACTCAGAAGATGGTACACCGTGTGATTTTGAAAGGTTCCTAAAACGCACCTCATTTCTCATCTGCTTGTGCTCGGGTTCGCCATTCCAGCTACTTTACTAGCAATCTCCCTACTTGGAGAATCAGCACCTTTAACCTCCTGTTCCCTACAGGTTGCAATTTGTCCTGAGGATGAACGGGAAGAGGGGGAACCAATGAGAGACTAGATCTAGGTGTTGGGACAGGCACAGGACACTCTATTTTCCCATCAGGAAGAAGAATTAACCACAGGCTCAGCCTGCTGCCAGGAACCAGAATAGGGCCTGAGGCAATCCCGTGCTTTTGCGGCCAGCTCTCAAAAAAGACAGTTGAAAAATGGAGCTCAGGGACACTGCAATTCACAAACCCGCAGAGTTATAAGTGATAACTCTCATCCACAGATATATTGAGGGAAGGTAACGAAGAGGATTTGAAAGCAAGGCAGAATTGCAGGAAACAGATTTCAGGAGGTAGATTCGAATCGCCTTTAAGGCACATGAAAAGCGGCAAAACGTCGACAATGATGCCCTTGGACAAAAAGGGCGTATGCGTTTTTTCCTGAATATATTCAGGAAAAAACGCATACGCCCTTTTTGGCCAACCAAGCAACCTGGAAAGGCAAATCAGCGCTACAAAGAAGTCTCGCTTCCCATCGGCTAAAAGGGACATGCTGCAAAAAGTGTCAAAACCAGAAATGCAGGACAGGCCATGGAGAAATGGCAGCCTTGCTACGCTGATGGGCGGGATGTAAATTGCCAACAGCCACTCTGGAGAAGTGTACGCTGTGTCCTGAAACATCGAAAAAACACAGCTTAGGGAGCATAGGGCACGTCCACTCATGGGCGTATAAATTGGGAAAACTAAAAATGAGCAAGACACAGGCACCCCAAAGTTTGGGGCTGCTCTGTTGACAAGAACCTCCACTTCATGACACCTTAAATATCCCAGGAAAGAGAAAAATGGATAAAAAAGTTGTGGTCCTTATGTACAATGGAATATCACTCAGACATAAAATCAATGTCATAAGGCTAGTAGAAGCAAGATGAGTGGACTTAGGTACGACGATTCTAAGTGAAATAAGTCACACAGAAAAAGACACTTATCATAAGCTATCACTTATAGAGGGAATGCAAAAACCGCTACACTTGAACTGAATTACAAAACAGAACAGAGTCACACGTTTAGAAAACACACTATGGCTGCTTAACGGGAAAGGTGAGGTGGGGTGATGCATAAAACAAGGGGTTCAAATTCGCTCAGATACCGTTCCATACACCCAATATGTAATACACAAGACCTACTCCTTGCTCAGTGAACTGGACTCAACACCCCCTATTCACCGCACAAGAATATATATGACTAGTAACAATCTTAAAACCTATGTATTGATATCTGTCTGGAAGTGAGTCAAGTGGGTGTAAATCCGCATAAACACAGCCGTGAAAAGCAGCTAAACCCCATTATAAAAATAAATTACTTTTAAAAACCCGTAAAACAAAGACAGTGAAAGAGAGAGAAATTCTTACAAAATTCGTTCAGGGGCTGAGATGCAACCTGGATTGACCATATCTAGACCGACAGCTGGATGAGACATAAGGGTGGACACTCTTGGAGCTGAGAGGTTGGGTGAGCAAACGCAGACCCTTTAAAGTAATACTGCGTGGTACCCATCCCATGGGTCCCAAATCTCCAGGTTCAAGGGCATCTTCCTACATCGAAAACATGCATGAGAAACTCAGAAGATGGTACACCGTGTGATTTTGAAAGGTTCCTAAAACGCACCTCATTTCTCATCTCCTTGTGCTCGGGTTCGCCATTCCAGCTACTTTACTAGCAATCTCCCTACTTGGAGAATCAGCACCTTTAACCTCCTGTTCCCTACAGGTTGCAATTTGTCCTGAGGATGAACGGGAAGAGGGGGAACCAATGAGAGACTAGATCTAGGTGTTGGGACAGGCACAGGTCACTCTATTTTCCCATCAGGAAGAAGAATTAACCACAGGCTCAGCCTGCTGCCAGGAACCAGAATAGGGCCTGAGGCAATCCCGTGCTTTTGCGGCCAGCTCTCAAAAAAGACAGTTGAAAAATGGAGCTCAGGGACACTGCAATTCACAAACCCGCAGAGTTATAAGTGATAACTCTCATCCACAGATATATTGAGGGAAGGCAACGAAGAGGATTTGAAAGCAAGGCAGAATTGCAGGAAACAGATTTCAGGAGGTAGATTCGAATCGCCTTTAAGGCACATGAAAAGCGGCAAAACGTCGACAATGATGCCCTTGGCCAAAAAGGGCGTATGCGTTTTTTCCTGAATATATTCAGGAAAAAACGCATACGCCCTTTTTGGCCAACCAAGCAACCTGGAAAGGCAAATCAGCGCTACAAAGAAGTCTCGCTTCCCATCGGCTAAAAGGGACATGCTGCAAAAAGTGTCAAAACCAGAAATGCAGGACAGGCCATGGAGAAATGGCAGCCTTGCTACGCTGATGGGCGGGATGTAAATTGACAACAGCCACTCTGGAGAAGTGTACGGTGTGTCCTGATCCTGAAACATCGAAAACACACAGCTTAGTGAGCATAGGGCACGTCCACTCATGGGCGTATAAATTGGGAAAACTAAAAATCAGCAAGACACAGGCACCCGAAAGTTTGGGGCTGCTCTGTTGACAAGAACCTCCACTTCATGACACCTTAAATATCCCAGGAAAGAGAAAAATGGATAAAGAAGTTGTGGTCCTTATGTACAATGCAATATCACTCAGACATGAAATCAATGTCATAAGGCTAGTAGAAGCAAGATGAGTGGACTTAGGTACGACGATTCTAAGTGAAATAAGTCACACAGAAAAAGACACTTATCATAAGCTATCACTTATAGAGGGAATGTAAAAACCGCTACACTTGAACTGAATTACAAAACAGAACAGAGTCACACGTTTAGAAAACACACTATGGCTGCTTAACGGGAAAGGTGAGGTGGGGTGATGCATAAAACAAGGGGTTCAAATTTGCTCAGATACCGTTCCATACACCCAATATGTAATAGACAAGACCTACTCCTTGCTCCGTGAACTGGACTCAACACCCCCTATTCACCGCACAAGAATATATGTGACTAGTAACAATCTTAAAACCTATGTATTGATATCTGTCTGGAAGTGAGTCAAGTGGGTGTAAATCCGCATAAACACAGCCGTGAAAAGCAGCTAAACCCCATTATAAAAATAAATTACTTTTAAAAACCCGTAAAACAAAGACAGTGAAAGAGAGAGAAATTCTTACAAAATTCGTTCAGGGGCTGTGATGCCACCTGGATTGACCATATCTAGACCCACAGCTGGATGAGACATAAGGGTGGACACTCTTGGGGCTGAGAGGTTGGGTGAGCAAACGCAGACCCTTTAAAGTAATACTGCGTGGTACCCATCCCATGGGTCCCAAATCTCCAGGTTCAAGGGCATCTTCCTACATCGAAAACATGCATGAGAAACTCAGAAGATGGTACACCGTGTGATTTTGAAAGGTTTCTAAAACACACCCCATTTCTCATCTCCTTGTGCTCGGGTTCGCCTTTCCAGCTACTTTACTAGCAATCAACTTACTTGGAGAATCAGCACCTTTAACCTCCTGTTCCCTACAGGTTGCAATTTGTCCTGAGGATGAACGGGAAGAGGGGCAACCAATGAGAGACTAGATCTAGGTGTTGGGACAGGCACAGGTCACTCTATTTTCCCATCAGGAAGAAGAATTAATCACAGGCTCAGCCTGCCGCCCAGAAGCACAATAGGGCCTGAGGCAATCCCGCGCTTTTGCGGCCAGCTCCCAAAAAGGCGAGTTGAAAAATGGAGCTCAGGGACACTGCAATTCACAAACCCGCAGAGTTATAAATGATAACTCTCATCCACAGATATATTGAGGGAAGGCATCGAAGAGGATTTGAAAGCAAGGCAGAATTCCAGGAAACAGATTTCAGGAGGTAGATTCGAATCGCCTGTAAAGCACATGAAAAGCGTCAAAACGTCGACAATGATGCCCTTGGCCAAGAAGGGCGTATGCGTTTTTTCCTGAATATATTCAGGAAAAAACGCATACGCCCTTTTTGGCCAACCAAGCAACCTGGAAAGGCAAATCAGCGCTACAAAGAAGTCTCGCTTCCCATCGGTCAGAAGGGCCATGCTGCAAAAAGTTTCAAAACCAGAAATGCAGGACAGGCCATGGAGAAATGGCAGCCTTGCTACGCTGATGAGCGGGATGTAAGTTGCCAACAGCCACTCTGGAGAAGTGTACGGTGTGTCCTGAAACATCGAAAAAACACAGCTTAGGGAGCATAGGGCACGTCCACTCATGGGCCTATAAATTGGGAAAACTAAAAATCAGCAAGACACAGGCACCCCAAAGTTTAGGGCTGCTCTGTTGACAAGAACCTCCACTTCATGACACCTTAAATATCCCAGGAAAGAGAAAAATGGATAAAGAAGTTGTGGTCCTTATGTACAATGCAATATCACTCAGACATGAAATCAATGTCATAAGGCTAGTAGAAGCAAGATGAGTGGACTTAGGTACGACGATTCTAAGTGAAATAAGTCACACAGAAAAAGACACTTATCATAAGCTATCACTTATAGAGGGAATGTAAAAACCGCTACACTTGAACTGAATTACAGAGCAGAACAGAATCACACGTTTAGAAAACACACTATGGCTGCTTAACGGGAAAGGTGAGGTGGGGTGATGCATAAAACAAGGGGATCAAATTTGCTCAGATACCGTTCCATACACCCAATATGTAATAGACAAGACCTACTCCTTGCTCCGTGAACTGGACTCAACACCCCCTATTCACCGCACAAGAATATATATGACTAGTAACAATCTTAAAACCTATGTATTGATATCTGTCTGAAAGTGAGTCAAGTGGGTGTAAATCCGCATAAACACAGCCGTGAAAAGCAGCTAAACCCCATTATAAAAATAAATTACTTTTAAAAACCCGTAAAACAAAGACAGTGAAAGAGAGAGAAATTCTTACAAAATTCGTTCAGGGGCTGAGATGCAACCTGGATTGACCATATCTAGACCGACAGCTGGATGAGACATAAGGGTGGACACTCTTGGGGCTGAGAGGTTGGGTGAGCAAACGCAGACCCTTTAAAGTAATACTGCGTGGTACCCATCCCATGGGTCCCAAATCTCCAGGTTCAAGGGCATCTTCCTACATCGAAAACATGCATGAGAAACTCAGAAGATGGTACACCGTGTGATTTTGAAAGGTTCCTAAAACGCACCTCATTTCTCATCTGCTTGTGCTCGGGTTCGCCATTCCAGCTACTTTACTAGCAATCTCCCTACTTGGAGAATCAGCACCTTTAACCTCCTGTTCCCTACAGGTTGCAATTTGTCCTGAGGATGAACGGGAAGAGGGGGAACCAATGAGAGACTAGATCTAGGTGTTGGGACAGGCACAGGACACTCTATTTTCCCATCAGGAAGAAGAATTAACCACAGGCTCAGCCTGCTGCCAGGAACCAGAATAGGGCCTGAGGCAATCCCGTGCTTTTGCGGCCAGCTCTCAAAAAAGACAGTTGAAAAATGGAGCTCAGGGACACTGCAATTCACAAACCCGCAGAGTTATAAGTGATAACTCTCATCCACAGATATATTGAGGGAAGGTAACGAAGAGGATTTGAAAGCAAGGCAGAATTGCAGGAAACAGATTTCAGGAGGTAGATTCGAATCGCCTTTAAGGCACATGAAAAGCGGCAAAACGTCGACAATGATGCCCTTGGACAAAAAGGGCGTATGCGTTTTTTCCTGAATATATTCAGGAAAAAACGCATACGCCCTTTTTGGCCAACCAAGCAACCTGGAAAGGCAAATCAGCGCTACAAAGAAGTCTCGCTTCCCATCGGCTAAAAGGGACATGCTGCAAAAAGTGTCAAAACCAGAAATGCAGGACAGGCCATGGAGAAATGGCAGCCTTGCTACGCTGATGGGCGGGATGTAAATTGCCAACAGCCACTCTGGAGAAGTGTACGCTGTGTCCTGAAACATCGAAAAAACACAGCTTAGGGAGCATAGGGCACGTCCACTCATGGGCGTATAAATTGGGAAAACTAAAAATGAGCAAGACACAGGCACCCCAAAGTTTGGGGCTGCTCTGTTGACAAGAACCTCCACTTCATGACACCTTAAATATCCCAGGAAAGAGAAAAATGGATAAAAAAGTTGTGGTCCTTATGTACAATGGAATATCACTCAGACATAAAATCAATGTCATAAGGCTAGTAGAAGCAAGATGAGTGGACTTAGGTACGACGATTCTAAGTGAAATAAGTCACACAGAAAAAGACACTTATCATAAGCTATCACTTATAGAGGGAATGCAAAAACCGCTACACTTGAACTGAATTACAAAACAGAACAGAGTCACACGTTTAGAAAACACACTATGGCTGCTTAACGGGAAAGGTGAGGTGGGGTGATGCATAAAACAAGGGGTTCAAATTCGCTCAGATACCGTTCCATACACCCAATATGTAATACACAAGACCTACTCCTTGCTCAGTGAACTGGACTCAACACCCCCTATTCACCGCACAAGAATATATATGACTAGTAACAATCTTAAAACCTATGTATTGATATCTGTCTGGAAGTGAGTCAAGTGGGTGTAAATCCGCATAAACACAGCCGTGAAAAGCAGCTAAACCCCATTATAAAAATAAATTACTTTTAAAAACCCGTAAAACAAAGACAGTGAAAGAGAGAGAAATTCTTACAAAATTCGTTCAGGGGCTGAGATGCAACCTGGATTGACCATATCTAGACCGACAGCTGGATGAGACATAAGGGTGGACACTCTTGGAGCTGAGAGGTTGGGTGAGCAAACGCAGACCCTTTAAAGTAATACTGCGTGGTACCCATCCCATGGGTCCCAAATCTCCAGGTTCAAGGGCATCTTCCTACATCGAAAACATGCATGAGAAACTCAGAAGATGGTACACCGTGTGATTTTGAAAGGTTCCTAAAACGCACCTCATTTCTCATCTCCTTGTGCTCGGGTTCGCCATTCCAGCTACTTTACTAGCAATCTCCCTACTTGGAGAATCAGCACCTTTAACCTCCTGTTCCCTACAGGTTGCAATTTGTCCTGAGGATGAACGGGAAGAGGGGGAACCAATGAGAGACTAGATCTAGGTGTTGGGACAGGCACAGGTCACTCTATTTTCCCATCAGGAAGAAGAATTAACCACAGGCTCAGCCTGCTGCCAGGAACCAGAATAGGGCCTGAGGCAATCCCGTGCTTTTGCGGCCAGCTCTCAAAAAAGACAGTTGAAAAATGGAGCTCAGGGACACTGCAATTCACAAACCCGCAGAGTTATAAGTGATAACTCTCATCCACAGATATATTGAGGGAAGGCAACGAAGAGGATTTGAAAGCAAGGCAGAATTGCAGGAAACAGATTTCAGGAGGTAGATTCGAATCGCCTTTAAGGCACATGAAAAGCGGCAAAACGTCGACAATGATGCCCTTGGACATAAAGGGCGTATGCGTTTTTTCCTGAATATATTCAGGAAAAAACGCATACGCCCTTTTTGGCCAACCAAGCAACCTGGAAAGGCAAATCAGCGCTACAAAGAAGTCTCGCTTCCCATCGGCTAAAAGGGACATGCTGCAAAAAGTGTCAAAACCAGAAATGCAGGACAGGCCATGGAGAAATGGCAGCCTTGCTACGCTGATGGGCGGGATGTAAATTGCCAACAGCCACTCTGGAGAAGTGTACGCTGTGTCCTGAAACATCGAAAAAACACAGCTTAGGGAGCATAGGGCACGTCCACTCATGGGCGTATAAATTGGGAAAACTAAAAATGAGCAAGACACAGGCACCCCAAAGTTTGGGGCTGCTCTGTTGACAAGAACCTCCACTTCATGACACCTTAAATATCCCAGGAAAGAGAAAAATGGATAAAAAAGTTGTGGTCCTTATGTACAATGGAATATCACTCAGACATGAAATCAATGTCATAAGGCTAGTAGAAGCAAGATGAGTGGACTTAGGTACGACGATTCTAAGTGAAATAAGTCACACAGAAAAAGACACTTATCATAAGCTATCACTTATAGAGGGAATGCAAAAACCGCTACACTTGAACTGAATTACAAAACAGAACAGAGTCACACGTTTAGAAAACACACTATGGCTGCTTAACGGGAAAGGTGAGGTGGGGTGATGCATAAAACAAGGGGTTCAAATTCGCTCAGATACCGTTCCATACACCCAATATGTAATACACAAGACCTACTCCTTGCTCAGTGAACTGGACTCAACACCCCCTATTCACCGCACAAGAATATATATGACTAGTAACAATCTTAAAACCTATATATTGATATCTGTCTGGAAGTGAGTCAAGTGGGTGTAAATCCGCATAAACACAGCCGTGAAAAGCAGCTAAACCCCATTATAAAAATAAATTACTTTTAAAAACCTGTAAAACAAAGACAGTGAAAGAGAGAGAAATTCTTACAAAATTCGATCAGGGGCTGAGATGCAACCTGGATTGACCATATCTAGACCCACAGCTCGATGAGACATAAGGGTGGACAGTCTTGGGGCTGAGAGGTTGGGTGAGCAAACGCAGACCCTTTAAATTAATACTGCGTGGTACCCATCCCATGGGTCCCAAATCTCCAGGTTCAAGGGCATCTTCCTACATCGAAAAAATGCATGAGAAACTCAGAAGATGGTACACCGTGTGATTTTGAAAGGTTTCTAAAACACACCCCATTTCTCATCTCCTTGTGCTCGGGTTCGCCTTTCCAGCTACTTTACTAGCCATCAACTTACTTGGAGAATCAGCACCTTTAACCTCCTGTTCCCTACAGGTTGCAATTTGTCCTGAGGATGAACGGGAAGAGGGGCAGCCAATGAGAGACTAGATCTAGGTGTTGGGACAGGCACAGGTCACTCTATTTGCCCATCAGGAAGAAGAATTAACCACAGGCTCAGCCTGCCGCCCAGAAGCAGAATAGGGCCTGAGGCAATCCCGCGCTTTTGCGGCCAGCTCCCAAAAAAGCGAGTTGAAAAATGGAGCTCAGGGACACTGCAATTCACAAACCCGCAGAGTTATAAATGATAACTCTCATCCACAGATATATTGAGGGAAGGCAACGAAGAGGATTTGAAAGCAAGGCAGAATTGCAGGAAACAGATTTCAGGAGGTAGATTCGAATCGCCTGTAAAGCACATGAAAAGCGGCAAAACGTCGACAATGATGCCCTTGGCCAAAAAGGGCGTATGCGTTTTTTCCTGAATATATTCAGGAAAAAACGCATACGCCCTTTTTGGCCAACCAAGCAACCTGGAAAGGCAAATCAGCGCTACAAAGAAGTCTCGCTTCCCATCGGTCAAAAGGGCAATGCTGCAAAAAGTGTCAAAACCAGAAATGCAGGACAGGCCATGGAGAAATGGCAGCCTTGCTACGCTGATGGGCGGGATGTAAGTTGCCAACAGCCACTCTGGAGAAGTGTACGGTGTGTCCTGAAACATCGAAAAAACACAGCTTAGGGAGCATAGGGCACGTCCACTCATGGGCGTATAAATTGGGAAAACTAAAAATCAGCAAGACACAGGCACCCCAAAGTTTAGGGCTGCTCTGTTGACAAGAACCTCCACTTCATGACACCTTAAATATCCCAGGAAAGAGAAAAATGGATAAAGAAGTTGTGGTCCTTATGTACAATGGAATATCACTCAGACATGAAATCAATGTCATAAGGCTAGTAGAAGCAAGATGAGTGGACTTAGGTACGACGATTCTAAGTGAAATAAGTCACACAGAAAAAGACACTTATCATAAGCTATCACTTATAGAGGGAATGTAAAAACCGCTACACTTGAACTGAATTACAGAACAGAACAGAATCACACGTTTAGAAAACACACTATGGCTGCTTAACGGGAAAGGTGAGGTGGGGTGATGCATAAAACAAGGGGTTCAAATTCGCTCAGATACCGTTCCATACACCCAATATGTAATAGACAAGACCTACTCCTTGCTCAGTGAACTGGACTCAACACCCCCTATTCACCGCACAAGAATATATGTGACTAGTAACAATCTTAAAACCTATGTATTGATATCTGTCTGGAAGTGAGTCAAGTGGGTGTAAAGCCGCATAAACACAGCCGTGAAAAGCAGCTAAACCCCATTATAAAAATAAATTACTTTTAAAAACCCGTAAAACAAAGACAGTGAAAGAGAGAGAAATTCTTACAAAATTCGTTCAGGGGCTGTGATGCAACCTGGATTGACCATATCTAGACCCACAGCTGGATGAGACATATGGGTGGACACTCTTGGGGCTGAGAGGTTGGGTGAGGTTGGGTGAGCAAACGCAGACCCTTTAAAGTAATACTGCATGGTACCCATCCCATGGGTCCCAAATCTCCAGGTTCAAGGGCATCTTCCTACATCGAAAACATGCATGAGAAACTCAGAAGATGGTACACCGTGTGATTTTGAAAGGTTTCTAAAACACACCCCATTTCTCATCTCCTTGTGCTCGGGTTCGCCTTTCCAGCTACTTTACTAGCAATCAACTTACTTGGAGAATCAGCACCTTTAACCTCCTGTTCCCTACAGGTTGCAATTTGTCCTGAGGATGAACGGGAAGAGGGGCAACCAATGAGAGACTAGATCTAGGTGTTGGGACAGGCACAGGTCACTCTATTTTCCCATCAGGAAGAAGAATTAATCACAGGCTCAGCCTGCCGCCCAGAAGCACAATAGGGCCTGAGGCAATCCCGCGCTTTTGCGGCCAGCTCCCAAAAAGGCGAGTTGAAAAATGGAGCTCAGGGACACTGCAATTCACAAACCCGCAGAGTTATAAATGATAACTCTCATCCACAGATATATTGAGGGAAGGCAACGAAGAGGATTTGAAAGCAAGGCAGAATTCCAGGAAACAGATTTCAGGAGGTAGATTCGAATCGCCTGTAAAGCACATGAAAAGCGGCAAAACGTCGACAATGATGCCCTTGGCCAAGAAGGGCGTATGCGTTTTTTCCTGAATATATTCAGGAAAAAACGCATACGCCCTTTTTGGCCAACCAAGCAACCTGGAAAGGCAAATCAGCGCTACAAAGAAGTCTCGCTTCCCATCGGTCAAAAGGGCCATGCTGCAAAAAGTTTCAAAACCAGAAATGCAGGACAGGCCATGGAGAAATGGCAGCCTTGCTACGCTGATGAGCGGGATGTAAGTTGCCAACAGCCACTCTGGAGAAGTGTACGGTGTGTCCTGAAACATCGAAAAAACACAGCTTAGGGAGCATAGGGCACGTCCACTCATGGGCCTATAAATTGGGAAAACTAAAAATCAGCAAGACACAGGCACCCCAAAGTTTAGGGCTGCTCTGTTGACAAGAACCTCCACTTCATGACACCTTAAATATCCCAGGAAAGAGAAAAATGGATAAAGAAGTTGTGGTCCTTATGTACAATGCAATATCACTCAGACATGAAATCAATGTCATAAGGCTAGTAGAAGCAAGATGAGTGGACTTAGGTACGACGATTCTAAGTGAAATAAGTCACACAGAAAAAGACACTTATCATAAGCTATCACTTATAGAGGGAATGTAAAAACCGCTACACTTGAACTGAATTACAGAGCAGAACAGAATCACACGTTTAGAAAACACACTATGGCTGCTTAACGGGAAAGGTGAGGTGGGGTGATGCATAAAACAAGGGGATCAAATTTGCTCAGATACCGTTCCATACACCCAATATGTAATAGACAAGACCTACCCCTTGCTCCGTGAACTGGACTCAACACCCCCTATTCACCGCACAAGAATATATATGACTAGTAACAATCTTAAAACCTATGTATTGATATCTGTCTGAAAGTGAGTCAAGTGGGTGTAAATCCGCATAAACACAGCCGTGAAAAGCAGCTAAACCCCATTATAAAAATAAATTACTTTTAAAAACCCGTAAAACAAAGACAGTGAAAGAGAGAGAAATTCTTACAAAATTCGTTCAGGGGCTGAGATGCAACCTGGATTGACCATATCTAGACCGACAGCTGGATGAGACATAAGGGTGGACACTCTTGGGGCTGAGAGGTTGGGTGAGCAAACGCAGACCCTTTAAAGTAATACTGCGTGGTACCCATCCCATGGGTCCCAAATCTCCAGGTTCAAGGGCATCTTCCTACATCGAAAACATGCATGAGAAACTCAGAAGATGGTACACCGTGTGATTTTGAAAGGTTCCTAAAACGCACCTCATTTCTCATCTGCTTGTGCTCGGGTTCGCCATTCCAGCTACTTTACTAGCAATCTCCCTACTTGGAGAATCAGCACCTTTAACCTCCTGTTCCCTACAGGTTGCAATTTGTCCTGAGGATGAACGGGAAGAGGGGGAACCAATGAGAGACTAGATCTAGGTGTTGGGACAGGCACAGGACACTCTATTTTCCCATCAGGAAGAAGAATTAACCACAGGCTCAGCCTGCTGCCAGGAACCAGAATAGGGCCTGAGGCAATCCCGTGCTTTTGCGGCCAGCTCTCAAAAAAGACAGTTGAAAAATGGAGCTCAGGGACACTGCAATTCACAAACCCGCAGAGTTATAAGTGATAACTCTCATCCACAGATATATTGAGGGAAGGTAACGAAGAGGATTTGAAAGCAAGGCAGAATTGCAGGAAACAGATTTCAGGAGGTAGATTCGAATCGCCTTTAAGGCACATGAAAAGCGGCAAAACGTCGACAATGATGCCCTTGGACAAAAAGGGCGTATGCGTTTTTTCCTGAATATATTCAGGAAAAAACGCATACGCCCTTTTTGGCCAACCAAGCAACCTGGAAAGGCAAATCAGCGCTACAAAGAAGTCTCGCTTCCCATCGGCTAAAAGGGACATGCTGCAAAAAGTGTCAAAACCAGAAATGCAGGACAGGCCATGGAGAAATGGCAGCCTTGCTACGCTGATGGGCGGGATGTAAATTGCCAACAGCCACTCTGGAGAAGTGTACGCTGTGTCCTGAAACATCGAAAAAACACAGCTTAGGGAGCATAGGGCACGTCCACTCATGGGCGTATAAATTGGGAAAACTAAAAATGAGCAAGACACAGGCACCCCAAAGTTTGGGGCTGCTCTGTTGACAAGAACCTCCACTTCATGACACCTTAAATATCCCAGGAAAGAGAAAAATGGATAAAAAAGTTGTGGTCCTTATGTACAATGGAATATCACTCAGACATAAAATCAATGTCATAAGGCTAGTAGAAGCAAGATGAGTGGACTTAGGTACGACGATTCTAAGTGAAATAAGTCACACAGAAAAAGACACTTATCATAAGCTATCACTTATAGAGGGAATGCAAAAACCGCTACACTTGAACTGAATTACAAAACAGAACAGAGTCACACGTTTAGAAAACACACTATGGCTGCTTAACGGGAAAGGTGAGGTGGGGTGATGCATAAAACAAGGGGTTCAAATTCGCTCAGATACCGTTCCATACACCCAATATGTAATACACAAGACCTACTCCTTGCTCAGTGAACTGGACTCAACACCCCCTATTCACCGCACAAGAATATATATGACTAGTAACAATCTTAAAACCTATGTATTGATATCTGTCTGGAAGTGAGTCAAGTGGGTGTAAATCCGCATAAACACAGCCGTGAAAAGCAGCTAAACCCCATTATAAAAATAAATTACTTTTAAAAACCCGTAAAACAAAGACAGTGAAAGAGAGAGAAATTCTTACAAAATTCGTTCAGGGGCTGAGATGCAACCTGGATTGACCATATCTAGACCGACAGCTGGATGAGACATAAGGGTGGACACTCTTGGAGCTGAGAGGTTGGGTGAGCAAACGCAGACCCTTTAAAGTAATACTGCGTGGTACCCATCACATGGGTCCCAAATCTCCAGGTTCAAGGGCATCTTCCTACATCGAAAACATGCATGAGAAACTCAGAAGATGGTACACCGTGTGATTTTGAAAGGTTCCTAAAACGCACCTCATTTCTCATCTCCTTGTGCTCGGGTTCGCCATTCCAGCTACTTTACTAGCAATCTCCCTACTTGGAGAATCAGCACCTTTAACCTCCTGTTCCCTACAGGTTGCAATTTGTCCTGAGGATGAACGGGAAGAGGGGGAACCAATGAGAGACTAGATCTAGGTGTTGGGACAGGCACAGGTCACTCTATTTTCCCATCAGGAAGAAGAATTAACCACAGGCTCAGCCTGCTGCCAGGAACCAGAATAGGGCCTGAGGCAATCCCGTGCTTTTGCGGCCAGCTCTCAAAAAAGACAGTTGAAAAATGGAGCTCAGGGACACTGCAATTCACAAACCCGCAGAGTTATAAGTGATAACTCTCATCCACAGATATATTGAGGGAAGGCAACGAAGAGGATTTGAAAGCAAGGCAGAATTGCAGGAAACAGATTTCAGGAGGTAGATTCGAATCGCCTTTAAGGCACATGAAAAGCGGCAAAACGTCGACAATGATGCCCTTGGACATAAAGGGCGTATGCGTTTTTTCCTGAATATATTCAGGAAAAAACGCATACGCCCTTTTTGGCCAACCAAGCAACCTGGAAAGGCAAATCAGCGCTACAAAGAAGTCTCGCTTCCCATCGGCTAAAAGGGACATGCTGCAAAAAGTGTCAAAACCAGAAATGCAGGACAGGCCATGGAGAAATGGCAGCCTTGCTACGCTGATGGGCGGGATGTAAATTGCCAACAGCCACTCTGGAGAAGTGTACGCTGTGTCCTGAAACATCGAAAAAACACAGCTTAGGGAGCATAGGGCACGTCCACTCATGGGCGTATAAATTGGGAAAACTAAAAATGAGCAAGACACAGGCACCCCAAAGTTTGGGGCTGCTCTGTTGACAAGAACCTCCACTTCATGACACCTTAAATATCCCAGGAAAGAGAAAAATGGATAAAAAAGTTGTGGTCCTTATGTACAATGGAATATCACTCAGACATGAAATCAATGTCATAAGGCTAGTAGAAGCAAGATGAGTGGACTTAGGTACGACGATTCTAAGTGAAATAAGTCACACAGAAAAAGACACTTATCATAAGCTATCACTTATAGAGGGAATGCAAAAACCGCTACACTTGAACTGAATTACAAAACAGAACAGAGTCACACGTTTAGAAAACACACTATGGCTGCTTAACGGGAAAGGTGAGGTGGGGTGATGCATAAAACAAGGGGTTCAAATTCGCTCAGATACCGTTCCATACACCCAATATGTAATACACAAGACCTACTCCTTGCTCAGTGAACTGGACTCAACACCCCCTATTCACCGCACAAGAATATATATGACTAGTAACAATCTTAAAACCTATATATTGATATCTGTCTGGAAGTGAGTCAAGTGGGTGTAAATCCGCATAAACACAGCCGTGAAAAGCAGCTAAACCCCATTATAAAAATAAATTACTTTTAAAAACCTGTAAAACAAAGACAGTGAAAGAGAGAGAAATTCTTACAAAATTCGATCAGGGGCTGAGATGCAACCTGGATTGACCATATCTAGACCCACAGCTCGATGAGACATAAGGGTGGACAGTCTTGGGGCTGAGAGGTTGGGTGAGCAAACGCAGACCCTTTAAAGTAATACTGCGTGGTACCCATCCCATGGGTCCCAAATCTCCAGGTTCAAGGGCATCTTCCTACATCGAAAAAATGCATGAGAAACTCAGAAGATGGTACACCGTGTGATTTTGAAAGGTTTCTAAAACACACCCCATTTCTCATCTCCTTGTGCTCGGGTTCGCCTTTCCAGCTACTTTACTAGCCATCAACTTACTTGGAGAATCAGCACCTTTAACCTCCTGTTCCCTACAGGTTGCAATTTGTCCTGAGGATGAACGGGAAGAGGGGCAGCCAATGAGAGACTAGATCTAGGTGTTGGGACAGGCACAGGTCACTCTATTTGCCCATCAGGAAGAAGAATTAACCACAGGCTCAGCCTGCCGCCCAGAAGCAGAATAGGGCCTGAGGCAATCCCGCGCTTTTGCGGCCAGCTCCCAAAAAAGCGAGTTGAAAAATGGAGCTCAGGGACACTGCAATTCACAAACCCGCAGAGGTATAAATGATAACTCTCATCCACAGATATATTGAGGGAAGGCAACGAAGAGGATTTGAAAGCAAGGCAGAATTGCAGGAAACAGATTTCAGGAGGTAGATTCGAATCGCCTGTAAAGCACATGAAAAGCGGCAAAACGTCGACAATGATGCCCTTGGCCAAAAAGGGCGTATGCGTTTTTTCCTGAATATATTCAGGAAAAAACGCATACGCCCTTTTTGGCCAACCAAGCAACCTGGAAAGGCAAATCAGCGCTACAAAGAAGTCTCGCTTCCCATCGGTCAAAAGGGCAATGCTGCAAAAAGTGTCAAAACCAGAAATGCAGGACAGGCCATGGAGAAATGGCAGCCTTGCTACGCTGATGGGCGGGATGTAAGTTGCCAACAGCCACTCTGGAGAAGTGTACGGTGTGTCCTGAAACATCGAAAAAACACAGCTTAGGGAGCATAGGGCACGTCCACTCATGGGCGTATAAATTGGGAAAACTAAAAATCAGCAAGACACAGGCACCCCAAAGTTTAGGGCTGCTCTGTTGACAAGAACCTCCACTTCATGACACCTTAAATATCCCAGGAAAGAGAAAAATGGATAAAAAAGTTGTGGTCCTTATGTACAATGGAATATCACTCAGACATGAAATCAATGTCATAAGGCTAGTAGAAGCAAGATGAGTGGACTTAGGTACGACGATTCTAAGTGAAATAAGTCACACAGAAAAAGACACTTATCATAAGCTATCACTTATAGAGGGAATGTAAAAACCGCTACACTTGAACTGAATTACAAAACAGAACAGAGTCACACGTTTAGAAAACACACTATGGCTGCTTAACGGGAAAGGTGAGGTGGGGTGATGCATAAAACAAGGGGTTCAAATTCGCTCAGATACCGTTCCATACACCCAATATGTAATACACAAGACCTACTCCTTGCTCAGTGAACTGGACTCAACACCCCCTATTCACCGCACAAGAATATATATGACTAGTAACAATCTTAAAACCTATGTATTGATATCTGTCTGGAAGTGAGTCAAGTGGGTGTAAATCCGCATAAACACAGCCGTGAAAAGCAGCTAAACCCCATTATAAAAATAAATTACTTTTAAAAACCCGTAAAACAAAGACAGTGAAAGAGAGAGAAATTCTTACAAAATTCGTTCAGGGGCTGAGATGCAACCTGGATTGACCATATCTAGACCGACAGCTGGATGAGACATAAGGGTGGACACTCTTGGAGCTGAGAGGTTGGGTGAGCAAACGCAGACCCTTTAAAGTAATACTGCGTGGTACCCATCCCATGGGTCCCAAATCTCCAGGTTCAAGGGCATCTTCTTACATCGAAAACATGCATGAGAAACTCAGAAGATGGTACACCGTGTGATTTTGAAAGGTTCCTAAAACGCACCTCATTTCTCATCTCCTTGTGCTCGGGTTCGCCATTCCAGCTACTTTACTAGCAATCTCCCTACTTGGAGAATCAGCACCTTTAACCTCCTGTTCCCTACAGGTTGCAATTTGTCCTGAGGATGAACGGGAAGAGGGGGAACCAATGAGAGACTAGATCTAGGTGTTGGGACAGGCACAGGTCACTCTATTTTCCCATCAGGAAGAAGAATTAACCACAGGCTCAGCCTGCTGCCAGGAACCAGAATAGGGCCTGAGGCAATCCCGTGCTTTTGCGGCCAGCTCTCAAAAAAGACAGTTGAAAAATGGAGCTCAGGGACACTGCAATTCACAAACCCGCAGAGTTATAAGTGATAACTCTCATCCACAGATATATTGAGGGAAGGCAACGAAGAGGATTTGAAAGCAAGGCAGAATTGCAGGAAACAGATTTCAGGAGGTAGATTCGAATCGCCTTTAAGGCACATGAAAAGCGGCAAAACGTCGACAATGATGCCCTTGGCCAAAAAGGGCGTATGCGTTTTTTCCTGAATATATTCAGGAAAAAACGCATACGCCCTTTTTGGCCAACCAAGCAACCTGGAAAGGCAAATCAGCGCTACAAAGAAGTCTCGCTTCCCATCGGCTAAAAGGGACATGCTGCAAAAAGTGTCAAAACCAGAAATGCAGGACAGGCCATGGAGAAATGGCAGCCTTGCTACGCTGATGGGCGGGATGTAAATTGACAACAGCCACTCTGGAGAAGTGTACGGTGTGTCCTGATCCTGAAACATCGAAAACACACAGCTTAGTGAGCATAGGGCACGTCCACTCATGGGCGTATAAATTGGGAAAACTAAAAATCAGCAAGACACAGGCACCCGAAAGTTTGGGGCTGCTCTGTTGACAAGAACCTCCACTTCATGACACCTTAAATATCCCAGGAAAGAGAAAAATGGATAAAAAAGTTGTGGTCCTTATGTACAATGGAATATCACTCAGACATGAAATCAATGTCATAAGGCTAGTAGAAGCAAGATGAGTGGACTTAGGTACGACGATTCTAAGTGAAATAAGTCACACAGAAAAAGACACTTATCATAAGCTATCACTTATAGAGGGAATGTAAAAACCGCTACACTTGAACTGAATTACAAAACAGAACAGAGTCACACGTTTAGAAAACACACTATGGCTGCTTAACGGGAAAGGTGAGGTGGGGTGATGCATAAAACAAGGGGTTCAAATTTGCTCAGATACCGTTCCATACACCCAATATGTAATAGACAAGACCTACTCCTTGCTCCGTGAACTGGACTCAACACCCCCTATTCACCGCACAAGAATATATGTGACTAGTAACAATCTTAAAACCTATGTATTGATATCTGTCTGGAAGTGAGTCAAGTGGGTGTAAATCCGCATAAACACAGCCGTGAAAAGCAGCTAAACCCCATTATAAAAATAAATTACTTTTAAAAACCCGTAAAACAAAGACAGTGAAAGAGAGAGAAATTCTTACAAAATTCGTTCAGGGGCTGTGATGCCACCTGGATTGACCATATCTAGACCCACAGCTGGATGAGACATAAGGGTGGACACTCTTGGGGCTGAGAGGTTGGGTGAGCAAACGCAGACCCTTTAAAGTAATACTGCGTGGTACCCATCCCATGGGTCCCAAATCTCCAGGTTCAAGGGCATCTTCCTACATCGAAAACATGCATGAGAAACTCAGAAGATGGTACACCGTGTGATTTTGAAAGGTTTCTAAAACACACCCCATTTCTCATCTCCTTGTGCTCGGGTTCGCCTTTCCAGCTACTTTACTAGCAATCAACTTACTTGGAGAATCAGCACCTTTAACCTCCTGTTCCCTACAGGTTGCAATTTGTCCTGAGGATGAACGGGAAGAGGGGCAACCAATGAGAGACTAGATCTAGGTGTTGGGACAGGCACAGGTCACTCTATTTTCCCATCAGGAAGAAGAATTAATCACAGGCTCAGCCTGCCGCCCAGAAGCACAATAGGGCCTGAGGCAATCCCGCGCTTTTGCGGCCAGCTCCCAAAAAGGCGAGTTGAAAAATGGAGCTCAGGGACACTGCAATTCACAAACCCGCAGAGTTATAAATGATAACTCTCATCCACAGATATATTGAGGGAAGGCAACGAAGAGGATTTGAAAGCAAGGCAGAATTCCAGGAAACAGATTTCAGGAGGTAGATTCGAATCGCCTGTAAAGCACATGAAAAGCGTCAAAACGTCGACAATGATGCCCTTGGCCAAGAAGGGCGTATGCGTTTTTTCCTGAATATATTCAGGAAAAAACGCATACGCCCTTTTTGCCAACCAAGCAACCTGGAAAGGCAAATCAGCGCTACAAAGAAGTCTCGCTTCCCATCGGTCAAAAGGGCCATGCTGCAAAAAGTTTCAAAACCAGAAATGCAGGACAGGCCATGGAGAAATGGCAGCCTTGCTACGCTGATGAGCGGGATGTAAGTTGCCAACAGCCACTCTGGAGAAGTGTACGGTGTGTCCTGAAACATCGAAAAAACACAGCTTAGGGAGCATAGGGCACGTCCACTCATGGGCCTATAAATTGGGAAAACTAAAAATCAGCAAGACACAGGCACCCCAAAGTTTAGGGCTGCTCTGTTGACAAGAACCTCCACTTCATGACACCTTAAATATCCCAGGAAAGAGAAAAATGGATAAAGAAGTTGTGGTCCTTATGTACAATGCAATATCACTCAGACATGAAATCAATGTCATAAGGCTAGTAGAAGCAAGATGAGTGGACTTAGGTACGACGATTCTAAGTGAAATAAGTCACACAGAAAAAGACACTTATCATAAGCTATCACTTATAGAGGGAATGTAAAAACCGCTACACTTGAACTGAATTACAGAGCAGAACAGAATCACACGTTTAGAAAACACACTATGGCTGCTTAACGGGAAAGGTGAGGTGGGGTGATGCATAAAACAAGGGGATCAAATTTGCTCAGATACCGTTCCATACACCCAATATGTAATAGACAAGACCTACTCCTTGCTCCGTGAACTGGACTCAACACCCCCTATTCACCGCACAAGAATATATATGACTAGTAACAATCTTAAAACCTATGTATTGATATCTGTCTGAAAGTGAGTCAAGTGGGTGTAAATCCGCATAAACACAGCCGTGAAAAGCAGCTAAACCCCATTATAAAAATAAATTACTTTTAAAAACCCGTAAAACAAAGACAGTGAAAGAGAGAGAAATTCTTACAAAATTCGTTCAGGGGCTGAGATGCAACCTGGATTGACCATATCTAGACCGACAGCTGGATGAGACATAAGGGTGGACACTCTTGGGGCTGAGTGGTTGGGTGAGCAAACGCAGACCCTTTAAAGTAATACTGCGTGGTACCCATCCCATGGGTCCCAAATCTCCAGGTTCAAGGGCATCTTCCTACATCGAAAACATGCATGTGAAACTCAGAAGATGGTACATCGTGTGATTTTGAAAGGTTCCTAAAACGCACCTCATTTCTCATCTGCTTGTGCTCGGGTTCGCCATTCCAGCTACTTTACTAGCAATCTCCCTACTTGGAGAATCAGCACCTTTAACCTCCTGTTCCCTACAGGTTGCAATTTGTCCTGAGGATGAACGGGAAGAGGGGGAACCAATGAGAGACTAGATCTAGGTGTTGGGACAGGCACAGGACACTCTATTTTCCCATCAGGAAGAAGAATTAACCACAGGCTCAGCCTGCTGCCAGGAACCAGAATAGGGCCTGAGGCAATCCCGTGCTTTTGCGGCCAGCTCTCAAAAAAGACAGTTGAAAAATGGAGCTCAGGGACACTGCAATTCACAAACCCGCAGAGTTATAAGTGATAACTCTCATCCACAGATATATTGAGGGAAGGTAACGAAGAGGATTTGAAAGCAAGGCAGAATTGCAGGAAACAGATTTCAGGAGGTAGATTCGAATCGCCTTTAAGGCACATGAAAAGCGGCAAAACGTCGACAATGATGCCCTTGGACAAAAAGGGCGTATGCGTTTTTTCCTGAATATATTCAGGAAAAAACGCATACGCCCTTTTTGGCCAACCAAGCAACCTGGAAAGGCAAATCAGCGCTACAAAGAAGTCTCGCTTCCCATCGGCTAAAAGGGACATGCTGCAAAAAGTGTCAAAACCAGAAATGCAGGACAGGCCATGGAGAAATGGCAGCCTTGCTACGCTGATGGGCGGGATGTAAATTGCCAACAGCCACTCTGGAGAAGTGTACGCTGTGTCCTGAAACATCGAAAAAACACAGCTTAGGGAGCATAGGGCACGTCCACTCATGGGCGTATAAATTGGGAAAACTAAAAATGAGCAAGACACAGGCACCCCAAAGTTTGGGGCTGCTCTGTTGACAAGAACCTCCACTTCATGACACCTTAAATATCCCAGGAAAGAGAAAAATGGATAAAAAAGTTGTGGTCCTTATGTACAATGGAATATCACTCAGACATAAAATCAATGTCATAAGGCTAGTAGAAGCAAGATGAGTGGACTTAGGTACGACGATTCTAAGTGAAATAAGTCACACAGAAAAAGACACTTATCATAAGCTATCACTTATAGAGGGAATGCAAAAACCGCTACACTTGAACTGAATTACAAAACAGAACAGAGTCACACGTTTAGAAAACACACTATGGCTGCTTAACGGGAAAGGTGAGGTGGGGTGATGCATAAAACAAGGGGTTCAAATTCGCTCAGATACCGTTCCATACACCCAATATGTAATACACAAGACCTACTCCTTGCTCAGTGAACTGGACTCAACACCCCCTATTCACCGCACAAGAATATATATGACTAGTAACAATCTTAAAACCTATGTATTGATATCTGTCTGGAAGTGAGTCAAGTGGGTGTAAATCCGCATAAACACAGCCGTGAAAAGCAGCTAAACCCCATTATAAAAATAAATTACTTTTAAAAACCCGTAAAACAAAGACAGTGAAAGAGAGAGAAATTCTTACAAAATTCGTTCAGGGGCTGAGATGCAACCTGGATTGACCATATCTAGACCGACAGCTGGATGAGACATAAGGGTGGACACTCTTGGAGCTGAGAGGTTGGGTGAGCAAACGCAGACCCTTTAAAGTAATACTGCGTGGTACCCATCCCATGGGTCCCAAATCTCCAGGTTCAAGGGCATCTTCCTACATCGAAAACATGCATGAGAAACTCAGAAGATGGTACACCGTGTGATTTTGAAAGGTTCCTAAAACGCACCTCATTTCTCATCTCCTTGTGCTCGGGTTCGCCATTCCAGCTACTTTACTAGCAATCTCCCTACTTGGAGAATCAGCACCTTTAACCTCCTGTTCCCTACAGGTTGCAATTTGTCCTGAGGATGAACGGGAAGAGGGGGAACCAATGAGAGACTAGATCTAGGTGTTGGGACAGGCACAGGTCACTCTATTTTCCCATCAGGAAGAAGAATTAACCACAGGCTCAGCCTGCTGCCAGGAACCAGAATAGGGCCTGAGGCAATCCCGTGCTTTTGCGGCCAGCTCTCAAAAAAGACAGTTGAAAAATGGAGCTCAGGGACACTGCAATTCACAAACCCGCAGAGTTATAAGTGATAACTCTCATCCACAGATATATTGAGGGAAGGCAACGAAGAGGATTTGAAAGCAAGGCAGAATTGCAGGAAACAGATTTCAGGAGGTAGATTCGAATCGCCTTTAAGGCACATGAAAAGCGGCAAAACGTCGACAATGATGCCCTTGGACATAAAGGGCGTATGCGTTTTTTCCTGAATATATTCAGGAAAAAACGCATACGCCCTTTTTGGCCAACCAAGCAACCTGGAAAGGCAAATCAGCGCTACAAAGAAGTCTCGCTTCCCATCGGCTAAAAGGGACATGCTGCAAAAAGTGTCAAAACCAGAAATGCAGGACAGGCCATGGAGAAATGGCAGCCTTGCTACGCTGATGGGCGGGATGTAAATTGCCAACAGCCACTCTGGAGAAGTGTACGCTGTGTCCTGAAACATCGAAAAAACACAGCTTAGGGAGCATAGGGCACGTCCACTCATGGGCGTATAAATTGGGAAAACTAAAAATGAGCAAGACACAGGCACCCCAAAGTTTGGGGCTGCTCTGTTGACAAGAACCTCCACTTCATGACACCTTAAATATCCCAGGAAAGAGAAAAATGGATAAAAAAGTTGTGGTCCTTATGTACAATGGAATATCACTCAGACATGAAATCAATGTCATAAGGCTAGTAGAAGCAAGATGAGTGGACTTAGGTACGACGATTCTAAGTGAAATAAGTCACACAGAAAAAGACACTTATCATAAGCTATCACTTATAGAGGGAATGCAAAAACCGCTACACTTGAACTGAATTACAAAACAGAACAGAGTCACACGTTTAGAAAACACACTATGGCTGCTTAACGGGAAAGGTGAGGTGGGGTGATGCATAAAACAAGGGGTTCAAATTCGCTCAGATACCGTTCCATACACCCAATATGTAATACACAAGACCTACTCCTTGCTCAGTGAACTGGACTCAACACCCCCTATTCACCGCACAAGAATATATATGACTAGTAACAATCTTAAAACCTATATATTGATATCTGTCTGGAAGTGAGTCAAGTGGGTGTAAATCCGCATAAACACAGCCGTGAAAAGCAGCTAAACCCCATTATAAAAATAAATTACTTTTAAAAACCTGTAAAACAAAGACAGTGAAAGAGAGAGAAATTCTTACAAAATTCGATCAGGGGCTGAGATGCAACCTGGATTGACCATATCTAGACCCACAGCTCGATGAGACATAAGGGTGGACAGTCTTGGGGCTGAGAGGTTGGGTGAGCAAACGCAGACCCTTTAAAGTAATACTGCGTGGTACCCATCCCATGGGTCCCAAATCTCCAGGTTCAAGGGCATCTTCCTACATCGAAAAAATGCATGAGAAACTCAGAAGATGGTACACCGTGTGATTTTGAAAGGTTTCTAAAACACACCCCATTTCTCATCTCCTTGTGCTCGGGTTCGCCTTTCCAGCTACTTTACTAGCCATCAACTTACTTGGAGAATCAGCACCTTTAACCTCCTGTTCCCTACAGGTTGCAATTTGTCCTGAGGATGAACGGGAAGAGGGGCAGCCAATGAGAGACTAGATCTAGGTGTTGGGACAGGCACAGGTCACTCTATTTGCCCATCAGGAAGAAGAATTAACCACAGGCTCAGCCTGCCGCCCAGAAGCAGAATAGGGCCTGAGGCAATCCCGCGCTTTTGCGGCCAGCTCCCAAAAAAGCGAGTTGAAAAATGGAGCTCAGGGACACTGCAATTCACAAACCCGCAGAGTTATAAATGATAACTCTCATCCACAGATATATTGAGGGAAGGCAACGAAGAGGATTTGAAAGCAAGGCAGAATTGCAGGAAACAGATTTCAGGAGGTAGATTCGAATCGCCTGTAAAGCACATGAAAAGCGGCAAAACGTCGACAATGATGCCCTTGGCCAAAAAGGGCGTATGCGTTTTTTCCTGAATATATTCAGGAAAAAACGCATACGCCCTTTTTGGCCAACCAAGCAACCTGGAAAGGCAAATCAGCGCTACAAAGAAGTCTCGCTTCCCATCGGTCAAAAGGGCAATGCTGCAAAAAGTGTCAAAACCAGAAATGCAGGACAGGCCATGGAGAAATGGCAGCCTTGCTACGCTGATGGGCGGGATGTAAGTTGCCAACAGCCACTCTGGAGAAGTGTACGGTGTGTCCTGAAACATCGAAAAAACACAGCTTAGGGAGCATAGGGCACGTCCACTCATGGGCGTATAAATTGGGAAAACTAAAAATCAGCAAGACACAGGCACCCCAAAGTTTAGGGCTGCTCTGTTGACAAGAACCTCCACTTCATGACACCTTAAATATCCCAGGAAAGAGAAAAATGGATAAAGAAGTTGTGGTCCTTATGTACAATGGAATATCACTCAGACATGAAATCAATGTCATAAGGCTAGTAGAAGCAAGATGAGTGGACTTAGGTACGACGATTCTAAGTGAAATAAGTCACACAGAAAAAGACACTTATCATAAGCTATCACTTATAGAGGGAATGTAAAAACCGCTACACTTGAACTGAATTACAGAACAGAACAGAATCACACGTTTAGAAAACACACTATGGCTGCTTAACGGGAAAGGTGAGGTGGGGTGATGCATAAAACAAGGGGTTCAAATTCGCTCAGATACCGTTCCATACACCCAATATGTAATAGACAAGACCTACTCCTTGCTCAGTGAACTGGACTCAACACCCCCTATTCACCGCACAAGAATATATGTGACTAGTAACAATCTTAAAACCTATGTATTGATATCTGTCTGGAAGTGAGTCAAGTGGGTGTAAAGCCGCATAAACACAGCCGTGAAAAGCAGCTAAACCCCATTATAAAAATAAATTACTTTTAAAAACCCGTAAAACAAAGACAGTGAAAGAGAGAGAAATTCTTACAAAATTCGTTCAGGGGCTGTGATGCAACCTGGATTGACCATATCTAGACCCACAGCTGGATGAGACATATGGGTGGACACTCTTGGGGCTGAGAGGTTGGGTGAGGTTGGGTGAGCAAACGCAGACCCTTTAAAATAATACTGCATGGTACCCATCCCATGGGTCCCAAATCTCCAGGTTCAAGGGCATCTTCCTACATCGAAAACTTGCATGAGGAACCCAGAAGAAGGTACACCGTGTGATTTTGAAAGGTTTCTAAAACGCACCTCATTTCTCATCTCCTTGTGCTTGGGTTCGCCATTCCAGCTACTTCACTAGCAATCTCCCTACTTGGAGAATCAGCACCTTTAACCTCCTGTTCTGTACAGGTTGCAATTTGTCCTGAGGATGAACGGGAAGAGGGGAAACCAATGAGAGACTAGATCTAGGTGTTGGGACAGGCACAGGTCACTCTATTTTCCCATCAGGAAGAAGAATTAACCACAGGCTCAGCCTGCCGCCGGGAACCAGAATAGGGCCTGAGGCAATCCCGTGCTTTTGCGGCCAGCTCCCAAAAAAGACAGTTGAAAAATGGAGCGCAGGGGGACTGCCATTCAGAAACCTGCTGAGTTATAAATGATAACTCTCGTCCACAAATATATTGAGGGAAGGCAACGAAGAGGATTTGAAAGCAAGGCAGAATTGGAGGAAACAGGTTTCAGGAGGTAGATTCGAATCGCCTTTAAAGCACATGAAAAGCGGCAAAACGTCGACAATGATGCCCTTGGCCAAAAAGGGCGTATGCGTTTTTTCCTGAATATATTCAGGAAAAAACGCATACGCCCTTTTTGGCCAACCAAGCAACCTGGAAAGGCAAATCAGCGCTACAAAGAAGTCTTGCTTCCCATCGGTCAAAAGGGCCATACTGCAAAAAGTGTCAAAACCAGAAATGCAGGACAGGCCATGGAGAAATGGCAGCCTTGCTACGCTGATGGCCGGGATGTTAATTGCCAACAGCCACTCTGGAGAAGTGTACGGTGTGTCCTGAAACATCGAAAAAACACAGCTTAGTGAGCATAGGGCACGTCCACTCATGGGCGTATAAATTGGGAAAACTAAAAATCAGCAAGACACAGGCACCCGAAAGTTTGGGGCTGCTCTGTTGACAAGAACCTCCACTTCATGACACCTTAAATATCCCAGGAAAGAGAAAAATGGATAAAGAAGTTGTGGTCCTTATGTACAATGCAATATCACTCAGACATGAAATCAATGTCATAAGGCTAGTAGAAGCAAGATGAGTGGACTTAGGTACGACGATTCTAAGTGAAATAAGTCACACAGAAAAAGACACTTATCATAAGCTATCACTTATAGAGGGAATGTAAAAACCGCTACACTTGAACTGAATTACAAAACAGAACAGAGTCACACGTTTAGAAAACACACTATGGCTGCTTAACGGGAAAGGTGAGGTGGGGTGATGCATAAAACAAGGGGTTCAAATTTGCTCAGATACCGTTCCATACACCCAATATGTAATAGACAAGACCTACTCCTTGCTCCGTGAACTGGACTCAACACCCCCTATTCACCGCACAAGAATATATGTGACTAGTAACAATCTTAAAACCTATGTATTGATATCTGTCTGGAAGTGAGTCAAGTGGGTGTAAATCCGCATAAACACAGCCGTGAAAAGCAGCTAAACCCCATTATAAAAATAAATTACTTTTAAAAACCCGTAAAACAAAGACAGTGAAAGAGAGAGAAATTCTTACAAAATTCGTTCAGGGGCTGTGATGCCACCTGGATTGACCATATCTAGACCCACAGCTGGATGAGACATAAGGGTGGACACTCTTGGGGCTGAGAGGTTGGGTGAGCAAACGCAGACCCTTTAAAGTAATACTGCGTGGTACCCATCCCATGGGTCCCAAATCTCCAGGTTCAAGGGCATCTTCCTACATCGAAAACATGCATGAGAAACTCAGAAGATGGTACACCGTGTGATTTTGAAAGGTTTCTAAAACACACCCCATTTCTCATCTCCTTGTGCTCGGGTTCGCCTTTCCAGCTACTTTACTAGCAATCAACTTACTTGGAGAATCAGCACCTTTAACCTCCTGTTCCCTACAGGTTGCAATTTGTCCTGAGGATGAACGGGAAGAGGGGCAACCAATGAGAGACTAGATCTAGGTGTTGGGACAGGCACAGGTCACTCTATTTTCCCATCAGGAAGAAGAATTAATCACAGGCTCAGCCTGCCGCCCAGAAGCACAATAGGGCCTGAGGCAATCCCGCGCTTTTGCGGCCAGCTCCCAAAAAGGCGAGTTGAAAAATGGAGCTCAGGGACACTGCAATTCACAAACCCGCAGAGTTATAAATGATAACTCTCATCCACAGATATATTGAGGGAAGGCAACGAAGAGGATTTGAAAGCAAGGCAGAATTCCAGGAAACAGATTTCAGGAGGTAGATTCGAATCGCCTGTAAAGCACATGAAAAGCGTCAAAACGTCGACAATGATGCCCTTGGCCAAGAAGGGCGTATGCGTTTTTTCCTGAATATATTCAGGAAAAAACGCATACGCCCTCTTTGGCCAACCAAGCAACCTGGAAAGGCAAATCAGCGCTACAAAGAAGTCTCGCTTCCCATCGGCTAAAAGGGACATGCTGCAAAAAGTGTCAAAACCAGAAATGCAGGACAGGCCATGGAGAAATGGCAGCCTTGCTACGCTGATGGGCGGGATGTAAATTGCCAACAGCCACTCTGGAGAAGTGTACGCTGTGTCCTGAAACATCGAAAAAACACAGCTTAGGGAGCATAGGGCACGTCCACTCATGGGCGTATAAATTGGGAAAACTAAAAATGAGCAAGACACAGGCACCCCAAAGTTTGGGGCTGCTCTGTTGACAAGAACCTCCACTTCATGACACCTTAAATATCCCAGGAAAGAGAAAAATGGATAAAAAAGTTGTGGTCCTTATGTACAATGGAATATCACTCAGACATAAAAACAATGTCATAAGGCTAGTAAAAGCAAGATGAGTGGACTTAGGTACGACGATTCTAAGTGAAATAAGTCACACAGAAAAAGACACTTATCATAAGCTATCACTTATAGAGGGAATGCAAAAACCGCTACACTTGAACTGAATTACAAAACAGAACAGAGTCACACGTTTAGAAAACACACTATGGCTGCTTAACGGGAAAGGTGAGGTGGGGTGATGCATAAAACAAGGGGTTCAAATTCGCTCAGATACCGTTCCATACACCCAATATGTAATACACAAGACCTACTCCTTGCTCAGTGAACTGGACTCAACACCCCCTATTCACCGCACAAGAATATATATGACTAGTAACAATCTTAAAACCTATGTATTGATATCTGTCTGGAAGTGAGTCAAGTGGGTGTAAATCCGCATAAACACAGCCGTGAAAAGCAGCTAAACCCCATTATAAAAATAAATTACTTTTAAAAACCCGTAAAACAAAGACAGTGAAAGAGAGAGAAATTCTTACAAAATTCGTTCAGGGGCTGAGATGCAACCTGGATTGACCATATCTAGACCGACAGCTGGATGAGACATAAGGGTGGACACTCTTGGAGCTGAGAGGTTGGGTGAGCAAACGCAGACCCTTTAAAGTAATACTGCGTGGTACCCATCCCATGGGTCCCAAATCTCCAGGTTCAAGGGCATCTTCCTACATCGAAAACATGCATGAGAAACTCAGAAGATGGTACACCGTGTGATTTTGAAAGGTTCCTAAAACGCACCTCATTTCTCATCTGCTTGTGCTCGGGTTCGCCATTCCAGCTACTTTACTAGCAATCTCCCTACTTGGAGAATCAGCACCTTTAACCTCCTGTTCCCTACAGGTTGCAATTTGTCCTGAGGATGAACGGGAAGAGGGGGAACCAATGAGAGACTAGATCTAGGTGGTGGGACAGGCACAGGTCACTCTATTTTCCCATCAGGAAGAAGAATTAACCACAGGCTCAGCCTGCTGCCAGGAACCAGAATAGGGCCTGAGGCAATCCCGTGCTTTTGCGGCCAGCTCTCAAAAAAGACAGTTGAAAAATGGAGCTCAGGGACACTGCAATTCACAAACCCGCAGAGTTATAAGTGATAACTCTCATCCACAGATATATTGAGGGAAGGCAACGAAGAGGATTTGAAAGCAAGGCAGAATTGCAGGAAACAGATTTCAGGAGGTAGATTCGAATCGCCTTTAAGGCACATGAAAAGCGGCAAAACGTCGACAATGATGCCCTTGGCCAAAAAGGGCGTATGCGTTTTTTCCTGAATATATTCAGGAAAAAACGCATACGCCCTTTTTGGCCAACCAAGCAACCTGGAAAGGCAAATCAGCGCTACAAAGAAGTCTCGCTTCCCATCGGCTAAAAGGGACATGCTGCAAAAAGTGTCAAAACCAGAAATGCAGGACAGGCCATGGAGAAATGGCAGCCTTGCTACGCTGATGGGCGGGATGTAAATTGACAACAGCCACTCTGGAGAAGTGTACGGTGTGTCCTGATCCTGAAACATCGAAAACACACAGCTTAGTGAGCATAGGGCACGTCCACTCATGGGCGTATAAATTGGGAAAACTAAAAATCAGCAAGACACAGGCACCCGAAAGTTTGGGGCTGCTCTGTTGACAAGAACCTCCACTTCATGACACCTTAAATATCCCAGGAAAGAGAAAAATGGATAAAGAAGTTGTGGTCCTTATGTACAATGCAATATCACTCAGACATGAAATCAATGTCATAAGGCTAGTAGAAGCAAGATGAGTGGACTTAGGTACGACGATTCTAAGTGAAATAAGTCACACAGAAAAAGACACTTATCATAAGCTATCACTTATAGAGGGAATGTAAAAACCGCTACACTTGAACTGAATTACAAAACAGAACAGAGTCACACGTTTAGAAAACACACTATGGCTGCTTAACGGGAAAGGTGAGGTGGGGTGATGCATAAAACAAGGGGTTCAAATTTGCTCAGATACCGTTCCATACACCCAATATGTAATAGACAAGACCTACTCCTTGCTCCGTGAACTGGACTCAACACCCCCTATTCACCGCACAAGAATATATGTGACTAGTAACAATCTTAAAACCTATGTATTGATATCTGTCTGGAAGTGAGTCAAGTGGGTGTAAATCCGCATAAACACAGCCGTGAAAAGCAGCTAAACCCCATTATAAAAATAAATTACTTTTAAAAACCCGTAAAACAAAGACAGTGAAAGAGAGAGAAATTCTTACAAAATTCGTTCAGGGGCTGTGATGCCACCTGGATTGACCATATCTAGACCCACAGCTGGATGAGACATAAGGGTGGACACTCTTGGGGCTGAGAGGTTGGGTGAGCAAACGCAGACCCTTTAAAGTAATACTGCGTGGTACCCATCCCATGGGTCCCAAATCTCCAGGTTCAAGGGCATCTTCCTACATCGAAAACATGCATGAGAAACTCAGAAGATGGTACACCGTGTGATTTTGAAAGGTTTCTAAAACACACCCCATTTCTCATCTCCTTGTGCTCGGGTTCGCCTTTCCAGCTACTTTACTAGCAATCAACTTACTTGGAGAATCAGCACCTTTAACCTCCTGTTCCCTACAGGTTGCAATTTGTCCTGAGGATGAACGGGAAGAGGGGCAACCAATGAGAGACTAGATCTAGGTGTTGGGACAGGCACAGGTCACTCTATTTTCCCATCAGGAAGAAGAATTAATCACAGGCTCAGCCTGCCGCCCAGAAGCACAATAGGGCCTGAGGCAATCCCGCGCTTTTGCGGCCAGCTCCCAAAAAGGCGAGTTGAAAAATGGAGCTCAGGGACACTGCAATTCACAAACCCGCAGAGTTATAAATGATAACTCTCATCCACAGATATATTGAGGGAAGGCAACGAAGAGGATTTGAAAGCAAGGCAGAATTCCAGGAAACAGATTTCAGGAGGTAGATTCGAATCGCCTGTAAAGCACATGAAAAGCGTCAAAACGTCGACAATGATGCCCTTGGCCAAGAAGGGCGTATGCGTTTTTTCCTGAATATATTCAGGAAAAAACGCATACGCCCTCTTTGGCCAACCAAGCAACCTGGAAAGGCAAATCAGCGCTACAAAGAAGTCTCGCTTCCCATCGGCTAAAAGGGACATGCTGCAAAAAGTGTCAAAACCAGAAATGCAGGACAGGCCATGGAGAAATGGCAGCCTTGCTACGCTGATGAGCGGGATGTAAGTTGCCAACAGCCACTCTGGAGAAGTGTACGGTGTGTCCTGAAACATCGAAAAAACACAGCTTAGGGAGCATAGGGCACGTCCACTCATGGGCCTATAAATTGGGAAAACTAAAATCAGCAAGACACAGGCACCCCAAAGTTTAGGGCTGCTCTGTTGACAAGAACCTCCACTTCATGACACCTTAAATATCCCAGGAAAGAGAAAAATGATAAAGAAGTTGTGGTCCTTATGTACAATGCAATATCACTCAGACATGAAATCAATGTCATAAGGCTAGTAGAAGCAAGATGAGTGGACTTAGGTACGACGATTCTAAGTGAAATAAGTCACACAGAAAAAGACACTTATCATAAGCTATCACTTATAGAGGGAATGTAAAAACCGCTACACTTGAACTGAATTACAGAACAGAACAGAATCACACGTTTAGAAAACACACTATGGCTGCTTAACGGGAAAGGTGAGGTGGGGTGATGCATAAAACAAGGGGATCAAATTTGCTCAGATACCGTTCCATACACCCAATATGTAATAGACAAGACCTACTCCTTGCTCCGTGAACTGGACTCAACACCCCCTATTCACCGCACAAGAATATATATGACTAGTAACAATCTTAAAACCTATGTATTGATATCTGTCTGAAAGTGAGTCAAGTGGGTGTAAATCCGCATAAACACAGCCGTGAAAAGCAGCTAAACCCCATTATAAAAATAAATTACTTTTAAAAACCCGTAAAACAAAGACAGTGAAAGAGAGAGAAATTCTTACAAAATTCGTTCAGGGCTGAGATGCAACCTGGATTGACCATATCTAGACCGACAGCTGGATGAGACATAAGGGTGGACACTCTTGGGGCTGAGAGGTTGGGTGAGCAAACGCAGACCCTTTAAAGTAATACTGCGTGGTACCCATCCCATGGGTCCCAAATCTCCAGGTTCAAGGGCATCTTCCTACATCGAAAACATGCATGAGAAACTCAGAAGATGGTACACCGTGTGATTTTGAAAGGTTCCTAAAACGCACCTCATTTCTCATCTGCTTGTGCTCGGTTCGCCATTCCAGCTACTTTACTAGCAATCTCCCTACTTGGAGAATCAGCACCTTTAACCTCCTGTTCCCTACAGGTTGCAATTTGTCCTGAGGATGAACGGGAAGAGGGGGAACCAATGAGAGACTAGATCTAGGTGTTGGGACAGGCACAGGACACTCTATTTTCCCATCAGGAAGAAGAATTAACCACAGGCTCAGCCTGCTGCCAGGAACCAGAATAGGGCCTGAGGCAATCCCGTGCTTTTGCGGCCAGCTCTCAAAAAAGACAGTTGAAAAATGGAGCTCAGGGACACTGCAATTCACAAACCCGCAGAGTTATAAGTGATAACTCTCATCCACAGATATATTGAGGGAAGGCAACGAAGAGGATTTGAAAGCAAGGCAGAATTGCAGGAAACAGATTTCAGGAGGTAGATTCGAATCGCCTTTAAGGCACATGAAAAGCGGCAAAACGTCGACAATGATGCCCTTGGCCAAAAAGGGCGTATGCGTTTTTTCCTGAATATATTCAGGAAAAAACGCATACGCCCTTTTTGGCCAACCAAGCAACCTGGAAAGGCAAATCAGCGCTACAAAGAAGTCTCGCTTCCCATCGGCTAAAAGGGACATGCTGCAAAAAGTGTCAAAACCAGAAATGCAGGACAGGCCATGGAGAAATGGCAGCCTTGCTACGCTGATGGGCGGGATGTAAATTGACAACAGCCACTCTGGAGAAGTGTACGGTGTGTCCTGATCCTGAAACATCGAAAACACACAGCTTAGTGAGCATAGGGCACGTCCACTCATGGGCGTATAAATTGGGAAAACTAAAAATCAGCAAGACACAGGCACCCGAAAGTTTGGGGCTGCTCTGTTGACAAGAACCTCCACTTCATGACACCTTAAATATCCCAGGAAAGAGAAAAATGGATAAAGAAGTTGTGGTCCTTATGTACAATGCAATATCACTCAGACATGAAATCAATGTCATAAGGCTAGTAGAAGCAAGATGAGTGGACTTAGGTACGACGATTCTAAGTGAAATAAGTCACACAGAAAAAGACACTTATCATAAGCTATCACTTATAGAGGGAATGTAAAAACCGCTACACTTGAACTGAATTACAAAACAGAACAGAGTCACACGTTTAGAAAACACACTATGGCTGCTTAACGGGAAAGGTGAGGTGGGGTGATGCATAAAACAAGGGGTTCAAATTTGCTCAGATACCGTTCCATACACCCAATATGTAATAGACAAGACCTACTCCTTGCTCCGTGAACTGGACTCAACACCCCCTATTCACCGCACAAGAATATATGTGACTAGTAACAATCTTAAAACCTATGTATTGATATCTGTCTGGAAGTGAGTCAAGTGGGTGTAAATCCGCATAAACACAGCCGTGAAAAGCAGCTAAACCCCATTATAAAAATAAATTACTTTAAAAACCCGTAAAACAAAGACAGTGAAAGAGAGAGAAATTCTTACAAAATTCGTTCAGGGGCTGTGATGCCACCTGGATTGACCATATCTAGACCCACAGCTGGATGAGACATAAGGGTGGACACTCTTGGGGCTGAGAGGTTGGGTGAGCAAACGCAGACCCTTTAAAGTAATACTGCGTGGTACCCATCCCATGGGTCCCAAATCTCCAGGTTCAAGGGCATCTTCCTACATCGAAAACATGCATGAGAAACTCAGAAGATGGTACACCGTGTGATTTTGAAAGGTTTCTAAAACACACCCCATTTCTCATCTCCTTGTGCTCGGGTTCGCCTTTCCAGCTACTTTACTAGCAATCAACTTACTTGGAGAATCAGCACCTTTAACCTCCTGTTCCCTACAGGTTGCAATTTGTCCTGAGGATGAACGGGAAGAGGGGCAACCAATGAGAGACTAGATCTAGGTGTTGGGACAGGCACAGGTCACTCTATTTTCCCATCAGGAAGAAGAATTAATCACAGGCTCAGCCTGCCGCCCAGAAGCACAATAGGGCCTGAGGCAATCCCGCGCTTTTGCGGCCAGCTACCAAAAAGGCGAGTTGAAAAATGGAGCTCAGGGACACTGCAATTCACAAACCCGCAGAGTTATAAATGATAACTCTCATCCACAGATATATTGAGGGAAGGCAACGAAGAGGATTTGAAAGCAAGGCAGAATTCCAGGAAACAGATTTCAGGAGGTAGATTCGAATCGCCTGTAAAGCACATGAAAAGCGTCAAAACGTCGACAATGATGCCCTTGGCCAAGAAGGGCGTATGCGTTTTTTCCTGAATATATTCAGGAAAAAACGCATACGCCCTCTTTGGCCAACCAAGCAACCTGGAAAGGCAAATCAGCGCTACAAAGAAGTCTCGCTTCCCATCGGCTAAAAGGGACATGCTGCAAAAAGTGTCAAAACCAGAAATGCAGGACAGGCCATGGAGAAATGGCAGCCTTGTTACGCTGATGAGCGGGATGTAAGTTGCCAACAGCCACTCTGGAGAAGTGTACGGTGTGTCCTGAAACATCGAAAAAACACAGCTTAGGGAGCATAGGGCACGTCCACTCATGGGCCTATAAATTGGGAAAACTAAAAATCAGCAAGACACAGGCACCCCAAAGTTTAGGGCTGCTCTGTTGACAAGAACCTCCACTTCATGACACCTTAAATATCCCAGGAAAGAGAATAAAAATGGATAAAGAAGTTGTGGTCCTTATGTACAATGCAATATCACTCAGACATGAAATCAATGTCATAAGGCTAGTAGAAGCAAGATGAGTGGACTTAGGTACGACGATTCTAAGTGAAATAAGTCACACAGAAAAAGACACTTATCATAAGCTATCACTTATAGAGGGAATGTAAAAACCGCTACACTTGAACTGAATTACAGAACAGAACAGAATCACACGTTTAGAAAACACACTATGGCTGCTTAACGGGAAAGGTGAGGTGGGGTGATGCATAAAACAAGGGGATCAAATTTGCTCAGATACCGTTCCATACACCCAATATGTAATAGACAAGACCTACTCCTTGCTCCGTGAACTGGACTCAACACCCCCTATTCACCGCACAAGAATATATATGACTAGTAACAATCTTAAAACCTATGTATTGATATCTGTCTGAAAGTGAGTCAAGTGGGTGTAAATCCGCATAAACACAGCCGTGAAAAGCAGCTAAACCCCATTATAAAAATAAATTACTTTTAAAAACCCGTAAAACAAAGACAGTGAAAGAGAGAGAAATTCTTACAAAATTCGTTCAGGGGCTGAGATGCAACCTGGATTGACCAAATCTAGACCGACAGCTGGATGAGACATAAGGGTGGACACTCTTGGGGCTGAGAGGTTGGGTGAGCAAACGCAGACCCTTTAAGTAATACTGCATGGTACCCATCCCATGGGTCCCAAATCTCCAGGTTCAAGGGCATCTTCCTACATCGAAAACATGCATGAGAAACTCAGAAGATGGTACACCGTGTGATTTTGAAAGGTTCCTAAAACGCACCTCATTTCTCATCTGCTTGTGCTCGGGTTCGCCATTCCAGCTACTTTACTAGCAATCTCCCTACTTGGAGAATCAGCACCTTTAACCTCCTGTTCCCTACAGGTTGCAATTTGTCCTGAGGATGAACGGGAAGAGGGGGAACCAATGAGAGACTAGATCTAGGTGTTGGGACAGGCACAGGACACTCTATTTTCCCATCAGGAAGAAGAATTAACCACAGGCTCAGCCTGCTGCCAGGAACCAGAATAGGGCCTGAGGCAATCCCGTGCTTTTGCGGCCAGCTCTCAAAAAAGACAGTTGAAAAATGGAGCTCAGGGACACTGCAATTCACAAACCCGCAGAGTTATAAGTGATAACTCTCATCCACAGATATATTGAGGGAAGGCAACGAAGAGGATTTGAAAGCAAGGCAGAATTCCAGGAAACAGATTTCAGGAGGTAGATTCGAATCGCCTTTAAGGCACATGAAAAGCGGCAAAACGTCGACAATGATGCCCTTGGCCAAAAAGGGCGTATGCGTTTTTTCCTGAATATATTCAGGAAAAAACGCATACGCCCTTTTTGGCCAACCAAGCAACCTGGAAAGGCAAATCAGCGCTACAAAGAAGTCTCGCTTCCCATCGGCTAAAGGGACATGCTGCAAAAAGTGTCAAAACCAGAAATGCAGGACAGGCCATGGAGAAATGGCAGCCTTGCTACGCTGATGGGCGGGATGTAAATTGCCAACAGCCACTCTGGAGAAGTGTACGCTGTGTCCTGAAACATCGAAAAAACACAGCTTAGGGAGCATAGGGCACGTCCACTCATGGGCGTATAAATTGGGAAAACTAAAAATGAGCAAGACACAGGCACCCCAAAGTTTGGGGCTGCTCTGTTGACAAGAACCTCCACTTCATGACACCTTAAATATCCCAGGAAAGAGAAAAATGGATAAAAAAGTTGTGGTCCTTATGTACAATGGAATATCACTCAGACATGAAATCAATGTCATAAGGCTAGTAGAAGCAAGATGAGTGGACTTAGGTACGACGATTCTAAGTGAAATAAGTCACACAGAAAAAGACACTTATCATAAGCTATCACTTATAGAGGGAATGCAAAAACCGCTACACTTGAACTGAATTACAAAACAGAACAGAGTCACACGTTTAGAAAACACACTATGGCTGCTTAACGGGAAAGGTGAGGTGGGGTGATGCATAAAACAAGGGGTTCAAATTCGCTCAGATACCGTTCCATACACCCAATATGTAATACACAAGACCTACTCCTTGCTCAGTGAACTGGACTCAACACCCCCTATTCACCGCACAAGAATATATATGACTAGTAACAATCTTAAACCTATGTATTGATATCTGTCTGGAAGTGAGTCAAGTGGGTGTAAATCCGCATAAACACAGCCGTGAAAAGCAGCTAAACCCCATTATAAAAATAAATTACTTTTAAAAACCCGTAAAACAAAGACAGTGAAAGAGAGAGAAATTCTTACAAAATTCGTTCAGGGGCTGAGATGCAACCTGGATTGACCATATCTAGACCGACAGCTGGATGAGACATAAGGGTGGACACTCTTGGAGCTGAGAGGTTGGGTGAGCAAACGCAGACCCTTTAAAGTAATACTGCGTGGTACCCATCCCATGGGTCCCAAATCTCCAGGTTCAAGGGCATCTTCCTACATCGAAAACATGCATGAGAAACTCAGAAGATGGTACACCGTGTGATTTTGAAAGGTTCCTAAAACGCACCTCATTTCTCATCTCCTTGTGCTCGGGTTCGCCATTCCAGCTACTTTACTAGCAATCTCCCTACTTGGAGAATCAGCACCTTTAACCTCCTGTTCCCTACAGGTTGCAATTTGTCCTGAGGATGAACGGGAAGAGGGGGAACCAATGAGAGACTAGATCTAGGTGTTGGGACAGGCACAGGTCACTCTATTTTCCCATCAGGAAGAAGAATTAACCACAGGCTCATCCTGCTGCCAGGAACCAGAATAGGGCCTGAGGCAATCCCGTGCTTTTGCGGCCAGCTCTCAAAAAAGACAGTTGAAAAATGGAGCTCAGGGACACTGCAATTCACAAACCCGCAGAGTTATAAGTGATAACTCTCATCCACAGATATATTGAGGGAAGGCAACGAAGAGGATTTGAAAGCAAGGCAGAATTGCAGGAAACAGATTTCAGGAGGTAGATTCGAATCGCCTTTAAGGCACATGAAAAGCGGCAAAACGTCGACAATGATGCCCTTGGACAAAAAGGGCGTATGCGTTTTTTCCTGAATATATTCAGGAAAAAACGCATACGCCCTTTTTGGCCAACCAAGCAACCTGGAAAGGCAAATCAGTGCTACAAAGAAGTCTCGCTTCCCATCGGCTAAAAGGGACATGCTGCAAAAAGTGTCAAAACCAGAAATGCAGGACAGGCCATGGAGAAATGGCAGCCTTGCTACGCTGATGGGCGGGATGTAAATTGCCAACAGCCACTCTGGAGAAGTGTACGCTGTGTCCTGAAACATCGAAAAAACACAGCTTAGGGAGCATAGGGCACGTCCACTCATGGGCGTATAAATTGGGAAAACTAAAAATGAGCAAGACACAGGCACCCCAAAGTTTGGGGCTGCTCTGTTGACAAGAACCTCCACTTCATGACACCTTAAATATCCCAGGAAAGAGAAAAATGGATAAAAAAGTTGTGGTCCTTATGTACAATGGAATATCACTCAGACATGAAATCAATGTCATAAGGCTAGTAGAAGCAAGATGAGTGGACTTAGGTACGACGATTCTAAGTGAAATAAGTCACACAGAAAAAGACACTTATCATAAGCTATCACTTATAGAGGGAATGCAAAAACCGCTACACTTGAACTGAATTATAAAACAGAACAGTGTCACACGTTTAGAAAACACACTATGGCTGCTTAACGGGAAAGGTGAGGTGGGGTGATGCATAAAACAAGGGGTTCAAATTCGCTCAGATACCGTTCCATACACCCAATATGTAATACACAAGACCTACTCCTTGCTCAGTGAACTGGACTCAACACCCCCTATTCACCGCACAAGAATATATATGACTAGTAACAATCTTAAAACCTATGTATTGATATCTGTCTGGAAGTGAGTCAAGTGGGTGTAAATCCGCATAAACACAGCCGTGAAAAGCAGCTAAACCCCATTATAAAAATAAATTACTTTTAAAAACCTGTAAAACAAAGACAGTGAAAGAGAGAGAAATTCTTACAAAATTCGATCAGGGGCTGAGATGCAACCTGGATTGCCCATATCTAGACCCACAGCTGGATGAGACATAAGGGTGGACAGTCTTGGGGCTGAGAGGTTGGGTGAGCAAACGCAGACCCTTTAAAGTAATACTGCTTGGTACCCATCCCATGGGTCCCAAATCTCCACGTTCAAGGGCATCTTCCTACATCGAAAAAATGCATGAGAAACTCAGAAGATGGTACACCGTGTGATTTTGAAAGGTTTCTAAAACACACCCCATTTCTCATCTCCTTGTGCTCGGGTTCGCCTTTCCAGCTACTTTACTAGCCATCAACTTACTTGGAGAATCAGCACCTTTAACCTCCTGTTCCCTACAGGTTGCAATTTGTCCTGAGGATGAACGGGAAGAGGGGCAACCAATGAGAGACTAGATCTAGGTGTTGGGACAGGCACAGGTCACTCTATTTGCCCATCAGGAAGAAGAATTAACCACAGGCTCAGCCTGCCGCCCAGAAGCAGAATAGGGCCTGAGGCAATCCCGCGCTTTTGCGGCCAGCTCCCAAAAAAGCGAGTTGAAAAATGGAGCTCAGGGACACTGCAATTCACAAACCCGCAGAGTTATAAATGATAACTCTCATCCACAGATATATTGAGGGAAGGCAACGAAGAGGATTTGAAAGCAAGGCAGAATTGCAGGAAACAGATTTCAGGAGGTAGATTCGAATCGCCTGTAAAGCACATGAAAAGCGGCAAAACGTCGACAATGATGCCCTTGGCCAAAAAGGGCGTATGCGTTTTTTCCTGAATATATTCAGGAAAAAACGCATACGCCCTTTTTGGCCAACCAAGCAACCTGGAAAGGCAAATCAGCGCTACAAAGAAGTCTCGCTTCCCATCGGTCAAAAGGGCAATGCTGCAAAAAGTGTCAAAACCAGAAATGCAGGACAGGCCATGGAGAAATGGCAGCCTTGCTACGCTGATGGGCGGGATGTAAGTTGCCAACAGCCACTCTGGAGAAGTGTACGGTGTGTCCTGAAACATCGAAAAAACACAGCTTAGGGAGCATAGGGCACGTCCACTCATGGGCGTATAAATTGGGAAAACTAAAAATCAGCAAGACACAGGCACCCCAAAGTTTAGGGCTGCTCTGTTGACAAGAACCTCCACTTCATGACACCTTAAATATCCCAGGAAAGAGAAAAATGGATAAAGAAGTTGTGGTCCTTATGTACAATGGAATATCACTCAGACATGAAATCAATGTCATAAGGCTAGTAGAAGCAAGATGAGTGGACTTAGGTACGACGATTCTAAGTGAAATAAGTCACACAGAAAAAGACACTTATCATAAGCTATCACTTATAGAGGGAATGTAAAAACCGCTACACTTGAACTGAATTACAGAACAGAACAGAATCACACGTTTAGAAAACACACTATGGCTGCTTAACGGGAAAGGTGAGGTGGGGTGATGCATAAAACAAGGGGTTCAAATTCGCTCAGATACCGTTCCATACACCCAATATGTAATAGACAAGACCTACTCCTTGCTCAGTGAACTGGACTCAACACCCCCTATTCACCGCACAAGAATATATGTGACTAGTAACAATCTTAAAACCTATGTATTGATATCTGTCTGGAAGTGAGTCAAGTGGGTGTAAAGCCGCATAAACACAGCCGTGAAAAGCAGCTAAACCCCATTATAAAAATAAATTACTTTTAAAAACCCGTAAAACAAAGACAGTGAAAGAGAGAGAAATTCTTACAAAATTCGTTCAGGGGCTGTGATGCAACCTGGATTGACCATATCTAGACCCACAGCTGGATGAGACATATGGGTGGACACTCTTGGGGCTGAGAGGTTGGGTGAGGTTGGGTGAGCAAACGCAGACCCTTTAAAGTAATACTGCGTGGTACCCATCCCATGGGTCCCAAGTCTCCAGGTTCAAGGGCATCTTCCTACATCGAAAACTTGCATGAGGAACCCAGAAGAAGGTACACCGTGTGATTTTGAAAGGGTTCTAAAACGCACCTCATTTCTCATCTCCTTGTGCTTGGGTTCGCCATTCCAGCTACTTCACTAGCAATCTCCCTACTTGGAGAATCAGCACCTTTAACCTCCTGTTCTGTACAGGTTGCAATTTGTCCTGAGGATGAACGGGAAGAGGGGAAACCAATGAGAGACTAGATCTAGGTGTTGGGACAGGCACAGGTCACTCTATTTTCCCATCAGGAAGAAGAATTAACCACAGGCTCAGCCTGCCGCCAGGAACCAGAATAGGGCCTGAGGCAATCCCGTGCTTTTGCGGCCAGCTCCCAAAAAAGACAGTTGAAAAATGGAGCGCAGGGGGACTGCCATTCAGAAACCTGCTGAGTTATAAATGATAACTCTCGTCCACAAATATATTGAGGGAAGGCAACGAAGAGGATTTGAAAGCAAGGCAGAATTGGAGGAAACAGGTTTCAGGAGGTAGATTCGAATCGCCTTTAAAGCACATGAAAAGCGGCAAAACGTCGACAATGATGCCCTTGGCCAAAAAGGCCGTATGCGTTTTTTCCTGAATATATTCAGGAAAAAACGCATACGCCCTTTTTGGCCAACCAAGCAACCTGGAAAGGCAAATCAGCGCTACAAAGAAGTCTCGCTTCCCATCGGTCAAAAGGGCCATACTGCAAAAAGTGTCAAAACCAGAAATGCAGGACAGGCCATGGAGAAATGGCAGCTTTGCTACGCTGATGGCCGGGATGTTAATTGCCAACAGCCACTCTGGAGAAGTGTACGGTGTGTCCTGAAACATCGAAAAAACACAGCTTAGTGAGCATAGGGCACGTCCACTCATGGGCGTATAAATTGGGAAAACTAAAAATCAGCAAGACACAGGCACCCGAAAGTTTGGGGCTGCTCTGTTGACAAGAACCTCCACTTCATGACACCTTAAATATCCCAGGAAAGAGAAAAATGGATAAAAAAGTTGTGGTCCTTATGTACAATGGAATATCACTCAGACATGAAATCAATGTCATAAGGCTAGTAGAAGCAAGATGAGTGGACTTAGGTACGACGATTCTAAGTGAAATAAGTCACACAGAAAAAGACACTTATCATAAGCTATCACTTATAGAGGGAATGTAAAAACCGCTACACTTGAACTGAATTACAAAACAGAACAGAGTCACACGTTTAGAAAACACACTATGGCTGCTTAACGGGAAAGGTGAGGTGGGGTGATGCATAAAACAAGGGGTTCAAATTTGCTCAGATACCGTTCCATACACCCAATATGTAATAGACAAGACCTACTCCTTGCTCCGTGAACTGGACTCAACACCCCCTATTCACCGCACAAGAATATATGTGACTAGTAACAATCTTAAAACCTATGTATTGATATCTGTCTGGAAGTGAGTCAAGTGGGTGTAAATCCGCATAAACACAGCCGTGAAAAGCAGCTAAACCCCATTATAAAAATAAATTACTTTTAAAAACCCGTAAAACAAAGACAGTGAAAGAGAGAGAAATTCTTACAAAATTCGTTCAGGGGCTGTGATGCCACCTGGATTGACCATATCTAGACCCACAGCTGGATGAGACATAAGGGTGGACACTCTTGGGGCTGAGAGGATGGGTGAGCAAACGCAGACCCTTTAAAGTAATACTGCCTGATACCCATCCCATGGGTCCCAAATCTCCAGGTTCAAGGGCATCTTCCTACATCGAAAACATGCATGAGAAACTCAGAAGATGGTACACCGTGTGATTTTGAAAGGTTTCTAAAACACACCCCATTTCTCATCTCCTTGTGCTCGGGTTCGCCTTTCCAGCTACTTTACTAGCAATCAACTTACTTGGAGAATCAGCACCTTTAACCTCCTGTTCCCTACAGGTTGCAATTTGTCCTGAGGATGAACGGGAAGAGGGGCAACCAATGAGAGACTAGATCTAGGTGTTGGGACAGGCACAGGTCACTCTATTTTCCCATCAGGAAGAAGAATTAATCACAGGCTCAGCCTGCCGCCCAGAAGCACAATAGGGCCTGAGGCAATCCCGCGCTTTTGCGGCCAGCTCCCAAAAAAGCGAGTTGAAAAATGGAGCTCAGGGACACTGCAATTCACAAACCCGCAGAGTTATAAATGATAACTCTCATCCACAGATATATTGAGGGAAGGCAACGAAGAGGATTTGAAAGCAAGGCAGAATTGCAGGAAACTGATTTCAGGAGGTAGATTCGAATCGCCTGTAAAGCACATGAAAAGCGGCAAAACGTCGACAATGATGCCCTTGGACAAGAAGGGCGTATGCGTTTTTTCCTGAATATATTCAGGAAAAAATGCATACGCCCTTTTTGGCCAACCAAGCAACCTGGACAGGCAAATCAGCGCTACAAAGAAGTCTCGCTTCCCATCGGTCAAAAGGGCCATGCTGCAAAAAGTGTCAAAACCAGAAATGCAGGACAGGCCATGGAGAAATGGCAGCCTTGCTACGCTGATGAGCGGGATGTAAGTTGCCAACAGACACTCTGGAGAAGTGTACGGTGTGTCCTGAAACATCGAAAAAACACAGCTTAGGGAGCATAGGGCACGTCCACTCATGGGCGTATAAATTGGGAAAACTAAAAATCAGCAAGACAGAGGCACCCCAAAGTTTAGGGCTGCTCTGTTGACAAGAACCTCCACTTCATGACACCTTAAATATCCCAGGAAAGAGAAAAATGGATAAAGAAGTTGTGGTCCTTATGTACAATGCAATATCACTCAGACATGAAATCAATGTCATAAGGCTAGTAGAAGCAAGATGAGTGGACTTAGGTACGACGATTCTAAATGAAATAAGTCACACAGAAAAAGACACTTATCATAAGCTATCACTTATAGAGGGAAGGTAAAAACCGCTACACTTGAACTGAATTACAGAACAGAACAGAATCACACGTTTAGAAAACACACTATGGCTGCTTAACGGGAAAGGTGAGGTGGGGTGATGCATAAAACAAGGGGTTCAAATTCGCTCAGATACCGTTCCATACACCCAATATGTAATAGACAAGACCTACTCCTTGCTCAGTGAACTGGACTCAACACGCCCTATTCACCGCACAAGAATATATGTGACTAGTAACAATCTTAAAACCTATGTATTGATATCTGTCTGGAAGTGAGTCAAGTGGGTGTAAATCCGCATAAACACAGCCGTGAAAAGCAGCTAAACCCCATTATAAAAATAAATTACTTTTAAAAACCCGTAAAACAAAGACAGTGAAAGAGAGAGAAATTCTTACAAAATTCGTTCAGGGGCTGTGATGCAACCTGGATTGACCATATCTAGACCCACAGCTGGATGAGACATAAGGGTGGACACTCTTGGGGCTGAGAGGTTGGGTGAGGTTGGGTGAGCAAACGCAGACCCTTTAAAGTAATACTGCATGGTACCCATCCCATGGGTCCCAAATCTCCAGGTTCAAGGGCATCTTCCTACATCGAAAACTTGCATGAGGAACCCAGAAGAAGGTACACCGTGTGATTTTGAAAGGTTTCTAAAACGCACATCATTTCTCATCTCCTTGTGCTCGGGTTCGCCATTGCAGCTACTTCACTAGCAATCTCCCTACTTGGAGAATCAGCACATTTAACCTCCTGTTCTGTACAGGTTGCAATTTGTCCTGAGGATGAACGGGAAGAGGGGCAACCAATGAGAGACTAGATCTAGGTGTTGGGACAGGCACAGGTCACTCTATTTTCCCATCAGGAAGAAGAATTAACCACAGGCTCAGCCTGCCGCCGGGAACCAGAATAGGGCCTGAGGAAATCCCGTGATTTTGCGGCCAGCTCCCAAACAAGACAGTTGAAAAATGGAGCTCAGGGGCACTGCCATTCACAAACCTGCTGAGTTATAAATGATAACTCTCGTCCACAAATATATTGAGGGAAGGCAACGAAGAGGATTTGAAAGCAAGGCAGAATTGCAGGAAACAGATTTCAGGAGGTAGATTCGAATCGCCTTTAAGGCACATGAAAAGCGGCAAAACGTCGAAAATGATGCCCTTGGCCAAAAAGGGCGTATGCGTTTTTTCCTGAATATATTCAGGAAAAAACGCATACGCCCTTTTTGGCCAACCAATCAACCTGGAAAGGCAAATCAGCGCTAAAAAGAAGTCTCGCTTCCCATCGGCCAAAAGGGACATGCTGCAAAAAGTGTCAAAACCAGAAATGCAGGACAGGCCATGGAGAAATGGCAGCCTTGCTACGCTGAGGGGCGGGATGTTAATTGCCAACAGCCACTCTGGAGAAGTGTACGGTGTGTCCTGAAACATCGAAAAAACACAGCTTAGTGAGCATAGGGCACGTCCACTCATGGGCGTATAAATTGGGAAAACTAAAAATGAGCAAGACACAGGCACCCCAAAGTTTGGGGCTGCTCTGTTGACAAGAACCTCCACTTCATGACACCTTAAATATCCCAGGAAAGAGAAAAATGGATAAAAAAGTTGTGGTCCTTATGTACAATGGAATATCACTCAGACATGAAATCAATGTCATAAGGCTAGTAGAAGCAAGATGAGAGGACTTAGGTACGACGATTCTAAGTGAAATAAGTCACACAGAAAAAGACACTTAGCATAAGCTATCACTTATAGAGGGAATGTAAAAACCGCTACACTTGAACTGAATTACAAAACAGAACAGAGTCACACGTTTAGAAAACACACTATGGCTGCTTAACGGGAAAGGTGAGGTGGGGTGATGCATAACACAAGGGGTTCAAATTCGCTCAGATACCGTTCCATACACCCAATATGTAATAGACAAGACGTACTCCTTGCTAAGTGAACTGGACTCAACACCCCCTATTCAACGCACAAGAATATATATGACTAGTAACAATCTTAAAACCTATGTATTGATATCTGTCTGGAAGTGAGTCAAGTGGGTGTAAATCCGCATAAACACAGCCGTGAAAAGCAGCTAAACCCCATTATAAAAATAAATTACTTTTAAAAACCCGTAAAACAAAGACAGTGAAAGAGAGAGAAATTCTTACAAAATTCGTTCAGGGGCTGAGATGCAACCTGGATTGACCATATCTAGACCCACAGCTGGATGAGACATAAGGTTGGACACTCTTGGGGCTGAGAGGTTGGGTGAGCAAACGCAGACCCTTTAAAGTAATACTGCGTGGTACCCATCCCATGGGTCCCAAATCTCCAGGTTCAAGGGCATCTTCCTACATCGAAAACATGCATGAGAAACTCAGAAGATGGTACACAGTGTGATTTTGAAAGGTTTCTAAAACACACCCCATTTCTCATCTCCTTGTGCTCGGGTTCGCCTTTCCAGCTACTTTACTAGCAATCAACTTACTTGGAGAATCAGCACCTTTAATCTTCTGTTCCCTACAGGTTGCAATTTGTCCTGAGGATGAACGGGAAGAGGAGCAACCAATGAGAGACTAGATCTAGGTGTTGGGACAGGCACAGGTCACTCTATTTTCCCATCAGGAAGAAGAATTAACCACAGGCTCAGCCTGCCGCCGGGAACCAGAATAGGGCCTGAGGAAATCCCGTGCTTTTGCGGCCAGCTCCCAAACAAGACAGTTGAAAAATGGAGCTCAGGGGCACTGCCATTCACAAACCTGCTGAGTTATAAATGATAACACTCGTCCACAAATATATTGAGGGAAGGCAACGAAGAGGATTTGAAAGCAAGGCAGAATTGCAGGAAACAGGTTTCAGGAGGTAGATTCGAATCGCCTTTAAAGCACATGAAAAGCGGCAAAACGTCGACAATGATGCCCTTGGCCAAAAAGGGCGTATGCGTTTTTTCCTGAATATATTCAGGAAAAAACGCATACGCCCTTTTTGGCCAACCAAGCAACCTGGAAAGGCAAATCAGTGCTACAAAGAAGTCTCGCTTCCCATCGGTCAAAAGGGTCATGCTGCAAAAAGTGTCAAAACCAGAAATGCAGGACAGGCCATGGAGAAATGGCAGCCTTGCTACGCTGATGGGCGGGATGTTAATTGCCAACAGCCACTCTGGAGAAGTGTACGGTGTGTCCTGAAACATCGAAAAAACACAGCTTAGGGAGCATAGGGCACGTCCACTCATGGGCGTATAAATTGGGAAAACTAAAAATCAGCAAGACAGAGGCACCCCAAAGTTTAGGGCTGCTCTGTTGACAAGAACCTCCACTTCATGACAACTTAAATATCCCAGGAAAGAGAAAAATGGATAAAGAAGTTGTGGTCCTTATATACAATGCAATATCACTCAGAAATGAAATCAATGTCATAAGGCTAGTAGAAGCAAGATGAGTGGACTTAGGTACGACGATTCTAAGTGAAATAAGTCACACAGAAAAAGACACTTATCATAAGCTATCACTTATAGAGGGAATGTAAAAACCGCTACACTTGAACTGAATTACAGAACAGAACAGAATCACACGTTTAGAAAACACACTATGGCTGCTTAACGGGAAAGGTGAGGTGGGGTGATGCATAAAACAAGGGGTTCAAATTCGCTCAGATACCGTTCCATACACCCAATATGTAATAGACAAGACCTACTCCTTGCTCAGTGAACTGGACTCAACACGCCCTATTCACCGCACAAGAATATATGTGACTAGTAACAATCTTAAAACCTATGTATTGATATCTGTCTGGAAGTGAGTCAATTGGGTGTAAATCCGCATAAACACAGCCGTGAAAAGCAGCTAAACCCCATTATAAAAATAAATTACTTTTAAAAACCCGTAAAACAAAGACAGTGAAAGAGAGAGAAATTCTTACAAAATTCGTTCAGGGGCTGTGATGCAACCTGGATTGACCATATCTGGACCCACAGCTGGATGAGACATAAGGGTGGACACTCTTGGGGCTGAGAGTTTGGGTGAGGTTGGGTGAGCAAACGCAGACCCTTTAAAGTAATACTGCATGGTACCCATCCCATGGGTCCCAAATCTCCAGGTTCAAGGGCATCTTCCTACATCGAAAACTTGCATGAGGAACCCAGAAGAAGGTACACCGTGTGATTTTGAAAGGTTTCTAAAACGCACCTCATTTCTCATCTCCTTGTGCTCGGGTTCGCCATTCCAGCTACTTCACTAGCAATCTCCCTACTTGGAGAATCAGCACCTTTAACCTCCTGTTCCCTACAGGTTGCAATTTGTCCTGAGGATGAACGGGAAGAGGGGAAACCAATGAGAGAATAGATCTAGGTGTTGGGACAGGCACAGGTCACTCTATTTTCCCATCAGGAAGAGGAATTAACCACAGGCTCAGCCTGCCGCCGGGAACCAGAATAGGGCCTGAGGCAATCCCGTGCTTTTGCGGCCAGCTCCCAAAAAAGACAGTTGAAAAATGGAGCGCAGGGTGACTGCCATTCACAAACCTGCTGAGTTATAAATGATAACTCTCGTCCACAAATATATTGAGGGAAGGCAACGAAGAGGATTTGAAAGCAAGGCAGAATTGGAGGAAACAGGTTTCAGGAGGTAGATTCGAATCGCCTTTAAAGCACATGAAAAGCGGCAAAACGTCGACAATGATGCCCTTGGCCAAAAAGGGCGTATGCGTTTTTTCCTGAATATATTCAGGAAAAAACGCATACACCCTTTTTGCCCAACCAAGCAACCTGGAAAGGCAAATCAGTGCTACAAAGAAGTCTCGCTTCCCATCGGTCAAAAGGGTCATGCTGCAAAAAGTGTCAAAACCAGAAATGCAGGACAGGCCATGGAGAAATGGCAGCCTTGCTACGCTGATGGCCGGGATGTTAATTGCCAACAGCCAATCTGGAGAAGTGTACAGTGTGTCCTGAAACATCGAAAAAACACAGCTTAGGGAGCATAGGGCACGTCCACTCATGGGCGTATAAATTGGGAAAACTAAAAATCAGCAAGACACAGGCACCCCAAAGTTTAGGGCTGCTCTGTTGACAAGAACCTCCACTTCATGACACCTTAAATATCCCAGGAAAGAGAAAAATGGATAAAGAAGTTGTGGTCCTTATGTACAATGCAATATCACTCAGACATGAAATCAATGTCATAAGGCTAGTAGAAGCAAGATGAGTGGACTTAGGTACGACGAATCTAAGTGAAATAAGTCACACAGAAAAAGACACTTATCATAAGCTATCACTTATAGAGGGAATGTAAAAACCGCTACACTTGAACTGAATTACAAAACAGAACAGAGTCACACGTTTAGAAAACACACTATGGCTGCTTAACGGGAAAGGTGAGGTGGGGTGATGCATAAAACAAGGGGTTCAAATTTGCTCAGATACCGTTCCATACACCCAATATGTAATAGACAAGACCTACTCCTTGCTCCGTGAACTGGACTCAACACCCCCTATTCACCGCACAAGAATATATGTGACTAGTAACAATCTTAAAACCTATGTATTGATATCTGTCTGGAAGTGAGTCAAGTGGGTGTAAATCCGCATAAACACAGCCGTGAAAAGCAGCTAAACCCCATTATAAAAATAAATTACTTTTAAAAACCCGTAAAACAAAGACAGTGAAAGAGAGAGAAATTCTTACAAAATTCGTTCAGTGGCTGTGATGCCACCTGGATTGACCATATCTAGACCCACAGCTGGATGAGACATAAGGGTGGACACTCTTGGGGCTGAGAGGATGGGTGAGCAAACGCAGACCCTTTAAAGTAATACTGCGTGATACCCATCCCATGGGTCCCAAATCTCCAGGTTCAAGGGCATCTTCCTACATCGAAAACATGCATGAGAAACTCAGAAGATGGTACACCGTGTGATTTTGAAAGGTTTCTAAAACACACCCCATTTCTCATCTCCTTGTGCTCGGGTTCGCCTTTCCAGCTACTTTACTAGCAATCAACTTACTTGGAGAATCAGCACCTTTAACCTCCTGTTCCCTACATGTTGCAATTTGTCCTGAGGATGAACGGGAAGAGGGGCAACCAATGAGAGACTAGATCTAGGTGTTGGGACAGGCACAGGTCACTCTATTTTCCCATCAGGAAGAAGAATTAATCACAGGCTCAGCCTGCCGCCCAGAAGCACAATAGGGCCTGAGGCAATCCCGCGCTTTTGCGGCCAGCTCCCAAAAAAGCGAGTTGAAAAATGGAGCTCAGGGACACTGCAATTCACAAACCCGCAGAGTTATAAATGATAACTCTCATCCACAGATATATTGAGGGAAGGCAACGAAGAGGATTTGAAAGCAAGGCAGAATTGCAGGAAACAGATTTCAGGAGGTAGATTCGAATCGCCTGTAAAGCACATGAAAAGCGGCAAAACGTCGACAATGATGCCCTTGGCCAAGAAGGGCGTATGCGTTTTTTCCTGAATATATTCAGGAAAAAACGCATACGCCCTTTTTGGCCAACCAATCAACCTGGAAAGGCAAATCAGCGCTACAAAGAAGTCTCGCTTCCCATCGGTCAAAAGGGCCATGCTGCAAAAAGTGTCAAAACCAGAAATGCAGGACAGGCCATGGAGAAATGGCAGCCTTGCTACGCTGATGGGCGGGATGTAAATTGACAACAGCCACTCTGGAGAAGTGTACGGTGTGTCCTGATCCTGAAACATCGAAAAAACACAGCTTAGTGAGCATAGGGCACGTCCACTCATGGGCGTATAAATTGGGAAAACTAAAAATCAGCAAGACAGAGGCACCCCAAAGTTTAGGGCTGCTCTGTTGACAAGAACCTCCGCTTCATGACACCTTAAATATCCCAGGAAAGAGAAAAATGGATAAAGAAGTTGTGGTCCTTATGTACAATGCAATATCACTCAGACATGAAATCAATGTCATAAGGCTAGTAGAAGCAAGATGAGTGGACTTAGGTACGACGATTCTAAATGAAATAAGTCACACAGAAAAAGACACTTATCATAAGCTATCACTTATAGAGGGAAGGTAAAAACCGCTACACTTGAACTGAATTACAGAACAGAACAGAATCACACGTTTAGAAAACACACTATGGCTGCTTAACGGGAAAGGTGAGGTGGGGTGATGCATAAAACAAGGGGTTCAAATTCGCTCAGATACCGTTCCATACACCCAATATGTAATAGAAAAGACCTACTCCTTGCTCAGTGAACTGGACTCAACACGCCCTATTCACCGCACAAGAATATATGTGACTAGTAACAATCTTAAAACCTATGTATTGATATCTGTCTGGAAGTGAGTCAAGTGGGTGTAAATCCGCATAAACACAGCCGTGAAAAGCAGCTAAACCCCATTATAAAAATAAATTACTTTTAAAAACCCGTAAAACAAAGACAGTGAAAGAGAGAGAAATTCTTACAAAATTCGTTCAGGGGCTGTGATGCAACCTGGATTGACCATATCTAGACCCACAGCTGGATGAGACATAAGGGTGGACACTCTTGGGGCTGAGAGGTTGGGTGAGGTTGGGTGAGCAAACGCAGACCCTTTAAAGTAATACTGCATGGTACCCATCCCATGGGTCCCAAATCTCCAGGTTCAAGGGCATCTTCCTACATCGAAAACTTGCATGAGGAACCCAGAAGAAGGTACACCGTGTGATTTTGAAAGGTTTCTAAAACGCACATCATTTCTCATCTCCTTGTGCTCGGGTTCGCCATTGCAGCTACTTCACTAGCAATCTCCCTACTTGGAGAATCAGCACATTTAACCTCCTGTTCTGTACAGGTTGCAATTTGTCCTGAGGATGAACGGGAAGATGGGCAACCAATGAGAGACTAGATCTAGGTGTTGGGACAGGCACAGGTCACTCTATTTTCCCATCAGGAAGAAGAATTAACCACAGGCTCAGCCTGCCGCCGGGAACCAGAATAGGGCCTGAGGAAATCCCGTGATTTTGCGGCCAGCTCCCAAACAAGACAGTTGAAAAATGGAGCTCAGGGGCACTGCCATTCACAAACCTGCTGAGTTATAAATGATAACTCTCGTCCACAAATATATTGAGGGAAGGCAACGAAGAGGATTTGAAAGCAAGGCAGAATTGCAGGAAACAGATTTCAGGAGGTAGATTCGAATCGCCTTTAAGGCACATGAAAAGCGGCAAAACGTCGACAATGATGCCCTTGGCCAAAAAGGGCGTATGCGTTTTTTCCTGAATATATTCAGGAAAAAACGCATAGGCCCTTTTTGGCCAACCAATCAACCTGGAAAGGCAAATCAGCGCTAAAAAGAAGTCTCGCTTCCCATCGGCCAAAAGGGACATGCTGCAAAAAGTGTCAAAACCAGAAATGCAGGACAGGCCATGGAGAAATGGCAGCCTTGCTACGCTGAGGGGCGGGATGTTAATTGCCAACAGCCACTCTGGAGAAGTGTACGGTGTGTCCTGAAACATCGAAAAAACACAGCTTAGTGAGCATAGGGCACGTCCACTCATGGGCGTATAAATTGGGAAAACTAAAAATGAGCAAGACACAGGCACCCCAAAGTTTGGGGCTGCTCTGTTGACAAGAACCTCCACTTCATGACACCTTAAATATCCCAGGAAAGAGAAAAATGGATAAAAAAGTTGTGGTCCTTATGTACAATGGAATATCACTCAGACATGAAATCAATGTCATAAGGCTAGTAGAAGCAAGATGAGAGGACTTAGGTACGACGATTCTAAGTGAAATAAGTCACACAGAAAAAGACACTTAGCATAAGCTATCACTTATAGAGGGAATGTAAAAACCGCTACACTTGAACTGAATTACAAAACAGAACAGAGTCACACGTTTAGAAAACACACTATGGCTGCTTAACGGGAAAGGTGAGGTGGGGTGATGCATAACACAAGGGGTTCAAATTCGCTCAGATACCGTTCCATACACCCAATATGTAATAGACAAGACGTACTCCTTGCTAAGTGAACTGGACTCAACACCCCCTATTCAACGCACAAGAATATATATGACTAGTAACAATCTTAAAACCTATGTATTGATATCTGTCTGGAAGTGAGTCAAGTGGGTGTAAATCCGCATAAACACAGCCGTGAAAAGCAGCTAAACCCCATTATAAAAATAAATTACTTTTAAAAACCCGTAAAACAAAGACAGTGAAAGAGAGAGAAATTCTTACAAAATTCGTTCAGGGGCTGAGATGCAACCTGGATTGACCATATCTAGACCCACAGCTGGATGAGACATAAGGTTGGACACTCTTGGGGCTGAGAGGTTGGGTGAGCAAACGCAGACCCTTTAAAGTAATACTGCGTGGTACCCATCCCATGGGTCCCAAATCTCCAGGTTCAAGGGCATCTTCCTACATCGAAAACATGCATGAGAAACTCAGAAGATGGTACACAGTGTGATTTTGAAAGGTTTCTAAAACACACCCCATTTCTCATCTCCTTGTGCTCGGGTTCGCCTTTCCAGCTACTTTACTAGCAATCAACTTACTTGGAGAATCAGTACCTTTAATCTTCTGTTCCCTACAGGTTGCAATTTGTCCTGAGGATGAACGGGAAGAGGAGCAACCAATGAGAGACTAGATCTAGGTGTTGGGACAGGCACAGGTCACTCTATTTTCCCATCAGGAAGAAGAATTAACCACAGGCTCAGCCTGCCGCCGGGAACCAGAATAGGGCCTGAGGAAATCCCGTGCTTTTGCGGCCAGCTCCCAAACAAGACAGTTGAAAAATGGAGCTCAGGGGCACTGCCATTCACAAACCTGCTGAGTTATAAATGATAACACTCGTCCACAAATATATTGAGGGAAGGCAACGAAGAGGATTTGAAAGCAAGGCAGAATTGCAGGAAACAGGTTTCAGGAGGTAGATTCGAATCGCCTTTAAAGCACATGAAAAGCGGCAAAACGTCGACAATGATGCCCTTGGCCAAAAAGGGCGTATGCGTTTTTTCCTGAATATATTCAGGAAAAAACGCATACGCCCTTTTTGGCCAACCAAGCAACCTGGAAAGGCAAATCAGTGCTACAAAGAAGTCTCGCTTCCCATCGGTCAAAAGGGTCATGCTGCAAAAAGTGTCAAAACCAGAAATGCAGGACAGGCCATGGAGAAATGGCAGCCTTGCTACGCTGATGGGCGGGATGTTAATTGCCAACAGCCACTCTGGAGAAGTGTACGGTGTGTCCTGAAACATCGAAAAAACACAGCTTAGGGAGCATAGGGCACGTCCACTCATGGGCGTATAAATTGGGAAAACTAAAAATCAGCAAGACAGAGGCACCCCAAAGTTTAGGGCTGCTCTGTTGACAAGAACCTCCACTTCATGACAACTTAAATATCCCAGGAAAGAGAAAAATGGATAAAGAAGTTGTGGTCCTTATATACAATGCAATATCACTCAGAAATGAAATCAATGTCATAAGGCTAGTAGAAGCAAGATGAGTGGACTTAGGTACGACGATTCTAAGTGAAATAAGTCACACAGAAAAAGACACTTATCATAAGCTATCACTTATAGAGGGAATGTAAAAACCGCTACACTTGAACTGAATTACAGAACAGAACAGAATCACACGTTTAGAAAACACACTATGGCTGCTTAACGGGAAAGGTGAGGTGGGGTGATGCATAAAACAAGGGGTTCAAATTCGCTCAGATACCGTTCCATACACCCAATATGTAATAGACAAGACCTACTCCTTGCTCAGTGAACTGGACTCAACACGCCCTATTCACCGCACAAGAATATATGTGACTAGTAACAATCTTAAAACCTATGTATTGATATCTGTCTGGAAGTGAGTCAATTGGGTGTAAATCCGCATAAACACAGCCGTGAAAAGCAGCTAAACCCCATTATAAAAATAAATTACTTTTAAAAACCCGTAAAACAAAGACAGTGAAAGAGAGAGAAATTCTTACAAAATTCGTTCAGGGGCTGTGATGCAACCTGGATTGACCATATCTGGACCCACAGCTGGATGAGACATAAGGGTGGACACTCTTGGGGCTGAGAGTTTGGGTGAGGTTGGGTGAGCAAACGCAGACCCTTTAAAGTAATACTGCATGGTACCCATCCCATGGGTCCCAAATCTCCAGGTTCAAGGGCATCTTCCTACATCGAAAACTTGCATGAGGAACCCAGAAGAAGGTACACCGTGTGATTTTGAAAGGTTTCTAAAACGCACCTCATTTCTCATCTCCTTGTGCTCGGGTTCGCCATTCCAGCTACTTCACTAGCAATCTCCCTACTTGGAGAATCAGCACCTTTAACCTCCTGTTCCCTACAGGTTGCAATTTGTCCTGAGGATGAACGGGAAGAGGGGAAACCAATGAGAGAATAGATCTAGGTGTTGGGACAGGCACAGGTCACTCTATTTTCCCATCAGGAAGAAGAATTAACCACAGGCTCAGCCTGCCGCCGGGAACCAGAATAGGGCCTGAGGCAATCCCGTGCTTTTGCGGCCAGCTCCCAAAAAAGACAGTTGAAAAATGGAGCGCAGGGTGACTGCCATTCACAAACCTGCTGAGTTATAAATGATAACTCTCGTCCACAAATATATTGAGGGAAGGCAACGAAGAGGATTTGAAAGCAAGGCAGAATTGGAGGAAACAGGTTTCAGGAGGTAGATTCGAATCGCCTTTAAAGCACATGAAAAGCGGCAAAACGTCGACAATGATGCCCTTGGCCAAAAAGGGCGTATGCGTTTTTTCCTGAATATATTCAGGAAAAAACGCATACGCCCATTATGGCCAACCAAGCAACCTGGAAAGGCAAATCAGTGCTACAAAGAAGTCTCGCTTCCCATCGGTCAAAAGGGTCATGCTGCAAAAAGTGTCAAAACCAGAAATGCAGGACAGGCCATGGAGAAATGGCAGCCTTGCTACGCTGATGGCCGGGATGTTAATTGCCAACAGCCAATCTGGAGAAGTGTACAGTGTGTCCTGAAACATCGAAAAAACACAGCTTAGGGAGCATAGGGCACGTCCACTCATGGGCGTATAAATTGGGAAAACTAAAAATCAGCAAGACACAGGCACCCCAAAGTTTAGGGCTGCTCTGTTGACAAGAACCTCCACTTCATGACACCTTAAATATCCCAGGAAAGAGAAAAATGGATAAAGAAGTTGTGGTCCTTATGTACAATGCAATATCACTCAGACATGAAATCAATGTCATAAGGCTAGTAGAAGCAAGATGAGTGGACTTAGGTACGACGAATCTAAGTGAAATAAGTCACACAGAAAAAGACACTTATCATAAGCTATCACTTATAGAGGGAATGTAAAAACCGCTACACTTGAACTGAATTACAAAACAGAACAGAGTCACACGTTTAGAAAACACACTATGGCTGCTTAACGGGAAAGGTGAGGTGGGGTGATGCATAAAACAAGGGGTTCAAATTTGCTCAGATACCGTTCCATACACCCAATATGTAATAGACAAGACCTACTCCTTGCTCCGTGAACTGGACTCAACACCCCCTATTCACCGCACAAGAATATATGTGACTAGTAACAATCTTAAAACCTATGTATTGATATCTGTCTGGAAGTGAGTCAAGTGGGTGTAAATCCGCATAAACACAGCCGTGAAAAGCAGCTAAACCCCATTATAAAAATAAATTACTTTTAAAAACCCGTAAAACAAAGACAGTGAAAGAGAGAGAAATTCTTACAAAATTCGTTCAGTGGCTGTGATGCCACCTGGATTGACCATATCTAGACCCACAGCTGGATGAGACATAAGGGTGGACACTCTTGGGGCTGAGAGGATGGGTGAGCAAACGCAGACCCTTTAAAGTAATACTGCGTGATACCCATCCCATGGGTCCCAAATCTCCAGGTTCAAGGGCATCTTCCTACATCGAAAACATGCATGAGAAACTCAGAAGATGGTACACCGTGTGATTTTGAAAGGTTTCTAAAACACACCCCATTTCTCATCTCCTTGTGCTCGGGTTCGCCTTTCCAGCTACTTTACTAGCAATCAACTTACTTGGAGAATCAGCACCTTTAACCTCCTGTTCCCTACAGGTTGCAATTTGTCCTGAGGATGAACGGGAAGAGGGGCAACCAATGAGAGACTAGATCTAGGTGTTGGGACAGGCACAGGTCACTCTATTTTCCCATCAGGAAGAAGAATTAATCACAGGCTCAGCCTGCCGCCCAGAAGCACAATAGGGCCTGAGGCAATCCCGCGCTTTTGCGGCCAGCTCCCAAAAAAGCGAGTTGAAAAATGGAGCTCAGGGACACTGCAATTCACAAACCCGCAGAGTTATAAATGATAACTCTCATCCACAGATATATTGAGGGAAGGCAACGAAGAGGATTTGAAAGCAAGGCAGAATTGCAGGAAACAGATTTCAGGAGGTAGATTCGAATCGCCTGTAAAGCACATGAAAAGCGGCAAAACGTCGACAATGATGCCCTTGGCCAAGAAGGGCGTATGCGTTTTTTCCTGAATATATTCAGGAAAAAACGCATACGCCCTTTTTGGCCAACCAAGCAACCTGGAAAGGCAAATCAGCGCTACAAAGAAGTCTCGCTTCCCATCGGTCAAAAGGGCCATGCTGCAAAAAGTGTCAAAACCAGAAATGCAGGACAGGCCATGGAGAAATGGCAGCCTTGCTACGCTGATGGGCGGGATGTAAATTGACAACAGCCACTCTGGAGAAGTGTACGGTGTGTCCTGATCCTGAAACATCGAAAAAACACAGCTTAGTGAGCATAGGGCACGTCCACTCATGGGCGTATAAATTGGGAAAACTAAAAATGAGCAAGACACAGGCACCCCAAAGTTTGGGGCTGCTCTGTTGACAAGAACCTCCACTTCATGACACCTTAAATATCCCAGGAAAGAGAAAAATGGATAAAAAAGTTGTGGTCCTTATGTACAATGGAATATCACTCAGACATGAAATCAATGTCATAAGGCTAGTAGAAGCAAGATGAGTGGACTTAGGTACGACGATTCTAAGTGAAATAAGTCACACAGAAAAAGACACTTATCATAAGCTATCACTTATAGAGGGAATGTAAAAACCGCTACACTTGAACTGAATTACAAAACAGAACAGAGTCACACGTTTAGAAAACACACTATGGCTGCTTAACGGGAAAGGTGAGGTGGGGTGATGCATAAAACAAGGGGTTCAAATTCGCTCAGATACCGTTCCATACACCCAATATGTAATAGACAAGACGTACTCCTTACTAAGTGAACTGGACTCAACACCCCCTATTCACCGCACAAGAATATATATGACTAGTAACAATCTTAAAACCTATGTATTGATATCTGTCTGGAAGTGAGTCAAGTGGGTGTAAAGCCGCATAAACACAGCCGTGAAAAGCAGCTAAACCCCATTATAAAAATAAATTACTTTTAAAAACCCGTAAAACAAAGACAGTGAAAGAGAGAGAAATTCTTACAAAATTCGTTCAGGGGCTGTGATGCAACCTGGATTGACCATATCTAGACCCACAGCTGGATGAGACATAAGGGTGGACACTCTTGGGGCTGAGAGGTTGGGTGAGGTTGGGTGAGCAAACGCAGACCCTTTAAAGTAATACTGCATGGTACCCATCCCATGGGTCCCAAATCTCCAGGTTCAAGGGCATCTTCCTACATCGAAAACTTGCATGAGGAACCCAGAAGAAGGTACACCGTGTGATTTTGAAAGGTTTCTAAAACGCACATCATTTCTCATCTCCTTGTGCTCGGGTTCGCCATTGCAGCTACTTCACTAGCAATCTCCCTACTTGGAGAATCAGCACATTTAACCTCCTGTTCTGTACAGGTTGCAATTTGTCCTGAGGATGAACGGGAAGAGGGGCAACCAATGAGAGACTAGATCTAGGTGTTGGGACAGGCACAGGTCACTCTATTTTCCCATCAGGAAGAAGAATTAACCACAGGCTCAGCCTGCCGCCGGGAACCAGAAGAGGGCCTGAGGAAATCCCGTGATTTTGCGGCCAGCTCCCAAACAAGACAGTTGAAAAATGGAGCTCAGGGGCACTGCCATTCACAAACCTGCTGAGTTATAAATGATAACTCTCGTCCACAAATATATTGAGGGAAGGCAACGAAGAGGATTTGAAAGCAAGGCAGAATTGCAGGAAACAGATTTCAGGAGGTAGATTCGAATCGCCTTTAAGGCACATGAAAAGCGGCAAAACGTCGACAATGATGCCCTTGGCCAAAAAGGGCGTATGCGTTTTTTCCTGAATATATTCAGGAAAAAACGCATACGCCCTTTTTGGCCAACCAATCAACCTGGAAAGGCAAATCAGCGCTAAAAAGAAGTCTCGCTTCCCATCGGCCAAAAGGGACATGCTGCAAAAAGTGTCAAAACCAGAAATGCAGGACAGGCCATGGAGAAATGGCAGCCTTGCTACGCTGAGGGGCGGGATGTTAATTGCCAACAGCCACTCTGCAGAAGTGTACAGTGTGTCCTGAAACATCGAAAAAACACAGCTTAGTGAGCATAGGGCACGTCCACTCATGGGCGTATAAATTGGGAAAACTAAAAATGAGCAAGACACAGGCACCCCAAAGTTTGGGGCTGCTCTGTTGACAAGAACCTCCACTTCATGACACCTTAAATATCCCAGGAAAGAGAAAAATGGATAAAAAAGTTGTGGTCCTTATGTACAATGGAATATCACTCAGACATGAAATCAATGTCATAAGGCTAGTAGAAGCAAGATGAGAGGACTTAGGTACGACGATTCTAAGTGAAATAAGTCACACAGAAAAAGACACTTAGCATAAGCTATCACTTATAGAGGGAATGTAAAAACCGCTACACTTGAACTGAATTACAAAACAGAACAGAGTCACACGTTTAGAAAACACACTATGGCTGCTTAACGGGAAAGGTGAGGTGGGGTGATGCATAACACAAGGGGTTCAAATTCGCTCAGATACCGTTCCATACACCCAATATGTAATAGACAAGACGTACTCCTTGCTAAGTGAACTGGACTCAACACCCCCTATTCAACGCACAAGAATATATATGACTAGTAACAATCTTAAAACCTATGTATTGATATCTGTCTGGAAGTGAGTCAAGTGGGTGTAAATCCGCATAAACACAGCCGTGAAAAGCAGCTAAACCCCATTATAAAAATAAATTACTTTTAAAAACCCGTAAAACAAAGACAGTGAAAGAGAGAGAAATTCTTACAAAATTCGTTCAGGGGCTGAGATGCAACCTGGATTGACCATATCTAGACCGACAGCTGGATGAGACATAAGGGTGGACACTCTTGGGGCTGAGAGGTTGGGTGAGCAAACGCAGACCCTTTAAAGTAATACTGCGTGGTACCCATCCCATGGGTCCCAAATCTCCAGGTTCAAGGGCATCTTCCTACATCGAAAACATGCATGAGAAACTCAGAAGATGGTACACAGTGTGATTTTGAAAGGTTTCTAAAACACACCCCATTTCTCATCTCCTTGTGCTCGGGTTCGCCTTTCCAGCTACTTTACTAGCAATCAACTTACTTGGAGAATCAGCACCTTTAATCTCCTGTTCCCTACAGGTTGCAATTTGTCCTGAGGATGAACGGGAAGAGGAGCAACCAATGAGAGACTAGATCTAGGTGTTGGGACAGGCACAGGTCACTCTATTTTCCCATCAGGAAGAAGAATTAACCACAGGCTCAGCCTGCCGCCGGGAACCAGAATAGGGCCTGAGGAAATCCCGTGCTTTTGCGGCCAGCTCCCAAACAAGACAGTTGAAAAATGGAGCTCAGGGGCACTGCCATTCACAAACCTGCTGAGTTATAAATGATAACACTCGTCCACAAATATATTGAGGGAAGGCAACGAAGAGGATTTGAAAGCAAGGCAGAATTGCAGGAAACAGGTTTCAGGAGGTAGATTCGAATCGCCTTTAAAGCACATGAAAAGCGGCAAAACGTCGACAATGATGCCCTTGGCCAAAAAGGGCGTATGCGTTTTTTCCTGAATATATTCAGGAAAAAACGCATACGCCCTTTTTGGCCAACCAAGCAACCTGGAAAGGCAAATCAGTGCTACAAAGAAGTCTCGCTTCCCATCGGTCAAAAGGGTCATGCTGCAAAAAGTGTCAAAACCAGAAATGCAGGACAGGCCATGGAGAAATGGCAGCCTTGCTACGCTGATGGGCGGGATGTTAATTGCCAACAGCCACTCTGGAGAAGTGTACGGTGTGTCCTGAAACATCGAAAAAACACAGCTTAGGGAGCATAGGGCACGTCCACTCATGGGCGTATAAATTGGGAAAACTAAAAATCAGCAAGACAGAGGCACCCCAAAGTTTAGGGCTGCTCTGTTGACAAGAACCTCCACTTCATGACAACTTAAATATCCCAGGAAAGAGAAAAATGGATAAAGAAGTTGTGGTCCTTATATACAATGCAATATCACTCAGAAATGAAATCAATGTCATAAGGCTAGTAGAAGCAAGATGAGTGGACTTAGGTACGACGATTCTAAGTGAAATAAGTCACACAGAAAAAGACACTTATCATAAGCTATCACTTATAGAGGGAATGTAAAAACCGCTACACTTGAACTGAATTACAGAACAGAACAGAATCACACGTTTAGAAAACACACTATGGCTGCTTAACGGGAAAGGTGAGGTGGGGTGATGCATAAAACAAGGGGTTCAAATTCGCTCAGATACCGTTCCATACACCCAATATGTAATAGACAAGACCTACTCCTTGCTCAGTGAACTGGACTCAACACGCCCTATTCACCGCACAAGAATATATGTGACTAGTAACAATCTTAAAACCTATGTATTGATATCTGTCTGGAAGTGAGTCAATTGGGTGTAAATCCGCATAAACACAGCCGTGAAAAGCAGCTAAACCCCATTATAAAAATAAATTACTTTTAAAAACCCGTAAAACAAAGACAGTGAAAGAGAGAGAAATTCTTACAAAATTCGTTCAGGGGCTGTGATGCAACCTGGATTGACCATATCTGGACCCACAGCTGGATGAGACATAAGGGTGGACACTCTTGGGGCTGAGAGGTTGGGTGAGGTTGGGTGAGCAAACGCAGACCCTTTAAAGTAATACTGCATGGTACCCATCCCATGGGTCCCAAATCTCCAGGTTCAAGGGCATCTTCCTACATCGAAAACTTGCATGAGGATCCCAGAAGAAGGTACACCGTGTGATTTTGAAAGGTTTCTAAAACGCACCTCATTTCTCATCTCCTTGTGCTCGGGTTCGCCATTCCAGCTACTTCACTAGCAATCTCCCTACTTGGAGAATCAGCACCTTTAACATCCTGTTCCCTACAGGTTGCAATTTGTCCTGAGGATGAACGGGAAGAGGGGAAACCAATGAGAGAATAGATCTAGGTGTTGGGACAGGCACAGGTCACTCTATTTTCCCATCAGGAAGAAGAATTAACCACAGGCTCAGCCTGCCGCCGGGAACCAGAATAGGGCCTGAGGCAATCCCGTGCTTTTGTGGCCAGCTCCCAAAAAAGACAGTTGAAAAATGGAGCGCAGGGTGACTGCCATTCACAAACCTGCTGAGTTATAAATGATAACTCTCGTCCACAAATATATTGAGGGAAGGCAACGAAGAGGATTTGAAAGCAAGGCAGAATTGGAGGAAACAGGTTTCAGGAGGTAGATTCGAATCGCCTTTAAAGCACATGAAAAGCGGCAAAACGTCGACAATGATGCCCTTGGCCAAAAAGGGCGTATGCGTTTTTTCCTGAATATATTCAGGAAAAAACGCATACACCCTTTTTGCCCAACCAAGCAACCTGGAAAGGCAAATCAGTGCTACAAAGAAGTCTCGCTTCCCATCGGTCAAAAGGGTCATGCTGCAAAAAGTGTCAAAACCAGAAATGCAGGACAGGCCATGGAGAAATGGCAGCCTTGCTACGCTGATGGCCGGGATGTTAATTGCCAACAGCCACTCTGGAGAAGTGTACAGTGTGTCCTGAAACATCGAAAAAACACAGCTTAGGGAGCATAGGGCACGTCCACTCATGGGCGTATAAATTGGGAAAACTAAAAATCAGCAAGACACAGGCACCCCAAAGTTTAGGGCTGCTCTGTTGACAAGAACCTCCACTTCATGACACCTTAAATATCCCAGGAAAGAGAAAAATGGATAAAGAAGTTGTGGTCCTTATGTACAATGCAATATCACTCAGACATGAAATCAATGTCATAAGGCTAGTAGAAGCAAGATGAGTGGACTTAGGTACGACGAATCTAAGTGAAATAAGTCACACAGAAAAAGACACTTATCATAAGCTATCACTTATAGAGGGAATGTAAAAACCGCTACACTTGAACTGAATTACAAAACAGAACAGAGTCACACGTTTAGAAAACACACTATGGCTGCTTAACGGGAAAGGTGAGGTGGGGTGATGCATAACACAAGGGGTTCAAATTCGCTCAGATACCGTTCCATACACCCAATATGTAATAGACAAGACGTACTCCTTGCTAAGTGAACTGGACTCAACACCCCCTATTCAACGCACAAGAATATATATGACTAGTAACAATCTTAAAACCTATGTATTGATATCTGTCTGGAAGTGAGTCCAGTGGGTGTAAATCCGCATAAACACAGCCGTGAAAAGAAGCTAAACCCCATTATAAAAATAAATTACTTTTAAAAACCCGTAAAACAAAGACAGTGAAAGAGAGAGAAATTCTTACAAAATTCGTTCAGGGGCTGAGATGCAACCTGGATTGACCATATCTAGACCGACAGCTGGATGAGACATAAGGGTGGACACTCTTGGGGCTGAGAGGTTGGGTGAGCAAACGCAGACCCTTTAAAGTAATACTGCGTGGTACCCATCCCATGGGTCCCAAATCTCCAGGTTCAAGGGCATCTTCCTACATCGAAAACATGCATGAGAAACTCAGAAGATGGTACACAGTGTGATTTTGAAAGGTTTCTAAAACACACCCCATTTCTCATCTCCTTGTGCTCGGGTTCGCCTTTCCAGCTACTTTACTAGCAATCAACTTACTTGGAGAATCAGCACCTTTAATCTCCTGTTCCCTACAGGTTGCAATTTGTCCTGAGGATGAACGGGAAGAGGAGCAACCAATGAGAGACTAGATCTAGGTGTTGGGACAGGCACAGGTCACTCTATTTTCCCATCAGGAAGAAGAATTAACCACAGGCTCAGCCTGCCGCCGGGAACCAGAATAGGGCCTGAGGAAATCCCGTGCTTTTGCGGCCAGCTCCCAAACAAGACAGTTGAAAAATGGAGCTCAGGGGCACTGCCATTCACAAACCTGCTGAGATATAAATGATAACACTCGTCCACAAATATATTGAGGGAAGGCAACGAAGAGGATTTGAAAGCAAGGCAGAATTGCAGGAAACAGGTTTCAGGAGGTAGATTCGAATCGCCTTTAAAGCACATGAAAAGCGGCAAAACGTCGACAATGATGCCCTTGGCCAAAAAGGGCGTATGCGTTTTTTCCTGAATATATTCAGGAAAAAACGCATACGCCCTTTTTGGCCAACCAAGCAACCTGGAAAGGCAAATCAGTGCTACAAAGAAGTCTCGCTTCCCATCGGTCAAAAGGGTCATGCTGCAAAAAGTGTCAAAACCAGAAATGCAGGACAGGCCATGGAGAAATGGCAGCCTTGCTACGCTGATGGGCGGGATGTTAATTGCCAACAGCCACTCTGGAGAAGTGTACGGTGTGTCCTGAAACATCGAAAAAACACAGCTTAGGGAGCATAGGGCACGTCCACTCATGGGCGTATAAATTGGGAAAACTAAAAATCAGCAAGACAGAGGCACCCCAAAGTTTAGGGCTGCTCTGTTGACAAGAACCTCCACTTCATGACAACTTAAATATCCCAGGAAAGAGAAAAATGGATAAAGAAGTTGTGGTCCTTATATACAATGCAATATCACTCAGAAATGAAATCAATGTCATAAGGCTAGTAGAAGCAAGATGAGTGGACTTAGGTACGACGAATCTAAGTGAAATAAGTCACACAGAAAAAGACACTTATCATAAGCTATCACTTATAGAGGGAATGTAAAAACCGCTACACTTGAACTGAATTACAAAACAGAACAGAGTCACACGTTTAGAAAACACACTATGGCTGCTTAACGGGAAAGGTGAGGTGGGGTGATGCATAACACAAGGGGTTCAAATTCGCTCAGATACCGTTCCATACACCCAATATGTAATAGACAAGACGTACTCCTTGCTAAGTGAACTGGACTCAACACCCCCTATTCAACGCACAAGAATATATATGACTAGTAACAATCTTAAAACCTATGTATTGATATCTGTCTGGAAGTGAGTCAAGTGGGTGTAAATCCGCATAAACACAGCCGTGAAAAGCAGCTAAACCCCATTATAAAAATAAATTACTTTTAAAAACCCGTAAAACAAAGACAGTGAAAGAGAGAGAAATTCTTACAAAATTCGTTCAGGGGCTGAGATGCAACCTGGATTGACCATATCTAGACCGACAGCTGGATGAGACATAAGGGTGGACACTCTTGGGGCTGAGAGGTTGGGTGAGCAAACGCAGACCCTTTAAAGTAATACTGCGTGGTACCCATCCCATGGGTCCCAAATCTCCAGGTTCAAGGGCATCTTCCTACATCGAAAACATGCATGAGAAACTCAGAAGATGGTACACAGTGTGATTTTGAAAGGTTTCTAAAACACACCCCATTTCTCATCTCCTTGTGCTCGGGTTCGCCTTTCCAGCTACTTTACTAGCAATCAACTTACTTGGAGAATCAGCACCTTTAATCTCCTGTTCCCTACAGGTTGCAATTTGTCCTGAGGATGAACGGGAAGAGGAGCAACCAATGAGAGACTAGATCTAGGTGTTGGGACAGGCACAGGTCACTCTATTTTCCCATCAGGAAGAAGAATTAACCACAGGCTCAGCCTGCCGCCGGGAACCAGAATAGGGCCTGAGGAAATCCCGTGCTTTTGCGGCCAGCTCCCAAACAAGACAGTTGAAAAATGGAGCTCAGGGGCACTGCCATTCACAAACCTGCTGAGTTATAAATGATAACACTCGTCCACAAATATATTGAGGGAAGGCAACGAAGAGGATTTGAAAGCAAGGCAGAATTGCAGGAAACAGGTTTCAGGAGGTAGATTCGAATCGCCTTTAAAGCACATGAAAAGCGGCAAAACGTCGACAATGATGCCCTTGGCCAAAAAGGGCGTATGCGTTTTTTCCTGAATATATTCAGGAAAAAACGCATACGCCCTTTTTGGCCAACCAAGCAACCTGGAAAGGCAAATCAGTGCTACAAAGAAGTCTCGCTTCCCATCGGTCAAAAGGGTCATGCTGCAAAAAGTGTCAAAACCAGAAATGCAGGACAGGCCATGGAGAAATGGCAGCCTTGCTACGCTGATGGGCGGGATGTTAATTGCCAACAGCCACTCTGGAGAAGTGTACGGTGTGTCCTGAAACATCGAAAAAACACAGCTTAGGGAGCATAGGGCACGTCCACTCATGGGCGTATAAATTGGGAAAACTAAAAATCAGCAAGACAGAGGCACCCCAAAGTTTAGGGCTGCTCTGTTGACAAGAACCTCCACTTCATGACAACTTAAATATCCCAGGAAAGAGAAAAATGGATAAAGAAGTTGTGGTCCTTATATACAATGCAATATCACTCAGAAATGAAATCAATGTCATAAGGCTAGTAGAAGCAAGATGAGTGGACTTAGGTACGACGATTCTAAGTGAAATAAGTCACACAGAAAAAGACACTTATCATAAGCTATCACTTATAGAGGGAATGTAAAAACCGCTACACTTGAACTGAATTACAGAACAGAACAGAATCACACGTTTAGAAAACACACTATGGCTGCTTAACGGGAAAGGTGAGGTGGGGTGATGCATAAAACAAGGGGTTCAAATTCGCTCAGATACCGTTCCATACACCCAATATGTAATAGACAAGACCTACTCCTTGCTCAGTGAACTGGACTCAACACGCCCTATTCACCGCACAAGAATATATGTGACTAGTAACAATCTTAAAACCTATGTATTGATATCTGTCTGGAAGTGAGTCAATTGGGTGTAAATCCGCATAAACACAGCCGTGAAAAGCAGCTAAACCCCATTATAAAAATAAATTACTTTTAAAAACCCGTAAAACAAAGACAGTGAAAGAGAGAGAAATTCTTACAAAATTCGTTCAGGGGCTGTGATGCAACCTGGATTGACCATATCTGGACCCACAGCTGGATGAGACATAAGGGTGGACACTCTTGGGGCTGAGAGGTTGGGTGAGGTTGGGTGAGCAAACGCAGACCCTTTAAAGTAATACTGCATGGTACCCATCCCATGGGTCCCAAATCTCCAGGTTCAAGGGCATCTTCCTACATCGAAAACTTGCATGAGGATCCCAGAAGAAGGTACACCGTGTGATTTTGAAAGGTTTCTAAAACGCACCTCATTTCTCATCTCCTTGTGCTCGGGTTCGCCATTCCAGCTACTTCACTAGCAATCTCCCTACTTGGAGAATCAGCACCTTTAACCTCCTGTTCCCTACAGGTTGCAATTTGTCCTGAGGATGAACGGGAAGAGGGGAAACCAATGAGAGAATAGATCTAGGTGTTGGGACAGGCACAGGTCACTCTATTTTCCCATCAGGAAGAAGAATTAACCACAGGCTCAGCCTGCCGCCGGGAACCAGAATAGGGCCTGAGGCAATCCCGTGCTTTTGTGGCCAGCTCCCAAAAAAGACAGTTGAAAAATGGAGCGCAGGGTGACTGCCATTCACAAACATGCTGAGTTATAAATGATAACTCTCGTCCACAAATATATTGAGGGAAGGCAACGAAGAGGATTTGAAAGCAAGGCAGAATTGGAGGAAACAGGTTTCAGGAGGTAGATTCGAATCGCCTTTAAAGCACATGAAAAGCGGCAAAACGTCGACAATGATGCCCTTGGCCAAAAAGGGCGTATGCGTTTTTTCCTGAATATATTCAGGAAAAAACGCATACGCCCATTATGGCCAACCAAGCAACCTGGAAAGGCAAATCAGTGCTACAAAGAAGTCTCGCTTCCCATCGGTCAAAAGGGTCATGCTGCAAAAAGTGTCAAAACCAGAAATGCAGGACAGGCCATGGAGAAATGGCAGCCTTGCTACGCTGATGGGCGGGATTTTAATTGCCAACAGCCACTCTGGAGAAGTGTACGGTGTGTCCTGAAACATCGAAAAAACACAGCTTAGGGAGCATAGGGCACGTCCACTCATGGGCGTATAAATTGGGAAAACTAAAAATCAGCAAGACACAGGCACCCCAAAGTTTAGGGCTGCTCTGTTGACAAGAACCTCCACTTCATGACAACTTAAATATCCCAGGAAAGAGAAAAATGGATAAAGAAGTTGTGGTCCTTATGTACAATGGAATATCACTCAGACATGAAATCAATGTCATAAGGCTAGTAGAAGCAAGATGAGTGGACTTAGGTACGACGATTCTAAGTGAAATAAGTCACACAGAAAAAGACACTTATCATAAGCTATCACTTATAGAGGGAATGTAAAAACCGCTACACTTGAACTGAATTACAAAACAGAACAGAGTCACACGTTTAGAAAACACACTATGGCTGCTTAACGGGAAAGGTGAGGTGGGGTGATGCATAAAACAAGGGGTTCAAATTCGCTCAGATACCGTTCCATACACCCAATATGTAATAGACAAGACCTATTCCTTGCTCAGTGAACTGGACTCAACAACCCCTATTCACCGCACAAGAATATATGTGACTAGTAAGAATCTTAAAACCTATGTATTGATATCTGTCTGGAAGTGAGTCAAGTGGGTGTAAAGCCGCATAAACACAGCCGTGAAAAGCAGCTAAACCCCATTATAAAAATAAATTACTTTTAAAAACCCGTAAAACAAAGACAGTGAAAGAGAGAGAAATTCTTACCCAATTCGTTCAGGGGCTGTGATGCAACCTGGATTGACCATATCTACACGCACAGCTGGATGAGACATAAGGGTGGACACTCTTGGGGCTGAAAGTTTGGGTTAGGTTGGGTGAGCAAACGCAGACCCTTTAAAGTAATACTGCGTGGTACCCATCCCATGGGTCCCAAGTCTCCAGGTTCAAGGGCATCTTCCTACATCGAAAACATGCATGAGAAACTCAGAAGATGGTACACCGTGTGATTTTGAAAGGTTCCTAAAACGCACCTCATTTCTCATCTCCTTGTGCTCGGGTTCGCCATTCCAGCTACTTTACTAGCAATCTCCCTACTTGGAGAATCAGCACCTTTAACCTCCTGTTCCCTACAGGTTGCAATTTGTCCTGAGGATGAACGGGAAGAGGGGGAACCAATGAGAGACTAGATCTAGCTGTTGGGACAGGCACAGGTCACTCTATTTTCCCATCAGGAAGAAGAATTAACCACAGGCTCAGCCTGCTGCCAGGAACCAGAATAGGGCCTGAGGCAATCCCGTGCTTTTGCGGCCAGCTCTCAAAAAAGACATTTGAAAAATGGAGCTCAGGGACACTGCAATTCACAAACCCGCAGAGTTATAAGTGATAACTCTCATCCACAGATATATTGAGGGAAGGCAACGAAGAGGATTTGAAAGCAAGGCAGAATTGCAGGAAACAGATTTCAGGAGGTAGATTCGAATCGCCTTTAAGGCACATGAAAAGCGGCAAAACGTCGACAATGATGCCCTTGGCCAAAAAGGGCGTATGCGTTTTTTCCTGAATATATTCAGGAAAAAACGCATACGCCCTTTTTGGCCAACCAAGCAACCTGGAAAGGCAAATCAGCGCTACAAAGAAGTCTCGCTTCCCATCGGCCAAAAGGGACATGCTGCAAAAAGTGTCAAAACCAGAAATGCAGGACAGGCCATGGAGAAATGGCAGCCTTGCTACGCTGATGGGCGGGATGTAAATTGCCAACAGCCACTCTGGAGAAGTGTACGGTGTGTCCTGAAACATCGAAAAAACACAGCTTAGTGAGCATAGGGCACGTCCACTCATGGGCGTATAAATTGGGAAAACTAAAAATGAGCAAGACACAGGCACCCCAAAGTTTGGGGCTGCTCTGTTGACAAGAACCTCCACTTCATGATACCTTAAATATCCCAGGAAAGAGAAAAATGGATAAAAAAGTTGTGGTCCTTATGTACAATGGAATATCACTCAGACATGAAATCAATGTCATAAGGCTAGTAGAAGCAAGATGAGTGGACTTAGGTACGACGATTCTAAGTGAAATAAGTCACACAGAAAAAGACACTTATCATAAGCTATCACTTATAGAGGGAATGTAAAAACCGCTACACTTGAACTGAATTACAAAACAGAACAGAGTCACACGTTTAGAAAACACACTATGGCTGCTTAACGGGAAAGGTGAGGTGGGGTGATGCATAAAACAAGGGGTTCAAATTCGCTCAGATACCGTTCCATACACCCAATATGTAATAGACAAGACCTACTCCTTGCTCAGTGAACTGGACTCAACAACCCCTATTCACCGCACAAGAATATATGTGACTAGTAAGAATCTTAAAACCTATGTATTGATATCTGTCTGGAAGTGAGTCAAGTGGGTGTAAAGCCGCATAAACACAGCCGTGAAAAGCAGCTAAACCCCATTATAAAAATAAATTACTTTTAAAAACCCGTAAAACAAAGACAGTGAAAGAGAGAGAAATTCTTACCCAATTCGTTCAGGGGCTGTGATGCAACCTGGATTGACCATATCTACACGCACAGCTGGATGAGACATAAGGGTGGACACTCTTGGGGCTGAAAGGTTGGGTTAGGTTGGGTGAGCAAACGCAGACCCTTTAAAGTAATACTGCGTGGTACCCATCCCATGGGTCCCAAGTCTCCAGGTTCAAGGGCATCTTCCTACATCGAAAACATGCATGAGAAACTCAGAAGATGGTACACCATGTGATTTTCAAAGGTTCCTAAAACGCACCTCATTTCTCATCTCCTTGTGCTCGGGTTCGCCATTCCAGCTACTTTACTAGCAATCTCCCTACTTGGAGAATCAGCACCTTTAACCTCCTTTTCCCTACAGGTTGCAATTTGTCCTGAGGATGAACGGGAAGAGGGGGAACCAATGAGAGACTAGATCTAGCTGTTGGGACAGGCACAGGTCACTCTATTTTCCCATCAGGAAGAAGAATTAACCACAGGCTCAGCCTGCTGCCAGGAACCAGAATAGGGCCTGAGGCAATCCCGTGCTTTTGCGGCCAGCTCTCAAAAAAGACAGTTGAAAAATGGAGCTCAGGGACACTGCAATTCACAAACCCACAGAGTTATAAGTGATAACTCTCATCCACAGATATATTGAGGGAAGGCAACGAAGAGGATTTGAAAGCAAGGCAGAATTGCAGGAAACAGATTTCAGGAGGTAGATTCGAATCGCCTTTAAGGCACATGAAAAGCGGCAAAACGTCGACAATGATGCCCTTGGCCAAAAAGGGCGTATGCGTTTTTTCCTGAATATATTCAGGAAAAAACGCATACGCCCTTTTTGGCCAACCAATCAACCTGGAAAGGCAAATCAGCGCTACAAAGAAGTCTCGCTTCCCATCGGCCAAAAGGGACATGCTGCAAAAAGTGTCAAAACCAGAAATGCAGGACAGGCCATGGAGAAATGGCAGCCTTGCTACGCTGATGGGCGGGATGTAAATTGCCAACAGCCACTCTGGAGAAGTGTACGGTGTGTCCTGAAACATCGAAAAAACACAGCTTAGTGAGCATAGGGCACGTCCACTCATGGGCGTATAAATTGGGAAAACTAAAAATGAGCAAGACACAGGCACCCCAAAGTTTGGGGCTGCTCTGTTGACAAGAACCTCCACTTCATGACACCTTAAATATCCCAGGAAAGAGAAAAATGGATAAAGAAGTTGTGGTCCTTATGTAGAATGGAATATCACTCAGACATGAAATCAATGTCATAAGGCTAGTAGAAGCAAGATGAGTGGACTTAGGTACGACGATTCTAAGTGAAATAAGTCACACAGAAAAAGACACTTATCATAAGCTATCACTTATAGAGGGAATGTAAAAACCGCTACACTTGAACTGAATTACAAAACAGAACAGAGTCACACGTTTAGAAAACACACTATGGCTGCTTAACGGGAAAGGTGAGGTGGGGTGATGCATAAAACAAGGGGTTCAAATTCGCTCAGATACCGTTCCATACACCCAATATGTAATAGACAAGACCTACTCCTTGCTCAGTGAACTGGACTCAACAACCCCTATTCACCGCACAAGAATATATGTGACTAGTAAGAATCTTAAAACCTATGTATTGATATCTGTCTGGAAGTGAGTCAAGTGGGTGTAAAGCCGCATAAACACAGCCGTGAAAAGCAGCTAAACCCCATTATAAAAATAAATTACTTTTAAAAACCCGTAAAACAAAGACAGTGAAAGAGAGAGAAATTCTTACCCAATTCGTTCAGGGGCTGTGATGCAACCTGGATTGACCATGTCTACACGCACAGCTCGATGAGACATAAGGGTGGACACTCTTGGGGCTGAAAGGTTGGGTTAGGTTGGGTGAGCAAACGCAGACCCTTTAAAGTAATACTGCGTGGTACCCATCCCATGGGTCCCAAGTCTCCAGGTTCAAGGGCATCTTCCTACATCGAAAACATGCATGAGAAACTCAGAAGATGGTACACCGTGTGATTTTCAAAGGTTCCTAAAACGCACCTCATTTCTCATCTCCTTGTGCTCGGGTTCGCCATTCCAGCTACTTTACTAGCAATCTCCCTACTTGGAGAATCAGCACCTTTAACCTCCTTTTCCCTACAGGTTGCAATTTGTCCTGAGGATGAACGGGAAGAGGGGGAACCAATGAGAGACTAGATCTAGCTGTTGGGACAGGCACAGGTCACTCTATTTTCCCATCAGGAAGAAGAATTAACCACAGGCTCAGCCTGCTGCCAGGAACCAGAATAGGGCCTGAGGCAATCCCGTGCTTTTGCGGCCAGCTCTCAAAAAAGACAGTTGAAAAATGGAGCTCAGGGACACTGCAATTCACAAACCCACAGAGTTATAAGTGATAACTCTCATCCACAGATATATTGAGGGAAGGCAACGAAGAGGATTTGAAAGCAAGGCAGAATTGCAGGAAACAGATTTCAGGAGGTAGATTCGAATCGCCTTTAAGGCACATGAAAAGCGGCAAAACGTCGACAATGATGCCCTTGGCCAAAAAGGGCGTATGCGTTTTTTCCTGAATATATTCAGGAAAAAACGCATACGCCCTTTTTGGCCAACCAAGCAACCTGGAAAGGCAAATCAGCGCTACAAAGAAGTCTCGCTTCCCATCGGCCAAAAGGGACATGCTGCAAAAAGTGTCAAAACCAGAAATGCAGGACAGGCCATGGAGAAATGGCAGCCTTGCTACGCTGATGGGCGGGATGTAAATTGCCAACAGCCACTCTGGAGAAGTGTACGGTGTGTCCTGAAACATCGAAAAAACACAGCTTAGTGAGCATAGGGCACGTCCACTCATGGGCGTATAAATTGGGAAAACTAAAAATGAGCAAGACACAGGCACCCCAAAGTTTGGGGCTGCTCTGTTGACAAGAACCTCCACTTCATGACACCTTAAATATCCCAGGAAAGAGAAAAATGGATAAAAAAGTTGTGGTCCTTATGTACAATGGAATATCACTCAGACATGAAATCAATGTCATAAGGCTAGTAGAAGCAAGATGAGTGGACTTAGGTACGACGATTCTAAGTGAAATAAGTCACACAGAAAAAGACACTTATCATAAGCTATCACTTATAGAGGGAATGTAAAAACCGCTACACTTGAACTGAATTACAAAACAGAACAGAGTCACACGTTTAGAAAACACACTATGGCTGCTTAACGGGAAAGGTGAGGTGGGGTGATGCATAAAACAAGGGGTTCAAATTTGCTCAGATACCGTTCCATACACCCAATATGTAATAGACAAGACCTACTCCTTGTTCCGTGAACTGGACTCAACACCCCCTATTCACCGCACAAGAATATATGTGACTAGTAACAATCTTAAAACCTATGTATTGATATCTGTCTGGAAGTGAGTCAAGTGGGTGTAAATCCGCATAAACACAGCCGTGAAAAGCAGCTAAACCCCATTATAAAAATAAATTACTTTTAAAAACCCGTAAAACAAAGACAGTGAAAGAGAGAGAAATTCTTACAAAATTTGTTCAGGGGCTGTGATGCCACCTGGATTGACCATATCTAGACCCACAGCTGGATGAGACATAAGGGTGGACACTCTTGGGGCTGAGAGGTTGGGTGAGCAAACGTAGACCCTTTAAAGTAATACTGCGTGATACCCATCCCATGGGTCCCAAATCTCCAGGTTCAAGGGCATCTTCCTACATCGAAAACATGCATGAGAAACTCAGAATATGGTACACCGTGTGATTTTGAAAGGTTTCTAAAACACACCCCATTTCTCATCTCCTTGTGCTCGGGTTCTCCTTTCCAGCTACTTTACTAGCAATCAACTTACTTGGAGAATCAGCACCTTTAACCTCCTCTTCCCTACAGGTTGCAATTTGTCCTGAGGATGAACGGGAAGAGGGGCAACCAATGAGAGACTAGATCTAGGTGTTGGGACAGGCACAGGTCACTCTATTTTCCCATCAGGAAGAAGAATTAATCACAGGCTCAGCCTGCCGCGCAGAAGCACAATAGGGCCTGAGGCAATCCCGCGCTTTTGCGGCCAGCTCCCAAAAAAGCGAGTTGAAAAATGGAGCTCAGGGACACTGCAATTCACAAACCCGCAGAGTTATAAATGATAACTCTCATCCACAGATATATTGAGGGAAGGCAACGAAGAGGATTTGAAAGCAAGGCAGAATTGCAGGAAACAGATTTCAGGAGGTAGATTCGAATCGCCTGTAAAGCACATGAAAAGCGGCAAAACGTCGACAATGATGCCCTTGGCCAAAAAGGGCGTATGCGTTTTTTCCTGAATATATTCAGGAAAAAACGCATACGCCCTTTTTGGCCAACCAAGCAACCTGGAAAGGCAAATCAGCGCTACAAAGAATTCTCGCTTCCCATCGGTCAAAAGGGTCATGCTGCAAAAAGTGTCAAAACCAGAAATGCAGGACAGGCCATGGAGAAATGGCAGCCTTGCTACGCTGATGGGCGGGATGTAAGTTGCCAACAGCCTCTCTGGAGAAGTGTACGGTGTGTCCTGAAACATCGAAAAAACACAGCTTAGGGAGCATAGGGCACGTCCACTCATGGGCGTATAAATTGGGAAAACTAAAAATCAGCAAGACACAGGCACCCCAAAGTTTAGGGCTGCTCTGTTGACAAGAACCTCCACTTCATGACACCTTAAATATCCCAGGAAAGAGAAAAATGGATAAAGAAGTTGTGGTCCTTATGTACAATGGAATATCACTCAGACATGAAATCAATGTCATAAGGCTAGTAGAAGCAAGATGAGTGGACTTAGGTACGACGATTCTAAGTGAAATAAGTCACACAGAAAAAGACACTTATCATAAGCTATCACTTATAGAGGGAATGTAAAAACCGCTACACTTGAACTGAATTACAGAACAGAACAGAATCACACGTTTAGAAAACACACTATGGCTGCTTAACGGGAAAGGTGAGGTGGGGTGATGCATAAAACAAGGGGTTCAAATTCGCTCAGATACCGTTCCATACACCCAATATGTAGTAGACAAGACCTACTCCTTGCTCAGTGAACTGGACTCAACACCCCCTATTCATCGCACAAGAATATATGTGACTAGTAACAATCTTAAAACCTATGTATTGATATCTGTCTGGAAGTGAGTCAAGTGGGTGTAAAGCCGCATAAACAAAGCCGTGAAAAGCAGCTAAACCCCATTATAAAAATAAATTACTTTTAAAAACCCGTAAAACAAAGACAGTGAAAGAGAGAGAAATTCTTACAAAATTCGTTCAGGGGCTGTGATGCAACCTGGATTGACCATATCTAGACACACAGCTGGATGAGACATAAGGGTGGACACTCTTGGGGCTGAGAGGTTGGGTGAGGTTGGGTGAGCAAACGCAGACCCTTTAAAGTAATACTGCATGGTACCCATCCCATGGGTCCCAAATCTCCAGGTTCAAGGGCATCTTCCTACATCGAAAACTTGCATGAGGAACCCAGAAGAAGGTACACCGTGTGATTTTGAAAGGTTTCTAAAACGCACCTCATTTCTCATCTCCTTGTGCTCGGATTCGCCATTCCAGCTACTTCACTAGCAATCTCCCTACTTGGAGAATCAGCACCTTTAACCTCCTGTACCCTACAGGTTGCAATTTGTCCTGAGGATGAACGGGAAGAGGGGCAACCAATGAGAGACTAGATCTAGGTGTTGGGACAGGCACAGGTCACTCTATTTTCCCATTAGCAAAAAGAATTAACCACAGGCTCAGCCTGCCGCCGGGAACCAGAATAGGGCCTGAGGCAATCCCGTGCTTTTGCGGCCAGCTCCCAAACAAGACCGTTGAAAAATGGAGCTCAGGGGCACTGCCATTCACAAACCTGCTGAGTTATAAATGATAACTCTCGTCCACAAATATATTGAGGGAAGGCAACAAAGAGGATTTGAAAGCAAGGCAGAATTGCAGGAAACAGGTTTCAGGAGGTAGATTCGAATCGCCTTTAAACCACATGAAAAGCGGCAAAACGTCGACAATGATGCCCTTGGCCAAAAAGGGCGTATGCGTTTTTTCCTGAATATATTCAGGAAAAAACGCATACGCCCTTTTTGGCCAACCAAGCAACCTGGAAAGGCAAATCAGCGCTACAAAGAAGTCTCGCTTCCCATCGGTCAAAAGGGTCATGCTGCAAAAAGTGTCAAAACCAGAAATGCAGGACAGGCCATGGAGAAATGGGAGCCTTGCTACGCTGATGGGCGGGATGTTAATTGCCAACAGCCACTCTGGAGAAGTGTACGGTGTGTCCTGAAACATCGAAAAAACACAGCTTAGGGAGCATAGGGCACGTCCACTCATGGGCGTATAAATTGGGAAAACTAAAAATCAGCAAGACACAGGCACCCCAAAGTTTAGGGCTGCTCTGTTGACAAGAACCTCCACTTCATGACACCTTAAATATCCCAGGAAAGTCAAAAATGTATAAAGAAGTTGTGGTCCTTATGTACAATGGAATATCACTCAGACATGAAATCAATGTCATAAGGCTAGTAGAAGCAAGATGAGTGGACTTAGGTACGACGATTCTAAGTGAAATAAGTCACACAGAAAAAGACACTTATCATAAGCTATCACTTATAGAGGGAATGTAAAAACCGCTACACTTGAACTGAATTACAAAACAGAACAGAGTCACACGTTTAGAAAACACACTATGGCTGCTTAACGGGAAAGGTGAGGTGGGGTGATGCATAAAACAAGGGTTTAAAATTCGCTCAGATACCGTTTCATACACCCAATATGTAATAGACAAGACCTACTCCTTGCTCCGTGAACTGGACTCAACACCCCCTATTCACCGCACAAGAATATATGTGACTAGTAACAATCTTAAAACCTATGTATTGATATCTGTCTGGAAGTGAGTCAAGTGGGTGTAAAGCCGCATAAACACAGCCGTGAAAAGCAGCTAAACCCCATTATAAAAATAAATTACTTTTAAAAACCCGTAAAACAAAGACAGTGAAAGAGAGAGAAATTCTTACAAAATTCGTTCACAGGCTGTGATGCAACCTGGATTGACCATATCTACACGCACAGCTGGATGAGACATAAGGGTGGACACTCTTGGGGCTGAAAGGTTGGGTGAGGTTGGGTGAGCAAACGCAGACCCTTCAAAGTAATGCTGCGTGGTACCCATACCATGGGTCCCAAGTCTCCAGGTTCAAGGGCATCTTCCTACATCAAAAACATGCATGAGAAACTCAGAAGATGGTACACCGTGTGATTTTGAAAGGTTTCTAAAACGCACCTTATTTGTCATCTCCTTGTGCTCGGGTTCGCCATTCCAGCTACTTTACTAGCAATCTCCCTACTTGGAGAATCAGCACCTTTAACCTCCTGTTCCCTACAGGTTGCAATTTGTCCTGAGGATGAACGGGAAGAGGGGGAACCAATGAGAGACTAGATCTAGCTGTTGGGACAGGCACAGGTCACTCTATTTTCCCATCAGGAAGAAGAATTAACCACAGGCTCAGCCTGCTGCCAGGAACCAAAATAGGGCCTGAGGCAATCCCGTGCTTTTGCGGCCAGCTCTCAAAAAAGACAGTTGAAAAATGGAGCTCAGGGACACTGCAATTCACAAACCCGCAGATTTATAAGTGATAACTCTCATCCACAGATATATTGAGGGAAGGCAACGAAGAGGATTTGAAAGCAAGGCAGAATTGCAGGAAACAGATTTCAGGAGGTAGATTCGAATCGCCTTTAAGGCACATGAAAAGCGGCAAAACGTCGACAATGATGCCCTTGGCCAAAAAGGGCGTATGCGTTTTTTCCTGAATATATTCAGGAAAAAACGCATACGCCCTTTTTGGCCAACCAAGCAACCTGGAAAGGCAAATCAGCGCTAAAAATAAGTCTCGCTTCCCATCGGCCAAAAGGGACATGCTGCAAAAAGTGTCAAAACCAGAAATGCAGGACAGGCCATGGAGAAATGGCAGCCTTGCTACGCTGATGGGCGGGATGTTAATTGCCAACAGCCACTCTGGAGAAGTGTACGGTGTGTCCTGAAACATCGAAAAAACACAGCTTAGTGAGCATAGGGCACGTCCACTCATGGGCGTATAAATTGGGAAAACTAAAAATGAGCAAGACACAGGCACCCCAAAGTTTGGGGCTGCTCTGTTGACAAGAACCTCCACTTCATGACACCTTAAATATCCCAGGAAAGAGAAAAATGGATAAAAAAGTTGTGGTCCTTATGTACAATGGAATATTACTCAGACATGAAATCAATGTCATAAGGCTAGTAGAAGCAAGATGAGTGGACTTAGGTACGACGATACTAAGTGAAATAAGTCACACAGAAAAAGACACTTATCATAAGCTATCACTTATAGAGGGAATGTAAAAACCGCTACACTTGAACTGAATTACAAAACAGAACAGAATCACACGTTTAGAAAACACACTATGGCTGCTTAACGGGAAAGGTGAGGTGGGGTGATGCATAAAACAAGGGGTTCAAATTCGCTCAGATACCGTTCCATACACCCAATATGTAATAGACAAGACCTACTCCTTGCTCAGTGAACTGGACTCAACACGCCCTATTCACCGCACAAGAATATATGTGACTAGTAACAATCTTAAAACCTATGTATTGATATCTGTCTGGAAGTGAGTCAATTGGGTGTAAATCCGCATAAACACAGCCGTGAAAAGCAGCTAAACCCCATTATAAAAATAAATTACTTTTAAAAACCCGTAAAACAAAGACAGTGAAAGAGAGAGAAATTCTTACAAAATTCGTTCAGGGGCTGTGATGCAACCTGGATTGACCATATCTGGACCCACAGCTGGATGAGACATAAGGGTGGACACTCTTGGGGCTGAGAGGTTGGGTGAGGTTGGGTGAGCAAACGCAGACCCTTTAAAGTAATACTGCATGGTACCCATCCCATGGGTCCCAAATCTCCAGGTTCAAGGGCATCTTCCTACATCGAAAACTTGCATGAGGATCCCAGAAGAAGGTACACCGTGTGATTTTGAAAGGTTTCTAAAACGCACCTCATTTCTCATCTCCTTGTGCTCGGGTTCGCCATTCCAGCTACTTCACTAGCAATCTCCCTACTTGGAGAATCAGCACCTTTAACCTCCTGTTCCCTACAGGTTGCAATTTGTCCTGAGGATGAACGGGAAGAGGGGAAACCAATGAGAGAATAGATCTAGGTGTTGGGACAGGCACAGGTCACTCTATTTTCCCATCAGGAAGAAGAATTAACCACAGGCTCAGCCTGCCGCCGGGAACCAGAATAGGGCCTGAGGCAATCCCGTGCTTTTGTGGCCAGCTCCCAAAAAAGACAGTTGAAAAATGGAGCGCAGGGTGACTGCCATTCACAAACATGCTGAGTTATAAATGATAACTCTCGTCCACAAATATATTGAGGGAAGGCAACGAAGAGGATTTGAAAGCAAGGCAGAATTGGAGGAAACAGGTTTCAGGAGGTAGATTCGAATCGCCTTTAAAGCACATGAAAAGCGGCAAAACGTCGACAATGATGCCCTTGGCCAAAAAGGGCGTATGCGTTTTTTCCTGAATATATTCAGGAAAAAACGCATACGCCCATTATGGCCAACCAAGCAACCTGGAAAGGCAAATCAGTGCTACAAAGAAGTCTCGCTTCCCATCGGTCAAAAGGGTCATGCTGCAAAAAGTGTCAAAACCAGAAATGCAGGACAGGCCATGGAGAAATGGCAGCCTTGCTACGCTGATGGGCGGGATTTTAATTGCCAACAGCCACTCTGGAGAAGTGTACGGTGTGTCCTGAAACATCGAAAAAACACAGCTTAGGGAGCATAGGGCACGTCCACTCATGGGCGTATAAATTGGGAAAACTAAAATTCAGCAAGACACAGGCACCCCAAAGTTTAGGGCTGCTCTGTTGACAAGAACCTCCACTTCATGACAACTTAAATATCCCAGGAAAGAGAAAAATGGATAAAGAAGTTGTGGTCCTTATGTACAATGGAATATCACTCAGACATGAAATCAATGTCATAAGGCTAGTAGAAGCAAGATGAGTGGACTTAGGTACGACGATTCTAAGTGAAATAAGTCACACAGAAAAAGACACTTATCATAAGCTATCACTTATAGAGGGAATGTAAAAACCGCTACACTTGAACTGAATTACAAAACAGAACAGAGTCACACGTTTAGAAAACACACTATGGCTGCTTAACGGGAAAGGTGAGGTGGGGTGATGCATAAAACAAGGGGTTCAAATTCGCTCAGATACCGTTCCATACACCCAATATGTAATAGACAAGACCTATTCCTTGCTCAGTGAACTGGACTCAACAACCCCTATTCACCGCACAAGAATATATGTGACTAGTAAGAATCTTAAAACCTATGTATTGATATCTGTCTGGAAGTGAGTCAAGTGGGTGTAAAGCCGCATAAACACAGCCGTGAAAAGCAGCTAAACCCCATTATAAAAATAAATTACTTTTAAAAACCCGTAAAACAAAGACAGTGAAAGAGAGAGAAATTCTTACCCAATTCGTTCAGGGGCTGTGATGCAACCTGGATTGACCATATCTACACGCACAGCTGGATGAGACATAAGGGTGGACACTCTTGGGGCTGAAAGTTTGGGTTAGGTTGGGTGAGCAAACGCAGACCCTTTAAAGTAATACTGCGTGGTACCCATCCCATGGGTCCCAAGTCTCCAGGTTCAAGGGCATCTTCCTACATCGAAAACATGCATGAGAAACTCAGAAGATGGTACACCGTGTGATTTTGAAAGGTTCCTAAAACGCACCTCATTTCTCATCTCCTTGTGCTCGGGTTCGCCATTCCAGCTACTTTACTAGCAATCTCCCTACTTGGAGAATCAGCACCTTTAACCTCCTTTTCCCTACAGGTTGCAATTTGTCCTGAGGATGAACGGGAAGAGGGGGAACCAATGAGAGACTAGATCTAGCTGTTGGGACAGGCACAGGTCACTCTATTTTCCCATCAGGAAGAAGAATTAACCACAGGCTCAGCCTGCTGCCAGGAACCAGAATAGGGCCTGAGGCAATCCCGTGCTTTTGCGGCCAGCTCTCAAAAAAGACATTTGAAAAATGGAGCTCAGGGACACTGCAATTCACAAACCCGCAGAGTTATAAGTGATAACTCTCATCCACAGATATATTGAGGGAAGGCAACGAAGAGGATTTGAAAGCAAGGCAGAATTGCAGGAAACAGATTTCAGGAGGTAGATTCGAATCGCCTTTAAGGCACATGAAAAGCGGCAAAACGTCGACAATGATGCCCTTGGCCAAAAAGGGCGTATGCGTTTTTTCCTGAATATATTCAGGAAAAAACGCATACGCCCTTTTTGGCCAACCAAGCAACCTGGAAAGGCAAATCAGCGCTACAAAGAAGTCTCGCTTCCCATCGGCCAAAAGGGACATGCTGCAAAAAGTGTCAAAACCAGAAATGCAGGACAGGCCATGGAGAAATGGCAGCCTTGCTACGCTGATGGGCGGGATGTAAATTGCCAACAGCCACTCTGGAGAAGTGTACGGTGTGTCCTGAAACATCGAAAAAACACAGCTTAGTGAGCATAGGGCACGTCCACTCATGGGCGTATAAATTGGGAAAACTAAAAATGAGCAAGACACAGGCACCCCAAAGTTTGGGGCTGCTCTGTTGACAAGAACCTCCACTTCATGATACCTTAAATATCCCAGGAAAGAGAAAAATGGATAAAAAAGTTGTGGTCCTTATGTACAATGGAATATCACTCAGACATGAAATCAATGTCATAAGGCTAGTAGAAGCAAGATGAGTGGACTTAGGTACGACGATTCTAAGTGAAATAAGTCACACAGAAAAAGACACTTATCATAAGCTATCACTTATAGAGGGAATGTAAAAACCGCTACACTTGAACTGAATTACAAAACAGAACAGAGTCACACGTTTAGAAAACACACTATGGCTGCTTAACGGGAAAGGTGAGGTGGGGTGATGCATAAAACAAGGGGTTCAAATTCGCTCAGATACCGTTCCATACACCCAATATGTAATAGACAAGACCTACTCCTTGCTCAGTGAACTGGACTCAACAACCCCTATTCACCGCACAAGAATATATGTGACTAGTAAGAATCTTAAAACCTATGTATTGATATCTGTCTGGAAGTGAGTCAAGTGGGTGTAAAGCCGCATAAACACAGCCGTGAAAAGCAGCTAAACCCCATTATAAAAATAAATTACTTTTAAAAACCCGTAAAACAAAGACAGTGAAAGAGAGAGAAATTCTTACCCAATTCGTTCAGGGGCTGTGATGCAACCTGGATTGACCATATCTACACGCACAGCTGGATGAGACATAAGGGTGGACACTCTTGGGGCTGAAAGGTTGGGTTAGGTTGGGTGAGCAAACGCAGACCCTTTAAAGTAATACTGCGTGGTACCCATCCCATGGGTCCCAAGTCTCCAGGTTCAAGGGCATCTTCCTACATCGAAAACATGCATGAGAAACTCAGAAGATGGTACACCATGTGATTTTCAAAGGTTCCTAAAACGCACCTCATTTCTCATCTCCTTGTGCTCGGGTTCGCCATTCCAGCTACTTTACTAGCAATCTCCCTACTTGGAGAATCAGCACCTTTAACCTCCTTTTCCCTACAGGTTGCAATTTGTCCTGAGGATGAACGGGAAGAGGGGGAACCAATGAGAGACTAGATCTAGCTGTTGGGACAGGCACAGGTCACTCTATTTTCCCATCAGGAAGAAGAATTAACCACAGGCTCAGCCTGCTGCCAGGAACCAGAATAGGGCCTGAGGCAATCCCGTGCTTTTGCGGCCAGCTCTCAAAAAAGACAGTTGAAAAATGGAGCTCAGGGACACTGCAATTCACAAACCCACAGAGTTATAAGTGATAACTCTCATCCACAGATATATTGAGGGAAGGCAACGAAGAGGATTTGAAAGCAAGGCAGAATTGCAGGAAACAGATTTCAGGAGGTAGATTCGAATCGCCTTTAAGGCACATGAAAAGCGGCAAAACGTCGACAATGATGCCCTTGGCCAAAAAGGGCGTATGCGTTTTTTCCTGAATATATTCAGGAAAAAACGCATACGCCCTTTTTGGCCAACCAATCAACCTGGAAAGGCAAATCAGCGCTACAAAGAAGTCTCGCTTCCCATCGGCCAAAAGGGACATGCTGCAAAAAGTGTCAAAACCAGAAATGCAGGACAGGCCATGGAGAAATGGCAGCCTTGCTACGCTGATGGGCGGGATGTAAATTGCCAACAGCCACTCTGGAGAAGTGTACGGTGTGTCCTGAAACATCGAAAAAACACAGCTTAGTGAGCATAGGGCACGTCCACTCATGGGCGTATAAATTGGGAAAACTAAAAATGAGCAAGACACAGGCACACCAAAGTTTGGGGCTGCTCTGTTGACAAGAACCTCCACTTCATGACACCTTAAATATCCCAGGAAAGAGAAAAATGGATAAAAAAGTTGTGGTCCTTATGTACAATGGAATATCACTCAGACATGAAATCAATGTCATAAGGCTAGTAGAAGCAAGATGAGTGGACTTAGGTACGACGATTCTAAGTGAAATAAGTCACACAGAAAAAGACACTTATCATAAGCTATCACTTATAGAGGGAATGTAAAAACCGCTACACTTGAACTGAATTACAAAACAGAACAGAGTCACACGTTTAGAAAACACACTATGGCTGCTTAACGGGAAAGGTGAGGTGGGGTGATGCATAAAACAAGGGGTTCAAATTCGCTCAGATACCGTTCCATACACCCAATATGTAATAGACAAGACCTACTCCTTGCTCAGTGAACTGGACTCAACAACCCCTATTCACCGCACAAGAATATATGTGACTAGTAAGAATCTTAAAACCTATGTATTGATATCTGTCTGGAAGTGAGTCAAGTGGGTGTAAAGCCGCATAAACACAGCCGTGAAAAGCAGCTAAACCCCATTATAAAAATAAATTACTTTTAAAAACCCGTAAAACAAAGACAGTGAAAGAGAGAGAAATTCTTACCCAATTCGTTCAGGGGCTGTGATGCAACCTGGATTGACCATATCTACACGCACAGCTGGATGAGACATAAGGGTGGACACTCTTGGGGCTGAAAGGTTGGGTTAGGTTGGGTGAGCAAACGCAGACCCTTTAAAGTAATACTGCGTGGTACCCATCCCATGGGTCCCAAGTCTCCAGGTTCAAGGGCATCTTCCTACATCGAAAACATGCATGAGAAACTCAGAAGATGGTACACCATGTGATTTTCAAAGGTTCCTAAAACGCACCTCATTTCTCATCTCCTTGTGCTCGGGTTCGCCATTCCAGCTACTTTACTAGCAATCTCCCTACTTGGAGAATCAGCACCTTTAACCTCCTTTTCCCTACAGGTTGCAATTTGTCCTGAGGATGAACGGGAAGAGGGGGAACCAATGAGAGACTAGATCTAGCTGTTGGGACAGGCACAGGTCACTCTATTTTCCCATCAGGAAGAAGAATTAACCACAGGCTCAGCCTGCTGCCAGGAACCAGAATAGGGCCTGAGGCAATCCCGTGCTTTTGCGGCCAGCTCTCAAAAAAGACAGTTGAAAAATGGAGCTCAGGGACACTGCAATTCACAAACCCACAGAGTTATAAGTGATAACTCTCATCCACAGATATATTGAGGGAAGGCAACGAAGAGGATTTGAAAGCAAGGCAGAATTGCAGGAAACAGATTTCAGGAGGTAGATTCGAATCGCCTTTAAGGCACATGAAAAGCGGCAAAACGTCGACAATGATGCCCTTGGCCAAAAAGGGCGTATGCGTTTTTTCCTGAATATATTCAGGAAAAAACGCATACGCCCTTTTTGGCCAACCAAGCAACCTGGAAAGGCAAATCAGCGCTACAAAGAAGTCTCGCTTCCCATCGGCCAAAAGGGACATGCTGCAAAAAGTGTCAAAACCAGAAATGCAGGACAGGCCATGGAGAAATGGCAGCCTTGCTACGCTGATGGGCGGGATGTAAATTGCCAACAGCCACTCTGGAGAAGTGTACGGTGTGTCCTGAAACATCGAAAAAACACAGCTTAGTGAGCATTGGGCACGTCCACTCATGGGCGTATAAATTGGGAAAACTAAAAATGAGCAAGACACAGGCACCCCAAAGTTTGGGGCTGCTCTGTTGACAAGAACCTCCACTTCATGACACCTTAAATATCCCAGGAAAGAGAAAAATGGATAAAAAAGTTGTGGTCCTTATGTACAATGGAATATCACTCAGACATGAAATCAATGTCATAAGGCTAGTAGAAGCAAGATGAGTGGACTTAGGTACGACGATTCTAAGTGAAATAAGTCACACAGAAAAAGACACTTATCATAAGCTATCACTTATAGAGGGAATGTAAAAACCGCTACACTTGAACTGAATTACAAAACAGAACAGAGTCACACGTTTAGAAAACACACTATGGCTGCTTAACGGGAAAGGTGAGGTGGGGTGATGCATAAAACAAGGGGTTCAAATTTGCTCAGATACCGTTCCATGCACCCAATATGTAATAGACAAGACCTACTCCTTGTTCCGTGAACTGGACTCAACACCCCCTATTCACCGCACAAGAATATATGTGACTAGTAACAATCTTAAAACCTATGTATTGATATCTGTCTGGAAGTGAGTCAAGTGGGTGTAAATCCGCATAAACACAGCCGTGAAAAGCAGCTAAACCCCATTATAAAAATAAATTACTTTTAAAAACCCGTAAAACAAAGACAGTGAAAGAGAGAGAAATTCTTACAAAATTCGTTCAGGGGCTGTGATGCCACCTGGATTGACCATATCTAGACCCACAGCTGGATGAGACATAAGGGTGGACACTCTTGGGGCTGAGAGGTTGGGTGAGCAAACGTAGACCCTTTAAAGTAATACTGCGTGATACCCATCCCATGGGTCCCAAATCTCCAGGTTCAAGGGCATCTTCCTACATCGAAAACATGCATGAGAAACTCAGAAGATGGTACACCGTGTGATTTTGAAAGGTTTCTAAAACACACCCCATTTCTCATCTCCTTGTGCTCGGGTTCTCCTTTCCAGCTACTTTACTAGCAATCAACTTACTTGGAGAATCAGCACCTTTAACCTCCTGTTCCCTACAGGTTGCAATTTGTCCTGAGGATGAACGGGAAGAGGGGCAACCAATGAGAGACTAGATCTAGGTGTTGGGACAGGCACAGGTCACTCTATTTTCCCATCAGGAAGAAGAATTAATCACAGGCTCAGCCTGCCGCGCAGAAGCACAATAGGGCCTGAGGCAATCCCGCGCTTTTGCGGCCAGCTCCCAAAAAAGCGAGTTGAAAAATGGAGCTCAGGGACACTGCAATTCACAAACCCGCAGAGTTATAAATGATAACTCTCATCCACAGATATATTGAGGGAAGGCAACGAAGAGGATTTGAAAGCAAGGCAGAATTGCAGGAAACAGATTTCAGGAGGTAGATTCGAATCGCCTGTAAAGCACATGAAAAGCGGCAAAACGTCGACAATGATGCCCTTGGCCAAAAAGGGCGTATGCGTTTTTTCCTGAATATATTCAGGAAAAAACGCATACGCCCTTTTTGGCCAACCAAGCAACCTGGAAAGGCAAATCAGCGCTACAAAGAAGTCTCGCTTCCCATCGGTCAAAAGGGCCATGCTGCAAAAAGTGTCAAAACCAGAAATGCAGGACAGGCCATGGAGAAATGGCAGCCTTGCTATGCTGATGGGCGGGATGTAAGTTGCCAACAGCCACTCTGGAGAAGTGTACGGTGTGTCCTGAAACATCGAAAAAACACAGCTTAGGGAGCATAGGGCACGTCCACTCATGGGCGTATAAATTGGGAAAACTAAAAATCAGCAAGACAGAGGCACCCCAAAGTTTAGGGCTGCTCTGTTGACAAGAACCTCCACTTCATGACACCTTAAATATCCCAGGAAAGAGAAAAATGGATAAAGAAGTTGTGGTCCTTATGTAGAATGGAATATCACTCAGACATGAAATCAATGTCATAAGGCTAGTAGAAGCAAGATGAGTGGACTTAGGTACGACGATTCTAAGTGAAATAAGTCACACAGAAAAAGACACTTATCATAAGCTATCACTTATAGAGGGAATGTAAAAACCGCTACACTTGAACTGAATTACAAAACAGAACAGAGTCACACGTTTAGAAAACACACTATGGCTGCTTAACGGGAAAGGTGAGGTGGGGTGATGCATAAAACAAGGGGTTCAAATTCGCTCAGATACCGTTCCATACACCCAATATGTAATAGACAAGACCTACTCCTTGCTCAGTGAACTGGACTCAACAACCCCTATTCACCGCACAAGAATATATGTGACTAGTAAGAATCTTAAAACCTATGTATTGATATCTGTCTGGAAGTGAGTCAAGTGGGTGTAAAGCCGCATAAACACAGCCGTGAAAAGCAGCTAAACCCCATTATAAAAATAAATTACTTTTAAAAACCCGTAAAACAAAGACAGTGAAAGAGAGAGAAATTCTTACCCAATTCGTTCAGGGGCTGTGATGCAACCTGGATTGACCATGTCTACACGCACAGCTCGATGAGACATAAGGGTGGACACTCTTGGGGCTGAAAGGTTGGGTTAGGTTGGGTGAGCAAACGCAGACCCTTCAAAGTAATGCTGCGTGGTACCCATACCATGGGTCCCAAGTCTCCAGGTTCAAGGGCATCTTCCTACATCAAAAACATGCATGAGAAACTCAGAAGATGGTACACCGTGTGATTTTGAAAGGTTTCTAAAACGCACCTTATTTGTCATCTCCTTGTGCTCGGGTTCGCCATTCCAGCTACTTTACTAGCAATCTCCCTACTTGGAGAATCAGCACCTTTAACCTCCTGTTCCCTACAGGTTGCAATTTGTCCTGAGGATGAACGGGAAGAGGGGGAACCAATGAGAGACTAGATCTAGCTGTTGGGACAGGCACAGGTCACTCTATTTTCCCATCAGGAAGAAGAATTAACCACAGGCTCAGCCTGCTGCCAGGAACCAAAATAGGGCCTGAGGCAATCCCGTGCTTTTGCGGCCAGCTCTCAAAAAAGACAGTTGAAAAATGGAGCTCAGGGACACTGCAATTCACAAACCCGCAGATTTATAAGTGATAACTCTCATCCACAGATATATTGAGGGAAGGCAACGAAGAGGATTTGAAAGCAAGGCAGAATTGCAGGAAACAGATTTCAGGAGGTAGATTCGAATCGCCTTTAAGGCACATGAAAAGCGGCAAAACGTCGACAATGATGCCCTTGGCCAAAAAGGGCGTATGCGTTTTTTCCTGAATATATTCAGGAAAAAACGCATACGCCCTTTTTGGCCAACCAAGCAACCTGGAAAGGCAAATCAGCGCTAAAAATAAGTCTCGCTTCCCATCGGCCAAAAGGGACATGCTGCAAAAAGTGTCAAAACCAGAAATGCAGGACAGGCCATGGAGAAATGGCAGCCTTGCTACGCTGATGGGCGGGATGTTAATTGCCAACAGCCACTCTGGAGAAGTGTACGGTGTGTCCTGAAACATCGAAAAAACACAGCTTAGTGAGCATAGGGCACGTCCACTCATGGGCGTATAAATTGGGAAAACTAAAAATGAGCAAGACACAGGCACCCCAAAGTTTGGGGCTGCTCTGTTGACAAGAACCTCCACTTCATGACACCTTAAATATCCCAGGAAAGAGAAAAATGGATAAAAAAGTTGTGGTCCTTATGTACAATGGAATATTACTCAGACATGAAATCAATGTCATAAGGCTAGTAGAAGCAAGATGAGTGGACTTAGGTACGACGATACTAAGTGAAATAAGTCACACAGAAAAAGACACTTATCATAAGCTATCACTTATAGAGGGAATGTAAAAACCGCTACACTTGAACTGAATTACAGAACAGAACAGAATCACACGTTTAGAAAACACACTATGGCTGCTTAACGGGAAAGGTGAGGTGGGGTGATGCATAAAACAAGGGGTTCAAATTCGCTCAGATACCGTTCCATACACCCAATATGTAATAGACAAGACCTACTCCTTGCTCAGTGAACTGGACTCAACACCCCCTATTCACCGCACAAGAATATATGTGACTAGTAACAATCTTAAAACCTATGTATTGATATCTGTCTGGAAGTGAGTCAAGTGGGTGTAAAGCCGCATAAACACAGCCGTGAAAAGCAGCTAAACCCCATTATAAAAATAAATTACTTTTAAAAACCCGTAAAACAAAGACAGTGAAAGAGAGAGAAATTCTTACAAAATTCGTTCAGGGGCTGTGATGCAACCTGGATTGACCATATCTAGACCCACAGCTGGATGAGACATAAGGGTGGACACTCTTGGGGCTGAGAGGTTGGGTGAGGTTGGGTGAGCAAACGCAGACCCTTTAAAGTAATACTGCATGGTACCCATCCCATGGGTCCCAAATCTCCAGGTTCAAGGGCATCTTCCTACATCGAAAACTTGCATGAGGAACCCAGAAGAAGGTACACCGTGTGATTTTGAAAGGTTTCTAAAACGCACATCATTTCTCATCTCCTTGTGCTCGGGTTCGCCATTCCAGCTACTTCACTAGCAATCTCCCTACTTGGAGAATCAGCACATTTAACCTCCTGTTCTGTACAGGTTGCAATTTGTCCTGAGGATGAACGGGAATAGGGGCAACCAATGAGAGACTAGATCTAGGTGTTGGGACAGGCACAGGTCACTCTATTTTCCCATCAGGAAGAAGAATTAACCACAGGCTCAGCCTGCCGCCGGGAACCAGAATAGGGCCTGAGGAAATCCAGTGCTTTTGCGGCCAGCTCCCAAACAAGACAGTTGAAAAATGGAGCTCAGGGGCACTGCCATTCACAAACCTGCTGAGTTATAAATGATAACTCTCGTCCACAAATATATTGAGGGAAGGCAACGAAGAGGATTTGAAAGCAAGGCAGAATTGCAGGAAACAGATTTCAGGAGGTAGATTCGAATCGCCTTTAAGGCACATGAAAAGCGGCAAAACGTCGACAATGATGCCCTTGGCCAAAAAGGGCGTATGCGTTTTTTCCTGAATATATTCAGGAAAAAACGCATACGCCCTTTTTGGCCAACCAATCAACCTGGAAAGGCAAATCAGCGCTAAAAAGAAGTCTCGCTTCCCATCGGCCAAAAGGGACATGCTGCAAAAAGTGTCAAAACCAGAAATGCAGGACAGGCCATGGAGAAATGGCAGCCTTGCTACGCTGAGGGGCGGGATGTTAATTGCCAACAGCCACTCTGGAGAAGTGTACGGTGTGTCCTGAAACATCGAAAAAACACAGCTTAGTGAGCATAGGGCACGTCCACTCATGGGCGTATAAATTGGGAAAACTAAAAATGAGCAAGACACAGGCACCCCAAAGTTTGGGGCTGCTCTGTTGACAAGAACCTCCACTTCATGACACCTTAAATATCCCAGGAAAGAGAAAAATGGATAAAAAATTTGTGGTCCTTATGTACAATGGAATATCACTCAGACATGAAATCAATGTCATAAGGCTAGTAGAAGCAAGATGAGTGGACTTAGGTACGACGATTCTAAGTGAAATAAGTCACACAGAAAAAGACACTTAGCATAAGCTATCACTTATAGAGGGAATGTAAAAACCGCTACACTTGAACTGAATTACAAAACAGAACAGAGTCACACGTTTAGAAAACACACTATGGCTGCTTAACGGGAAAGGTGAGGTGGGGTGATGCATAAAACAAGGGGTTCAAATTCGCTCAGATACCGTTCCATACACCCAATATGTAATAGACAAGACGTACTCCTTGCTAAGTGAACTGGACTCAACACCCCCTATTCAACGCACAAGAATATATATGACTAGTAAAAATCTTAAAACCTATGTATTGATATCTGTCTGGAAGTGAGTCAAGTGGGTGTAAATCCGCATAAACACAGCCGTGAAAAGCAGCTAAACCCCATTATAAAAATAAATTACTTTTAAAAACCCGTAAAACAAAGACAGTGAAAGAGAGAGAAATTCTTACAAAATTCGTTCAGGGGCTGAGATGCAACCTGGATTGACCATATCTAGACCCACAGCTGGATGAGACATAAGGTTGGACACTCTTGGGGCTGAGAGGTTGGGTGAGCAAACGCAGACCCTTTAAAGTAATACTGCGTGGTACCCATCCCATGGGTCCCAAATCTCCAGGTTCAAGGGCACCTTCCTACATCGAAAACATGCATGAGAAACTCAGAAGATGGTACACCGTGTGATTTTGAAAGGTTTCTAAAACGCACATCATTTCTCATCTCCTTGTGCTCGGGTTCGCCATTCCAGCTACTTCACTAGCAATCTCCCTACTTGGAGAATCAGCACATTTAACCTCCTGTTCTGTACAGGTTGCAATTTGTCCTGAGGATGAACGGGAATAGGGGCAACCAATGAGAGACTAGATCTAGGTGTTGGGACAGGCACAGGTCACTCTATTTTCCCATCAGGAAGAAGAATTAACCACAGGCTCAGCCTGCCGCCGGGAACCAGAATAGGGCCTGAGGAAATCCAGTGCTTTTGCGGCCAGCTCCCAAACAAGACAGTTGAAAAATGGAGCTCAGGGGCACTGCCATTCACAAACCTGCTGAGTTATAAATGATAACTCTCGTCCACAAATATATTGAGGGAAGGCAACGAAGAGGATTTGAAAGCAAGGCAGAATTGCAGGAAACAGATTTCAGGAGGTAGATTCGAATCGCCTTTAAGGCACATGAAAAGCGGCAAAACGTCGACAATGATGCCCTTGGCCAAAAAGGGCGTATGCGTTTTTTCCTGAATATATTCAGGAAAAAACGCATACGCCCTTTTTGGCCAACCAATCAACCTGGAAAGGCAAATCAGCGCTAAAAAGAAGTCTCGCTTCCCATCGGCCAAAAGGGACATGCTGCAAAAAGTGTCAAAACCAGAAATGCAGGACAGGCCATGGAGAAATGGCAGCCTTGCTACGCTGAGGGGCGGGATGTTAATTGCCAACAGCCACTCTGGAGAAGTGTACGGTGTGTCCTGAAACATCGAAAAAACACAGCTTAGTGAGCATAGGGCACGTCCACTCATGGGCGTATAAATTGGGAAAACTAAAAATGAGCAAGACACAGGCACCCCAAAGTTTGGGGCTGCTCTGTTGACAAGAACCTCCACTTCATGACACCTTAAATATCCCAGGAAAGAGAAAAATGGATAAAAAATTTGTGGTCCTTATGTACAATGGAATATCACTCAGACATGAAATCAATGTCATAAGGCTAGTAGAAGCAAGATGAGTGGACTTAGGTACGACGATTCTAAGTGAAATAAGTCACACAGAAAAAGACACTTAGCATAAGCTATCACTTATAGAGGGAATGTAAAAACCGCTACACTTGAACTGAATTACAAAACAGAACAGAGTCACACGTTTAGAAAACACACTATGGCTGCTTAACGGGAAAGGTGAGGTGGGGTGATGCATAAAACAAGGGGTTCAAATTCGCTCAGATACCGTTCCATACACCCAATATGTAATAGACAAGACGTACTCCTTGCTAAGTGAACTGGACTCAACACCCCCTATTCAACGCACAAGAATATATATGACTAGTAAAAATCTTAAAACCTATGTATTGATATCTGTCTGGAAGTGAGTCAAGTGGGTGTAAATCCGCATAAACACAGCCGTGAAAAGCAGCTAAACCCCATTATAAAAATAAATTACTTTTAAAAACCCGTAAAACAAAGACAGTGAAAGAGAGAGAAATTCTTACAAAATTCGTTCAGGGGCTGAGATGCAACCTGGATTGACCATATCTAGACCCACAGCTGGATGAGACATAAGGTTGGACACTCTTGGGGCTGAGAGGTTGGGTGAGCAAACGCAGACCCTTTAAAGTAATACTGCGTGGTACCCATCCCATGGGTCCCAAATCTCCAGGTTCAAGGGCATCTTCCTACATCGAAAACATGCATGAGAAACTCAGAAGATGGTACACCGTGTGATTTTGAAAGGTTTCTAAAACACACCCCATTTCTCATCTCCTTGTGCTCGGGTTCGCCTTTCCAGCTACTTTACTAGCAATCAACTTACTTGGAGAATCAGCACCTTTAATCTCCTGTTCCCTACAGGTTGCAATTTGTCCTGAGGATGAACGGGAAGAGGAGCAACCAATGAGAGACTAGATCTAGGTGTTGGGACAGGCACAGGTCACTCTATTTTCCCATCAGGAAGAAGAATTAACCACAGGCTCAGCCTGCCGCCGGGAACCAGAATAGGGCCTGAGGAAATCCCGTGCTTTTGCGGCCAGCTCCCAAACAAGACAGTTGAAAAATGGAGCTCAGGGGCACTGCCATTCACAAACCTGCTAAGTTATAAATGATAACTCTCGTCCACAAATATATTGAGGGAAGGCAACGAAGAGGATTTGAAAGCAAGGCAGAATTGCAGGAAACAGATTTCAGGAGGTAGATTCGAATCGCCTTTAAGGCACATGAAAAGCGGCAAAACGTCGACAATGATGCCCTTGGCCAAAAAGGGCGTATGCGTTTTTTCCTGAATATATTCAGGAAAAAACGCATACGCCCTTTTTGGCCAACCAATCAACCTGGAAAGGCAAATCAGCGCTAAAAAGAAGTCTCGCTTCCCATCGGCCAAAAGGGACATGCTGCAAAAAGTGTCAAAACCAGAAATGCAGGACAGGCCATGGAGAAATGGCAGCCTTGCTACGCTGAGGGGCGGGATGTTAATTGCCAACAGCCACTCTGGAGAAGTGTACGGTGTGTCCTGAAACATCGAAAAAACACAGCTTAGTGAGCATAGGGCACGTCCACTCATGGGCGTATAAATTGGGAAAACTAAAAATGAGCAAGACACAGGCACCCCAAAGTTTGGGGCTGCTCTGTTGACAAGAACCTCCACTTCATGACACCTTAAATATCCCAGGAAAGAGAAAAATGGATAAAAAATTTGTGGTCCTTATGTACAATGGAATATCACTCAGACATGAAATCAATGTCATAAGGCTAGTAGAAGCAAGATGAGTGGACTTAGGTACGACGATTCTAAGTGAAATAAGTCACACAGAAAAAGACACTTAGCATAAGCTATCACTTATAGAGGGAATGTAAAAACCGCTACACTTGAACTGAATTACAAAACAGAACAGAGTCACACGTTTAGAAAACACACTATGGCTGCTTAACGGGAAAGGTGAGGTGGGGTGATGCATAAAACAAGGGGTTCAAATTCGCTCAGATACCGTTCCATACACCCAATATGTAATAGACAAGACGTACTCCTTGCTAAGTGAACTGGACTCAACACCCCCTATTCAACGCACAAGAATATATATGACTAGTAAAAATCTTAAAACCTATGTATTGATATCTGTCTGGAAGTGAGTCAAGTGGGTGTAAATCCGCATAAACACAGCCGTGAAAAGCAGCTAAACCCCATTATAAAAATAAATTACTTTTAAAAACCCGTAAAACAAAGACAGTGAAAGAGAGAGAAATTCTTACAAAATTCGTTCAGGGGCTGAGATGCAACCTGGATTGACCATATCTAGACCCACAGCTGGATGAGACATAAGGTTGGACACTCTTGGGGCTGAGAGGTTGGGTGAGCAAACGCAGACCCTTTAAAGTAATACTGCGTGGTACCCATCCCATGGGTCCCAAATCTCCAGGTTCAAGGGCATCTTCCTACATCGAAAACATGCATGAGAAACTCAGAAGATGGTACACCGTGTGATTTTGAAAGGTTTCTAAAACACACCCCATTTCGCATCTCCTTGTGCTCGGGTTCGCCTTTCCAGCTACTTTACTAGCAATCAACTTACTTGGAGAATCAGCACCTTTAATCTCCTGTTCCCTACAGGTTGCAATTTGTCCTGAGGATGAACGGGAAGAGGAGCAACCAATGAGAGACTAGATCTAGGTGTTGGGACAGGCACAGGTCACTCTATTTTCCCATCAGGAAGAAGAATTAACCACAGGCTCAGCCTGCCGCCGGGAACCAGAATAGGGCCTGAGGAAATCCCGTGCTTTTGCGGCCAGCTCCCAAACAAGACAGTTGAAAAATGGAGCTCAGGGGCACTGCCATTCACAAACCTGCTAAGTTATAAATGATAACTCTCGTCCACAAATATATTGAGGGAAGGCAACGAAGAGGATTTGAAAGCAAGGCAGAATTGCAGGAAACAGGTTTCAGGAGGTAGATTCGAATCGCCTTTAAAGCACATGAAAAGCGGCAAAACGTCGACAATGATGCCCTTGGCCAAAAAGGGCGTATGCGTTTTTTCCTGAATATATTCAGGAAAAAACGCATACGCCCTTTTTGGCCAACCAAGCAACCTGGAAAGGCAAATCAGTGCTACAAAGAAGTCTCGCTTCCCATCGGTCAAAAGGGTCATGCTGCAAAAAGTGTCAAAACCAGAAATGCAGGACAGGCCATGGAGAAATGGCAGCCTTGCTACGCTGATGGGCGGGATGTTAATTGCCAACAGCCACTCTGGAGAAGTGTAGGGTGTGTCCTGAAACATCGAAAAAACACAGCTTAGGGAGCATAGGGCACGTCCACTCATGGGCGTATAAATTGGGAAAACTAAAAATCAGCAAGACAGAGGCACCCCAAAGTTTAGGGCTGCTCTGTTGACAAGAACCTCCACTTCATGACAACTTAAATATCCCAGGAAAGAGAAAAATGGATAAAGAAGTTGTGGTCCTTATGTACAATGCAATATTACTCAGACATGAAATCAATGTCATAAGGCTAGTAGAAGCAAGATGAGTGGACTTAGGTACGACGATTCTAAGTGAAATAAGTCACACAGAAAAAGACACTTATCATAAGCTATCACTTATAGAGGGAATGTAAAAACCGCTACACTTGAACTGAATTACAGAACAGAACAGAATCACACGTTTAGAAAACACACTATGGCTGCTTAACGGGAAAGGTGAGGTGGGGTGATGCATAAAACAAGGCTTTCAAATTCGCTCAGATACCGTTCCATACACCCAATATGTAATAGACAAGACCTACTCCTTGCTCAGTGAACTGGACTCAACAACCCCTATTCACCGCACAAGAATATATGTGACTAGTAAGAATCTTAAAACCTATGTATTGATATCTGTCTGGAAGTGAGTCAAGTGGGTGTAAAGCCGCATAAACACAGCCGTGAAAAGCAGCTAAACCCCATTATAAAAATAAATTACTTTTAAAAACCCGTAAAACAAAGACAGTGAAAGAGAGAGAAATTCTTACCCAATTCGTTCAGGGGCTGTGATGCAACCTGGATTGACCATGTCTACACGCACAGCTGGATGAGACATAAGGGTGGACACTCTTGGGGCTGAAAGTTTGGGTTAGGTTGGGTGAGCAAACGCAGACCCTTTAAAGTAATACTGCGTGGTACCCATCCCATGGGTCCTAAGTCTCCAGGTTCAAGAGCATCTTCCTACATCGAAAACATGCATGAGAAACTCAGAAGATGGTACACCGTGTGATTTTCAAAGGTTCCTAAAACGCACCTCATTTCTCATCTCCTTGTGCTCGGGTTCGCCATTCCAGCTACTTTACTAGCAATCTCCCTACTTGGAGAATCAGCACCTTTAACCTCCTTTTCCCTACAGGTTGCAATTTGTCCTGAGGATGAACGGGAAGAGGGGGAACCAATGAGAGACTAGATCTAGCTGTTGGGACAGGCACAGGTCACTCTATTTTCCCATCAGGAAGAAGAATTAACCACAGGCTCAGCCTGCTGCCAGGAACCAGAATAGGGCCTGAGGCAATCCCGTGCTTTTGCGGCCAGCTCTCAAAAAAGACAGTTGAAAAATGGAGCTCAGGGACACTGCAATTCACAAACCCACAGAGTTATAAGTGATAACTCTCATCCACAGATATATTGAGGGAAGGCAACGAAGAGGATTTGAAAGCAAGGCAGAATTGCAGGAAACAGATTTCAGGAGGTAGATTCGAATCGCCTTTAAGGCACATGAAAAGCGGCAAAACGTCGACAATGATGCCCTTGGCCAAAAAGGGCGTATGCGTTTTTTCCTGAATATATTCAGGAAAAAACGCATACGCCCTTTTTGGCCAACCAAGCAACCTGGAAAGGCAAATCAGCGCTACAAAGAAGTCTCGCTTCCCATCGGCCAAAAGGGACATGCTGCAAAAAGTGTCAAAACCAGAAATGCAGGACAGGCCATGGAGAAATGGCAGCCTTGCTACGCTGATGGGCGGGATGTAAATTGCCAACAGCCACTCTGGAGAAGTGTACGGTGTGTCCTGAAACATCGAAAAAACACAGCTTAGTGAGCATAGGGCACGTCCACTCATGGGCGTATAAATTGGGAAAACTAAAAATGAGCAAGACACAGGCACCCCAAAGTTTGGGGCTGCTCTGTTGACAAGAACCTCCACTTCATGACACCTTAAATATCCCAGGAAAGAGAAAAATGGATAAAAAAGTTGTGGTCCTTATGTACAATGGAATATCACTCAGACATGAAATCAATGTCATAAGGCTAGTAGAAGCAAGATGAGTGGACTTAGGTACGACGATTCTAAGTGAAATAAGTCACACAGAAAAAGACACTTATCATAAGCTATCACTTATAGAGGGAATGTAAAAACCGCTACACTTGAACTGAATTACAAAACAGAACAGAGTCACACGTTTAGAAAACACACTATGGCTGCTTAACGGGAAAGGTGAGGTGGGGTGATGCATAAAACAAGGGGTTCAAATTTGCTCAGATACCGTTCCATACACCCAATATGTAATAGACAAGACCTACTCCTTGTTCCGTGAACTGGACTCAACACCCCCTATTCACCGCACAAGAATATATGTGACTAGTAACAATCTTAAAACCTATGTATTGATATCTGTCTGGAAGTGAGTCAAGTGGGTGTAAATCCGCATAAACACAGCCGTGAAAAGCAGCTAAACCCCATTATAAAAATAAATTACTTTTAAAAACCCGTAAAACAAAGACAGTGAAAGAGAGAGAAATTCTTACAAAATTTGTTCAGGGGCTGTGATGCCACCTGGATTGACCATATCTAGACCCACAGCTGGATGAGACATAAGGGTGGACACTCTTGGGGCTGAGAGGTTGGGTGAGCAAACGTAGACCCTTTAAAGTAATACTGCGTGATACCCATCCCATGGGTCCCAAATCTCCAGGTTCAAGGGCATCTTCCTACATCGAAAACATGCATGAGAAACTCAGAAGATGGTACACCGTGTGATTTTGAAAGGTTTCTAAAACACACCCCATTTCTCATCTCCTTGTGCTCGGGTTCTCCTTTCCAGCTACTTTACTAGCAATCAACTTACTTGGAGAATCAGCACCTTTAACCTCCTCTTCCCTACAGGTTGCAATTTGTCCTGAGGATGAACGGGAAGAGGGGCAACCAATGAGAGACTAGATCTAGGTGTTGGGACAGGCACAGGTCACTCTATTTTCCCATCAGGAAGAAGAATTAATCACAGGCTCAGCCTGCCGCGCAGAAGCACAATAGGGCCTGAGGCAATCCCGCGCTTTTGCGGCCAGCTCCCAAAAAAGCGAGTTGAAAAATGGAGCTCAGGGACACTGCAATTCACAAACCCGCAGAGTTATAAATGATAACTCTCATCCACAGATATATTGAGGGAAGGCAACGAAGAGGATTTGAAAGCAAGGCAGAATTGCAGGAAACAGATTTCAGGAGGTAGATTCGAATCGCCTGTAAAGCACATGAAAAGCGGCAAAACGTCGACAATGATGCCCTTGGCCAAAAAGGGCGTATGCGTTTTTTCCTGAATATATTCAGGAAAAAACGCATACGCCCTTTTTGGCCAACCAAGCAACCTGGAAAGGCAAATCAACGCTACAAAGAAGTCTCGCTTCCCATCGGTCAAAAGGGTCATGCTGCAAAAAGTGTCAAAACCAGAAATGCAGGACAGGCCATGGAGAAATGGCAGCCTTGCTACGCTGATGGGCGGGATGTAAGTTGCCAACAGCCTCTCTGGAGAAGTGTACGGTGTGTCCTGAAACATCGAAAAAACACAGCTTAGGGAGCATAGGGCACGTCCACTCATGGGCGTATAAATTGGGAAAACTAAAAATCAGCAAGACACAGGCACCCCAAAGTTTAGGGCTGCTCTGTTGACAAGAACCTCCACTTCATGACACCTTAAATATCCCAGGAAAGAGAAAAATGGATAAAGAAGTTGTGGTCCTTATGTACAATGGAATATCACTCAGACATGAAATCAATGTCATAAGGCTAGTAGAAGCAAGATGAGTGGACTTAGGTACGACGATTCTAAGTGAAATAAGTCACACAGAAAAAGACACTTATCATAAGCTATCACTTATAGAGGGAATGTAAAAACCGCTACACTTGAACTGAATTACAGAACAGAACAGAATCACACGTTTAGAAAACACACTATGGCTGCTTAACGGGAAAGGTGAGGTGGGGTGATGCATAAAACAAGGGGTTCAAATTCGCTCAGATACCGTTCCATACACCCAATATGTAGTAGACAAGACCTACTCCTTGCTCAGTGAACTGGACTCAACACCCCCTATTCATCGCACAAGAATATATGTGACTAGTAACAATCTTAAAACCTATGTATTGATATCTGTCTGGAAGTGAGTCAAGTGGGTGTAAAGCCGCATAAACAAAGCCGTGAAAAGCAGCTAAACCCCATTATAAAAATAAATTACTTTTAAAAACCCGTAAAACAAAGACAGTGAAAGAGAGAGAAATTCTTACAAAATTCGTTCAGGGGCTGTGATGCAACCTGGATTGACCATATCTAGACACACAGCTGGATGAGACATAAGGGTGGACACTCTTGGGGCTGAGAGGTTGGGTGAGGTTGGGTGAGCAAACGCAGACCCTTTAAAGTAATACTGCATGGTACCCATCCCATGGGTCCCAAATCTCCAGGTTCAAGGGCATCTTCCTAAATCGAAAACTTGCATGAGGAACCCAGAAGAAGGTACACCGTGTGATTTTGAAAGGTTTCTAAAACGCACCTCATTTCTCATCTCCTTGTGCTCGGATTCGCCATTCCAGCTACTTCACTAGCAATCTCCCTACTTGGAGAATCAGCACCTTTAACCTCCTGTTCCCTACAGGTTGCAATTTGTCCTGAGGATGAACGGGAAGAGGGGCAACCAATGAGAGACTAGATCTAGGTGTTGGGACAGGCACAGGTCACTCTATTTTCCCATTAGCAAAAAGAATTAACCACAGGCTCAGCCTGCCGCCGGGAACCAGAATAGGGCCTGAGGCAATCCCGTGCTTTTGCGGCCAGCTCCCAAACAAGACCGTTGAAAAATGGAGCTCAGGGGCACTGCCATTCACAAACCTGCTGAGTTATAAATGATAACTCTCGTCCACAAATATATTGAGGGAAGGCAACAAAGAGGATTTGAAAGCAAGGCAGAATTGCAGGAAACAGGTTTCAGGAGGTAGATTCGAATCGCCTTTAAACCACATGAAAAGCGGCAAAACGTCGACAATGATGCCCTTGGCCAAAAAGGGCGTATGCGTTTTTTCCTGAATATATTCAGGAAAAAACGCATACGCCCTTTTTGGCCAACCAAGCAACCTGGAAAGGCAAATCAGCGCTACAAAGAAGTCTCGCTTCCCATCGGTCAAAAGGGTCATGCTGCAAAAAGTGTCAAAACCAGAAATGCAGGACAGGCCATGGAGAAATGGGAGCCTTGCTACGCTGATGGGCGGGATGTTAATTGCCAACAGCCACTCTGGAGAAGTGTACGGTGTGTCCTGAAACATCGAAAAAACACAGCTTAGGGAGCATAGGGCACGTCCACTCATGGGCGTATAAATTGGGAAAACTAAAAATCAGCAAGACACAGGCACCCCAAAGTTTAGGGCTGCTCTGTTGACAAGAACCTCCACTTCATGACACCTTAAATATCCCAGGAAAGACAAAAATGGATAAAGAAGTTGTGGTCCTTATGTACAATGGAATATCACTCAGACATGAAATCAATGTCATAAGGCTAGTAGAAGCAAGATGAGTGGACTTAGGTACGACGATTCTAAGTGAAATAAGTCACACAGAAAAAGACACTTATCATAAGCTATCACTTATAGAGGGAATGTAAAAACCGCTACACTTGAACTGAATTACAAAACAGAACAGAGTCACACGTTTAGAAAACACACTATGGCTGCTTAACGGGAAAGGTGAGGTGGGGTGATGCATAAAACAAGGGGTTCAAATTCGCTCAGATACCGTTCCATACACCCAATATGTAATAGACAAGACCTACTCCTTGCTCAGTGAACTGGACTCAACACCCCCTATTCACCGCACAAGAATATATGTGACTAGTAACAATCTTAAAACCTATGTATTGATATCTGTCTGGAAGTGAGTCAAGTGGGTGTAAATCCGCATAAACACAGCCGTGAAAAGCAGCTAAACCCCATTATAAAAATAAATTACTTTTAAAAACCCGTAAAACAAAGACAGTGAAAGAGAGAGAAATTCTTACAAAATTCGTTCAGGGGCTGTGATGCAACCTGGATTGACCATATCTGGACCCACAGCTGGATGAGACATAAGGGTGGACACTCTTGGGGCTGAGAGGTTGGGTGAGGTTGGGTGAGCAAACGCAGACCCTTTAAAGTAATACTGCATGGTACCCATCCCATGGGTCCCAAGTCTCCAGGTTCAAGGGCATCTTCCTACATCGAAAACATGCATGAGAAACTCAGAAGATGGTACACCGTGTGATTTTGAAAGGTTTCTAAAACACACCCCATTTCTCATCTCCTTGTGCTCGGGTTCGCCTTTCCAGCTACTTTACTAGCAATCAAATTACTTGGAGAATCAGCACCTTTAATCTCCTGTTCCCTACAGGTTGCAATTTGTGCTGAGGATGAACGGGAAGAGGAGCAACCAATGAGAGACTAGATCTAGCTGTTGGGACAGGCACAGGTCACTCTATTTTCCCATCAGGAAGAAGAATTAACCACAGGCTCAGCCTGCTGCCAGGAACCAGAATAGGGCCTGAGGCAATCCCGTGCTTTTGCGGCCAGCTCTCAAAAAAGACAGTTGAAAAATGGAGCTCAGGGACACTGCAATTCACAAACCCGCAGAGTTATAAGTGATAACTCTCATCCACAGATATATTGAGGGAAGGCAACGAAGAGGATTTGAAAGCAAGGCAGAATTGCAGGAAACAGATTTCAGGAGGTAGATTCGAATCGCCTTTAAGGCACATGAAAAGCGGCAAATCGTCGACAATGATGCCCTTGGCCAAAAAGGGCGTATGCGTTTTTTCCTGAATATATTCAGGAAAAAACGCATACGCCCTTTTTGGCCAACCAAGCAACCTGGAAAGGCAAATCAGCGCTACAAAGAAGTCTCGCTTCCCATCGGCCAAAAGGGACATGCTGCAAAAAGTGTCAAAACCAGAAATGCAGGACAGGCCATGGAGAAATGGCAGCCTTGCTACGCTGATGGGCGGGATGTAAATTGCCGACAGCCACTCTGGAGAAGTGTACGGTGTGTCCTGAAACATCGAAAAAACACAGCTTAGTGAGCATAGGGCACGTCCACTCATGGGCGTATAAATTGGGAAAAATAAAAATGAGCAAGACACAGGCACCCCAAAGTTTGGGGCTGCTCTGTTGACAAGAACCTCCACTTCATGACACCTTAAATATCCCAGGAAAGAGAAAAATGGATAAAAAAGTTGTGGTCCTTATGTACAATGGAATATCACTCAGACATGAAATCAATGTCATAAGGCTAGTAGAAGCAAGATGAGTGGACTTAGGTACGACGATTCTAAGTGAAATAAGTCACACAGAAAAAGACACTTATCATAAGCTATCACTTATAGAGGGAATGTAAAAACCGCTACACTTGAACTGAATTACAAAACAGAACAGAGTCACACGTTTAGAAAACACACTATGGCTGCTTAACGGGAAAGGTGAGGTGGGGTGATGCATAAAACAAGGGGTTCAAATTCGCTCAGATACCGTTCCATACACCCAATATGTAATAGACAAGACCTACTCCTTGCTCAGTGAACTGGACTCAACACCCCCTATTCACCGCACAAGAATATATGTGACTAGTAAGAATCTTAAAACCTATGTATTGATATCTTTCTGGAAGTGAGTCAAGTGGGTGTAAAGCCGCATAAACACAGCCGTGAAAAGCAGCTAAACCCCATTATAAAAATAAATTACTTTTAAAAACCCGTAAAACAAAGACAGTGAAAGAGAGAGAAATTCTTACAAAATTCGTTCAGAGGCTGTGATGCAACCTGGATTGACCATATCTACACGCACAGCTGGATGAGACATAAGGGTGGACATTCTTGGGGCTAAAAGGTTGGGTTAGGTTGGGTGAGCAAACGCAGACCCTTTAGAGTAATACTGCGTGGTACCCATCCCATGGGTCCCAAGTCTCCAGGTTCAAGGGCATCTTCCTACATCGAAAACATGCATGAGAAACTCAGAAGATGGTACACCGTGTGATTTTGAAAGGTTCCTAAAACGCACCTCATTTCTCATCTCCTTGTGCTCGGGTTTGCCATTCCAGCTACTTTACTAGCAATCTCCCTACTTGGAGAATCAGCACCTTTAACCTCCTTTTCCCTACAGGTTGCAATTTGTCCTGAGGATGAACGGGAAGAGGGGCAACCAATGAGAGACTAGATCTAGCTGTTGGGACAGGCACAGGTCACTCTATTTTCCCATCAGGAAGAAGAATTAACCACAGGCTCAGCCTGCTGCCAGGAACCAGAATAGGGCCTGAGGCAATCCCGTGCTTTTGCGGCCAGCTCTCAAAAAAGACAGTTGAAAAATGGAGCTCAGGGACACTGCAATTCACAAACCCGCAGAGTTATAAGTGATAACTCTCATCCACAGATATATTGAGGGAAGGCAACGAAGAGGATTTGAAAGCAAGGCAGAATTGCAGGAAACAGATTTCAGGAGGTAGATTCGAATCGCCTTTAAGGCACATGAAAAGCGGCAAATCGTCGACAATGATGCCCTTGGCCAAAAAGGGCGTATGCGTTTTTTCCTGAATATATTCAGGAAAAAACGCATACGCCCTTTTTGGCCAACCAAGCAACCTGGAAAGGCAAATCAGCGCTACAAAGAAGTCTCGCTTCCCATCGGCCAAAAGGGACATGCTGCAAAAAGTGTCAAAACCAGAAATGCAGGACAGGCCATGGAGAAATGGCAGCCTTGCTACGCTGATGGGCGGGATGTAAATTGCCGACAGCCACTCTGGAGAAGTGTACGGTGTGTCCTGAAACATCGAAAAAACACAGCTTAGTGAGCATAGGGCACGTCCACTCATGGGCGTATAAATTGGGAAAAATAAAAATGAGCAAGACACAGGCACCCCAAAGTTTGGGGCTGCTCTGTTGACAAGAACCTCCACTTCATGACACCTTAAATATCCCAGGAAAGAGAAAAATGGATAAAAAAGTTGTGGTCCTTATGTACAATGGAATATCACTCAGACATGAAATCAATGTCATAAGGCTAGTAGAAGCAAGATGAGTGGACTTAGGTACGACGATTCTAAGTGAAATAAGTCACACAGAAAAAGACACTTATCATAAGCTATCACTTATAGAGGGAATGTAAAAACCGCTACACTTGAACTGAATTACAAAACAGAACAGAGTCACACGTTTAGAAAACACACTATGGCTGCTTAACGGGAAAGGTGAGGTGGGGTGATGCATAAAACAAGGGGTTCAAATTCGCTCAGATACCGTTCCATACACCCAATATGTAATAGACAAGACCTACTCCTTGCTCAGTGAACTGGACTCAACACCCCCTATTCACCGCACAAGAATATATGTGACTAGTAAGAATCTTAAAACCTATGTATTGATATCTTTCTGGAAGTGAGTCAAGTGGGTGTAAAGCCGCATAAACACAGCCGTGAAAAGCAGCTAAACCCCATTATAAAAATAAATTACTTTTAAAAACCCGTAAAACAAAGACAGTGAAAGAGAGAGAAATTCTTACAAAATTCGTTCAGAGGCTGTGATGCAACCTGGATTGACCATATCTACACGCACAGCTGGATGAGACATAAGGGTGGACATTCTTGGGGCTAAAAGGTTGGGTTAGGTTGGGTGAGCAAACGCAGACCCTTTAGAGTAATACTGCGTGGTACCCATCCCATGGGTCCCAAGTCTCCAGGTTCAAGGGCATCTTCCTACATCGAAAACATGCATGAGAAACTCAGAAGATGGTACACCGTGTGATTTTGAAAGGTTCCTAAAACGCACCTCATTTCTCATCTCCTTGTGCTCGGGTTTGCCATTCCAGCTACTTTACTAGCAATCTCCCTACTTGGAGAATCAGCACCTTTAACCTCCTTTTCCCTACAGGTTGCAATTTGTCCTGAGGATGAACGGGAAGAGGGGCAACCAATGAGAGACTAGATCTAGCTGTTGGGACAGGCACAGGTCACTCTATTTTCCCATCAGGAAGAAGAATTAACCACAGGCTCAGCCTGCTGCCAGGAACCAGAATAGGGCCTGAGGCAATCCCGTGCTTTTGCGGCCAGCTCTCAAAAAAGACAGTTGAAAAATGGAGCTCAGGGACACTGCAATTCACAAACCCGCAGAGTTATAAGTGATAACTCTCATCCACAGATATATTGAGGGAAGGCAACGAAGAGGATTTGAAAGCAAGGCAGAATTGCAGGAAACAGATTTCAGGAGGTAGATTCGAATCGCCTTTAAGGCACATGAAAAGCGGCAAAACGTCGACAATGATGCCCTTGGCCAAAAAGGGCGTATGCGTTTTTTCCTGAATATATTCAGGAAAAAACGCATACGCCCTTTTTGGCCAACCAAGCAACCTGGAAAGGCAAATCAGCGCTACAAAGAAGTCTCGCTTCCCATCGGCCAAAAGGGACATGCTGCAAAAAGTGTCAAAACCAGAAATGCAGGACAGGCCATGGAGAAATGGCAGCCTTGCTACGCTGATGGGCGGGATGTAAATTGCCAACAGCCACTCTGGAGAAGTGTACGGTGTGTCCTGAAACATGGAAAAAACACAGCTTAGGGAGCATAGAGCACGTCCACTCATGGGCGTATAAATTGGGAAAACTAAAAATGAGCAAGACACAGGCACCCCAAAGTTTGGGGCTGCTCTGTTGACAAGAACCTCCACTTCATGACACCTTAAATATCCCAGGAAAGAGAAAAATGGATAAAAAAGTTGTGGTCCTTATGTACAATGGAATATCACTCAGACATGAAAACAATGTCATAAGGCTAGTAGAAGCAAGATGAGTGGACTTAGGTACGACGATTCTAAGTGAAATAAGTCACACAGAAAAAGACACTTATCATAAGCTATCACTTATAGAGGGAATGTAAAAACCACTACACTTGAACTGAATTACAAAACAGAACAGAGTCACACGTTTAGAAAACACACTATGGCTGCTTAACGGGAAAGGTGAGGTGGGATGATGCATAAAACAAAGGGTTCAAATTCGCTCAGATACCGTTCCATACACCCAATATGTAATACACAAGACCTACTCCTTGCTCAGTGAACTGGACTCAACACCCCCTATTCACCGCACAAGAATATATATGACTAGTAACAATCTTAAAACCTATGTATTGATATCTGTCTGGAAGTGAGTCAAGTGGGTGTAAATCCGCATAAACACAGCCGTGAAAAGCAGCTAAACCCCATTATAAAAATAAATTACTTTTAAAAACCCGTAAAACAAAGACAGTGAAAGAGAGAGAAATTCTTACAAAATTCGTTCAGGGGCTGTGATGCAACCTGGATTGACCATATCTAGACCCACAGCTGGATGAGACATAAGGGTGGACACTCTTGGGGCTGAGAGGTTGGGTGAGCAAACGCAGACCCTTTAAAGTAATACTGCGTGGTACCCATCCCATGGGTCCCAAATCTCCAGGTTCAAGGGCATCTTCCTACATCGAAAACATGCATGAGAAACTCAGAAGATGGTACACCGTGTGATTTTGCAAGGTTTCTAAAACACACCGCATTTCTCATCTCCTTGTGCTCGGGTTCGCCTTTCCAGCTACTTTACTAGCAAACAACTTACTTGGAGAATCAGCACCTTTAACCTCCTGTTCCCTACAGGTTGCAATTTGTCCTGAGGATGAACGGGAAGAGGGGCAACCAATGAGAGACTAGATCTAGGTGTTGGGACAGGCACAGGTCACTCTATTTTCCCATCAGGAAGAATAATTAACCACAGCCTCAGCCTGCCGCCCAGAAGCAGAATAGGGCCTGAGGCAATCCCGCGCTTTTGCGGCCAGCTCCCAAAAAAGCGAGTTGAAAAATGGAGCTCAGGGACACTGCAATTCACAAACCCGCAGAGTTATAAATGATAACTCTCATCCACAAATATATTGAGGGAAGGCAACGAAGAGGATTTGAAAGCAAGGCAGAATTGCAGGAAACAGATTTCAGGAGGTAGATTCGAATCGCCTTTAAAGCACATGAAAAGCGGCAAAACGTCGACAATGATGCCCTTGGCCAAAAAGGGCGTATGCGTTTTTTCCTGAATATATTCAGGAAAAAACGCATACGCCCTTTTTGGCCAACCAAGCAACCTGGAAAGGCAAATCAGCGCTACAAAGAAGTCTCGCTTCCCATCGGTCAAAAGGGCCATGCTGCAAAAAGTGTCAAAACCAGAAATGCAGGACAGGCCATGGAGAAATGGCAGCCTTGCTACGCTGATGGGCGGGATGTAAGTTGCCAACAGCCACTCTGGAGAAGTGTACGGTGTGTCCTGAAACATCGAAAAAACACAGCTTAGGGAGCATAGGGCACGTCCACTCATGGGCGTATAAATTGGGAAAACTAAAAATGAGCAAGACACAGGCACCCCAAAGTTTGGGGCTGCTCTGTTGACAAGAACCTCCACTTCATGACACCTTAAATATCCCAGGAAAGAGAAAAATGGATAAAAAAGTTGTGGTCCTTATGTACAATGGAATATCACTCAGACATGAAATCAATGTCATAAGGCTAGTAGAAGCAAGATGAGTGGACTTAGGTACGACGATTCTAAGTGAAATAAGTCACACAGAAAAAGACACTTATCATAAGCTATCACTTATAGAGGGAATGTAAAAACCGCTACACTTGAACTGAATTACAAAACAGAACAGAGTCACACGTTTAGAAAACACACTATGGCTGCTTAACGGGAAAGGTGAGGTGGGGTGATGCATAAAACAAGGGGTTCAAATTCGCTCAGATACCGTTCCATACACCCAATATGTAATAGACAAGACCTACTCCTTGCTAAGTGAACTGGACTCAACACCCCCTATTCAACGCACAAGAATATATATGACTAGTAACAATCTTAAAACCTATGTATTGATATCTGTCTGGAAGTGAGTCAAGTGGGTGTAAATCCGCATAAACACAGCCGTGAAAAGCAGCTAAACCCCATTATAAAAATAAATTACTTTTAAAAACCCGTAAAACAAAGACAGTGAAAGAGAGAGAAATTCTTACAAAATTCGTTCAGGGGCTGAGATGCAACCTGGATTGACCATATCTAGACCCACAGCTGGATGAGACATAAGGGTGGACACTCTTGGGGCTGAGAGGTTGGGTGAGCAAACGCAGACCCTTTAAAGTAATACTGCGTGGTACCCATCCCATGGGTCCCAAATCTCCAGGTTCAAGGGCATCTTCCTACATCGAAAACATGCATGAGAAACTCAGAAGATGGTACACCGTGTGATTTTGAAAGGTTTCTAAAACACACCCCATTTCTCATCTCCTTGTGCTCGGGTTCGCCTTTCCAGCTACTTTACTAGCAATCAACTTACTTGGAGAATCAGCACCTTTAATCTCCTGTTCCCTACAGGTTGCAATTTGTCCTGAGGATGAACGGGAAGAGGAGCAACCAATGAGAGACTAGATCTAGGTGTTGGGACAGGCACAGGTCACTCTATTTTCCCATCAGGAAGAAGAATTAACCACAGGCTCAGCCTGCCGCCGGGAACCAGAATAGGGCCTGAGGAAATCCCGTGCTTTTGCGGCCAGCTCCCAAACAAGACAGTTGAAAAATGGAGCTCAGGGGCACTGCCATTCACAAACCTGCTGAGTTATAAATGATAACTCTCGTCCACAAGTATATTGAGGGAAGGCAACGAAGAGGATTTGAAAGCAAGGCAGAATTGCAGGAAACAGGTTTCAGGAGGTAGATTCGAATCGCTTTAAAGCACATGAAAAGCGGCAAAAGGTCGACAATGATGCCCTTGGCCAAAAAGGGCGTATGCGTTTTTTCCTGAATATATTCAGGAAAAAACGCATACGCCCTTTTTGGCCAACCAAGCAACCTGGAAAGGCAAATCAGTGCTACAAAGAAGTCTCGCTTCCCATCGGTCAAAAGGGTCATGCTGCAAAAAGTGTCAAAACCAGAAATGCAGGACAGGCCATGGAGAAATGGCAGCCTTGCTACGCTGATGGGCGGGATGTTAATTGCCAACAGCCACTCTGGAGAAGTGTACGGTGTGTCCTGAAACATCGAAAAAACACAGCTTAGGGAGCATAGGGCACGTCCACTCATGGGCGTATAAATTGGGAAAACTAAAAATCAGCAAGACACAGGCACCCCAAAGTTTAGGGCTGCTCTGTTGACAAGAACCTCCACTTCATGACAACTTAAATATCCCAGGAAAGAGAAAAATGGATAAAGAAGTTGTGGTCCTTATGTACAATGGAATATCACTCAGACATGAAATCAATGTCATAAGGCTAGTAGAAGCAAGATGAGTGGACTTAGGTACGACGATTCTAAGTGAAATAAGTCACACAGAAAAAGACACTTATCATAAGCTATCACTTATAGAGGGAATGTAAAAACCGCTACACTTGAACTGAATTACAAAACAGAACAGAGTCACACGTTTAGAAAACACACTATGGCTGCTTAACGGGAAAGGTGAGGTGGGGTGATGCATAAAACAAGGGGTTCAAATTCGCTCAGATACCGTTCCATACACCCAATATGTAATAGACAAGACCTACTCCTTGCTCAGTGAACTGGACTCAACACCCCCTATTCACCGCACAAGAATATATGTGACTAGTAAGAATCTTAAAACCTATGTATTGATATCTGTCTGGAAGTGAGTCAAGTGGGTGTAAAGCCGCATAAACACAGCCGTGAAAAGCAGCTAAACCCCATTATAAAAATAAATTACTTTTAAAAACCCGTAAAACAAAGACAGTGAAAGAGAGAGAAATTCTTACAAAATTCGTTCAGAGGCTGTGATGCAACCTGGATTGACCATATCTACACGCACAGCTGGATGAGACATAAGGGTGGACACTCTTGGGGCTGAAAGGTTCGGTTAGGTTGGGTGAGCAAACGCAGACCCTTTAAAGTAATACTGCGTGGTACCCATCCCATGGGTCCCAAGTCTCCAGGTTCAAGGGCATCTTCCTACATCGAAAACATGCATGAGAAACTCAGAAGATGGTACACCGTGTGATTTTGAAAGGTTTCTAAAACACACCCCATTTCTCATCTCCTTGTGCTCGGGTTCGCCTTTCCAGCTACTTTACTAGCAATCAAATTACTTGGAGAATCAGCACCTTTAATCTCCTGTTCCCTACAGGTTGCAATTTGTGCTGAGGATGAACGGGAAGAGGAGCAACCAATGAGAGACTAGATCTAGCTGTTGGGACAGGCACAGGTCACTCTATTTTCCCATCAGGAAGAAGAATTAACCACAGGCTCAGCCTGCTGCCAGGAACCAGAATAGGGCCTGAGGCAATCCCGTGCTTTTGCGGCCAGCTCTCAAAAAAGACAGTTGAAAAATGGAGCTCAGGGACACTGCAATTCACAAACCCGCAGAGTTATAAGTGATAACTCTCATCCACAGATATATTGAGGGAAGGCAACGAAGAGGATTTGAAAGCAAGGCAGAATTGCAGGAAACAGATTTCAGGAGGTAGATTCGAATCGCCTTTAAGGCACATGAAAAGCGGCAAAACGTCGACAATGATGCCCTTGGCCAAAAAGGGCGTATGCGTTTTTTCCTGAATATATTCAGGAAAAAACGCATACGCCCTTTTTGGCCAACCAAGCAACCTGGAAAGGCAAATCAGCGCTACAAAGAAGTCTCGCTTCCCATCGGCCAAAAGGGACATGCTGCAAAAAGTGTCAAAACCAGAAATGCAGGACAGGCCATGGAGAAATGGCAGCCTTGCTACGCTGATGGGCGGGATGTAAATTGCCGACAGCCACTCTGGAGAAGTGTACGGTGTGTCCTGAAACATCGAAAAAACACAGCTTAGTGAGCATAGGGCACGTCCACTCATGGGCGTATAAATTGGGAAAAATAAAAATGAGCAAGACACAGGCACCCCAAAGTTTGGGGCTGCTCTGTTGACAAGAACCTCCACTTCATGACACCTTAAATATCCCAGGAAAGAGAAAAATGGATAAAAAAGTTGTGGTCCTTATGTACAATGGAATATCACTCAGACATGAAATCAATGTCATAAGGCTAGTAGAAGCAAGATGAGTGGACTTAGGTACGACGATTCTAAGTGAAATAAGTCACACAGAAAAAGACACTTATCATAAGCTATCACTTATAGAGGGAATGTAAAAACCGCTACACTTGAACTGAATTACAAAACAGAACAGAGTCACACGTTTAGAAAACACACTATGGCTGCTTAACGGGAAAGGTGAGGTGGGGTGATGCATAAAACAAGGGGTTCAAATTCGCTCAGATACCGTTCCATACACCCAATATGTAATAGACAAGACCTACTCCTTGCTCAGTGAACTGGACTCAACACCCCCTATTCACCGCACAAGAATATATGTGACTAGTAAGAATCTTAAAACCTATGTATTGATATCTTTCTGGAAGTGAGTCAAGTGGGTGTAAAGCCGCATAAACACAGCCGTGAAAAGCAGCTAAACCCCATTATAAAAATAAATTACTTTTAAAAACCCGTAAAACAAAGACAGTGAAAGAGAGAGAAATTCTTACAAAATTCGTTCAGAGGCTGTGATGCAACCTGGATTGACCATATCTACACGCACAGCTGGATGAGACATAAGGGTGGACACTCTTGGGGCTAAAAGGTTGGGTTAGGTTGGGTGAGCAAACGCAGACCCTTTAAAGTAATACTGCGTGGTACCCATCCCATGGGTCCCAAGTCTCCAGGTTCAAGGGCATCTTCCTACATCGAAAACATGCATGAGAAACTCAGAAGATGGTACACCGTGTGATTTTGAAAGGTTCCTAAAACGCACCTCATTTCTCATCTCCTTGTGCTCGGGTTTGCCATTCCAGCTACTTTACTAGCAATCTCCCTACTTGGAGAATCAGCACCTTTAACCTCCTTTTCCCTACAGGTTGCAATTTGTCCTGAGGATGAACGGGAAGAGGGGCAACCAATGAGAGACTAGATCTAGCTGTTGGGACAGGCACAGGTCACTCTATTTTCCCATCAGGAAGAAGAATTAACCACAGGCTCAGCCTGCTGCCAGGAACCAGAATAGGGCCTGAGGCAATCCCGTGCTTTTGCGGCCAGCTCTCAAAAAAGACAGTTGAAAAATGGAGCTCAGGGACACTGCAATTCACAAACCCGCAGAGTTATAAGTGATAACTCTCATCCACAGATATATTGAGGGAAGGCAACGAAGAGGATTTGAAAGCAAGGCAGAATTGCAGGAAACAGATTTCAGGAGGTAGATTCGAATCGCCTTTAAGGCACATGAAAAGCGGCAAAACGTCGACAATGATGCCCTTGGCCAAAAAGGGCGTATGCGTTTTTTCCTGAATATATTCAGGAAAAAACGCATACGCCCTTTTTGGCCAACCAAGCAACCTGGAAAGGCAAATCAGCGCTACAAAGAAGTCTCGCTTCCCATCGGCCAAAAGGGACATGCTGCAAAAAGTGTCAAAACCAGAAATGCAGGACAGGCCATGGAGAAATGGCAGCCTTGCTACGCTGATGGGCGGGATGTAAATTGCCAACAGCCACTCTGGAGAAGTGTACGGTGTGTCCTGAAACATGGAAAAAACACAGCTTAGGGAGCATAGAGCACGTCCACTCATGGGCGTATAAATTGGGAAAACTAAAAATGAGCAAGACACAGGCACCCCAAAGTTTGGGGCTGCTCTGTTGACAAGAACCTCCACTTCATGACACCTTAAATATCCCAGGAAAGAGAAAAATGGATAAAAAAGTTGTGGTCCTTATGTACAATGGAATATCACTCAGACATGAAAACAATGTCATAAGGCTAGTAGAAGCAAGATGAGTGGACTTAGGTACGACGATTCTAAGTGAAATAAGTCACACAGAAAAAGACACTTATCATAAGCTATCACTTATAGAGGGAATGTAAAAACCACTACACTTGAACTGAATTACAAAACAGAACAGAGTCACACGTTTAGAAAACACACTATGGCTGCTTAACGGGAAAGGTGAGGTGGGATGATGCATAAAACAAAGGGTTCAAATTCGCTCAGATACCGTTCCATACACCCAATATGTAATACACAAGACCTACTCCTTGCTCAGTGAACTGGACTCAACACCCCCTATTCACCGCACAAGAATATATATGACTAGTAACAATCTTAAAACCTATGTATTGATATCTGTCTGGAAGTGAGTCAAGTGGGTGTAAATCCGCATAAACACAGCCGTGAAAAGCAGCTAAACCCCATTATAAAAATAAATTACTTTTAAAAACCCGTAAAACAAAGACAGTGAAAGAGAGAGAAATTCTTACAAAATTCGTTCAGGGGCTGTGATGCAACCTGGATTGACCATATCTAGACCCACAGCTGGATGAGACATAAGGGTGGACACTCTTGGGGCTGAGAGGTTGGGTGAGCAAACGCAGACCCTTTAAAGTAATACTGCGTGGTACCCATCCCATGGGTCCCAAATCTCCAGGTTCAAGGGCATCTTCCTACATCGAAAACATGCATGAGAAACTCAGAAGATGGTACACCGTGTGATTTTGCAAGGTTTCTAAAACACACCGCATTTCTCATCTCCTTGTGCTCGGGTTCGCCTTTCCAGCTACTTTACTAGCAAACAACTTACTTGGAGAATCAGCACCTTTAACCTCCTGTTCCCTACAGGTTGCAATTTGTCCTGAGGATGAACGGGAAGAGGGGCAACCAATGAGAGACTAGATCTAGGTGTTGGGACAGGCACAGGTCACTCTATTTTCCCATCAGGAAGAATAATTAACCACAGCCTCAGCCTGCCGCCCAGAAGCAGAATAGGGCCTGAGGCAATCCCGCGCTTTTGCGGCCAGCTCCCAAAAAAGCGAGTTGAAAAATGGAGCTCAGGGACACTGCAATTCACAAACCCGCAGAGTTATAAATGATAACTCTCATCCACAAATATATTGAGGGAAGGCAACGAAGAGGATTTGAAAGCAAGGCAGAATTGCAGGAAACAGATTTCAGGAGGTAGATTCGAATCGCCTTTAAAGCACATGAAAAGCGGCAAAACGTCGACAATGATGCCCTTGGCCAAAAAGGGCGTATGCGTTTTTTCCTGAATATATTCAGGAAAAAACGCATACGCCCTTTTTGGCCAACCAAGCAACCTGGAAAGGCAAATCAGCGCTACAAAGAAGTCTCGCTTCCCATCGGTCAAAAGGGCCATGCTGCAAAAAGTGTCAAAACCAGAAATGCAGGACAGGCCATGGAGAAATGGCAGCCTTGCTACGCTGATGGGCGGGATGTAAGTTGCCAACAGCCACTCTGGAGAAGTGTACGGTGTGTCCTGAAACATCGAAAAAACACAGCTTAGGGAGCATAGGGCACGTCCACTCATGGGCGTATAAATTGGGAAAACTAAAAATGAGCAAGACACAGGCACCCCAAAGTTTGGGGCTGCTCTGTTGACAAGAACCTCCACTTCATGACACCTTAAATATCCCAGGAAAGAGAAAAATGGATAAAAAAGTTGTGGTCCTTATGTACAATGGAATATCACTCAGACATGAAATCAATGTCATAAGGCTAGTAGAAGCAAGATGAGTGGACTTAGGTACGACGATTCTAAGTGAAATAAGTCACACAGAAAAAGACACTTATCATAAGCTATCACTTATAGAGGGAATGTAAAAACCGCTACACTTGAACTGAATTACAAAACAGAACAGAGTCACACGTTTAGAAAACACACTATGGCTGCTTAACGGGAAAGGTGAGGTGGGGTGATGCATAAAACAAGGGGTTCAAATTCGCTCAGATACCGTTCCATACACCCAATATGTAATAGACAAGACCTACTCCTTGCTAAGTGAACTGGACTCAACACCCCCTATTCAACGCACAAGAATATATATGACTAGTAACAATCTTAAAACCTATGTATTGATATCTGTCTGGAAGTGAGTCAAGTGGGTGTAAATCCGCATAAACACAGCCGTGAAAAGCAGCTAAACCCCATTATAAAAATAAATTACTTTTAAAAACCCGTAAAACAAAGACAGTGAAAGAGAGAGAAATTCTTACAAAATTCGTTCAGGGGCTGAGATGCAACCTGGATTGACCATATCTAGACCCACAGCTGGATGAGACATAAGGGTGGACACTCTTGGGGCTGAGAGGTTGGGTGAGCAAACGCAGACCCTTTAAAGTAATACTGCGTGGTACCCATCCCATGGGTCCCAAATCTCCAGGTTCAAGGGCATCTTCCTACATCGAAAACATGCATGAGAAACTCAGAAGATGGTACACCGTGTGATTTTGAAAGGTTTCTAAAACACACCCCATTTCTCATCTCCTTGTGCTCGGGTTCGCCTTTCCAGCTACTTTACTAGCAATCAACTTACTTGGAGAATCAGCACCTTTAATCTCCTGTTCCCTACAGGTTGCAATTTGTCCTGAGGATGAACGGGAAGAGGAGCAACCAATGAGAGACTAGATCTAGGTGTTGGGACAGGCACAGGTCACTCTATTTTCCCATCAGGAAGAAGAATTAACCACAGGCTCAGCCTGCCGCCGGGAACCAGAATAGGGCCTGAGGAAATCCCGTGCTTTTGCGGCCAGCTCCCAAACAAGACAGTTGAAAAATGGAGCTCAGGGGCACTGCCATTCACAAACCTGCTGAGTTATAAATGATAACTCTCGTCCACAAGTATATTGAGGGAAGGCAACGAAGAGGATTTGAAAGCAAGGCAGAATTGCAGGAAACAGGTTTCAGGAGGTAGATTCGAATCGCTTTAAAGCACATGAAAAGCGGCAAAAGGTCGACAATGATGCCCTTGGCCAAAAAGGGCGTATGCGTTTTTTCCTGAATATATTCAGGAAAAAACGCATACGCCCTTTTTGGCCAACCAAGCAACCTGGAAAGGCAAATCAGTGCTACAAAGAAGTCTCGCTTCCCATCGGTCAAAAGGGTCATGCTGCAAAAAGTGTCAAAACCAGAAATGCAGGACAGGCCATGGAGAAATGGCAGCCTTGCTACGCTGATGGGCGGGATGTTAATTGCCAACAGCCACTCTGGAGAAGTGTACGGTGTGTCCTGAAACATCGAAAAAACACAGCTTAGGGAGCATAGGGCACGTCCACTCATGGGCGTATAAATTGGGAAAACTAAAAATCAGCAAGACACAGGCACCCCAAAGTTTAGGGCTGCTCTGTTGACAAGAACCTCCACTTCATGACAACTTAAATATCCCAGGAAAGAGAAAAATGGATAAAGAAGTTGTGGTCCTTATGTACAATGGAATATCACTCAGACATGAAATCAATGTCATAAGGCTAGTAGAAGCAAGATGAGTGGACTTAGGTACGACGATTCTAAGTGAAATAAGTCACACAGAAAAAGACACTTATCATAAGCTATCACTTATAGAGGGAATGTAAAAACCGCTACACTTGAACTGAATTACAAAACAGAACAGAGTCACACGTTTAGAAAACACACTATGGCTGCTTAACGGGAAAGGTGAGGTGGGGTGATGCATAAAACAAGGGGTTCAAATTCGCTCAGATACCGTTCCATACACCCAATATGTAATAGACAAGACCTACTCCTTGCTCAGTGAACTGGACTCAACACCCCCTATTCACCGCACAAGAATATATGTGACTAGTAAGAATCTTAAAACCTATGTATTGATATCTGTCTGGAAGTGAGTCAAGTGGGTGTAAAGCCGCATAAACACAGCCGTGAAAAGCAGCTAAACCCCATTATAAAAATAAATTACTTTTAAAAACCCGTAAAACAAAGACAGTGAAAGAGAGAGAAATTCTTACAAAATTCGTTCAGAGGCTGTGATGCAACCTGGATTGACCATATCTACACGCACAGCTGGATGAGACATAAGGGTGGACACTCTTGGGGCTGAAAGGTTCGGTTAGGTTGGGTGAGCAAACGCAGACCCTTTAAAGTAATACTGCGTGGTACCCATCCCATGGGTCCCAAGTCTCCAGGTTCAAGGGCATCTTCCTACATCGAAAACATGCATGAGAAACTCAGAAGATGGTACACCGTGTGATTTTGAAAGGTTTCTAAAACACACCCCATTTCTCATCTCCTTGTGCTCGGGTTCGCCTTTCCAGCTACTTTACTAGCAATCAAATTACTTGGAGAATCAGCACCTTTAATCTCCTGTTCCCTACAGGTTGCAATTTGTGCTGAGGATGAACGGGAAGAGGAGCAACCAATGAGAGACTAGATCTAGCTGTTGGGACAGGCACAGGTCACTCTATTTTCCCATCAGGAAGAAGAATTAACCACAGGCTCAGCCTGCTGCCAGGAACCAGAATAGGGCCTGAGGCAATCCCGTGCTTTTGCGGCCAGCTCTCAAAAAAGACAGTTGAAAAATGGAGCTCAGGGACACTGCAATTCACAAACCCGCAGAGTTATAAGTGATAACTCTCATCCACAGATATATTGAGGGAAGGCAACGAAGAGGATTTGAAAGCAAGGCAGAATTGCAGGAAACAGATTTCAGGAGGTAGATTCGAATCGCCTTTAAGGCACATGAAAAGCGGCAAAACGTCGACAATGATGCCCTTGGCCAAAAAGGGCGTATGCGTTTTTTCCTGAATATATTCAGGAAAAAACGCATACGCCCTTTTTGGCCAACCAAGCAACCTGGAAAGGCAAATCAGCGCTACAAAGAAGTCTCGCTTCCCATCGGCCAAAAGGGACATGCTGCAAAAAGTGTCAAAACCAGAAATGCAGGACAGGCCATGGAGAAATGGCAGCCTTGCTACGCTGATGGGCGGGATGTAAATTGCCGACAGCCACTCTGGAGAAGTGTACGGTGTGTCCTGAAACATCGAAAAAACACAGCTTAGTGAGCATAGGGCACGTCCACTCATGGGCGTATAAATTGGGAAAAATAAAAATGAGCAAGACACAGGCACCCCAAAGTTTGGGGCTGCTCTGTTGACAAGAACCTCCACTTCATGACACCTTAAATATCCCAGGAAAGAGAAAAATGGATAAAAAAGTTGTGGTCCTTATGTACAATGGAATATCACTCAGACATGAAATCAATGTCATAAGGCTAGTAGAAGCAAGATGAGTGGACTTAGGTACGACGATTCTAAGTGAAATAAGTCACACAGAAAAAGACACTTATCATAAGCTATCACTTATAGAGGGAATGTAAAAACCGCTACACTTGAACTGAATTACAAAACAGAACAGAGTCACACGTTTAGAAAACACACTATGGCTGCTTAACGGGAAAGGTGAGGTGGGGTGATGCATAAAACAAGGGGTTCAAATTCGCTCAGATACCGTTCCATACACCCAATATGTAATAGACAAGACCTACTCCTTGCTCAGTGAACTGGACTCAACACCCCCTATTCACCGCACAAGAATATATGTGACTAGTAAGAATCTTAAAACCTATGTATTGATATCTTTCTGGAAGTGAGTCAAGTGGGTGTAAAGCCGCATAAACACAGCCGTGAAAAGCAGCTAAACCCCATTATAAAAATAAATTACTTTTAAAAACCCGTAAAACAAAGACAGTGAAAGAGAGAGAAATTCTTACAAAATTCGTTCAGAGGCTGTGATGCAACCTGGATTGACCATATCTACACGCACAGCTGGATGAGACATAAGGGTGGACACTCTTGGGGCTAAAAGGTTGGGTTAGGTTGGGTGAGCAAACGCAGACCCTTTAAAGTAATACTGCGTGGTACCCATCCCATGGGTCCCAAGTCTCCAGGTTCAAGGGCATCTTCCTACATCGAAAACATGCATGAGAAACTCAGAAGATGGTACACCGTGTGATTTTGAAAGGTTCCTAAAACGCACCTCATTTCTCATCTCCTTGTGCTCGGGTTTGCCATTCCAGCTACTTTACTAGCAATCTCCCTACTTGGAGAATCAGCACCTTTAACCTCCTTTTCCCTACAGGTTGCAATTTGTCCTGAGGATGAACGGGAAGAGGGGCAACCAATGAGAGACTAGATCTAGCTGTTGGGACAGGCACAGGTCACTCTATTTTCCCATCAGGAAGAAGAATTAACCACAGGCTCAGCCTGCTGCCAGGAACCAGAATAGGGCCTGAGGCAATCCCGTGCTTTTGCGGCCAGCTCTCAAAAAAGACAGTTGAAAAATGGAGCTCAGGGACACTGCAATTCACAAACCCGCAGAGTTATAAGTGATAACTCTCATCCACAGATATATTGAGGGAAGGCAACGAAGAGGATTTGAAAGCAAGGCAGAATTGCAGGAAACAGATTTCAGGAGGTAGATTCGAATCGCCTTTAAGGCACATGAAAAGCGGCAAAACGTCGACAATGATGCCCTTGGCCAAAAAGGGCGTATGCGTTTTTTCCTGAATATATTCAGGAAAAAACGCATACGCCCTTTTTGGCCAACCAAGCAACCTGGAAAGGCAAATCAGCGCTACAAAGAAGTCTCGCTTCCCATCGGCCAAAAGGGACATGCTGCAAAAAGTGTCAAAACCAGAAATGCAGGACAGGCCATGGAGAAATGGCAGCCTTGCTACGCTGATGGGCGGGATGTAAATTGCCAACAGCCACTCTGGAGAAGTGTACGGTGTGTCCTGAAACATGGAAAAAACACAGCTTAGGGAGCATAGAGCACGTCCACTCATGGGCGTATAAATTGGGAAAACTAAAAATGAGCAAGACACAGGCACCCCAAAGTTTGGGGCTGCTCTGTTGACAAGAACCTCCACTTCATGACACCTTAAATATCCCAGGAAAGAGAAAAATGGATAAAAAAGTTGTGGTCCTTATGTACAATGGAATATCACTCAGACATGAAAACAATGTCATAAGGCTAGTAGAAGCAAGATGAGTGGACTTAGGTACGACGATTCTAAGTGAAATAAGTCACACAGAAAAAGACACTTATCATAAGCTATCACTTATAGAGGGAATGTAAAAACCACTACACTTGAACTGAATTACAAAACAGAACAGAGTCACACGTTTAGAAAACACACTATGGCTGCTTAACGGGAAAGGTGAGGTGGGATGATGCATAAAACAAAGGGTTCAAATTCGCTCAGATACCGTTCCATACACCCAATATGTAATACACAAGACCTACTCCTTGCTCAGTGAACTGGACTCAACACCCCCTATTCACCGCACAAGAATATATATGACTAGTAACAATCTTAAAACCTATGTATTGATATCTGTCTGGAAGTGAGTCAAGTGGGTGTAAATCCGCATAAACACAGCCGTGAAAAGCAGCTAAACCCCATTATAAAAATAAATTACTTTTAAAAACCCGTAAAACAAAGACAGTGAAAGAGAGAGAAATTCTTACAAAATTCGTTCAGGGGCTGTGATGCAACCTGGATTGACCATATCTAGACCCACAGCTGGATGAGACATAAGGGTGGACACTCTTGGGGCTGAGAGGTTGGGTGAGCAAACGCAGACCCTTTAAAGTAATACTGCGTGGTACCCATCCCATGGGTCCCAAATCTCCAGGTTCAAGGGCATCTTCCTACATCGAAAACATGCATGAGAAACTCAGAAGATGGTACACCGTGTGATTTTGCAAGGTTTCTAAAACACACCGCATTTCTCATCTCCTTGTGCTCGGGTTCGCCTTTCCAGCTACTTTACTAGCAAACAACTTACTTGGAGAATCAGCACCTTTAACCTCCTGTTCCCTACAGGTTGCAATTTGTCCTGAGGATGAACGGGAAGAGGGGCAACCAATGAGAGACTAGATCTAGGTGTTGGGACAGGCACAGGTCACTCTATTTTCCCATCAGGAAGAATAATTAACCACAGCCTCAGCCTGCCGCCCAGAAGCAGAATAGGGCCTGAGGCAATCCCGCGCTTTTGCGGCCAGCTCCCAAAAAAGCGAGTTGAAAAATGGAGCTCAGGGACACTGCAATTCACAAACCCGCAGAGTTATAAATGATAACTCTCATCCACAAATATATTGAGGGAAGGCAACGAAGAGGATTTGAAAGCAAGGCAGAATTGCAGGAAACAGATTTCAGGAGGTAGATTCGAATCGCCTTTAAAGCACATGAAAAGCGGCAAAACGTCGACAATGATGCCCTTGGCCAAAAAGGGCGTATGCGTTTTTTCCTGAATATATTCAGGAAAAAACGCATACGCCCTTTTTGGCCAACCAAGCAACCTGGAAAGGCAAATCAGCGCTACAAAGAAGTCTCGCTTCCCATCGGTCAAAAGGGCCATGCTGCAAAAAGTGTCAAAACCAGAAATGCAGGACAGGCCATGGAGAAATGGCAGCCTTGCTACGCTGATGGGCGGGATGTAAGTTGCCAACAGCCACTCTGGAGAAGTGTACGGTGTGTCCTGAAACATCGAAAAAACACAGCTTAGGGAGCATAGGGCACGTCCACTCATGGGCGTATAAATTGGGAAAACTAAAAATCAGCAAGACACAGGCACCCCAAAGTTTAGGGCTGCTCTGTTGACAAGAACCTCCACTTCATGACACCTTAAATATCCCAGGAAAGAGAAAAATGGATAAAGAAGTTGTGGTCCTTATGTACAATGCAATATCACTCAGACATGAAATCAATGTCATAAGGCTAGTAGAAGCAAGATGAGTGGACTTAGGTACGACGATTCTAAGTGAAATAAGTCACACAGAAAAAGACACTTATCATAAGCTATCACTTATAGAGGGAATGTAAAAACCGCTACACTTGAACTGAATTACAGAACAGAACAGAATCACACGTTTAGAAAACACACTATGGCTGCTTATCGGGAAAGGTGAGGTGGGGTGATGTATAAAACAAGGGGTTCAAATTCGCTCAGATACCGTTCCATACACCCAATATGTAATAGACAAGACCTACTCCTTGCTCAGTGAACTGGACTCAACACCCCCTATTCACCGCACAATAATATATGTGACTAGTAACAATCTTAAAACCTATGTATTGATATCTGTCTGGAAGTGAGTCAAGTGGGTTTAAAGCCGCATAAACACAGCCGTGAAAAGCAGCTAAAACCCATTATAAAAATAAATTACTTTTAAAAACCCGTAAAACAAAGACAGTGAAAGAGAGACAAATTCTTACAAAATTCGTTCAGGGGCTGTGATGCAAAATGGATTGACCATATCTAGACCCACAGTTGGATGAGACATAAGGGTGGACACTCTTGGGGCTGAGAGGTTGGGTGAGGTTGGGTGAGCAAATGCAGACCCTTTAAAGTAATACTGCCTGGTACCCATCCCATGGGTCCCAAATCTCCCGGTTCAAGGGCATCTTCCTACATCGAAAACTTGCATGAGGAACCCAGAAGAAGGTACACCGTGTGATTTTGAAAGGTTTCTAAAACGCACCTCATTTCTCATCTCCTTGTGCTCGGGTTCGCCATTCCAGCTACTTCACTAGCAATCTCCCTACTTGGAGAATCAGCACCTTTAACCTCCTGTACTGTACAGGTTGCAATTTGTCCTGAGGATGAACGGGAAGAGGGGAAACCAATGAGAGAATAGATCTAGGTGTTGGGACAGGCACAGGTCACTCTATTTTCCCATCAGGAAGAAGAATTAACCACAGGCTCAGCCTGCCGCCGGGAACCAGAATAGGGCCTGAGGCAATCCCGTGCTTTTGCGGCCAGCTCCCAAAAAAGACAGTTGAAAAATGGAGCTCAGGGACACTGCAATTCACAAACCTGCTGAGTTATAAATGATAACTCTCGTCCACAAATATATTGAGGGAAGGCAACGAAGAGGATTTGAAAGCAAGGCAGAATTGCAGGAAACAGGTTTCAGGAGGTAGATTCGAATCGCCTTTAAAGCACATGAAAAGCGGCAAAACGTCGACAATGATGCCCTTGGCCAAAAAGGGCGTATGCGTTTTTTCCTGAATATATTCAGGAAAAAACGCATACGCCCTTTTTGGCCAACCAAGCAACCTGGAAAGGCAAATCAGTGCTACAAAGAAGTCTCGCTTCCCATCGGTCAAAAGGTTCATGCTGCAAAAAGTGTCAAATCCAGAAATGCAGGACAGGCCATGGAGAAATGGCAGCCTTGCTACGCTGATGGGCGGGATGTTAATTGCCAACAGCCACTCTGGAGAAGTGTACGGTGTGTCCTGAAACATCGAAAAAACACAGCTTAGGGAGCATAGGGCACGTCCACTCATGGGCGTATAAATTGGGAAAACTAAAAATCAGCAAGACACAGGCACCCCAAAGTTTAGGGCTGCTCTGTTGACAAGAACCTCCACTTCATGACACCTTAAATATCCCAGGAAAGAGAAAAATGGATAAAGAAGTTGTGGTCCTTATGTACAATGCAATATCACTCAGACATGAAATCAATGTCATAAGGCTAGTAGAAGCAAGATGAGTGGACTTAGGTACGACGATTCTAAGTGAAATAAGTCACACAGAAAAAGACACTTATCATAAGCTATCACTTATAGAGGGAATGTAAAAACCGCTATACTTGAACTGAATTACAGAACAGAACAGAATCACACGTTTAGAAAACACACTATGGCTGCTTAACGGGAAAGGTGAGGTGGGGTGATGCATAAAACAAGTGTTTCAAATTCGCTCAGATACCGTTCCATACACCCAATATGTAATAGACAAGACCTACTCCTTGCTCAGTGAACTGGACTCAAAACACCCTATTCACCGCACAAGAATATATATGACTAGTAACAATCTTAAAATCTATGTATTGATATCTGTCTGGAAGTGAGTCAAGTGGGTGTAAATCCGCATAAACACAGCCGTGAAAAGCAGCTAAACCCCATTATAAAAATAAATTACTTTTAAAAACCCGTAAAACAAAGACAGTGAAAGAGAGAGAAATTCTTACAAAATTCGATTAGGGGCTGAGATGCAACCTGGATTGACCATATCTAGACCCACAGCTGGATGAGACATAAGGGTGGACACTCTTGGGGCTGAGAGGTTGGGTGAGCAAACGCAGACCCTTTAAAGTAATACTGCGTGGTACCCATCCCATGGGTCCCAAATCTCCAGGTTCAAGGGCATCTTCCTACATCGAAAACATGCATGAGAAATTCACAAGATGGTACACCGTGTGATTTTGAAAGGTTTCTAAAACACACCCCATTTCTCATCTCCTTGTGCTCGGGTTCGCCTTTCCAGCTACTTTACTAGCAATCAACTTACTTGGAGAATCAGCACCTTTAACCTCCTGTTCCCTACAGGTTGCAATTTGTCCTGAGGATGAACGGGAAGAGGGGCAACCAATGAGAGACTAGATCTAGGTGTTGGGACAGGCACAGGTCACTCTATTTTCCCATCAGGAAGAAGAATTAACCACAGGCTCAGCCTGCCGCCCAGAAGCAGAATAGGGCCTGAGGCAATCCCGCGCTTTTGCGGCCAGCTCCCAAAAAAGCGAGTTGAAAAATGGAGCTCAGGGACACTGCAATTCACAAACCCGCAGAGTTATAAATGATAACTCTCATCCACAGATATATTGAGGGAAGGCAACGAAGAGGATTTGAAAGCAAGGCAGAATTGCAGGAAAGAGATTTCAGGAGGTAGATTCGAATCGCCTGTAAAGCACATGAAAAGCGGCAAAACGTCGACAATGATGCCCTTGTCGAAAAAGGGCGTATGCGTTTTTTCCTGAATATATTCAGGAAAAAACGCATACGCCCTTTTTGGCCAACCAAGCAACCTGGAAAGGCAAATCAGCGCTACAAAGAAGTCTCGCTTCCCATCGGTCAAAAGGGCCATGCTGCAAAAAGTGTCAAAACCAGAAATGCAGGACAGGCCATGGAGAAATGGCAGCCTTGCTACGCTGATGGGCGGGATGTAAGTTGCCAACAGCCACTCTGGAGAAGTGTACGGTGTGTCCTGAAACATCGAAAAAACACAGCTTAGGGAACATAGGGCACGTCCACTCATGGGCGTATAAATTGGGAAAACTAAAAATCAGCAAGACACAGGCACCCCAAAGTTTAGGGCTGCTATGTTGACAAGAACCTCCACTTCATGACACCTTAAATATCCCAGGAAAGAGAAAAATGGATAAAGAAGTTGTGGTCCTTATGTACAATGGAATATCACTCAGACATGAAATCAATGTCATAAGGCTAGTAGAAGCAAGATGAGTGGACTTAGGTACGACGATTCTAAGTGAAATAAGTCACACAGAAAAAGACACTTATCATAAGCTATCACTTATAGAGGGAATGTAAAAACCGCTACACTTGAACTGAATTACAGAACAGAACAGAATCACACGTTTAGAAAACACACTATGGCTGCTTAACGGGAAAGGTGAGGTGGGGTGATGCATAAAACAAGGGGTTCAAATTCGCTCAGATACCGTTCCATACACCCAATATGTAATAGACAAGACCTACTCCTTGCTCAGTGAACTGGACTCAACACCCCCTATTCACCGCACAAGAATATATTTGACTAGTAACAATCTTAAAACCTATGTATTGATATCTGTCTGGAAGTGAGTCAAGTGGGTGTAAAACCGCATAAACACAGCCGTGAAAAGCAGCTAAACCCCATTATAAAAATAAATTACTTTTAAAAACCCGTAAAACAAAGACAGTGAAAGAGAGAGAAATTCTTACAAAATTCGTTCAGGGGCTGTGATGCCACCTGGATTGACCATATCTAGACCCACAGCTGGATGAGACATAAGGGTGGACACTCTTGGGGCTGAGAGGTTGGGTGAGCAAACGCAGACCCTTTAAAGTAATACTGCGTGATACCCATCCCATGGGTCCCAAATCTCCAGGTTCAAGGGCATCTTCCTACATCGAAAACATGCATGAGAAACTCAGAAGATGGTACACCGTGTGATTTTGAAAGGTTTCTAAAACACACCCCATTTCTCATCTCCTTGTGCTCGGGTTCGCCTTTCCAGCTACTTTACTAGCAATCAACTTACTTGGAGAATCAGCACCTTTAAACTCCTGTTCCCTACAGGTTGCAATTTGTCCTGAGGATGAACGGGAAGAGGGGCAACCAATGAGAGACTAGATCTAGGTGTTGGGACAGGCACAGGTCACTCTATTTTCCAATCAGGAAGAAGAATTAATCACAGGCTCAGCCTGCCGCCCAGAAGCACAATAGGGCCTGAGGCAATCCCGCGCTTTTGCGGCCAGCTCCCAAAAAAGCGAGTTGAAAAATGGAGCTCAGGGACACTGCAATTCACAAACCCGCAGAGTTATAAATGATAACTCTCATCCACAGATATATTGAGGGAAGGCAACGAAGAGGATTTGAAAGCAAGGCAGAATTGCAGGAAACAGATTTCAGGAGGTAGATTCGAATCGCCTTTAAGGCACATGAAAAGCGGCAAAACGTCGACAATGATGCCCTTGGCCAAAAAGGGCGTATGCGTTTTTTCCTGAATATATTCAGGAAAAAACGCATACGCCCTTTTTGGCCAACCAAGCAACCTGGAAAGGCAAATCAGCGCTACAAAGAAGTCTCGCTTCCCATGGGTCAAAAGGGCCATGCTGCAAAAAGTGTCAAAACCAGAAATGCAGGACAGGCCATGGAGAAATGGCAGCCTTGCTACGCTGTTGGGCGGGATGTAAATTGCCAACAGCCACTCTGGAGAAGTGTACGGTGTGTCCTGAAACATCGAAAAAACACAGCTTAGTGAGCATAGGTCATGTCCACTCATGGGCGTATAAATTGGGAAAACTAAAAATCAGCAAGACACAGGCACCCCAAAGTTTGGGGCTGCTCTGTTGACAAGAACCTCCACTTCATGACACCTTAAATATCCCAGGAAAGAGAAAAATGGATAAAGAAGTTGTGGTCCTTATGTACAATGCAATATCACTCAGACATGAAATCAATGTCATAAGGCTAGTAGAAGCAAGATGAGTGGACTTAGGTACGACGATTCTAAGTGAAATAAGTCACACAGAAAAAGACACTTATCATAAGCTATCACTTATAGAGGGAATGTAAAAACCGCTACACTTGAACTGAATTACAAAACAGAACAGAGTCACACGTTTAGAAAACACACTATGGCTGCTTAACGAGAAAGGTGAGGTGGGGTGATGCATAAAACAAGGGGTTCAAATTTGCTCAGATAACGTTCCATACACCCAATATGTAATAGACAAGACCTACTCCTTGCTCCGTGAACTGGACTCAACACCCCCTATTCACCGCACAAGATTATATGTGACTAGTAACAATCTTAAAACCTATGTATTGATATCTGTCTGGAAGTGAGTCAAGTGGGTGTAAATCCGCATAAACACAGCCGTGAAAAGCAGCTAAACCCCATTATAAAAATAAATTACTTTTAAAAACCCGTAAAACAAAGACAGTGAAAGAGAGAGAAATTCTTACAAAATTCGTTCAGAGGCTGTGATGCAACCTGGATTGACCATATCTACACGCACAGCTGGATGAGACATAAGGGTGGACAGTCTTGGGGCTGAAAGGTTGCGTGAGCAAACGCAGACCCTTTAAAGTAATACTGCGTGGTACCCATCCCATGGGTCCCAAGTCTCCAGGTTCAAGGGCATCTTCCTACATCGAAAACATGCATGAGAAACTCAGAAGATGGTACACCGTGTGATTTTGAAAGGTTTCTAAAACACACCCCATTTCTCATCTCCTTGTGCTCGGGTTCGCCTTTCCAGCTACTTTACTAGCAATCAACTTACTTGGAGAATCAGCACCTTTAAACTCCTGTTCCCTACAGGTTGCAATTTGTCCTGAGGATGAACGGGAAGAGGGGCAACCAATGAGAGACTAGATCTAGGTGTTGGAACAGGCACAGGTCACTCTATTTTCCCATCAGGAAGAAGAATTAATCACAGGCTCAGCCTGCCGCCCAGAAGCACAATAGGGCCTGAGGCAATCACGCGCTTTTGCGGCCAGCTCCCAAAAAAGCGAGTTGAAAAATGGAGCTCAGGGACACTGCAATTCACAAACCCGCAGAGTTATAAATGATAACTCTCATCCACAGATATATTGAGGGAAGGCAACGAAGAGGATTTGAAAGCAAGGCAGAATTGCAGGAAACAGATTTCAGGAGGTAGATTCGAATCGCCTGTAAAGCACATGAAAAGCGGCAAAACGTCGACAATGATGCCCTTGGCCAAGAAGGGCGTATGCGTTTTTTCCTGAATATATTCAGGAAAAAACGCATACGCCCTTTTTGGCCAACCAAGCAACCTGGAAAGGCAAATCAGCGCTACAAAGAAGTCTCGCTTCCCATCGGTCAAAAGGGCCATGCTGCAAAAAGTGTCAAAACCAGAAATGCAGGACAGGCCATGGAGAAATGGCAGCCTTGCTACGCTGATGGGCGGGATGTTAATTGCCAACAGCCACTCTGGAGAAGTGTACGGTGTGTCCTGAAACATCGAAAAAACACAGCTTAGGGAGCATGGGGCACGTCCACTCATGGGCGTATAAATTGGGAAAACTAAAAATCAGCAAGACACAGGCACCCCAAAGTTTGGGGCTGCTCTGTTGACAAGAACCTCCACTTCATGACACCTTAAATATCCCAGGAAAGAGAAAAATGGATAAAGAAGTTGTGGTCCTTATGTACAATGGAATATCACTCAGACATGAAATCAATGTCATAAGGCTAGTAGAAGCAAGATGAGTGGACTTAGGTACGACGATTCTAAGTGAAATAAGTCACACAGAAAAAGACACTTATCATAAGCTATCACTTATAGAGGGAATGTAAAAACCGCTACACTTGAACTGAATTACAAAACAGAACAGAGTCACACGTTTAGAAAACACACTATGGCTGCTTAACGGGAAAGGTGAGGTGGGGTGATGCATAAAACAAGGGTTTCAAATTCGCTCAGATACCGTTCCATACACCCAATATGTAATAGACAAGACCTACTCCTTGCTCAGTGAACTGGACTCAACACGCCCTATTCACCGCACAAGAATATATGTGACTAGTAACAATCTTAAAACCTATGTATTGATATCTGTCTGGAAGTGAGTCAAGTGGGTGTAAATCCGCATAAACACAGCCGTGAAAAGCAGCTAAACCCCATTATAAAAATAAATTACTTTTAAAAACCCGTAAAACAAAGACAGTGAAAGAGAGAGAAATTCTTACAAAATTCGTTCAGAGGCTGTGATGCAACCTGGATTGACCATATCTACACGCACAGCTGGATGAGACATAAGGGTGGACAGTCTTGGGGCTGAGAGGTTGGGTTAGGTTGGGTGAGCAAACGCAGACCCTTTAAAGTAATACTGCGTGGTACCCATCCCATGGGTCCCAAGTCTCCAGGTTCAAGGGCATCTTCCTACATCGAAAACATGCATGAGAAACTCAGAAGATGGTACACCGTGTGATTTTGAAAGGTTTCTAAAACGCACCTCATTTCTCATCTCCTTGTGCTCGGGTTTGCCATTCCAGCTACTTTACTAGCAATCTCCCTACTTGGAGAATCAGCACCGTTAACCTCCTGTTCCCTACAGGTTGCAATTTGTCCTGAGGATGAACGGGAAGAGGGGCAACCAATGAGAGACTAGATCTAGCTGTTGGGACAGGCACAGGTCACTCTATTTTCCCATCAGGAAGAAGAATTAACCACAGGCTCAGCCTGCTGCCCAGAAGCACAATAGGGCCTGAGGCAATCCCGCGCTTTTGCGGCCAGCTCCCAAAAAAGCGAGTTGAAAAATGGAGCTCAGGGACACTGCAATTCACAAACCCGCAGAGTTATAAATGATAACTCTCATCCACAGATATATTGAGGGAAGGCAACGAAGAGGATTTGAAAGCAAGGCAGAATTGCAGGAAACAGATTTCAGGAGGTAGATTCGAATCGCCTGTAAAGCACATGAAAAGCGGCAAAACGTCGACAATGATGCCCTTGTCCAAGAAAGGCGTATGCGTTTTTTCCTGAATATATTCAGGAAAAAACGCATACGCCCTTTTTGGCCAACCAAGCAACCTGGAAAGGCAAATCAGCGCTACAAAGAAGTCTCGCTTCCCATCGGTCAAAAGGGCCATGCTGCAAAAAGTGTCAAAACCAGAAATGCAGGACAGGCCATGGAGAAATGGCAGCCTTGCTACGCTGATGGGCGGGATGTTAATTGCCAACAGCCACTCTGGAGAAGTGTACGGTGTGTCCTGAAACATCGAAAAAACACAGCTTAGGGAGCATAGGGCACGTCCACTCATGGGCGTATAAATTGGGAAAACTAAAAATCAGCAAGACACAGGCACCCCAAAGTTTAGGGCTGCTCTGTTGAGAAGTACCTCCACTTCATGACACCTTAAATATCCCAGGAAAGAGAAAAATGGATAAAGAAGTTGTGGTCCTTATGTACAATGCAATATCACTCAGACATGAAATCAATGTCATAAGGCTAGTAGAAGAAAGATGAGTGGACTTAGGTACGACGATTTTAAGTGAAATAAGTCACACAGAAAAAGACACTTATCATAAGCTATCACTTATAGAGGGAATGTAAAAACCGCTACACTTGAACTGAATTACAGAACAGAACAGAATCACACGTTTTGAAAACACACTATGGCTGCTTAACGGGAAAGGTGAGGTGGGGTGATGCATAAAACAAGGGTTTCAAATTCGCTCAGATACCGTTCCATACACCCAATATGTAATAGACAAGACCTACTCCTTGCTCAGTGAACTGGACTCAACACGTCCTATTCACCGCACAAGAATATATGTGACTAGTAACAATCTTAAAACCTATGTATTGATATCTCTCTGGAAGTGAGTCAAGTGGGTGTAAATCCGCATAAACACAGCCGTGAAAAGCAGCTAAACCCCATTATAAAAATAAATTACTTTTAAAAACCCGTAAAACAAAGACAGTGAAAGAGAGAGAAATTCTTACAAAATTCGTTCAGAGGCTGTGATGCAACCTGGATTGACCATATCTACACGCACAGCTGGATGAGACATAAGGGTGGACAGTATTGGGGCTGAGAGGTTGGGTTAGGTTGGGTGAGCAAACGCAGACCCTTTAAAGTAATACTGAGTGGTACCCATCCCATGGGTCCCAAGTCTCCAGGTTCAAGGGCATCTTCCTACATCGAAAACATGCATGAGAAACTCAGAAGATGGTACACCGTGTGATTTTGAAAGGTTTCTAAAACGCACCTCATTTCTCATCTCCTTGTGCTCGGGTTCGCCATTCCAGCTACTTTACTAGCAATCTCCCTGCTTGGAGAATCAGCACCTTTAACCTCCTGTTCCCTACAGGTTGCAATTTGTCCTGAGGATGAACGGGAAGAGGGGCAACCAATGAGAGACTAGATCTAGCTGTTGGGACAGGCACAGGTCACTCTATTTTCCCATCAGGAAGAAGAATTAACCACAGGCTCAGCCTGCTGCCAGGAACCAGAATAGGGCCTGAGGAAATCCCGTGCTTTTGCGGCCAGCTCTCAAAAAGGACAGTTGAAAAATGGAGCTCAGGGACACTGCAATTCACAAACCCGCAGAGTTATAAGTGATAACTCTCATCCACAGATATATTGAGGGAAGGCAACGAAGAGGATTTGAAAGCAAGGCAGAATTGCAGGAAACAGATTTCAGGAGGTAGATTCGAATCGCCTGTAAAGCACATGAAAAGCGGCAAAACTTCGACAATGATGCCCTTGGCCAAGAAAGGCGTATGCGTTTTTTCCTGAATATATTCAGGAAAAAACGCATACGCCCTTTTTGGCCAACCAAGCAACCTGGAAAGGCAAATCAGCGCTACAAAGAAGTCTCGCTTCCCATGGGTCAAAAGGGCCATGCTGCAAAAAGTGTCAAAACCAGAAATGCAGGACAGGCCATGGAGAAATGGCAGCCTTGCTACGCTGATGGGCGGGATGTAAATTGCCAACAGCCACTCTGGAGAAGTGTACGGTGTGTCCTGAAACATCAAAAAAACACAGCTTAGTGAGCATAGGGCACGTCCACTCATGGGCGTATAAATTGGGAAAACTAAAAATCAGCAAGACACAGGCACCCCAAAGTTTGGGGCTGCTCTGTTGACAAGAACCTCCACTTCATGACACCTTAAATATCCCAGGAAAGAGAAAAATGGATAAAAAAGTTGTGGTCCTTATGTACAATGGAATATCACTCAGACATGAAATCAATGTCATAAGGCTAGTAGAAGCAAGATGAGTGGACTTAGGTACGACGATTCTAAGTGAAATAAGTCACACAGAAAAAGACACTTATCATAAGCTATCACTTATAGAGGGAATGTAAAAACCGCTACACTTGAACTGAATTACAAAACAGAACAGAGTCACACGTTTAGAAAACACACTATGGCTGCTTAACGGGAAAGGTGAGGTGGGGTGATGCATAAAACAAGGTGTTCAAATTTGCTCAGATACCGTTCCATACACCCAATATGTAATAGAAAAGACCTACTCCTTGCTCCGTGAACTGGACTCAACACCCCCTATTCACCGCACAAGAATATATGTGACTAGTAACAATCTTAAAACCTATGTATTGATATCTGTCTGGAAGTGAGTCAAGTGGGTGTAAATCCGCATAAACACAGCCGTGAAAAGCAGCTAAACCCCATTATAAAAATAAATTACTTCTAAAAACCCGTAAAACAAAGACAGTGAAAGAGAGAGAAATTCTTACAAAATTCGTTCAGGGGCTGTGATGCCACCTGGATTGACCATATCTAGACCCACAGCTGGATGAGACATAAGGGTGGACACTCTTGGGGCTGAGAGGATGGGTGAGCAAACGCAGACCCTTTAAAGTAATACTGCCTGATACCCATCCCATGGGTCCCAAATCTCCAGGTTCAAGGGCATCTTCCTACATCGAAAACATGCATGAGAAACTCAGAAGATGGTACACCGTGTGATTTTGAAAGGTTTCTAAAACGCACCTCATTTCTCATCTCCTTGTGCTCTGGTTCGCCATTCCAGCTACTTTACTAGCAATCTCCCTACTTGGAGAATCAGCACCGTTAACCTCCTGTTCCCTACAGGTTGCAATTTGTCCTGAGGATGAACGGGAAAAGGGGCAACCAATGAGAGACTAGATCTAGCTGTTGGGACAGGCACAGGTCACTCTATTTTCCCATCAGGAAGAAGAATTAACCACAGGCTCAGCCTGCTGCCCAGAAGCACAATAGGGCCTGAGGCAATCCCGCGCTTTTGCGGCCAGCTCCCAAAAAAGCGAGTTGAAAAATGGAGCTCAGGGACACTGCAATTCACAAACCCGCAGAGTTATAAATGATAACTCTCATCCACAGATATATTGAGGGAAGGCAACGAAGAGGATTTGAAAGCAAGGCAGAATTGCAGGAAACAGATTTCAGGAGGTAGATTCGAATCGCCTGTAAAGCACATGAAAAGCGGCAAAACGTCGACAATGATGCCCTTGTCCAAGAAAGGCGTATGCGTTTTTTCCTGAATATATTCAGGAAAAAACGCATACGCCCTTTTTGGCCAACCAAGCAACCTGGAAAGGCAAATCAGCGCTACAAAGAAGTCTCGCTTCCCATCGGTCAAAAGGGCCATGCTGCAAAAAGTGTCAAAACAAGAAATGCAGGACAGGCCATGGAGAAATGGCAGCCTTGCTACGCTGATGGGCGGGATGTTAATTGCCAACAGCCACTCTGGAGAAGTGTACGGTGTGTCCTGAAACATCGAAAAAACACAGCTTAGGGAGCATAGGGCACGTCCACTCATGGGCGTATAAATTGGGAAAACTAAAAATCAGCAAGACACAGGCACCCCAAAGTTTGGGGCTGCTCTGTTGACAAGAACCTCCACTTCATGACACCTTAAATATCCCAGGAAAGAGAAAAATGGATAAAAAAGTTGTGGTCCTTATGTACAATGGAATATCACTCAGACATGAAATCAATGTCATAAGGCTAGTAGAAGCAAGATGAGTGGACTTAGGTACGACGATTCTAAGTGAAATAAGTCACACAGAAAAAGACACTTATCATAAGCTATCACTTATAGAGGGAATGTAAAAACCGCTACACTTGAACTGAATTACAAAACAGAACAGAGTCACACGTTTAGAAAACACACTATGGCTGCTTAACGGGAAAGGTGAGGTGGGGTGATGCATAAAACAAGGTGTTCAAATTTGCTCAGATACCGTTCCATACACCCAATATGTAATAGAAAAGACCTACTCCTTGCTCCGTGAACTGGACTCAACACCCCCTATTCACCGCACAAGAATATATGTGACTAGTAACAATCTTAAAACCTATGTATTGATATCTGTCTGGAAGTGAGTCAAGTGGGTGTAAATCCGCATAAACACAGCCGTGAAAAGCAGCTAAACCCCATTATAAAAATAAATTACTTCTAAAAACCCGTAAAACAAAGACAGTGAAAGAGAGAGAAATTCTTACAAAATTCGTTCAGGGGCTGTGATGCCACCTGGATTGACCATATCTAGACCCACAGCTGGATGAGACATAAGGGTGGACACTCTTGGGGCTGAGAGGATGGGTGAGCAAACGCAGACCCTTTAAAGTAATACTGCCTGATACCCATCCCATGGGTCCCAAATCTCCAGGTTCAAGGGCATCTTCCTACATCGAAAACATGCATGAGAAACTCAGAAGATGGTACACCGTGTGATTTTGAAAGGTTTCTAAAACGCACCTCATTTCTCATCTCCTTGTGCTCGGGTTCGCCATTCCAGCTACTTTACTAGCAATCTCCCTACTTGGAGAATCAGCACCGTTAACCTCCTGTTCCCTACAGGTTGCAATTTGTCCTGAGGATGAACGGGAAGAGGGGCAACCAATGAGAGACTAGATCTAGCTGTTGGGACAGGCACAGGTCACTCTATTTTCCCATCAGGAAGAAGAATTAACCACAGGCTCAGCCTGCTGCCCAGAAGCACAATAGGGCCTGAGGCAATCCCGCGCTTTTGCGGACAGCTCCCAAAAAAGCGAGTTGAAAAATGGAGCTCAGGGACACTGCAATTCACAAACCCGCAGAGTTATAAATGATAACTCTCATCCACAGATATATTGAGGGAAGGCAACGAAGAGGATTTGAAAGCAAGGCAGAATTGCAGGAAACAGATTTCAGGAGGTAGATTCGAATCGCCTGTAAAGCACATGAAAAGCGGCAAAACGTCGACAATGATGCCCTTGTCCAAGAAAGGCGTATGCGTTTTTTCCTGAATATATTCAGGAAAAAACGCATACGCCCTTTTTGGCCAACCAAGCAACCTGGAAAGGCAAATCAGCGCTACAAAGAAGTCTCGCTTCCCATCGGTCAAAAGGGCCATGCTGCAAAAAGTGTCAAAACCAGAAATGCAGGACAGGCCATGGAGAAATGGCAGCCTTGCTACGCTGATGGGCGGGATGTTAATTGCCAACAGCCACTCTGGAGAAGTGTACGGTGTGTCCTGAAACATCGAAAAAACACAGCTTAGGGAGCATAGGGCACGTCCACTCATGGGCGTATAAATTGGGAAAACTAAAAATCAGCAAGACACAGGCACCCCAAAGTTTGGGGCTGCTCTGTTGACAAGAACCTCCACTTCATGACACCTTAAATATCCCAGGAAAGAGAAAAATGGATAAAAAAGTTGTGGTCCTTATGTACAATGGAATATCACTCAGACATGAAATCAATGTCATAAGGCTAGTAGAAGCAAGATGAGTGGACTTAGGTACGACGATTCTAAGTGAAATAAGTCACACAGAAAAAGACACTTATCATAAGCTATCACTTATAGAGGGAATGTAAAAACCGCTACACTTGAACTGAATTACAAAACAGAACAGAGTCACACGTTTAGAAAACACACTATGGCTGCTTAACGGGAAAGGTGAGGTGGGGTGATGCATAAAACAAGGTGTTCAAATTTGCTCAGATACCGTTCCATACACCCAATATGTAATAGAAAAGACCTACTCCTTGCTCCGTGAACTGGACTCAACACCCCCTATTCACCGCACAAGAATATATGTGACTAGTAACAATCTTAAAACCTATGTATTGATATCTGTCTGGAAGTGAGTCAAGTGGGTGTAAATCCGCATAAACACAGCCGTGAAAAGCAGCTAAACCCCATTATAAAAATAAATTACTTCTAAAAACCCGTAAAACAAAGACAGTGAAAGAGAGAGAAATTCTTACAAAATTCGTTCAGGGGCTGTGATGCCACCTGGATTGACCATATCTAGACCCACAGCTGGATGAGACATAAGGGTGGACACTCTTGGGGCTGAGAGGATGGGTGAGCAAACGCAGACCCTTTAAAGTAATACTGCCTGATACCCATCCCATGGGTCCCAAATCTCCAGGTTCAAGGGCATCTTCCTACATCGAAAACATGCATGAGAAACTCAGAAGATGGTACACCGTGTGATTTTGAAAGGTTTCTAAAATGCACCTCATTTCTCATCTCCTTGTGCTCGGGTTCGCCATTCCAGCTACTTTACTAGCAATCTCCCTACTTGGAGAATCAGCACCGTTAACCTCCTGTTCCCTACAGGTTGCAATTTGTCCTGAGGATGAACGGGAAGAGGGGCAACCAATGAGAGACTAGATCTAGCTGTTGGGACAGGCACAGGTCACTCTATTTTCCCATCAGGAAGAAGAATTAACCACAGGCTCAGCCTGCTGCCCAGAAGCACAATAGGGCCTGAGGCAATCCCGCGCTTTTGCGGCCAGCTCCCAAAAAAGCGAGTTGAAAAATGGAGCTCAGGGACACTGCAATTCACAAACCCGCAGAGTTATAAATGATAACTCTCATCCACAGATATATTGAGGGAAGGCAACGAAGAGGATTTGAAAGCAAGGCAGAATTGCAGGAAACAGATTTCAGGAGGTAGATTCGAATCGCCTGTAAAGCACATGAAAAGCGGCAAAACGTCGACAATGATGCCCTTGTCCAAGAAAGGCGTATGCGTTTTTTCCTGAATATATTCAGGAAAAAACGCATACGCCCTTTTTGGCCAACCAAGCAACCTGGAAAGGCAAATCAGCGCTACAAAGAAGTCTCGCTTCCCATCGGTCAAAAGGGCCATGCTGCAAAAAGTGTCAAAACCAGAAATGCAGGACAGGCCATGGAGAAATGGCAGCCTTGCTACGCTGATGGGCGGGATGTTAATTGCCAACAGCCACTCTGGAGAAGTGTACGGTGTGTCCTGAAACATCGAAAAAACACAGCTTAGGGAGCATAGGGCACGTCCACTCATGGGCGTATAAATTGGGAAAACTAAAAATCAGCAAGACACAGGCACCCCAAAGTTTAGGGCTGCTCTGTTGAGAAGATCCTCCACTTCATGACACCTTAAATATCCCAGGAAAGAGAAAAATGGATAAAGAAGTTGTGGTCCTTATGTACAATGCAATATCACTCAGACATGAAATCAATGTCATAAGGCTAGTAGAAGAAAGATGAGTGGACTTAGGTACAACGATTCTAAGTGAAATAAGTCACACAGAAAAAGACACTTATCATAAGCTATCACTTATAGAGGGAATGTAAAAACCGCTACACTTGAACTGAATTACAGAACAGAACAGAATCACACGTTTTGAAAACACACTATGGCTGCTTAACGGGAAAGGTGAGGTGGGGTGATGCATAAAACAAGGGTTTCAAATTCGCTCAGATACCGTTCCATACACCCAATATGTAATAGAAAAGACCTACTCCTTGCTCAGTGAACTGGACTCAACACGCCCTATTCACCGCACAAGAATATATGTGACTAGTAACAATCTTAAAACCTATGTATTGATATCTTTCTGGAAGTGAGTCAAGTGGGTGTAAATCCGCATAAACACAGCCGTGAAAAGCAGCTAAACCCCATTATAAAAATAAATTACTTTTAAAAACCCGTAAAACAAAGACAGTGAAAGAGAGAGAAATTCTTACAAAATTCGTTCAGAGGTTGTGATGCAACCTGGATTGACCATATCTACACGCACAGCTGGATGAGACATAAGGGTGGACAGTCTTGGGGCTGAGAGGTTGGGTTAGGTTGGGTGAGCAAACGCAGACCCTTTAAAGTAATACTGCGTGGTACCCATCCCATGGGTCCCAAGTCTCCAGATTCAAGGGCATCTTCCTACATCGAAAACATGCATGAGAAACTCAGAAGATGGTACACCGTGTGATTTTGAAAGGTTTCTAAAACGCACCTCATTTCTCATCTCCTTGTGCTCGTGTTCGCCATTCCAGCTACTTTACTAGCAATCTCCCTGCTTGGAGAATCAGCACCTTTAACCTCCTGTTCCCTACAGGTTGCAATTTGTCCTGAGGATGAACGGGAAGAGGGGCAACCAATGAGAGACTATATCTAGCTGTTGGGACAGGCACAGGTCACTCTATTTTCCCATCAGGAAGAAGAATTAACCACAGGCTCAGCCTGCTGCCAGGAACCAGAATAGGGCCTGAGGAAATCCCGTGCTTTTGCGGCCAGCTCTCAAAAAGGACAGTTGAAAAATGGAGCTCAGGGACACTGCAATTCACAAACGCGCAGAGTTATAAGTGATAACTCTCATCCACAGATATATTGAGGGAAGTCAATGAAGAGGATTTGAATGCAAGGCAGAATTGCAGGAAACAGATTTCAGGAGGTAGATTCGAATCGCGTTTAAGGCACATGAAAAGCGGCAAAACGTCGACAATGATGCCCTTGGCCAAAAAGGGCGTATGCGTTTTTTCCTGAATATATTCAGGAAAAAACGCATACGCCCTTTTTGGCCAACCAAGCAACCTGGAAAGGCAAATCAGCGCTACAAAGAAGTCTCGCTTCCCATGGGTCAAAAGGGCCATGCTGCAAAAAGTGTCAAAACCAGAAATGCAGGACAGGCCATGGAGAAATGGCAGCCTTGCTACGCTGATGGGCGGGATGTAAATTGCCAACAGCCACTCTGGAGAAGTGTACGGTGTGTCCTGAAACATCGAAAAAACACAGCTTAGTGAGCATAGGGCACGTCCACTCATGGGCGTATAAATTGGGAAAACTAAAAATCAGCAAGACACAGGCACCCCAAAGTTTGGGGCTGCTCTGTTGACAAGAACCTCCACTTCATGACACCTTAAATATCCCAGGAAAGAGAAAAATGGATAAAAAAGTTGTGGTCCTTATGTACAATGGAATATCACTCAGACATGAAATCAATGTCATAAGGCTAGTAGAAGCAAGATGAGTGGACTTAGGTACGACGATTCTAAGTGAAATAAGTCACACAGAAAAAGACACTTATCATACGCTATCACTTATAGAGGGAATGTAAAAACCGCTACACTTGAACTGAATTACAAAACAGAACAGAGTCACACGTTTAGAAAACACACTATGGCTGCTTAACGGGAAAGGTGAGGTGGGGTGATGCATAAAACAAGGGGTTCAAATTTGCTCAGATACCATTCCATACACCCAATATGTAATAGACAAGACCTACTCCTTGCTCCGTGAACTGGACTCAACACCCCCTATTCACCGCACAAGAATATATGTGACTAGTAACAATCTTAAAACCTATGTATTTATATCTGTCTGGATGTGAGTCAAGTGGGTGTAAATCCGCATAAACACAGCCGTGAAAAGCAGCTAAACCCCATTATAAAAATAAATTACTTCTAAAAACCCGTAAAACAAAGACAGTGAAAGAGAGAGAAATTCTTACAAAATTCGTTCAGGGGCTGTGATGCCACCTGGATTGACCATATCTAGACCCACAGCTGGATGAGACATAAGGGTGGACACTCTTGGGGCTGAGAGGATGGGTGAGCAAACGCAGACCCTTTAAAGTAATACTGCCTGATACCCATCCCATGGGTCCCAAATCTCCAGGTTCAAGGGCATCTTCCTAGATCGAAAACATGCATGAGAAACTCAGAAGATGGTACACCGTGTGATTTTGAAAGGTTTCTAAAACACACCCCATTTCTCATCTCCTTGTGCTCGGGTTCGCCTTTCCAGCTACTTTACTAGCAATCAACTTACTTGGAGAATCAGCACCTTTAACCTCCTGTTCCCTACAGGTTGCAGTTTGTCCTGAGGATGAACGGGAAGAGGGGCAACCAATGAGAGACTAGATCTAGGTGTTGGGACAGGCACAGGTCACTCTATTTTCCCATCAGGAAGAAGAATTAATCACAGGCTCAGCCTGCCGCGCAGAAGCACAATAGGGCCTGAGGCAATCCCGCGCTTTTGCGGCCAGCTCCCAAAAAAGCGAGTTGAAAAATGGAGCTCAGGGACACTGCAATTCACAAACCCGCAGAGTTATAAATGATAACTCTCATCCACAGATATATTGAGGGAAGGCAACGAAGAGGATTTGAAAGCAAGGCAGAATTGCAGGAAACAGATTTCAGGAGGTAGATTCGAATCGCCTGTAAAGCACATGAAAAGCGGCAAAACGTCGACAATGATGCCCTTGGCCAAGAAGGGCGTATGCGTTTTTTCCTGAATATATTCAGGAAAAAACGCATACGCAGTTTTTGGCCAACCAAGCAACCTGGAAAGGCAAATCAGCGCTACAAAGAAGTCTCGCTTCCCATCGGTCAAAAGGGCCATGCTGCAAAAAGTGTCAAAACCAGAAATGCAGGACAGGCCATGGAGAAATGGCAGCCTTGCTACGCTGATGGGCGGGATGTAAATTGCCAACAGCCACTCTGGAGAAGTGTACGGTGTGTCCTGAAACATCGAAAAAACACAGCTTAGGGAGCATAGGGCACGTCCACTCATGGGCGTATAAATTGGGAAAACTAAAAATCAGCAAGACACAGGCACCCCAAAGTTTAGGGCTGCTCTGTTGACAAGAACCTCCACTTCATGACACCTTAAATATCCCAGGAAAGAGAAAAATGGATAAAAAAGTTGTGGTCCTTATGTACAATGGAATATCACTCAGACATGAAATCAATGTCATAAGGCTAGTAGAAGCAAGATGAGTGGACTTAGGTACGACGATTCTAAGTGAAATAAGTCACACAGAAAAAGACACTTATCATAAGCTATCACTTATAGAGGGAATGTAAAAACCGCTACACTTGAACTGAATTACAAAACAGAACAGAGTCACACGTTTAGAAAACACACTATGGCTGCTTAACGGGAAAGGTGAGGTGGGGTGATGCATAAAACAAGGTGTTCAAATTTGCTCAGATACCGTTCCATACACCCAATATGTAATAGAAAAGACCTACTCCTTGCTCCGTGAACTGGACTCAACACCCCCTATTCACCGCACAAGAATATATGTGACTAGTAACAATCTTAAAACCTATGTATTGATATCTGTCTGGAAGTGAGTCAAGTGGGTGTAAATCCGCATAAACACAGCCGTGAAAAGCAGCTAAACCCCATTATAAAAATAAATTACTTCTAAAAACCCGTAAAACAAAGACAGTGAAAGAGAGAGAAATTCTTACAAAATTCGTTCAGGGGCTGTGATGCCACCTGGATTGACCATATCTAGACCCACAGCTGGATGAGACATAAGGGTGGACACTCTTGGGGCTGAGAGGATGGGTGAGCAAACGCAGACCCTTTAAAGTAATACTGCCTGATACCCATCCCATGGGTCCCAAATCTCCAGGTTCAAGGGCATCTTCCTACATCGAAAACATGCATGAGAAACTCAGAAGATGGTACACCGTGTGATTTTGAAAGGTTTCTAAAACGCACCTCATTTCTCATCTCCTTGTGCTCGGGTTCGCCATTCCAGCTACTTTACTAGCAATCTCCCTACTTGGAGAATCAGCACCGTTAACCTCCTGTTCCCTACAGGTTGCAATTTGTCCTGAGGATGAACGGGAAGAGGGGCAACCAATGAGAGACTAGATCTAGCTGTTGGGACAGGCACAGGTCACTCTATTTTCCCATCAGGAAGAAGAATTAACCACAGGCTCAGCCTGCTGCCCAGAAGCACAATAGGGCCTGAGGCAATCCCGCGCTTTTGCGGCCAGCTCCCAAAAAAGCGAGTTGAAAAATGGAGCTCAGGGACACTGCAATTCACAAACCCGCAGAGTTATAAATGATAACTCTCATCCACAGATATATTGAGGGAAGGCAACGAAGAGGATTTGAAAGCAAGGCAGAATTGCAGGAAACAGATTTCAGGAGGTAGATTCGAATCGCCTTTAAGGCACATGAAAAGCGGCAAAACGTCGACAATGATGCCCTTGGCCAAAAAGGGCGTATGCGTTTTTTCCTGAATATATTCAGGAAAAAACGCATACGCCCTTTTTGGCCAACCAAGCAACCTGGAAAGGCAAATCAGCGCTACAAAGAAGTCTCGCTTCCCATGGGTCAAAAGGGCCATGCTGCAAAAAGTGTCAAAACCAGAAATGCAGGACAGGCCATGGAGAAATGGCAGCCTTGCTACGCTGTTGGGCGGGATGTAAATTGCCAACAGCCACTCTGGAGAAGTGTACGGTGTGTCCTGAAAAATCGAAAAAACACAGCTTAGTGAGCATAGGTCATGTCCACTCATGGGCGTATAAATTGGGAAAACTAAAAATCAGCAAGACACAGGCACCCCAAAGTTTGGGGCTGCTCTGTTGACAAGAACCTCCACTTCATGACACCTTAAATATCCCAGGAAAGAGAAAAATGGATAAAGAAGTTGTGGTCCTTATGTACAATGCAATATCACTCAGACATGAAATCAATGTCATAAGGCTAGTAGAAGCAAGATGAGTGGACTTAGGTACGACGATTCTAAGTGAAATAAGTCACACAGAAAAAGACACTTATCATAAGCTATCACTTATAGAGGGAATGTAAAAACCGCTACACTTGAACTGAATTACAAAACAGAACAGAGTCACACGTTTAGAAAACACACTATGGCTGCTTAACGGGAAAGGTGAGGTGGGGTGATGCATAAAACAAGGGGTTCAAATTCGCTCAGATACCGTTCCATACACCCAATATGTAATAGACAAGACCTACTCCTTGCTCAGTGAACTGGACTCAACACCCCCTATTCACCGCACAAGAATATATTTGACTAGTAACAATCTTAAAACCTATGTATTGATATCTGTCTGGAAGTGAGTCAAGTGGGTGTAAAACCGCATAAACACAGCCGTGAAAAGCAGCTAAACCCCATTATAAAAATAAATTACTTTTAAAAACCCGTAAAACAAAGACAGTGAAAGAGAGAGAAATTCTTACAAAATTCGTTCAGGGGCTGTGATGCCACCTGGATTGACCATATCTAGACCCACAGCTGGATGAGACATAAGGGTGGACACTCTTGGGGCTGAGAGGTTGGGTGAGCAAACGCAGACCCTTTAAAGTAATACTGCGTGATACCCATCCCATGGGTCCCAAATCTCCAGGTTCAAGGGCATCTTCCTACATCGAAAACATGCATGAGAAACTCAGAAGATGGTACACCGTGTGATTTTGAAAGGTTTCTAAAACACACCCCATTTCTCATCTCCTTGTGCTCGGGTTCGCCTTTCCAGCTACTTTACTAGCAATCAACTTACTTGGAGAATCAGCACCTTTAAACTCCTGTTCCCTACAGGTTGCAATTTGTCCTGAGGATGAACGGGAAGAGGGGCAACCAATGAGAGACTAGATCTAGGTGTTGGGACAGGCACAGGTCACTCTATTTTCCAATCAGGAAGAAGAATTAATCACAGGCTCAGCCTGCCGCCCAGAAGCACAATAGGGCCTGAGGCAATCCCGCGCTTTTGCGGCCAGCTCCCAAAAAAGCGAGTTGAAAAATGGAGCTCAGGGACACTGCAATTCACAAACCCGCAGAGTTATAAATGATAACTCTCATCCACAGATATATTGAGGGAAGGCAACGAAGAGGATTTGAAAGCAAGGCAGAATTGCAGGAAACAGATTTCAGGAGGTAGATTCGAATCGCCTTTAAGGCACATGAAAAGCGGCAAAACGTCGACAATGATGCCCTTGGCCAAAAAGGGCGTATGCGTTTTTTCCTGAATATATTCAGGAAAAAACGCATACGCCCTTTTTGGCCAACCAAGCAACCTGGAAAGGCAAATCAGCGCTACAAAGAAGTCTCGCTTCCCATGGGTCAAAAGGGCCATGCTGCAAAAAGTGTCAAAACCAGAAATGCAGGACAGGCCATGGAGAAATGGCAGCCTTGCTACGCTGTTGGGCGGGATGTAAATTGCCAACAGCCACTCTGGAGAAGTGTACGGTGTGTCCTGAAAAATCGAAAAAACACAGCTTAGTGAGCATAGGTCATGTCCACTCATGGGCGTATAAATTGGGAAAACTAAAAATCAGCAAGACACAGGCACCCCAAAGTTTGGGGCTGCTCTGTTGACAAGAACCTCCACTTCATGACACCTTAAATATCCCAGGAAAGAGAAAAATGGATAAAGAAGTTGTGGTCCTTATGTACAATGCAATATCACTCAGACATGAAATCAATGTCATAAGGCTAGTAGAAGCAAGATGAGTGGACTTAGGTACGACGATTCTAAGTGAAATAAGTCACACAGAAAAAGACACTTATCATAAGCTATCACTTATAGAGGGAATGTAAAAACCGCTACACTTGAACTGAATTACAAAACAGAACAGAGTCACACGTTTAGAAAACACACTATGGCTGCTTAACGGGAAAGGTGAGGTGGGGTGATGCATAAAACAAGGGGTTCAAATTCGCTCAGATACCGTTCCATACACCCAATATGTAATAGACAAGACCTACTCCTTGCTCAGTGAACTGGACTCAACACCCCCTATTCACCGCACAAGAATATATTTGACTAGTAACAATCTTAAAACCTATGTATTGATATCTGTCTGGAAGTGAGTCAAGTGGGTGTAAAACCGCATAAACACAGCCGTGAAAAGCAGCTAAACCCCATTATAAAAATAAATTACTTTTAAAAACCCGTAAAACAAAGACAGTGAAAGAGAGAGAAATTCTTACAAAATTCGTTCAGGGGCTGTGATGCCACCTGGATTGACCATATCTAGACCCACAGCTGGATGAGACATAAGGGTGGACACTCTTGGGGCTGAGAGGTTGGGTGAGCAAACGCAGACCCTTTAAAGTAATACTGCGTGATACCCATCCCATGGGTCCCAAATCTCCAGGTTCAAGGGCATCTTCCTACATCGAAAACATGCATGAGAAACTCAGAAGATGGTACACCGTGTGATTTTGAAAGGTTTCTAAAACACACCCCATTTCTCATCTCCTTGTGCTCGGGTTCGCCTTTCCAGCTACTTTACTAGCAATCAACTTACTTGGAGAATCAGCACCTTTAAACTCCTGTTCCCTACAGGTTGCAATTTGTCCTGAGGATGAACGGGAAGAGGGGCAACCAATGAGAGACTAGATCTAGGTGTTGGGACAGGCACAGGTCACTCTATTTTCCAATCAGGAAGAAGAATTAATCACAGGCTCAGCCTGCCGCCCAGAAGCACAATAGGGCCTGAGGCAATCCCGCGCTTTTGCGGCCAGCTCCCAAAAAAGCGAGTTGAAAAATGGAGCTCAGGGACACTGCAATTCACAAACCCGCAGAGTTATAAATGATAACTCTCATCCACAGATATATTGAGGGAAGGCAACGAAGAGGATTTGAAAGCAAGGCAGAATTGCAGGAAACAGATTTCAGGAGGTAGATTCGAATCGCCTTTAAGGCACATGAAAAGCGGCAAAACGTCGACAATGATGCCCTTGGCCAAAAAGGGCGTATGCGTTTTTTCCTGAATATATTCAGGAAAAAACGCATACGCCCTTTTTGGCCAACCAAGCAACCTGGAAAGGCAAATCAGCGCTACAAAGAAGTCTCGCTTCCCATGGGTCAAAAGGGCCATGCTGCAAAAAGTGTCAAAACCAGAAATGCAGGACAGGCCATGGAGAAATGGCAGCCTTGCTACGCTGTTGGGCGGGATGTAAATTGCCAACAGCCACTCTGGAGAAGTGTACGGTGTGTCCTGAAACATCGAAAAAACACAGCTTAGTGAGCATAGGTCATGTCCACTCATGGGCGTATAAATTGGGAAAACTAAAAATCAGCAAGACACAGGCACCCCAAAGTTTGGGGCTGCTCTGTTGACAAGAACCTCCACTTCATGACACCTTAAATATCCCAGGAAAGAGAAAAATGGATAAAGAAGTTGTGGTCCTTATGTACAATGCAATATCACTCAGACATGAAATCAATGTCATAAGGCTAGTAGAAGCAAGATGAGTGGACTTAGGTACGACGATTCTAAGTGAAATAAGTCACACAGAAAAAGACACTTATCATAAGCTATCACTTATAGAGGGAATGTAAAAACCGCTACACTTGAACTGAATTACAAAACAGAACAGAGTCACACGTTTAGAAAACACACTATGGCTGCTTAACGAGAAAGGTGAGGTGGGGTGATGCATAAAACAAGGGGTTCAAATTTGCTCAGATAACGTTCCATACACCCAATATGTAATAGACAAGACCTACTCCTTGCTCCGTGAACTGGACTCAACACCCCCTATTCACCGCACAAGATTATATGTGACTAGTAACAATCTTAAAACCTATGTATTGATATCTGTCTGGAAGTGAGTCAAGTGGGTGTAAATCCGCATAAACACAGCCGTGAAAAGCAGCTAAACCCCATTATAAAAATAAATTACTTTTAAAAACCCGTAAAACAAAGACAGTGAAAGAGAGAGAAATTCTTACAAAATTCGTTCAGAGGCTGTGATGCAACCTGGATTGACCATATCTACACGCACAGCTGGATGAGACATAAGGGTGGACAGTCTTGGGGCTGAAAGGTTGCGTGAGCAAACGCAGACCCTTTAAAGTAATACTGCGTGGTACCCATCCCATGGGTCCCAAGTCTCCAGGTTCAAGGGCATCTTCCTACATCGAAAACATGCATGAGAAACTCAGAAGATGGTACACCGTGTGATTTTGAAAGGTTTCTAAAACACACCCCATTTCTCATCTCCTTGTGCTCGGGTTCGCCTTTCCAGCTACTTTACTAGCAATCAACTTACTTGGAGAATCAGCACCTTTAAACTCCTGTTCCCTACAGGTTGCAATTTGTCCTGAGGATGAACGGGAAGAGGGGCAACCAATGAGAGACTAGATCTAGGTGTTGGAACAGGCACAGGTCACTCTATTTTCCCATCAGGAAGAAGAATTAATCACAGGCTCAGCCTGCCGCCCAGAAGCACAATAGGGCCTGAGGCAATCACGCGCTTTTGCGGCCAGCTCCCAAAAAAGCGAGTTGAAAAATGGAGCTCAGGGACACTGCAATTCACAAACCCGCAGAGTTATAAATGATAACTCTCATCCACAGATATATTGAGGGAAGGCAACGAAGAGGATTTGAAAGCAAGGCAGAATTGCAGGAAACAGATTTCAGGAGGTAGATTCGAATCGCCTGTAAAGCACATGAAAAGCGGCAAAACGTCGACAATGATGCCCTTGGCCAAGAAGGGCGTATGCGTTTTTTCCTGAATATATTCAGGAAAAAACGCATACGCCCTTTTTGGCCAACCAAGCAACCTGGAAAGGCAAATCAGCGCTACAAAGAAGTCTCGCTTCCCATCGGTCAAAAGGGCCATGCTGCAAAAAGTGTCAAAACCAGAAATGCAGGACAGGCCATGGAGAAATGGCAGCCTTGCTACGCTGATGGGCGGGATGTTAATTGCCAACAGCCACTCTGGAGAAGTGTACGGTGTGTCCTGAAACATCGAAAAAACACAGCTTAGGGAGCATGGGGCACGTCCACTCATGGGCGTATAAATTGGGAAAACTAAAAATCAGCAAGACACAGGCACCCCAAAGTTTGGGGCTGCTCTGTTGACAAGAACCTCCACTTCATGACACCTTAAATATCCCAGGAAAGAGAAAAATGGATAAAGAAGTTGTGGTCCTTATGTACAATGGAATATCACTCAGACATGAAATCAATGTCATAAGGCTAGTAGAAGCAAGATGAGTGGACTTAGGTACGACGATTCTAAGTGAAATAAGTCACACAGAAAAAGACACTTATCATAAGCTATCACTTATAGAGGGAATGTAAAAACCGCTACACTTGAACTGAATTACAAAACAGAACAGAGTCACACGTTTAGAAAACACACTATGGCTGCTTAACGGGAAAGGTGAGGTGGGGTGATGCATAAAACAAGGGTTTCAAATTCGCTCAGATACCGTTCCATACACCCAATATGTAATAGACAAGACCTACTCCTTGCTCAGTGAACTGGACTCAACACGCCCTATTCACCGCACAAGAATATATGTGACTAGTAACAATCTTAAAACCTATGTATTGATATCTGTCTGGAAGTGAGTCAAGTGGGTGTAAATCCGCATAAACACAGCCGTGAAAAGCAGCTAAACCCCATTATAAAAATAAATTACTTTTAAAAACCCGTAAAACAAAGACAGTGAAAGAGAGAGAAATTCTTACAAAATTCGTTCAGAGGCTGTGATGCAACCTGGATTGACCATATCTACACGCACAGCTGGATGAGACATAAGGGTGGACAGTCTTGGGGCTGAGAGGTTGGGTTAGGTTGGGTGAGCAAACGCAGACCCTTTAAAGTAATACTGCGTGGTACCCATCCCATGGGTCCCAAGTCTCCAGGTTCAAGGGCATCTTCCTACATCGAAAACATGCATGAGAAACTCAGAAGATGGTACACCGTGTGATTTTGAAAGGTTTCTAAAACGCACCTCATTTCTCATCTCCTTGTGCTCGGGTTTGCCATTCCAGCTACTTTACTAGCAATCTCCCTACTTGGAGAATCAGCACCGTTAACCTCCTGTTCCCTACAGGTTGCAATTTGTCCTGAGGATGAACGGGAAGAGGGGCAACCAATGAGAGACTAGATCTAGCTGTTGGGACAGGCACAGGTCACTCTATTTTCCCATCAGGAAGAAGAATTAACCACAGGCTCAGCCTGCTGCCCAGAAGCACAATAGGGCCTGAGGCAATCCCGCGCTTTTGCGGCCAGCTCCCAAAAAAGCGAGTTGAAAAATGGAGCTCAGGGACACTGCAATTCACAAACCCGCAGAGTTATAAATGATAACTCTCATCCACAGATATATTGAGGGAAGGCAACGAAGAGGATTTGAAAGCAAGGCAGAATTGCAGGAAACAGATTTCAGGAGGTAGATTCGAATCGCCTGTAAAGCACATGAAAAGCGGCAAAACGTCGACAATGATGCCCTTGTCCAAGAAAGGCGTATGCGTTTTTTCCTGAATATATTCAGGAAAAAACGCATACGCCCTTTTTGGCCAACCAAGCAACCTGGAAAGGCAAATCAGCGCTACAAAGAAGTCTCGCTTCCCATCGGTCAAAAGGGCCATGCTGCAAAAAGTGTCAAAACCAGAAATGCAGGACAGGCCATGGAGAAATGGCAGCCTTGCTACGCTGATGGGCGGGATGTTAATTGCCAACAGCCACTCTGGAGAAGTGTACGGTGTGTCCTGAAACATCGAAAAAACACAGCTTAGGGAGCATAGGGCACGTCCACTCATGGGCGTATAAATTGGGAAAACTAAAAATCAGCAAGACACAGGCACCCCAAAGTTTAGGGCTGCTCTGTTGAGAAGTACCTCCACTTCATGACACCTTAAATATCCCAGGAAAGAGAAAAATGGATAAAGAAGTTGTGGTCCTTATGTACAATGCAATATCACTCAGACATGAAATCAATGTCATAAGGCTAGTAGAAGAAAGATGAGTGGACTTAGGTACGACGATTTTAAGTGAAATAAGTCACACAGAAAAAGACACTTATCATAAGCTATCACTTATAGAGGGAATGTAAAAACCGCTACACTTGAACTGAATTACAGAACAGAACAGAATCACACGTTTTGAAAACACACTATGGCTGCTTAACGGGAAAGGTGAGGTGGGGTGATGCATAAAACAAGGGTTTCAAATTCGCTCAGATACCGTTCCATACACCCAATATGTAATAGACAAGACCTACTCCTTGCTCAGTGAACTGGACTCAACACGTCCTATTCACCGCACAAGAATATATGTGACTAGTAACAATCTTAAAACCTATGTATTGATATCTCTCTGGAAGTGAGTCAAGTGGGTGTAAATCCGCATAAACACAGCCGTGAAAAGCAGCTAAACCCCATTATAAAAATAAATTACTTTTAAAAACCCGTAAAACAAAGACAGTGAAAGAGAGAGAAATTCTTACAAAATTCGTTCAGAGGCTGTGATGCAACCTGGATTGACCATATCTACACGCACAGCTGGATGAGACATAAGGGTGGACAGTATTGGGGCTGAGAGGTTGGGTTAGGTTGGGTGAGCAAACGCAGACCCTTTAAAGTAATACTGAGTGGTACCCATCCCATGGGTCCCAAGTCTCCAGGTTCAAGGGCATCTTCCTACATCGAAAACATGCATGAGAAACTCAGAAGATGGTACACCGTGTGATTTTGAAAGGTTTCTAAAACGCACCTCATTTCTCATCTCCTTGTGCTCGGGTTCGCCATTCCAGCTACTTTACTAGCAATCTCCCTGCTTGGAGAATCAGCACCTTTAACCTCCTGTTCCCTACAGGTTGCAATTTGTCCTGAGGATGAACGGGAAGAGGGGCAACCAATGAGAGACTAGATCTAGCTGTTGGGACAGGCACAGGTCACTCTATTTTCCCATCAGGAAGAAGAATTAACCACAGGCTCAGCCTGCTGCCAGGAACCAGAATAGGGCCTGAGGAAATCCCGTGCTTTTGCGGCCAGCTCTCAAAAAGGACAGTTGAAAAATGGAGCTCAGGGACACTGCAATTCACAAACCCGCAGAGTTATAAGTGATAACTCTCATCCACAGATATATTGAGGGAAGGCAACGAAGAGGATTTGAAAGCAAGGCAGAATTGCAGGAAACAGATTTCAGGAGGTAGATTCGAATCGCCTGTAAAGCACATGAAAAGCGGCAAAACTTCGACAATGATGCCCTTGGCCAAGAAAGGCGTATGCGTTTTTTCCTGAATATATTCAGGAAAAAACGCATACGCCCTTTTTGGCCAACCAAGCAACCTGGAAAGGCAAATCAGCGCTACAAAGAAGTCTCGCTTCCCATGGGTCAAAAGGGCCATGCTGCAAAAAGTGTCAAAACCAGAAATGCAGGACAGGCCATGGAGAAATGGCAGCCTTGCTACGCTGATGGGCGGGATGTAAATTGCCAACAGCCACTCTGGAGAAGTGTACGGTGTGTCCTGAAACATCAAAAAAACACAGCTTAGTGAGCATAGGGCACGTCCACTCATGGGCGTATAAATTGGGAAAACTAAAAATCAGCAAGACACAGGCACCCCAAAGTTTGGGGCTGCTCTGTTGACAAGAACCTCCACTTCATGACACCTTAAATATCCCAGGAAAGAGAAAAATGGATAAAAAAGTTGTGGTCCTTATGTACAATGGAATATCACTCAGACATGAAATCAATGTCATAAGGCTAGTAGAAGCAAGATGAGTGGACTTAGGTACGACGATTCTAAGTGAAATAAGTCACACAGAAAAAGACACTTATCATAAGCTATCACTTATAGAGGGAATGTAAAAACCGCTACACTTGAACTGAATTACAAAACAGAACAGAGTCACACGTTTAGAAAACACACTATGGCTGCTTAACGGGAAAGGTGAGGTGGGGTGATGCATAAAACAAGGTGTTCAAATTTGCTCAGATACCGTTCCATACACCCAATATGTAATAGAAAAGACCTACTCCTTGCTCCGTGAACTGGACTCAACACCCCCTATTCACCGCACAAGAATATATGTGACTAGTAACAATCTTAAAACCTATGTATTGATATCTGTCTGGAAGTGAGTCAAGTGGGTGTAAATCCGCATAAACACAGCCGTGAAAAGCAGCTAAACCCCATTATAAAAATAAATTACTTCTAAAAACCCGTAAAACAAAGACAGTGAAAGAGAGAGAAATTCTTACAAAATTCGTTCAGGGGCTGTGATGCCACCTGGATTGACCATATCTAGACCCACAGCTGGATGAGACATAAGGGTGGACACTCTTGGGGCTGAGAGGATGGGTGAGCAAACGCAGACCCTTTAAAGTAATACTGCCTGATACCCATCCCATGGGTCCCAAATCTCCAGGTTCAAGGGCATCTTCCTACATCGAAAACATGCATGAGAAACTCAGAAGATGGTACACCGTGTGATTTTGAAAGGTTTCTAAAACGCACCTCATTTCTCATCTCCTTGTGCTCTGGTTCGCCATTCCAGCTACTTTACTAGCAATCTCCCTACTTGGAGAATCAGCACCGTTAACCTCCTGTTCCCTACAGGTTGCAATTTGTCCTGAGGATGAACGGGAAAAGGGGCAACCAATGAGAGACTAGATCTAGCTGTTGGGACAGGCACAGGTCACTCTATTTTCCCATCAGGAAGAAGAATTAACCACAGGCTCAGCCTGCTGCCCAGAAGCACAATAGGGCCTGAGGCAATCCCGCGCTTTTGCGGCCAGCTCCCAAAAAAGCGAGTTGAAAAATGGAGCTCAGGGACACTGCAATTCACAAACCCGCAGAGTTATAAATGATAACTCTCATCCACAGATATATTGAGGGAAGGCAACGAAGAGGATTTGAAAGCAAGGCAGAATTGCAGGAAACAGATTTCAGGAGGTAGATTCGAATCGCCTGTAAAGCACATGAAAAGCGGCAAAACGTCGACAATGATGCCCTTGTCCAAGAAAGGCGTATGCGTTTTTTCCTGAATATATTCAGGAAAAAACGCATACGCCCTTTTTGGCCAACCAAGCAACCTGGAAAGGCAAATCAGCGCTACAAAGAAGTCTCGCTTCCCATCGGTCAAAAGGGCCATGCTGCAAAAAGTGTCAAAACAAGAAATGCAGGACAGGCCATGGAGAAATGGCAGCCTTGCTACGCTGATGGGCGGGATGTTAATTGCCAACAGCCACTCTGGAGAAGTGTACGGTGTGTCCTGAAACATCGAAAAAACACAGCTTAGGGAGCATAGGGCACGTCCACTCATGGGCGTATAAATTGGGAAAACTAAAAATCAGCAAGACACAGGCACCCCAAAGTTTGGGGCTGCTCTGTTGACAAGAACCTCCACTTCATGACACCTTAAATATCCCAGGAAAGAGAAAAATGGATAAAAAAGTTGTGGTCCTTATGTACAATGGAATATCACTCAGACATGAAATCAATGTCATAAGGCTAGTAGAAGCAAGATGAGTGGACTTAGGTACGACGATTCTAAGTGAAATAAGTCACACAGAAAAAGACACTTATCATAAGCTATCACTTATAGAGGGAATGTAAAAACCGCTACACTTGAACTGAATTACAAAACAGAACAGAGTCACACGTTTAGAAAACACACTATGGCTGCTTAACGGGAAAGGTGAGGTGGGGTGATGCATAAAACAAGGTGTTCAAATTTGCTCAGATACCGTTCCATACACCCAATATGTAATAGAAAAGACCTACTCCTTGCTCCGTGAACTGGACTCAACACCCCCTATTCACCGCACAAGAATATATGTGACTAGTAACAATCTTAAAACCTATGTATTGATATCTGTCTGGAAGTGAGTCAAGTGGGTGTAAATCCGCATAAACACAGCCGTGAAAAGCAGCTAAACCCCATTATAAAAATAAATTACTTCTAAAAACCCGTAAAACAAAGACAGTGAAAGAGAGAGAAATTCTTACAAAATTCGTTCAGGGGCTGTGATGCCACCTGGATTGACCATATCTAGACCCACAGCTGGATGAGACATAAGGGTGGACACTCTTGGGGCTGAGAGGATGGGTGAGCAAACGCAGACCCTTTAAAGTAATACTGCCTGATACCCATCCCATGGGTCCCAAATCTCCAGGTTCAAGGGCATCTTCCTACATCGAAAACATGCATGAGAAACTCAGAAGATGGTACACCGTGTGATTTTGAAAGGTTTCTAAAACGCACCTCATTTCTCATCTCCTTGTGCTCGGGTTCGCCATTCCAGCTACTTTACTAGCAATCTCCCTACTTGGAGAATCAGCACCGTTAACCTCCTGTTCCCTACAGGTTGCAATTTGTCCTGAGGATGAACGGGAAGAGGGGCAACCAATGAGAGACTAGATCTAGCTGTTGGGACAGGCACAGGTCACTCTATTTTCCCATCAGGAAGAAGAATTAACCACAGGCTCAGCCTGCTGCCCAGAAGCACAATAGGGCCTGAGGCAATCCCGCGCTTTTGCGGACAGCTCCCAAAAAAGCGAGTTGAAAAATGGAGCTCAGGGACACTGCAATTCACAAACCCGCAGAGTTATAAATGATAACTCTCATCCACAGATATATTGAGGGAAGGCAACGAAGAGGATTTGAAAGCAAGGCAGAATTGCAGGAAACAGATTTCAGGAGGTAGATTCGAATCGCCTGTAAAGCACATGAAAAGCGGCAAAACGTCGACAATGATGCCCTTGTCCAAGAAAGGCGTATGCGTTTTTTCCTGAATATATTCAGGAAAAAACGCATACGCCCTTTTTGGCCAACCAAGCAACCTGGAAAGGCAAATCAGCGCTACAAAGAAGTCTCGCTTCCCATCGGTCAAAAGGGCCATGCTGCAAAAAGTGTCAAAACCAGAAATGCAGGACAGGCCATGGAGAAATGGCAGCCTTGCTACGCTGATGGGCGGGATGTTAATTGCCAACAGCCACTCTGGAGAAGTGTACGGTGTGTCCTGAAACATCGAAAAAACACAGCTTAGGGAGCATAGGGCACGTCCACTCATGGGCGTATAAATTGGGAAAACTAAAAATCAGCAAGACACAGGCACCCCAAAGTTTGGGGCTGCTCTGTTGACAAGAACCTCCACTTCATGACACCTTAAATATCCCAGGAAAGAGAAAAATGGATAAAAAAGTTGTGGTCCTTATGTACAATGGAATATCACTCAGACATGAAATCAATGTCATAAGGCTAGTAGAAGCAAGATGAGTGGACTTAGGTACGACGATTCTAAGTGAAATAAGTCACACAGAAAAAGACACTTATCATAAGCTATCACTTATAGAGGGAATGTAAAAACCGCTACACTTGAACTGAATTACAAAACAGAACAGAGTCACACGTTTAGAAAACACACTATGGCTGCTTAACGGGAAAGGTGAGGTGGGGTGATGCATAAAACAAGGTGTTCAAATTTGCTCAGATACCGTTCCATACACCCAATATGTAATAGAAAAGACCTACTCCTTGCTCCGTGAACTGGACTCAACACCCCCTATTCACCGCACAAGAATATATGTGACTAGTAACAATCTTAAAACCTATGTATTGATATCTGTCTGGAAGTGAGTCAAGTGGGTGTAAATCCGCATAAACACAGCCGTGAAAAGCAGCTAAACCCCATTATAAAAATAAATTACTTCTAAAAACCCGTAAAACAAAGACAGTGAAAGAGAGAGAAATTCTTACAAAATTCGTTCAGGGGCTGTGATGCCACCTGGATTGACCATATCTAGACCCACAGCTGGATGAGACATAAGGGTGGACACTCTTGGGGCTGAGAGGATGGGTGAGCAAACGCAGACCCTTTAAAGTAATACTGCCTGATACCCATCCCATGGGTCCCAAATCTCCAGGTTCAAGGGCATCTTCCTACATCGAAAACATGCATGAGAAACTCAGAAGATGGTACACCGTGTGATTTTGAAAGGTTTCTAAAATGCACCTCATTTCTCATCTCCTTGTGCTCGGGTTCGCCATTCCAGCTACTTTACTAGCAATCTCCCTACTTGGAGAATCAGCACCGTTAACCTCCTGTTCCCTACAGGTTGCAATTTGTCCTGAGGATGAACGGGAAGAGGGGCAACCAATGAGAGACTAGATCTAGCTGTTGGGACAGGCACAGGTCACTCTATTTTCCCATCAGGAAGAAGAATTAACCACAGGCTCAGCCTGCTGCCCAGAAGCACAATAGGGCCTGAGGCAATCCCGCGCTTTTGCGGCCAGCTCCCAAAAAAGCGAGTTGAAAAATGGAGCTCAGGGACACTGCAATTCACAAACCCGCAGAGTTATAAATGATAACTCTCATCCACAGATATATTGAGGGAAGGCAACGAAGAGGATTTGAAAGCAAGGCAGAATTGCAGGAAACAGATTTCAGGAGGTAGATTCGAATCGCCTGTAAAGCACATGAAAAGCGGCAAAACGTCGACAATGATGCCCTTGTCCAAGAAAGGCGTATGCGTTTTTTCCTGAATATATTCAGGAAAAAACGCATACGCCCTTTTTGGCCAACCAAGCAACCTGGAAAGGCAAATCAGCGCTACAAAGAAGTCTCGCTTCCCATCGGTCAAAAGGGCCATGCTGCAAAAAGTGTCAAAACCAGAAATGCAGGACAGGCCATGGAGAAATGGCAGCCTTGCTACGCTGATGGGCGGGATGTTAATTGCCAACAGCCACTCTGGAGAAGTGTACGGTGTGTCCTGAAACATCGAAAAAACACAGCTTAGGGAGCATAGGGCACGTCCACTCATGGGCGTATAAATTGGGAAAACTAAAAATCAGCAAGACACAGGCACCCCAAAGTTTAGGGCTGCTCTGTTGAGAAGATCCTCCACTTCATGACACCTTAAATATCCCAGGAAAGAGAAAAATGGATAAAGAAGTTGTGGTCCTTATGTACAATGCAATATCACTCAGACATGAAATCAATGTCATAAGGCTAGTAGAAGAAAGATGAGTGGACTTAGGTACAACGATTCTAAGTGAAATAAGTCACACAGAAAAAGACACTTATCATAAGCTATCACTTATAGAGGGAATGTAAAAACCGCTACACTTGAACTGAATTACAGAACAGAACAGAATCACACGTTTTGAAAACACACTATGGCTGCTTAACGGGAAAGGTGAGGTGGGGTGATGCATAAAACAAGGGTTTCAAATTCGCTCAGATACCGTTCCATACACCCAATATGTAATAGAAAAGACCTACTCCTTGCTCAGTGAACTGGACTCAACACGCCCTATTCACCGCACAAGAATATATGTGACTAGTAACAATCTTAAAACCTATGTATTGATATCTTTCTGGAAGTGAGTCAAGTGGGTGTAAATCCGCATAAACACAGCCGTGAAAAGCAGCTAAACCCCATTATAAAAATAAATTACTTTTAAAAACCCGTAAAACAAAGACAGTGAAAGAGAGAGAAATTCTTACAAAATTCGTTCAGAGGCTGTGATGCAACCTGGATTGACCATATCTACACGCACAGCTGGATGAGACATAAGGGTGGACAGTCTTGGGGCTGAGAGGTTGGGTTAGGTTGGGTGAGCAAACGCAGACCCTTTAAAGTAATACTGCGTGGTACCCATCCCATGGGTCCCAAGTCTCCAGATTCAAGGGCATCTTCCTACATCGAAAACATGCATGAGAAACTCAGAAGATGGTACACCGTGTGATTTTGAAAGGTTTCTAAAACGCACCTCATTTCTCATCTCCTTGTGCTCGTGTTCGCCATTCCAGCTACTTTACTAGCAATCTCCCTGCTTGGAGAATCAGCACCTTTAACCTCCTGTTCCCTACAGGTTGCAATTTGTCCTGAGGATGAACGGGAAGAGGGGCAACCAATGAGAGACTATATCTAGCTGTTGGGACAGGCACAGGTCACTCTATTTTCCCATCAGGAAGAAGAATTAACCACAGGCTCAGCCTGCTGCCAGGAACCAGAATAGGGCCTGAGGAAATCCCGTGCTTTTGCGGCCAGCTCTCAAAAAGGACAGTTGAAAAATGGAGCTCAGGGACACTGCAATTCACAAACGCGCAGAGTTATAAGTGATAACTCTCATCCACAGATATATTGAGGGAAGTCAATGAAGAGGATTTGAATGCAAGGCAGAATTGCAGGAAACAGATTTCAGGAGGTAGATTCGAATCGCGTTTAAGGCACATGAAAAGCGGCAAAACGTCGACAATGATGCCCTTGGCCAAAAAGGGCGTATGCGTTTTTTCCTGAATATATTCAGGAAAAAACGCATACGCCCTTTTTGGCCAACCAAGCAACCTGGAAAGGCAAATCAGCGCTACAAAGAAGTCTCGCTTCCCATGGGTCAAAAGGGCCATGCTGCAAAAAGTGTCAAAACCAGAAATGCAGGACAGGCCATGGAGAAATGGCAGCCTTGCTACGCTGATGGGCGGGATGTAAATTGCCAACAGCCACTCTGGAGAAGTGTACGGTGTGTCCTGAAACATCGAAAAAACACAGCTTAGTGAGCATAGGGCACGTCCACTCATGGGCGTATAAATTGGGAAAACTAAAAATCAGCAAGACACAGGCACCCCAAAGTTTGGGGCTGCTCTGTTGACAAGAACCTCCACTTCATGACACCTTAAATATCCCAGGAAAGAGAAAAATGGATAAAAAAGTTGTGGTCCTTATGTACAATGGAATATCACTCAGACATGAAATCAATGTCATAAGGCTAGTAGAAGCAAGATGAGTGGACTTAGGTACGACGATTCTAAGTGAAATAAGTCACACAGAAAAAGACACTTATCATACGCTATCACTTATAGAGGGAATGTAAAAACCGCTACACTTGAACTGAATTACAAAACAGAACAGAGTCACACGTTTAGAAAACACACTATGGCTGCTTAACGGGAAAGGTGAGGTGGGGTGATGCATAAAACAAGGGGTTCAAATTTGCTCAGATACCATTCCATACACCCAATATGTAATAGACAAGACCTACTCCTTGCTCCGTGAACTGGACTCAACACCCCCTATTCACCGCACAAGAATATATGTGACTAGTAACAATCTTAAAACCTATGTATTTATATCTGTCTGGATGTGAGTCAAGTGGGTGTAAATCCGCATAAACACAGCCGTGAAAAGCAGCTAAACCCCATTATAAAAATAAATTACTTCTAAAAACCCGTAAAACAAAGACAGTGAAAGAGAGAGAAATTCTTACAAAATTCGTTCAGGGGCTGTGATGCCACCTGGATTGACCATATCTAGACCCACAGCTGGATGAGACATAAGGGTGGACACTCTTGGGGCTGAGAGGATGGGTGAGCAAACGCAGACCCTTTAAAGTAATACTGCCTGATACCCATCCCATGGGTCCCAAATCTCCAGGTTCAAGGGCATCTTCCTAGATCGAAAACATGCATGAGAAACTCAGAAGATGGTACACCGTGTGATTTTGAAAGGTTTCTAAAACACACCCCATTTCTCATCTCCTTGTGCTCGGGTTCGCCTTTCCAGCTACTTTACTAGCAATCAACTTACTTGGAGAATCAGCACCTTTAACCTCCTGTTCCCTACAGGTTGCAGTTTGTCCTGAGGATGAACGGGAAGAGGGGCAACCAATGAGAGACTAGATCTAGGTGTTGGGACAGGCACAGGTCACTCTATTTTCCCATCAGGAAGAAGAATTAATCACAGGCTCAGCCTGCCGCGCAGAAGCACAATAGGGCCTGAGGCAATCCCGCGCTTTTGCGGCCAGCTCCCAAAAAAGCGAGTTGAAAAATGGAGCTCAGGGACACTGCAATTCACAAACCCGCAGAGTTATAAATGATAACTCTCATCCACAGATATATTGAGGGAAGGCAACGAAGAGGATTTGAAAGCAAGGCAGAATTGCAGGAAACAGATTTCAGGAGGTAGATTCGAATCGCCTGTAAAGCACATGAAAAGCGGCAAAACGTCGACAATGATGCCCTTGGCCAAGAAGGGCGTATGCGTTTTTTCCTGAATATATTCAGGAAAAAACGCATACGCAGTTTTTGGCCAACCAAGCAACCTGGAAAGGCAAATCAGCGCTACAAAGAAGTCTCGCTTCCCATCGGTCAAAAGGGCCATGCTGCAAAAAGTGTCAAAACCAGAAATGCAGGACAGGCCATGGAGAAATGGCAGCCTTGCTACGCTGATGGGCGGGATGTAAATTGCCAACAGCCACTCTGGAGAAGTGTACGGTGTGTCCTGAAACATCGAAAAAACACAGCTTAGGGAGCATAGGGCACGTCCACTCATGGGCGTATAAATTGGGAAAACTAAAAATCAGCAAGACACAGGCACCCCAAAGTTTAGGGCTGCTCTGTTGACAAGAACCTCCACTTCATGACACCTTAAATATCCCAGGAAAGAGAAAAATGGATAAAGAAGTTGTGGTCCTTATGTACAATGCAATATCACTCAGACATGAAATCAATGTCATAAGGCTAGTAGAAGCAAGATGAGTGGACTTAGGTACGACGATTCTAAGTGAAATAAGTCACACAGAAAAAGACACTTATCATAAGCTATCACTTATAGAGGGAATGTAAAAACCGCTACACTTGAACTGAATTACAGAACAGAACAGAATCACACGTTTAGAAAACACACTATGGCTGCTTAACGGGAAAGGTGAGGTGGGGTGATGCATAAAACAAGGGTTTCAAATTCGCTCAGATACCGTTCCATACACCCAATATGTAATAGACAAGACCTACTCCTTGCTCAGTGAACTGGACTCAACACGCCCTATTCAACGCACAAGAATATATGTGACTAGTAACAATCTTAAAACCTATGTATTGATATCTGTCTGGAAGTGAGTCAAGTGGGTGTAAATCCGCATAAACACAGCCGTGAAAAGCAGCTAAACCCCATTATAAAAATAAATTACTTTTAAAAACCCGTAAAACAAAGACAGTGAAAGAGAGAGAAATTCTTACAAAATTCGTTCAGAGGCTGTGATGCAACCTGGATTGACCATATCTACACGCACAGCTGGATGAGACATAAGGGTGGACAGTCTTGGGGCTGAGAGGTTGGGTTAGGTTGGGTGAGCAAACGCAGACCCTTTAAAGTAATACTGCGTGGTACCCATCCCATGGGTCCCAAGTCTCCAGGTTCAAGGGCATCTTCCTACATCGAAAACATGCATGAGAAACTCAGAAGATGGTACACCGTGTGATTTTGAAAGGTTTCTAAAACGCACCTCATTTCTCATCTCCTTGTGCTCGGGTTCGCCATTCCAGCTACTTTACTAGCAATCTCCCTACTTGGAGAATCAGCACCGTTAACCTCCTGTTCCCTACAGGTTGCAATTTGTCCTGAGGATGAACGGGAAGAGGGGCAACCAATGAGAGACTAGATCTAGCTGTTCGGACAGGCACAGGTCACTCTATTTTCCCATCAGGAAGAAGAATTAACCACAGGCTCAGCCTGCCGCCCAGAAGCACAATAGGGCCTGAGGCAATCCCGCGCTGTTGCGGCCAGCTCCCAAAAAAGCGAGTTGAAAAATGGAGCTCAGGGACACTGCAATTCACAAACCCGCAGAGTTATAAATGATAACTCTCATCCACAGATATATTGAGGGAAGGCAACGAAGAGGATTTGAAAGCAAGGCAGAATTGCAGGAAACAGATTTCAGGAGGTAGATTCGAATCGCCTGTAAAGCACATGAAAAGTGGCAAAACTTCGACAATGATGCCCTTGGCCAAGAAAGGCTTATGCGTTTTTTCCTGAATATATTCAGGAAAAAACGCATACGCCCTTTTTGGCCAACCAAGCAACCTGGAAAGGCAAATCAGCGCTACAAAGAAGTCTCGCTTCCCATGGGTCAAAAGGGCCATGCTGCAAAAAGTGTCAAAACCAGAAATGCAGGACAGGCCATGGAGAAATGGCAGCCTTGCTACGCTGATGGGCGGGATGTAAATTGCCAACAGCCACTCTGGAGAAGTGTACGGTGTGTCCTGAAACATCGAAAAAACACAGCTTAGGGAGCATAGGGCACGTCCACTCATGGGCGTATAAATTGGGAAAACTAAAAATCAGCAAGACACAGGCACCCCAAAGTTTAGGGCTGCTCTGTTGACAAGAACCTCCACTTCATGACACCTTAAATATCCCAGGAAAGAGAAAAATGGATAAAGAAGTTGTGGTCCTTATGTACAATGCAATATCACTCAGACATGAAATCAATGTCATAAGGCTAGTAGAAGCAAGATGAGTGGACTTAGGTACGACGATTCTAAGTGAAATAAGTCACACAGAAAAAGACACTTATCATAAGCTATCACTTATAGAGGGAATGTAAAAACCGCTACACTTGAACTGAATTACAGAACAGAACAGAATCACACGTTTAGAAAACACACTATGGCTGCTTAACGGGAAAGGTGAGGTGGGGTGATGCATAAAACAAGGGTTTCAAATTCGCTCAGATACCGTTCCATACACCCAATATGTAATAGACAAGACCTACTCCTTGCTCAGTGAACTGGACTCAACACGCCCTATTCACCGCACAAGAATATATGTGACTAGTAACAATATTAAAACCTATGTATTGATATCTGTCTGGAAGTGAGTCAAGTGGGTGTAAATCCGCATAAACACAGCCGTGAAAAGCAGCTAAACCCCATTATAAAAATAAATTACTTTTAAAAACCCGTAAAACAAAGACAGTGAAAGAGAGAGAAATTCTTACAAAATTCGTTCAGAGGCTGTGATGCAAACTGGATTGACCATATCTACACGCACAGCTGGATGAGACATAAGGGTGGACAGTCTTGGGGCTGAGAGGTTGGGTTAGGTTGGGTGAGCAAACGCAGACCCTTTAAAGTAATACTGCGTGGTACCCATCCCATGGGTCCCAAGTCTCCAGGTTCAAGGGCATCTTCCTACATCGAAAACATGCATGAGAAACTCAGAAGATGGTACACCGTGTGATTTTGAAAGGTTTCTAAAACGCACCTCATTTCTCATCTCCTTGTGCTCGGGTTCGCCATTCCAGCTACTTTACTAGCAATCTCCCTGCTTGGAGAATCAGCACCTTTAACCTCCTGTTCCCTACAGGTTGCAATTTGTCCTGAGGATGAACGGGAAGAGGGGCAACCAATGAGAGACTAGATCTAGCTGTTGGGACAGGCACAGGTCACTCTATTTTCCCATCAGGAAGAAGAATTAACCACAGGCTCAGCCTGCTGCCAGTAACCAGAATAGGGCCTGAGGAAATCCCGTGCTTTTGCGGCCAGCTCTCAAAAAGGACAGTTGAAAAATGGAGCTCAGGGACACTGCAATTCACAAACCCGCAGAGTTATAAGTGATAACTCTCATCCACAGATATATTGAGGGAAGTCAACGAAGAGGATTTGAATGCAAGGCAGAATTGCAGGAAACAGATTTCAGGAGGTAGATTCGAATCGCCTGTAAAGCACATGAAAAGCGGCAAAACGTCGACAATGATGCCCTTGGCCAAAAAGGGCGTATGCGTTTTTTCCTGAATATATTCAGGAAAAAACGCATACGCCCTTTTTGGCCAACCAAGCAACCTGGAAAGGCAAATCAGCGCTACAAAGAAGTCTCGCTTCCCATGGGTCAAAAGGGCCATGCTGCAAAAAGTGTCAAAACCAGAAATGCAGGACAGGCCATGGAGAAATGGCAGCCTTGCTACGCTGATGGGCGGGATGTAAATTGCCAACAGCCACTCTGGAGAAGTGTACGGTGTGTCCTGAAACATCGAAAAAACACAGCTTAGTGAGCATAGGGCACGTCCACTCATGGGCGTATAAATTGGGAAAACTAAAAATCAGCAAGACACAGGCACCCCAAAGTTTGGGGCTGCTCTGTTGACAAGAACCTCCACTTCATGACACCTTAAATATCCCAGGAAAGAGAAAAATGGATAAAAAAGTTGTGGTCCTTATGTACAATGGAATATCACTCAGACATGAAATCAATGTCATAAGGCTAGTAGAAGCAAGATGAGTGGACTTAGGTACGACGATTCTAAGTGAAATAAGTCACACAGAAAAAGACACTTATCATAAGCTATCACTTATAGAGGGAATGTAAAAACCGCTACACTTGAACTGAATTACAAAACAGAACAGAGTCACACGTTTAGAAAACACACTATGGCTGCTTAACGGGAAAGGTGAGGTGGGGTGATGCATAAAACAAGGGCTTCAAATTTGCTCAGATACCATTCCATACACCCAATATGTAATAGAAAAGACCTACTCCTTGCTCCGTGAACTGGACTCAACACCCCCTATTCACCGCACAAGAATATATGTGACTAGTAACAATCTTAAAACCTATGTATTGATATCTGTCTGGAAGTGAGTCAAGTGGGTGTAAATCCGCATAAACACAGCCGTGAAAAGCAGCTAAACCCCATTATAAAAATAAATTACTTCTAAAAACCCGTAAAATAAAGACAGTGAAAGAGAGAGAAATTCTTACAAAATTCGTTCAGGGGCTGTGATGCCACCTGGATTGACCATATCTAGACCCACAGCTGGATGAGACATAAGGGTGGACACTCTTGGGGCTGAGAGGATGGGTGAGCAAACGCAGACCCTTTAAAGTAATACTGCCTGATACCCATCCCATGGGTCCCAAATCTCCAGGTTCAAAGGCATCTTCCTACATCGAAAACATGCATGAGAAACTCAGAAGATGGTACACCGTGTGATTTTGAAAGGATTCTAAAACGCACCTCATTTCTCATCTCCTTGTGCTCGGGTTCGCCATTCCAGCTACTTTACTAGCAATCTCCCTACTTGGAGAATCAGCACCGTTAACCTCCTGTTCCCTACAGGTTGCAATTTGTCCTGAGGATGAACGGGAAGAGGGGCAACCAATGAGAGACTAGATCTAGCTGTTGGGACAGGCACAGGTCACTCTATTTTCCCATCAGGAAGAAGAATTAACCACAGGCTCAGCCTGCTGCCCAGAAGCACAATAGGGCCTGAGGCAATCCCGCTCTTTTGCGGCCAGCTCCGAAAAAAGCGAGTTGAAAAATGGAGCTCAGGGACACTGCAATTCACAAACCCGCAGAGTTATAAATGATAACTCTCATCCACAGATATATTGAGGGAAGGCAACGAAGAGGATTTGAAAGCAAGGCAGAATTGCAGGAAACAGATTTCAGGAGGTAGATTCGAATCGCCTGTAAAGCACAGGAAAAGTGGCAAAACGTCGACAATGATGCCCTTGTCCAAGAAAGGCGTATGCGTTTTTTCCTGAATATATTCAGGAAAAAACGCATACGCCCTTTTTGGCCAACCAAGCAACCTGGAAATGCAAATCAGCGCTACAAAGAAGTCTCGCTTCCCATCGGTCAAAAGGGCCATGCTGCAAAAAGTGTCAAAACCAGAAATGCAGGACAGGCCATGGAGAAATGGCAGCCTTGCTACGCTGATGGGCGGGATGTTAATTGCCAACAGCCACTCTGGAGAAGTGTACGGTGTGTCCTGAAACATCGAAAAAACACAGCTTAGGGAGCATAGGGCACGTCCACTCATGGGCGTATAAATTGGGAAAACTAAAAATCAGCAAGACACAGGCACCCCAAAGTTTAGGGCTGCTCTGTTGACAAGAACCTCCACTTCATGAGACCTTAAATATCCCAGGAAAGAGAAAAATGGATAAAGAAGTTGTGGTCCTTATGTACAATGCAATATCACTCAGACATGAAATCAATGTCATAAGGCTAGTAGAAGAAAGATGAGTGGACTTAGGTACGACGATTCTAAGTGAAATAAGTCACACAGAAAAAGACACTTATCATAAGCTATCACTTATAGAGGGAATGTAAAAACCGCTACACTTGAACTGAATTACAGAACAGAACAGAATCACACGTTTTGAAAACACACTATGGCTGCTTAACGGGAAAGGTGAGGTGGGGTGATGCATAAAACAAGGGTTTCAAATTCGCTCAGATACCGTTCCATACACCCAATATGTAATAGACAAGACCTACTCCTTGCTCAGTGAACTGGACTCAACACGCCCTATTCACCGCACAAGAATATATGTGACTAGTAACAATCTTAAAACCTATGTATTGATATCTTTCTGGAAGTGAGTCAAGTGGGTGTAAATCCGCATAAACACAGCCGTGAAAAGCAGCTAAACCCCATTATAAAAATAAATTACTTTTAAAAACCCGTAAAACAAAGACAGTGAAAGAGAGAGAAATTCTTACAAAATTCGTTCAGAGGCTGTGATGCAACCTGGATTGACCATATCTACACGCACAGCTGGATGAGACATAAGGGTGGACAGTCTTGGGGCTGAGAGGTTGTGTTAGGTTGGGTGAGCAAACGCAGACACTTTAAAGTAATACTGCGTGGTACCCATCCCATGGGTCCCAAGTCTCCAGGTTCAAGGGCATCTTCCTACATCGAAAACATGCATGAGAAACTCAGAAGATGGTACACCGTGTGATTTTGAAAGGTTTCTAAAACGCACCTCATTTCTCATCTCCTTGTGCTCGGGTTCGCCATTCCAGCTACTTTACTAGCAATCTCCCTGCTTGGAGAATCAGCACCTTTAACCTCCTGTTCCCTACAGGTTGCAATTTGTCCTGAGGATGAACGGGAAGAGGGGCAACCAATGAGAGACTAGATCTAGCTGTTGGGACAGGCACAGGTCACTCTATTTTCCCATCAGGAAGAAGAATTAACCACAGGCTCAGCCTGCTGTCAGGAACCAGAATAGGGCCTGAGGAAATCCCGTGCTTTTGCGGCCAGGTCTCAAAAAGGACAGTTGAAAAATGGAGCTCAGGGACACTGCAATTCACAAACCCGCAGAGTTATAAGTGATAACTCTCATCCACAGATATATTGAGGGAAGTCAACGAAGAGGATTTGAATGCAAGGCAGAATTGCAGGAAACAGATTTCAGGAGGTAGATTCGAATCGCCTGTAAAGCACATGAAAAGCGGCAAAACGTCGACAATGATGCCCTTGGCCAAAAAGGGCATATGCTTTTTTTCCTGAATATATTCAGGGAAAAACGCATACGCCCTTTTTGGCCAACCAAGCAACCTGGAAAGGCAAATCAGCGCTACAAAGAAGTCTCGCTTCCCATGGGTCAAAAGGGCCATGCTGCAAAAAGTGTCAAAACCAGAAATGCAGGACAGGCCATGGAGAAATGGCAGCCTTGCTACGCTGATGGGCGGGATGTAAATTGCCAACAGCCACTCTGGAGAAGTGTACGGTGTGTCCTGAAACATCGAAAAAACACAGCTTAGTGAGCATAGGGCACGTCCACTCATGGGCGTATAAATTGGGAAAACTAAAAATCAGCAAGACACAGGCACCCCAAAGTTTGGGGCTGCTCTGTTGACAAGAACCTCCACTTCATGACACCTTAAATATCCCAGGAAAGAGAAAAATGGATAAAAAAGTTGTGGTCCTTATGTACAATGGAATATCACTCAGACATGAAATCAATGTCATAAGGCTAGTAGAAGCAAGATGAGTGGACTTAGGTACGACGATTCTAAGTGAAATAAGTCACACAGAAAAAGACACTTATCATAAGCTATCACTTATAGAGGGAATGTAAAAACCGCTACACTTGAACTGAATTACAAAACAGAACAGAGTCACACGTTTAGAAAACACACTATGGCTGCTTAACGGGAAAGGTGAGGTGGGGTGATGCATAAAACAAGAGGTTCAAATTTGCTCAGATACCGTTCCATACACCCAATATGTAATAGACAAGACCTACTCCTTGCTCCGTGAACTGGACTCAACACCCCCTATTCACCGCACAAGAATATATGTGACTAGTAACAATCTTAAAACCTATGTATTGATATCTGTCTGGAAGTGAGTCAAGTGGGTGTAAATCCGCATAAACACAGCCGTGAAAAGCAGCTAAACCCCATTATAAAAATAAATTACTTCTAAAAACCCGTAAAACAAAGACAGTGAAAGAGAGAGAAATTCTTACAAAATTCGTTCAGGGGCTGTGATGCCACCTGGATTGACCATATCTAGACCCACAGCTGGATGAGACATAAGGGTGGACACTCTTGGGGCTGAGAGGATGGGTGAGCAAACGCAGACCCTTTAAAGTAATACTGCCTGAAACCCATCCCATGGGTCCCAAATCTCCAGGTTCAAGGGCATCTTCCTACATCGAAAACATGCATGAGAAACTCAGAAGATGGTACACCGTGTGATTTTGAAAGGTTTCTAAAACACACCCCATTTCTCATCTCCTTGTGCTCGGGTTCGCCTTTCCAGCTACTTTACTAGCAATCAACTTACTTGGAGAATCAGCACCTTTAACCTCCTGTTCCCTACAGGTTGCAGTTTGTCCTGAGGATGAACGGGAAGAGGGGCAACCAATGAGAGACTAGATCTAGGTGTTGGGACAGGCACAGGTCACTCTATTTTCCCATCAGGAAGAAGAATTAATCACAGGCTTAGCCTGCCGCCCAGAAGCACAATAGGGCCTGAGGCAATCCCGCGCTTTTGCGGCCAGCTCCCAAAAAAGCGAGTTGAAAAATGGAGCTCAGGGACACTGCAATTCACAAACCCGCAGAGTTATAAATGATAACTCTCATCCACAGATATATTGAGGGAAGGCAACGAAGAGGATTTGAAAGCAAGGCAGAATTGCAGGAAACAGATTTCAGGAGGTAGATTCGAATCGCCTGTAAAGCACATGAAAAGCGGCAAAACGTCGACAATGATGCCCTTGGCCAAGAAGGGCGTATGCGTTTTTTCCAGAATATATTCAGGAAAAAACGCATACGCCCTTTTTGGCCAACCAAGCAACCTGGAAAGGCAAATCAGCGCTACAAAGAAGTCTCGCTTCCCATCGGTCAAAAGGGCCATGCTGCAAAAAGTGTCAAAACCAGAAATGCAGGACAGGCCATGGAGAAATGGCAGCCTTGCTACGCTGATGGGCGGGATGTAAATTGCCAACAGCCACTCTGGAGAAGTGTACGGTGTGTCCTGAAACATCGAAAAAACACAGCTTAGGGAGCATAGGGCACGTCCACTCATGGGCGTATAAATTGGGAAAACTAAAAATCAGCAAGACACAGGCACCCCAAAGTTTAGGGCTGCTCTGTTGACAAGAACCTCCACTTCATGACACCTTAAATATCCCAGGAAAGAGAAAAATGGATAAAGAAGTTGTGGTCCTTATGTACAATGCAATATCACTCAGACATGAAATCAATGTCATAAGGCTAGTAGAAGCAAGATGAGTGGACTTAGGTACGACGATTCTAAGTGAAATAAGTCACACAGAAAAAGACACTTATCATAAGCTATCACTTATAGAGGGAATGTAAAAACCGCTACACTTGAACTGAATTACAAAACAGAACAGAGTCACACGTTTAGAAAACACACTATGGCTGCTTAACGGGAAAGGTGAGGTGGGGTGATGCATAAAACAAGGGGTTCAAATTCGCTCAGATACCGTTCCATACACCCAATATGTAATAGACAAGACCTACTCCTTGCTCAGTGAACTGGACTCAACACCCCCTATTCACCGCACAAGAATATATGTGACTAGTAAGAATCTTAAAACCTATGTATTGATATCTTTCTGGAAGTGAGTCAAGTGGGTGTAAAGCCGCATAAACACAGCCGTGAAAAGCAGCTAAACCCCATTATAAAAATAAATTACTTTTAAAAACCCGTAAAACAAAGACAGTGAAAGAGAGAGAAATTCTTACAAAATTCGTTCAGAGGCTGTGATGCAACCTGGATTGACCATATCTACACGCACAGCTGGATGAGACATAAGGGTGGACACTCTTGGGGCTAAAAGGTTGGGTTAGGTTGGGTGAGCAAACGCAGACCCTTTAAAGTAATACTGCGTGGTACCCATCCCATGGGTCCCAAGTCTCCAGGTTCAAGGGCATCTTCCTACATCGAAAACATGCATGAGAAACTCAGAAGATGGTACACCGTGTGATTTTGAAAGGTTCCTAAAACGCACCTCATTTCTCATCTCCTTGTGCTCGGGTTTGCCATTCCAGCTACTTTACTAGCAATCTCCCTACTTGGAGAATCAGCACCTTTAACCTCCTTTTCCCTACAGGTTGCAATTTGTCCTGAGGATGAACGGGAAGAGGGGCAACCAATGAGAGACTAGATCTAGCTGTTGGGACAGGCACAGGTCACTCTATTTTCCCATCAGGAAGAAGAATTAACCACAGGCTCAGCCTGCTGCCAGGAACCAGAATAGGGCCTGAGGCAATCCCGTGCTTTTGCGGCCAGCTCTCAAAAAAGACAGTTGAAAAATGGAGCTCAGGGACACTGCAATTCACAAACCCGCAGAGTTATAAGTGATAACTCTCATCCACAGATATATTGAGGGAAGGCAACGAAGAGGATTTGAAAGCAAGGCAGAATTGCAGGAAACAGATTTCAGGAGGTAGATTCGAATCGCCTTTAAGGCACATGAAAAGCGGCAAAACGTCGACAATGATGCCCTTGGCCAAAAAGGGCGTATGCGTTTTTTCCTGAATATATTCAGGAAAAAACGCATACGCCCTTTTTGGCCAACCAAGCAACCTGGAAAGGCAAATCAGCGCTACAAAGAAGTCTCGCTTCCCATCGGCCAAAAGGGACATGCTGCAAAAAGTGTCAAAACCAGAAATGCAGGACAGGCCATGGAGAAATGGCAGCCTTGCTACGCTGATGGGCGGGATGTAAATTGCCAACAGCCACTCTGGAGAAGTGTACGGTGTGTCCTGAAACATGGAAAAAACACAGCTTAGGGAGCATAGAGCACGTCCACTCATGGGCGTATAAATTGGGAAAACTAAAAATGAGCAAGACACAGGCACCCCAAAGTTTGGGGCTGCTCTGTTGACAAGAACCTCCACTTCATGACACCTTAAATATCCCAGGAAAGAGAAAAATGGATAAAAAAGTTGTGGTCCTTATGTACAATGGAATATCACTCAGACATGAAAACAATGTCATAAGGCTAGTAGAAGCAAGATGAGTGGACTTAGGTACGACGATTCTAAGTGAAATAAGTCACACAGAAAAAGACACTTATCATAAGCTATCACTTATAGAGGGAATGTAAAAACCACTACACTTGAACTGAATTACAAAACAGAACAGAGTCACACGTTTAGAAAACACACTATGGCTGCTTAACGGGAAAGGTGAGGTGGGATGATGCATAAAACAAAGGGTTCAAATTCGCTCAGATACCGTTCCATACACCCAATATGTAATACACAAGACCTACTCCTTGCTCAGTGAACTGGACTCAACACCCCCTATTCACCGCACAAGAATATATATGACTAGTAACAATCTTAAAACCTATGTATTGATATCTGTCTGGAAGTGAGTCAAGTGGGTGTAAATCCGCATAAACACAGCCGTGAAAAGCAGCTAAACCCCATTATAAAAATAAATTACTTTTAAAAACCCGTAAAACAAAGACAGTGAAAGAGAGAGAAATTCTTACAAAATTCGTTCAGGGGCTGTGATGCAACCTGGATTGACCATATCTAGACCCACAGCTGGATGAGACATAAGGGTGGACACTCTTGGGGCTGAGAGGTTGGGTGAGCAAACGCAGACCCTTTAAAGTAATACTGCGTGGTACCCATCCCATGGGTCCCAAATCTCCAGGTTCAAGGGCATCTTCCTACATCGAAAACATGCATGAGAAACTCAGAAGATGGTACACCGTGTGATTTTGCAAGGTTTCTAAAACACACCGCATTTCTCATCTCCTTGTGCTCGGGTTCGCCTTTCCAGCTACTTTACTAGCAAACAACTTACTTGGAGAATCAGCACCTTTAACCTCCTGTTCCCTACAGGTTGCAATTTGTCCTGAGGATGAACGGGAAGAGGGGCAACCAATGAGAGACTAGATCTAGGTGTTGGGACAGGCACAGGTCACTCTATTTTCCCATCAGGAAGAATAATTAACCACAGCCTCAGCCTGCCGCCCAGAAGCAGAATAGGGCCTGAGGCAATCCCGCGCTTTTGCGGCCAGCTCCCAAAAAAGCGAGTTGAAAAATGGAGCTCAGGGACACTGCAATTCACAAACCCGCAGAGTTATAAATGATAACTCTCATCCACAAATATATTGAGGGAAGGCAACGAAGAGGATTTGAAAGCAAGGCAGAATTGCAGGAAACAGATTTCAGGAGGTAGATTCGAATCGCCTTTAAAGCACATGAAAAGCGGCAAAACGTCGACAATGATGCCCTTGGCCAAAAAGGGCGTATGCGTTTTTTCCTGAATATATTCAGGAAAAAACGCATACGCCCTTTTTGGCCAACCAAGCAACCTGGAAAGGCAAATCAGCGCTACAAAGAAGTCTCGCTTCCCATCGGTCAAAAGGGCCATGCTGCAAAAAGTGTCAAAACCAGAAATGCAGGACAGGCCATGGAGAAATGGCAGCCTTGCTACGCTGATGGGCGGGATGTAAGTTGCCAACAGCCACTCTGGAGAAGTGTACGGTGTGTCCTGAAACATCGAAAAAACACAGCTTAGGGAGCATAGGGCACGTCCACTCATGGGCGTATAAATTGGGAAAACTAAAAATCAGCAAGACACAGGCACCCCAAAGTTTAGGGCTGCTCTGTTGACAAGAACCTCCACTTCATGACACCTTAAATATCCCAGGAAAGAGAAAAATGGATAAAGAAGTTGTGGTCCTTATGTACAATGCAATATCACTCAGACATGAAATCAATGTCATAAGGCTAGTAGAAGCAAGATGAGTGGACTTAGGTACGACGATTCTAAGTGAAATAAGTCACACAGAAAAAGACACTTATCATAAGCTATCACTTATAGAGGGAATGTAAAAACCGCTACACTTGAACTGAATTACAGAACAGAACAGAATCACACGTTTAGAAAACACACTATGGCTGCTTATCGGGAAAGGTGAGGTGGGGTGATGTATAAAACAAGGGGTTCAAATTCGCTCAGATACCGTTCCATACACCCAATATGTAATAGACAAGACCTACTCCTTGCTCAGTGAACTGGACTCAACACCCCCTATTCACCGCACAATAATATATGTGACTAGTAACAATCTTAAAACCTATGTATTGATATCTGTCTGGAAGTGAGTCAAGTGGGTGTAAAGCCGCATAAACACAGCCGTGAAAAGCAGCTAAAACCCATTATAAAAATAAATTACTTTTAAAAACCCGTAAAACAAAGACAGTGAAAGAGAGACAAATTCTTACAAAATTCGTTCAGGGGCTGTGATGCAAACTGGATTGACCATATCTAGACCCACAGTTGGATGAGACATAAGGGTGGACACTCTTGGGGCTGAGAGGTTGGGTGAGGTTGGGTGAGCAAATGCAGACCCTTTAAAGTAATACTGCCTGGTACCCATCCCATGGGTCCCAAATCTCCCGGTTCAAGGGCATCTTCCTACATCGAAAACTTGCATGAGGAACCCAGAAGAAGGTACACCGTGTGATTTTGAAAGGTTTCTAAAACGCACCTCATTTCTCATCTCCTTGTGCTCGGGTTCGCCATTCCAGCTACTTCACTAGCAATCTCCCTACTTGGAGAATCAGCACCTTTAACCTCCTGTACTGTACAGGTTGCAATTTGTCCTGAGGATGAACGGGAAGAGGGGAAACCAATGAGAGAATAGATCTAGGTGTTGGGACAGGCACAGGTCACTCTATTTTCCCATCAGGAAGAAGAATTAACCACAGGCTCAGCCTGCCGCCGGGAACCAGAATAGGGCCTGAGGCAATCCCGTGCTTTTGCGGCCAGCTCCCAAAAAAGACAGTTGAAAAATGGAGCTCAGGGGGACTGCCATTCACAAACCTGCTGAGTTATAAATGATAACTCTCGTCCACAAATATATTGAGGGAAGGCAACGAAGAGGATTTGAAAGCAAGGCAGAATTGCAGGAAACAGGTTTCAGGAGGTAGATTCGAATCGCCTTTAAAGCACATGAAAAGCGGCAAAACGTCGACAATGATGCCCTTGGCCAAAAGGGCGTATGCGTTTTTTCCTGAATATATTCAGGAAAAAACGCATACGCCCTTTTTGGCCAACCAAGCAACCTGGAAAGGCAAATCAGTGCTACAAAGAAGTCTCGCTTCCCATCGGTCAAAAGGTTCATGCTGCAAAAAGTGTCAAAACCAGAAATGCAGGACAGGCCATGGAGAAATGGCAGCCTTGCTACGCTGATGGGCGGGATGTTAATTGCCAACAGCCACTCTGGAGAAGTGTACGGTGTGTCCTGAAACATCGAAAAAACACAGCTTAGGGAGCATAGGGCACGTCCACTCATGGGCGTATAAATTGGGAAAACTAAAAATCAGCAAGACACAGGCACCCCAAAGTTTAGGGCTGCTCTGTTGACAAGAACCTCCACTTCATGACACCTTAAATATCCCAGGAAAGAGAAAAATGGATAAAGAAGTTGTGGTCCTTATGTACAATGCAATATCACTCAGACATGAAATCAATGTCATAAGGCTAGTAGAAGCAAGATGAGTGGACTTAGGTACGACGATTCTAAGTGAAATAAGTCACACAGAAAAAGACACTTATCATAAGCTATCACTTATAGAGGGAATGTAAAAACCGCTATACTTGAACTGAATTACAGAACAGAACAGAATCACACGTTTAGAAAACACACTATGGCTGCTTAACGGGAAAGGTGAGGTGGGGTGATGCATAAAACAAGTGTTTCAAATTCGCTCAGATACCGTTCCATACACCCAATATGTAATAGACAAGACCTACTCCTTGCTCAGTGAACTGGACTCAAAACACCCTATTCACCGCACAAGAATATATATGACTAGTAACAATCTTAAAATCTATGTATTGATATCTGTCTGGAAGTGAGTCAAGTGGGTGTAAATCCGCATAAACACAGCCGTGAAAAGCAGCTAAACCCCATTATAAAAATAAATTACTTTTAAAAACCCGTAAAACAAAGACAGTGAAAGAGAGAGAAATTCTTACAAAATTCGATTAGGGGCTGAGATGCAACCTGGATTGACCATATCTAGACCCACAGCTGGATGAGACATAAGGGTGGACACTCTTGGGGCTGAGAGGTTGGGTGAGCAAACGCAGACCCTTTAAAGTAATACTGCGTGGTACCCATCCCATGGGTCCCAAATCTCCAGGTTCAAGGGCATCTTCCTACATCGAAAACATGCATGAGAAATTCACAAGATGGTACACCGTGTGATTTTGAAAGGTTTCTAAAACACACCCCATTTCTCATCTCCTTGTGCTCGGGTTCGCCTTTCCAGCTACTTTACTAGCAATCAACTTACTTGGAGAATCAGCACCTTTAACCTCCTGTTCCCTACAGGTTGCAATTTGTCCTGAGGATGAACGGGAAGAGGGGCAACCAATGAGAGACTAGATCTAGGTGTTGGGACAGGCACAGGTTACTCTATTTTCCCATCAGGAAGAAGAATTAACCACAGGCTCAGCCTGCCGCCCAGAAGCAGAATAGGGCCTGAGGCAATCCCGCGCTTTTGCGGCCAGCTCCCAAAAAAGCGAGTTGAAAAATGGAGCTCAGGGACACTGCAATTCACAAACCCGCAGAGTTATAAATGATAACTCTCATCCACAGATATATTGAGGGAAGGCAACGAAGAGGATTTGAAAGCAAGGCAGAATTGCAGGAAAGAGATTTCAGGAGGTAGATTCGAATCGCCTGTAAAGCACATGAAAAGCGGCAAAACGTCGACAATGATGCCCTTGTCGAAAAAGGGCGTATGCGTTTTTTCCTGAATATATTCAGGAAAAAACGCATACGCCCTTTTTGGCCAACCAAGCAACCTGGAAAGGCAAATCAGCGCTACAAAGAAGTCTCGCTTCCCATCGGTCAAAAGGGCCATGCTGCAAAAAGTGTCAAAACCAGAAATGCAGGACAGGCCATGGAGAAATGGCAGCCTTGCTACGCTGATGGGCGGGATGTAAGTTGCCAACAGCCACTCTGGAGAAGTGTACGGTGTGTCCTGAAACATCGAAAAAACACAGCTTAGGGAACATAGGGCACGTCCACTCATGGGCGTATAAATTGGGAAAACTAAAAATCAGCAAGACACAGGCACCCCAAAGTTTAGGGCTGCTATGTTGACAAGAACCTCCACTTCATGACACCTTAAATATCCCAGGAAAGAGAAAAATGGATAAAGAAGTTGTGGTCCTTATGTACAATGGAATATCACTAAGACATGAAATCAATGTCATAAGGCTAGTAGAAGCAAGATGAGTGGACTTAGGTACGACGATTCTAAGTGAAATAAGTCACACAGAAAAAGACACTTATCATAAGCTATCACTTATAGAGGGAATGTAAAAACCGCTACACTTGAACTGAATTACAGAACAGAACAGAATCACACGTTTAGAAAACACACTATGGCTGCTTAACGGGAAAGGTGAGGTGGGGTGATGCATAAAACAAGGGGTTCAAATTCGCTCAGATACCGTTCCGTACACCCAATATGTAATAGACAAGACCTACTCCTTGCTCAGTGAACTGGACTCAACACCCCCTATTCACCGCACAAGAATATATTTGACTAGTAACAATCTTAAAACCTATGTATTGATATCTGTCTGGAAGTGAGTCAAGTGGGTGTAAAACCGCATAAACACAGCCGTGAAAAGCAGCTAAACCCCATTATAAAAATAAATTACTTTTAAAAACCCGTAAAACAAAGACAGTGAAAGAGAGAGAAATTCTTACAAAATTCGTTCAGGGGCTGTGATGCCACCTGGATTGACCATATCTAGACCCACAGCTGGATGAGACATAAGGGTGGACACTCTTGGGGCTGAGAGGTTGGGTGAGCAAACGCAGACCCTTTAAAGTAATACTGCGTGATACCCATCCCATGGGTCCCAAATCTCCAGGTTCAAGGGCATCTTCCTACATCGAAAACATGCATGAGAAACTCAGAAGATGGTACACCGTGTGATTTTGAAAGGTTTCTAAAACACACCCCATTTCTCATCTCCTTGTGCTCGGGTTCGCCTTTCCAGCTACTTTACTAGCAATCAACTTACTTGGAGAATCAGCACCTTTAAACTCCTGTTCCCTACAGGTTGCAATTTGTCCTGAGGATGAACGGGAAGAGGGGCAACCAATGAGAGACTAGATCTAGGTGTTGGGACAGGCACAGGTCACTCTATTTTCCAATCAGGAAGAAGAATTAATCACAGGCTCAGCCTGCCGCCCAGAAGCACAATAGGGCCTGAGGCAATCCCGCGCTTTTGCGGCCAGCTCCCAAAAAAGCGAGTTGAAAAATGGAGCTCAGGGACACTGCAATTCACAAACCCGCAGAGTTATAAATGATAACTCTCATCCACAGATATATTGAGGGAAGGCAACGAAGAGGATTTGAAAGCAAGGCAGAATTGCAGGAAACAGATTTCAGGAGGTAGATTCGAATCGCCTTTAAGGCACATGAAAAGCGGCAAAACGTCGACAATGATGCCCTTGGCCAAAAAGGGCGTATGGGTTTTTTCCTGAATATATTCAGGAAAAAACGCATACGCCCTTTTTGGCCAACCAAGCAACCTGGAAAGGCAAATCAGCGCTACAAAGAAGTCTCGCTTCCCATGGGTCAAAAGGGCCATGCTGCAAAAAGTGTCAAAACCAGAAATGCAGGACAGGCCATGGAGAAATGGCAGCCTTGCTACGCTGTTGGGCGGGATGTAAATTGCCAACAGAAACTCTGGAGAAGTGTACGGTGTGTCCTGAAACATCGAAAAAACACAGCTTAGTGAGCATAGGTCATGTCCACTCATGGGCGTATAAATTGGGAAAACTAAAAATCAGCAAGACACAGGCACCCCAAAGTTTGGGGCTGCTCTGTTGACAAGAACCTCCACTTCATGACACCTTAAATATCCCAGGAAAGAGAAAAATGGATAAAGAAGTTGTGGTCCTTATGTACAATGCAATATCACTCAGACATGAAATCAATGTCATAAGGCTAGTAGAAGCAAGATGAGTGGACTTAGGTACGACGATTCTAAGTGAAATAAGTCACACAGAAAAAGACACTTATCATAAGCTATCACTTATAGAGGGAATGTAAAAACCGCTACACTTGAACTGAATTACAAAACAGAACAGAGTCACACGTTTAGAAAACACACTATGGCTGCTTAACGGGAAAGGTGAGGTGGGGTGATGCATAAAACAAGGGGTTCAAATTCGCTCAGATACCGTTCCATACACCCAATATGTAATAGACAAGACCTACTCCTTGCTCAGTGAACTGGACTCAACACCCCCTATTCACCGCACAAGAATATATTTGACTAGTAACAATCTTAAAACCTATGTATTGATATCTGTCTGGAAGTGAGTCAAGTGGGTGTAAAACCGCATAAACACAGCCGTGAAAAGCAGCTAAACCCCATTATAAAAATAAATTACTTTTAAAAACCCGTAAAACAAAGACAGTGAAAGAGAGAGAAATTCTTACAAAATTCGTTCAGGGGCTGTGATGCCACCTGGATTGACCATATCTAGACCCACAGCTGGATGAGACATAAGGGTGGACACTCTTGGGGCTGAGAGGTTGGGTGAGCAAACGCAGACCCTTTAAAGTAATACTGCGTGATACCCATCCCATGGGTCCCAAATCTCCAGGTTCAAGGGCATCTTCCTACATCGAAAACATGCATGAGAAACTCAGAAGATGGTACACCGTGTGATTTTGAAAGGTTTCTAAAACACACCCCATTTCTCATCTCCTTGTGCTCGGGTTCGCCTTTCCAGCTACTTTACTAGCAATCAACTTACTTGGAGAATCAGCACCTTTAAACTCCTGTTCCCTACAGGTTGCAATTTGTCCTGAGGATGAACGGGAAGAGGGGCAACCAATGAGAGACTAGATCTAGGTGTTGGGACAGGCACAGGTCACTCTATTTTCCAATCAGGAAGAAGAATTAATCACAGGCTCAGCCTGCCGCCCAGAAGCACAATAGGGCCTGAGGCAATCCCGCGCTTTTGCGGCCAGCTCCCAAAAAAGCGAGTTGAAAAATGGAGCTCAGGGACACTGCAATTCACAAACCCGCAGAGTTATAAATGATAACTCTCATCCACAGATATATTGAGGGAAGGCAACGAAGAGGATTTGAAAGCAAGGCAGAATTGCAGGAAACAGATTTCAGGAGGTAGATTCGAATCGCCTTTAAGGCACATGAAAAGCGGCAAAACGTCGACAATGATGCCCTTGGCCAAAAAGGGCGTATGCGTTTTTTCCTGAATATATTCAGGAAAAAACGCATACGCCCTTTTTGGCCAACCAAGCAACCTGGAAAGGCAAATCAGCGCTACAAAGAAGTCTCGCTTCCCATGGGTCAAAAGGGCCATGCTGCAAAAAGTGTCAAAACCAGAAATGCAGGACAGGCCATGGAGAAATGGCAGCCTTGCTACGCTGTTGGGCGGGATGTAAATTGCCAACAGCCACTCTGGAGAAGTGTACGGTGTGTCCTGAAACATCGAAAAAACACAGCTTAGTGAGCATAGGTCATGTCCACTCATGGGCGTATAAATTGGGAAAACTAAAAATCAGCAAGACACAGGCACCCCAAAGTTTGGGGCTGCTCTGTTGACAAGAACCTCCACTTCATGACACCTTAAATATCCCAGGAAAGAGAAAAATGGATAAAGAAGTTGTGGTCCTTATGTACAATGCAATATCACTCAGACATGAAATCAATGTCATAAGGCTAGTAGAAGCAAGATGAGTGGACTTAGGTACGACGATTCTAAGTGAAATAAGTCACACAGAAAAAGACACTTATCATAAGCTATCACTTATAGAGGGAATGTAAAAACCGCTACACTTGAACTGAATTACAAAACAGAACAGAGTCACACGTTTAGAAAACACACTATGGCTGCTTAACGAGAAAGGTGAGGTGGGGTGATGCATAAAACAAGGGGTTCAAATTTGCTCAGATAACGTTCCATACACCCAATATGTAATAGACAAGACCTACTCCTTGCTCCGTGAACTGGACTCAACACCCCCTATTCACCGCACAAGATTATATGTGACTAGTAACAATCTTAAAACCTATGTATTGATATCTGTCTGGAAGTGAGTCAAGTGGGTGTAAATCCGCATAAACACAGCCGTGAAAAGCAGCTAAACCCCATTATAAAAATAAATTACTTTTAAAAACCCGTAAAACAAAGACAGTGAAAGAGAGAGAAATTCTTACAAAATTCGTTCAGAGGCTGTGATGCAACCTGGATTGACCATATCTACACGCACAGCTGGATGAGACATAAGGGTGGACAGTCTTGGGGCTGAAAGGTTGGGTGAGCAAACGCAGACCCTTTAAAGTAATACTGCGTGGTACCCATCCCATGGGTCCCAAGTCTCCAGGTTCAAGGGCATCTTCCTACATCGAAAACATGCATGAGAAACTCAGAAGATGGTACACCGTGTGATTTTGAAAGGTTTCTAAAACACACCCCATTTCTCATCTCCTTGTGCTCGGGTTCGCCTTTCCAGCTACTTTACTAGCAATCAACTTACTTGGAGAATCAGCACCTTTAAACTCCTGTTCCCTACAGGTTGCAATTTGTCCTGAGGATGAACGGGAAGAGGGGCAACCAATGAGAGACTAGATCTAGGTGTTGGAACAGGCACAGGTCACTCTATTTTCCCATCAGGAAGAAGAATTAATCACAGGCTCAGCCTGCCGCCCAGAAGCACAATAGGGCCTGAGGCAATCACGCGCTTTTGCGGCCAGCTCCCAAAAAAGCGAGTTGAAAAATGGAGCTCAGGGACACTGCAATTCACAAACCCGCAGAGTTATAAATGATAACTCTCATCCACAGATATATTGAGGGAAGGCAACGAAGAGGATTTGAAAGCAAGGCAGAATTGCAGGAAACAGATTTCAGGAGGTAGATTCGAATCGCCTGTAAAGCACATGAAAAGCGGCAAAACGTCGACAATGATGCCCTTGGCCAAGAAGGGCGTATGCGTTTTTTCCTGAATATATTCAGGAAAAAACGCATACGCCCTTTTTGGCCAACCAAGCAACCTGGAAAGGCAAATCAGCGCTACAAAGAAGTCTCGCTTCCCATCGGTCAAAAGGGCCATGCTGCAAAAAGTGTCAAAACCAGAAATGCAGGACAGGCCATGGAGAAATGGCAGCCTTGCTACGCTGATGGGCGGGATGTTAATTGCCAACAGCCACTCTGGAGAAGTGTACGGTGTGTCCTGAAACATCGAAAAAACACAGCTTAGGGAGCATGGGGCACGTCCACTCATGGGCGTATAAATTGGGAAAACTAAAAATCAGCAAGACACAGGCACCCCAAAGTTTGGGGCTGCTCTGTTGACAAGAACCTCCACTTCATGACACCTTAAATATCCCAGGAAAGAGAAAAATGGATAAAGAAGTTGTGGTCCTTATGTACAATGGAATATCACTCAGACATGAAATCAATGTCATAAGGCTAGTAGAAGCAAGATGAGTGGACTTAGGTACGACGATTCTAAGTGAAATAAGTAACACAGAAAAAGACACTTATCATAAGCTATCACTTATAGAGGGAATGTAAAAACCGCTACACTTGAACTGAATTACAAAACAGAACAGAGTCACACGTTTAGAAAACACACTATGGCTGCTTAACGGGAAAGGTGAGGTGGGGTGATGCATAAAACAAGGGTTTCAAATTCGCTCAGATACCGTTCCATACACCCAATATGTAATAGACAAGACCTACTCCTTGCTCAGTGAACTGGACTCAACACGCCCTATTCACCGCACAAGAATATATGTGACTAGTAACAATCTTAAAACCTATGTATTGATATCTGTCTGGAAGTGAGTCAAGTGGGTGTAAATCCGCATAAACACAGCCGTGAAAAGCAGCTAAACCCCATTATAAAAATAAATTACTTTTAAAAACCCGTAAAACAAAGACAGTGAAAGAGAGAGAAATTCTTACAAAATTCGTTCAGAGGCTGTGATGCAACCTGGATTGACCATATCTACACGCACAGCTGGATGAGACATAAGGGTGGACAGTCTTGGGGCTGAGAGGTTGGGTTAGGTTGGGTGAGCAAACGCAGACCCTTTAAAGTAATACTGCGTGGTACCCATCCCATGGGTCCCAAGTCTCCAGGTTCAAGGGCATCTTCCTACATCGAAAACATGCATGAGAAACTCAGAAGATGGTACACCGTGTGATTTTGAAAGGTTTCTAAAACGCACCTCATTTCTCATCTCCTTGTGCTCGGGTTTGCCATTCCAGCTACTTTACTAGCAATCTCCCTACTTGGAGAATCAGCACCGTTAACCTCCTGTTCCCTACAGGTTGCAATTTGTCCTGAGGATGAACGGGAAGAGGGGCAACCAATGAGAGACTAGATCTAGCTGTTGGGACAGGCACAGGTCACTCTATTTTCCCATCAGGAAGAAGAATTAACCACAGGCTCAGCCTGCTGCCCAGAAGCACAATAGGGCCTGAGGCAATCCCGCGCTTTTGCGGCCAGCTCCCAAAAAAGCGAGTTGAAAAATGGAGCTCAGGGACACTGCAATTCACAAACCCGCAGAGTTATAAATGATAACTCTCATCCACAGATATATTGAGGGAAGGCAACGAAGAGGATTTGAAAGCAAGGCAGAATTGCAGGAAACAGATTTCAGGAGGTAGATTCGAATCGCCTGTAAAGCACATGAAAAGCGGCAAAACGTCGACAATGATGCCCTTGTCCAAGAAAGGCGTATGCGTTTTTTCCTGAATATATTCAGGAAAAAACGCATACGCCCTTTTTGGCCAACCAAGCAACCTGGAAAGGCAAATCAGCGCTACAAAGAAGTCTCGCTTCCCATCGGTCAAAAGGGCCATGCTGCAAAAAGTGTCAAAACCAGAAATGCAGGACAGGCCATGGAGAAATGGCAGCCTTGCTACGCTGATGGGCGGGATGTTAATTGCCAACAGCCTCTCTGGAGAAGTGTACGGTGTGTCCTGAAACATCGAAAAAACACAGCTTAGGGAGCATAGGGCACGTCCACTCATGGGCGTATAAATTGGGAAAACTAAAAATCAGCAAGACACAGGCACCCCAAAGTTTAGGGCTGCTCTGTTGAGAAGTACCTCCACTTCATGACACCTTAAATATCCCAGGAAAGAGAAAAATGGATAAAGAAGTTGTGGTCCTTATGTACAATGCAATATCACTCAGACATGAAATCAATGTCATAAGGCTAGTAGAAGAAAGATGAGTGGACTTAGGTACGACGATTTTAAGTGAAATAAGTCACACAGAAAAAGACACTTATCATAAGCTATCACTTATAGAGGGAATGTAAAAACCGCTACACTTGAACTGAATTACAGAACAGAACAGAATCACACGTTTTGAAAACACACTATGGCTGCTTAACGGGAAAGGTGAGGTGGGGTGATGCATAAAACAAGGGTTTCAAATTCGCTCAGATACCGTTCCATACACCCAATATGTAATAGACAAGACCTACTCCTTGCTCAGTGAACTGGACTCAACACGTCCTATTCACCGCACAAGAATATATGTGACTAGTAACAATCTTAAAACCTATGTATTGATATCTCTCTGGAAGTGAGTCAAGTGGGTGTAAATCCGCATAAACACAGCCGTGAAAAGCAGCTAAACCCCATTATAAAAATAAATTACTTTTAAAAACCCGTAAAACAAAGACAGTGAAAGAGAGAGAAATTCTTACAAAATTCGTTCAGAGGCTGTGATGCAACCTGGATTGACCATATCTACACGCACAGCTGGATGAGACATAAGGGTGGACAGTCTTGGGGCTGAGAGGTTGGGTTAGGTTGGGTGAGCAAACGCAGACCCTTTAAAGTAATACTGCGTGGTACCCATCCCATGGGTCCCAAGTCTCCAGGTTCAAGGGCATCTTCCTACATCGAAAACATGCATGAGAAACTCAGAAGATGGTACACCGTGTGATTTTGAAAGGTTTCTAAAACGCACCTCATTTCTCATCTCCTTGTGCTCGGGTTCGCCATTCCAGCTACTTTACTAGCAATCTCCCTGCTTGGAGAATCAGCACCTTTAACCTCCTGTTCCCTACAGGTTGCAATTTGTCCTGAGGATGAACGGGAAGAGGGGCAACCAATGAGAGACTAGATCTAGCTGTTGGGACAGGCACAGGTCACTCTATTTTCCCATCAGGAAGAAGAATTAACCACAGGCTCAGCCTGCTGCCAGGAACCAGAATAGGGCCTGAGGAAATCCCGTGCTTTTGCGGCCAGCTCTCAAAAAGGACAGTTGAAAAATGGAGCTCAGGGACACTGCAATTCACAAACCCGCAGAGTTATAAGTGATAACTCTCATCCACAGATATATTGAGGGAAGGCAACGAAGAGGATTTGAAAGCAAGGCAGAATTGCAGGAAACAGATTTCAGGAGGTAGATTCGAATCGCCTGTAAAGCACATGAAAAGCGGCAAAACTTCGACAATGATGCCCTTGGCCAAGAAAGGCGTATGCGTTTTTTCCTGAATATATTCAGGAAAAAACGCATACGCCCTTTTTGGCCAACCAAGCAACCTGGAAAGGCAAATCAGCGCTACAAAGAAGTCTCGCTTCCCATGGGTCAAAAGGGCCATGCTGCAAAAAGTGTCAAAACCAGAAATGCAGGACAGGCCATGGAGAAATGGCAGCCTTGCTACGCTGATGGGCGGGATGTAAATTGCCAACAGCCACTCTGGAGAAGTGTACGGTGTGTCCTGAAACATCAAAAAAACACAGCTTAGTGAGCATAGGGCACGTCCACTCATGGGCGTATAAATTGGGAAAACTAAAAATCAGCAAGACACAGGCACCCCAAAGTTTGGGGCTGCTCTGTTGACAAGAACCTCCACTTCATGACACCTTAAATATCCCAGGAAAGAGAAAAATGGATAAAAAAGTTGTGGTCCTTATGTACAATGGAATATCACTCAGACATGAAATCAATGTCATAAGGCTAGTAGAAGCAAGATGAGTGGACTTAGGTACGACGATTCTAAGTGAAATAAGTCACACAGAAAAAGACACTTATCATAAGCTATCACTTATAGAGGGAATGTAAAAACCGCTACACTTGAACTGAATTACAAAACAGAACAGAGTCACACGTTTAGAAAACACACTATGGCTGCTTAACGGGAAAGGTGAGGTGGGGTGATGCATAAAACAAGGTGTTCAAATTTGCTCAGATACCGTTCCATACACCCAATATGTAATAGAAAAGACCTACTCCTTGCTCCGTGAACTGGACTCAACACCCCCTATTCACCGCACAAGAATATATGTGACTAGTAACAATCTTAAAACCTATGTATTGATATCTGTCTGGAAGTGAGTCAAGTGGGTGTAAATCCGCATAAACACAGCCGTGAAAAGCAGCTAAACCCCATTATAAAAATAAATTACTTCTAAAAACCCGTAAAACAAAGACAGTGAAAGAGAGAGAAATTCTTACAAAATTCGTTCAGGGGCTGTGATGCCACCTGGATTGACCATATCTAGACCCACAGCTGGATGAGACATAAGGGTGGACACTCTTGGGGCTGAGAGGATGGGTGAGCAAACGCAGACCCTTTAAAGTAATACTGCCTGATACCCATCCCATGGGTCCCAAATCTCCAGGTTCAAGGGCATCTTCCTACATCGAAAACATGCATGAGAAACTCAGAAGATGGTACACCGTGTGATTTTGAAAGGTTTCTAAAACGCACCTCATTTCTCATCTCCTTGTGCTCTGGTTCGCCATTCCAGCTACTTTACTAGCAATCTCCCTACTTGGAGAATCAGCACCGTTAACCTCCTGTTCCCTACAGGTTGCAATTTGTCCTGAGGATGAACGGGAAAAGGGGCAACCAATGAGAGACTAGATCTAGCTGTTGGGACAGGCACAGGTCACTCTATTTTCCCATCAGGAAGAAGAATTAACCACAGGCTCAGCCTGCTGCCCAGAAGCACAATAGGGCCTGAGGCAATCCCGCGCTTTTGCGGCCAGCTCCCAAAAAAGCGAGTTGAAAAATGGAGCTCAGGGACACTGCAATTCACAAACCCGCAGAGTTATAAATGATAACTCTCATCCACAGATATATTGAGGGAAGGCAACGAAGAGGATTTGAAAGCAAGGCAGAATTGCAGGAAACAGATTTCAGGAGGTAGATTCGAATCGCCTGTAAAGCACATGAAAAGCGGCAAAACGTCGACAATGATGCCCTTGTCCAAGAAAGGTGTATGCGTTTTTTCCTGAATATATTCAGGAAAAAACGCATACGCCCTTTTTGGCCAACCAAGCAACCTGGAAAGGCAAATCAGCGCTACAAAGAAGTCTCGCTTCCCATCGGTCAAAAGGGCCATGCTGCAAAAAGTGTCAAAACCAGAAATGCAGGACAGGCCATGGAGAAATGGCAGCCTTGCTACGCTGATGGGCGGGATGTTAATTGCCAACAGCCACTCTGGAGAAGTGTACGGTGTGTCCTGAAACATCGAAAAAACACAGCTTAGGGAGCATAGGGCACGTCCACTCATGGGCGTATAAATTGGGAAAACTAAAAATCAGCAAGACACAGGCACCCCAAAGTTTGGGGCTGCTCTGTTGACAAGAACCTCCACTTCATGACACCTTAAATATCCCAGGAAAGAGAAAAATGGATAAAAAAGTTGTGGTCCTTATGTACAATGGAATATCACTCAGACATGAAATCAATGTCATAAGGCTAGTAGAAGCAAGATGAGTGGACTTAGGTACGACGATTCTAAGTGAAATAAGTCACACAGAAAAAGACACTTATCATAAGCTATCACTTATAGAGGGAATGTAAAAACCGCTACACTTGAACTGAATTACAAAACAGAACAGAGTCACACGTTTAGAAAACACACTATGGCTGCTTAACGGGAAAGGTGAGGTGGGGTGATGCATAAAACAAGGTGTTCAAATTTGCTCAGATACCGTTCCATACACCCAATATGTAATAGAAAAGACCTACTCCTTGCTCCGTGGACTGGACTCAACACCCCCTATTCACCGCACAAGAATATATGTGACTAGTAACAATCTTAAAACCTATGTATTGATATCTGTCTGGAAGTGAGTCAAGTGGGTGTAAATCCGCATAAACACAGCCGTGAAAAGCAGCTAAACCCCATTATAAAAATAAATTACTTCTAAAAACCCGTAAAACAAAGACAGTGAAAGAGAGAGAAATTCTTACAAAATTCGTTCAGGGGCTGTGATGCCACCTGGATTGACCATATCTAGACCCACAGCTGGATGAGACATAAGGGTGGACACTCTTGGGGCTGAGAGGATGGGTGAGCAAACGCAGACCCTTTAAAGTAATACTGCCTGATACCCATCCCATGGGTCCCAAATCTCCAGGTTCAAGGGCATCTTCCTACATCGAAAACATGCATGAGAAACTCAGAAGATGGTACACCGTGTGATTTTGAAAGGTTTCTAAAACGCACCTCATTTCTCATCTCCTTGTGCTCGGGTTCGCCATTCCAGCTACTTTACTAGCAATCTCCCTACTTGGAGAATCAGCACCGTTAACCTCCTGTTCCCTACAGGTTGCAATTTGTCCTGAGGATGAACGGGAAGAGGGGCAACCAATGAGAGACTAGATCTAGCTGTTGGGACAGGCACAGGTCACTCTATTTTCCCATCAGGAAGAAGAATTAACCACAGGCTCAGCCTGCTGCCCAGAAGCACAATAGGGCCTGAGGCAATCCCGCGCTTTTGCGGACAGCTCCCAAAAAAGCGAGTTGAAAAATGGAGCTCAGGGACACTGCAATTCACAAACCCGCAGAGTTATAAATGATAACTCTCATCCACAGATATATTGAGGGAAGGCAACGAAGAGGATTTGAAAGCAAGGCAGAATTGCAGGAAACAGATTTCAGGAGGTAGATTCGAATCGCCTGTAAAGCACATGAAAAGCGGCAAAACGTCGACAATGATGCCCTTGTCCAAGAAAGGCGTATGCGTTTTTTCCTGAATATATTCAGGAAAAAACGCATACGCCCTTTTTGGCCAACCAAGCAACCTGGAAAGGCAAATCAGCGCTACAAAGAAGTCTCGCTTCCCATCGGTCAAAAGGGCCATGCTGCAAAAAGTGTCAAAACCAGAAATGCAGGACAGGCCATGGAGAAATGGCAGCCTTGCTACGCTGATGGGCGGGATGTTAATTGCCAACAGCCACTCTGGAGAAGTGTACGGTGTGTCCTGAAACATCGAAAAAACACAGCTTAGGGAGCATAGGGCACGTCCACTCATGGGCGTATAAATTGGGAAAACTAAAAATCAGCAAGACACAGGCACCCCAAAGTTTGGGGCTGCTCTGTTGACAAGAACCTCCACTTCATGACACCTTAAATATCCCAGGAAAGAGAAAAATGGATAAAAAAGTTGTGGTCCTTATGTACAATGGAATATCACTCAGACATGAAATCAATGTCATAAGGCTAGTAGAAGCAAGATGAGTGGACTTAGGTACGACGATTCTAAGTGAAATAAGTCACACAGAAAAAGACACTTATCATAAGCTATCACTTATAGAGGGAATGTAAAAACCGCTACACTTGAACTGAATTACAAAACAGAACAGAGTCACACGTTTAGAAAACACACTATGGCTGCTTAACGGGAAAGGTGAGGTGGGGTGATGCATAAAACAAGGTGTTCAAATTTGCTCAGATACCGTTCCATACACCCAATATGTAATAGAAAAGACCTACTCCTTGCTCCGTGAACTGGACTCAACACCCCCTATTCACCGCACAAGAATATATGTGACTAGTAACAATCTTAAAACCTATGTATTGATATCTGTCTGGAAGTGAGTCAAGTGGGTGTAAATCCGCATAAACACAGCCGTGAAAAGCAGCTAAACCCCATTATAAAAATAAATTACTTCTAAAAACCCGTAAAACAAAGACAGTGAAAGAGAGAGAAATTCTTACAAAATTCGTTCAGGGGCTGTGATGCCACCTGGATTGACCATATCTAGACCCACAGCTGGATGAGACATAAGGGTGGACACTCTTGGGGCTGAGAGGATGGGTGAGCAAACGCAGACCCTTTAAAGTAATACTGCCTGATACCCATCCCATGGGTCCCAAATCTCCAGGTTCAAGGGCATCTTCCTACATCGAAAACATGCATGAGAAACTCAGAAGATGGTACACCGTGTGATTTTGAAAGGTTTCTAAAATGCACCTCATTTCTCATCTCCTTGTGCTCGGGTTCGCCATTCCAGCTACTTTACTAGCAATCTCCCTACTTGGAGAATCAGCACCGTTAACCTCCTGTTCCCTACAGGTTGCAATTTGTCCTGAGGATGAACGGGAAGAGGGGCAACCAATGAGAGACTAGATCTAGCTGTTGGGACAGGCACAGGTCACTCTATTTTCCCATCAGGAAGAAGAATTAACCACAGGCTCAGCCTGCTGCCCAGAAGCACAATAGGGCCTGAGGCAATCCCGCGCTTTTGCGGCCAGCTCCCAAAAAAGCGAGTTGAAAAATGGAGCTCAGGGACACTGCAATTCACAAACCCGCAGAGTTATAAATGATAACTCTCATCCACAGATATATTGAGGGAAGGCAACGAAGAGGATTTGAAAGCAAGGCAGAATTGCAGGAAACAGATTTCAGGAGGTAGATTCGAATCGCCTGTAAAGCACATGAAAAGCGGCAAAACGTCGACAATGATGCCCTTGTCCAAGAAAGGCGTATGCGTTTTTTCCTGAATATATTCAGGAAAAAACGCATACGCCCTTTTTGGCCAACCAAGCAACCTGGAAAGGCAAATCAGCGCTACAAAGAAGTCTCGCTTCCCATCGGTCAAAAGGGCCATGCTGCAAAAAGTGTCAAAACCAGAAATGCAGGACAGGCCATGGAGAAATGGCAGCCTTGCTACGCTGATGGGCGGGATGTTAATTGCCAACAGCCACTCTGGAGAAGTGTACGGTGTGTCCTGAAACATCGAAAAAACACAGCTTAGGGAGCATAGGGCACGTCCACTCATGGGCGTATAAATTGGGAAAACTAAAAATCAGCAAGACACAGGCACCCCAAAGTTTAGGGCTGCTCTGTTGAGAAGAACCTCCACTTCATGACACCTTAAATATCCCAGGAAAGAGAAAAATGGATAAAGAAGTTGTGGTCCTTATGTACAATGCAATATCACTCAGACATGAAATCAATGTCATAAGGCTAGTAGAAGAAAGATGAGTGGACTTAGGTACAACGATTCTAAGTGAAATAAGTCACACAGAAAAAGACACTTATCATAAGCTATCACTTATAGAGGGAATGTAAAAACCGCTACACTTGAACTGAATTACAGAACAGAACAGAATCACACGTTTTGAAAACACACTATGGCTGCTTAACGGGAAAGGTGAGGTGGGGTGATGCATAAAACAAGGGTTTCAAATTCGCTCAGATACCGTTCCATACACCCAATATGTAATAGACAAGACCTACTCCTTGCTCAGTGAACTGGACTCAACACGCCCTATTCACCGCACAAGAATATATGTGACTAGTAACAATCTTAAAACCTATGTATTGATATCTTTCTGGAAGTGAGTCAAGTGGGTGTAAATCCGCATAAACACAGCCGTGAAAAGCAGCTAAACCCCATTATAAAAATAAATTACTTTTAAAAACCCGTAAAACAAAGACAGTGAAAGAGAGAGAAATTCTTACAAAATTCGTTCAGAGGCTGTGATGCAACCTGGATTGACCATATCTACACGCACAGCTGGATGAGACATAAGGGTGGACAGTCTTGGGGCTGAGAGGTTGGGTTAGGTTGGGTGAGCAAACGCAGACCCTTTAAAGTAATACTGCGTGGTACCCATCCCATGGGTCCCAAGTCTCCAGATTCAAGGGCATCTTCCTACATCGAAAACATGCATGAGAAACTCAGAAGATGGTACACCGTGTGATTTTGAAAGGTTTCTAAAACGCACCTCATTTCTCATCTCCTTGTGCTCGTGTTCGCCATTCCAGCTACTTTACTAGCAATCTCCCTGCTTGGAGAATCAGCACCTTTAACCTCCTGTTCCCTACAGGTTGCAATTTGTCCTGAGGATGAACGGGAAGAGGGGCAACCAATGAGAGACTATATCTAGCTGTTGGGACAGGCACAGGTCACTCTATTTTCCCATCAGGAAGAAGAATTAACCACAGGCTCAGCCTGCTGCCAGGAACCAGAATAGGGCCTGAGGAAATCCCGTGCTTTTGCGGCCAGCTCTCAAAAAGGACAGTTGAAAAATGGAGCTCAGGGACACTGCAATTCACAAACCCGCAGAGTTATAAGTGATAACTCTCATCCACAGATATATTGAGGGAAGTCAACGAAGAGGATTTGAATGCAAGGCAGAATTGCAGGAAACAGATTTCAGGAGGTAGATTCGAATCGCGTTTAAGGCACATGAAAAGCGGCAAAACGTCGACAATGATGCCCTTGGCCAAAAAGGGCGTATGCGTTTTTTCCTGAATATATTCAGGAAAAAACGCATACGCCCTTTTTGGCCAACCAAGCAACCTGGAAAGGCAAATCAGCGCTACAAAGAAGTCTCGCTTCCCATGGGTCAAAAGGGCCATGCTGCAAAAAGTGTCAAAACCAGAAATGCAGGACAGGCCATGGAGAAATGGCAGCCTTGCTACGCTGATGGGCGGGATGTAAATTGCCAACAGCCACTCTGGAGAAGTGTACGGTGTGTCCTGAAACATCGAAAAAACACAGCTTAGTGAGCATAGGGCACGTCCACTCATGGGCGTATAAATTGGGAAAACTAAAAATCAGCAAGACACAGGCACCCCAAAGTTTGGGGCTGCTCTGTTGACAAGAACCTCCACTTCATGACACCTTAAATATCCCAGGAAAGAGAAAAATGGATAAAAAAGTTGTGGTCCTTATGTACAATGGAATATCACTCAGACATGAAATCAATGTCATAAGGCTAGTAGAAGCAAGATGAGTGGACTTAGGTACGACGATTCTAAGTGAAATAAGTCACACAGAAAAAGACACTTATCATACGCTATCACTTATAGAGGGAATGTAAAAACCGCTACACTTGAACTGAATTACAAAACAGAACAGAGTCACACGTTTAGAAAACACACTATGGCTGCTTAACGGGAAAGGTGAGGTGGGGTGATGCATAAAACAAGGGGTTCAAATTTGCTCAGATACCATTCCATACACCCAATATGTAATAGACAAGACCTACTCCTTGCTCCGTGAACTGGACTCAACACCCCCTATTCACCGCACAAGAATATATGTGACTAGTAACAATCTTAAAACCTATGTATTTATATCTGTCTGGATGTGAGTCAAGTGGGTGTAAATCCGCATAAACACAGCCGTGAAAAGCAGCTAAACCCCATTATAAAAATAAATTACTTCTAAAAACCCGTAAAACAAAGACAGTGAAAGAGAGAGAAATTCTTACAAAATTCGTTCAGGGGCTGTGATGCCACCTGGATTGACCATATCTAGACCCACAGCTGGATGAGACATAAGGGTGGACACTCTTGGGGCTGAGAGGATGGGTGAGCAAACGCAGACCCTTTAAAGTAATACTGCCTGATACCCATCCCATGGGTCCCAAATCTCCAGGTTCAAGGGCATCTTCCTAGATCGAAAACATGCATGAGAAACTCAGAAGATGGTACACCGTGTGATTTTGAAAGGTTTCTAAAACACACCCCATTTCTCATCTCCTTGTGCTCGGGTTCGCCTTTCCAGCTACTTTACTAGCAATCAACTTACTTGGAGAATCAGCACCTTTAACCTCCTGTTCCCTACAGGTTGCAGTTTGTCCTGAGGATGAACGGGAAGAGGGGCAACCAATGAGAGACTAGATCTAGGTGTTGGGACAGGCACAGGTCACTCTATTTTCCCATCAGGAAGAAGAATTAATCACAGGCTCAGCCTGCCGCGCAGAAGCACAATAGGGCCTGAGGCAATCCCGCGCTTTTGCGGCCAGCTCCCAAAAAAGCGAGTTGAAAAATGGAGCTCAGGGACACTGCAATTCACAAACCCGCAGAGTTATAAATGATAACTCTCATCCACAGATATATTGAGGGAAGGCAACGAAGAGGATTTGAAAGCAAGGCAGAATTGCAGGAAACAGATTTCAGGAGGTAGATTCGAATCGCCTGTAAAGCACATGAAAAGCGGCAAAACGTCGACAATGATGCCCTTGGCCAAGAAGGGCGTATGCGTTTTTTCCTGAATATATTCAGGAAAAAACGCATACGCAGTTTTTGGCCAACCAAGCAACCTGGAAAGGCAAATCAGCGCTACAAAGAAGTCTCGCTTCCCATCGGTCAAAAGGGCCATGCTGCAAAAAGTGTCAAAACCAGAAATGCAGGACAGGCCATGGAGAAATGGCAGCCTTGCTACGCTGATGGGCGGGATGTAAATTGCCAACAGCCACTCTGGAGAAGTGTACGGTGTGTCCTGAAACATCGAAAAAACACAGCTTAGGGAGCATAGGGCACGTCCACTCATGGGCGTATAAATTGGGAAAACTAAAAATCAGCAAGACACAGGCACCCCAAAGTTTAGGGCTGCTCTGTTGACAAGAACCTCCACTTCATGACACCTTAAATATCCCAGGAAAGAGAAAAATGGATAAAGAAGTTGTGGTCCTTATGTACAATGCAATATCACTCAGACATGAAATCAATGTCATAAGGCTAGTAGAAGCAAGATGAGTGGACTTAGGTACGACGATTCTAAGTGAAATAAGTCACACAGAAAAAGACACTTATCATAAGCTATCACTTATAGAGGGAATGTAAAAACCGCTACACTTGAACTGAATTACAGAACAGAACAGAATCACACGTTTAGAAAACACACTATGGCTGCTTAACGGGAAAGGTGAGGTGGGGTGATGCATAAAACAAGGGTTTCAAATTCGCTCAGATACCGTTCCATACACCCAATATGTAATAGACAAGACCTACTCCTTGCTCAGTGAACTGGACTCAACACGCCCTATTCAACGCACAAGAATATATGTGACTAGTAACAATCTTAAAACCTATGTATTGATATCTGTCTGGAAGTGAGTCAAGTGGGTGTAAATCCGCATAAACACAGCCGTGAAAAGCAGCTAAACCCCATTATAAAAATAAATTACTTTTAAAAACCCGTAAAACAAAGACAGTGAAAGAGAGAGAAATTCTTACAAAATTCGTTCAGAGGCTGTGATGCAACCTGGATTGACCATATCTACACGCACAGCTGGATGAGACATAAGGGTGGACAGTCTTGGGGCTGAGAGGTTGGGTTAGGTTGGGTGAGCAAACGCAGACCCTTTAAAGTAATACTGCGTGGTACCCATCCCATGGGTCCCAAGTCTCCAGGTTCAAGGGCATCTTCCTACATCGAAAACATGCATGAGAAACTCAGAAGATGGTACACCGTGTGATTTTGAAAGGTTTCTAAAACGCACCTCATTTCTCATCTCCTTGTGCTCGGGTTCGCCATTCCAGCTACTTTACTAGCAATCTCCCTACTTGGAGAATCAGCACCGTTAACCTCCTGTTCCCTACAGGTTGCAATTTGTCCTGAGGATGAACGGGAAGAGGGGCAACCAATGAGAGACTAGATCTAGCTGTTCGGACAGGCACAGGTCACTCTATTTTCCCATCAGGAAGAAGAATTAACCACAGGCTCAGCCTGCCGCCCAGAAGCACAATAGGGCCTGAGGCAATCCCGCGCTGTTGCGGCCAGCTCCCAAAAAAGCGAGTTGAAAAATGGAGCTCAGGGACACTGCAATTCACAAACCCGCAGAGTTATAAATGATAACTCTCATCCACAGATATATTGAGGGAAGGCAACGAAGAGGATTTGAAAGCAAGGCAGAATTGCAGGAAACAGATTTCAGGAGGTAGATTCGAATCGCCTGTAAAGCACATGAAAAGCGGCAAAACTTCGACAATGATGCCCTTGGCCAAGAAAGGCTTATGCGTTTTTTCCTGAATATATTCAGGAAAAAACGCATACGCCCTTTTTGGCCAACCAAGCAACCTGGAAAGGCAAATCAGCGCTACAAAGAAGTCTCGCTTCCCATCGGTCAAAAGGGCCATGCTGCAAAAAGTGTCAAAACCAGAAATGCAGGACAGGCCATGGAGAAATGGCAGCCTTGCTACGCTGATGGGCGGGATGTAAATTGCCAACAGCCACTCTGGAGAAGTGTACGGTGTGTCCTGAAACATCGAAAAAACACAGCTTAGGGAGCATAGGGCACGTCCACTCATGGGCGTATAAATTGGGAAAACTAAAAATCAGCAAGACACAGGCACCCCAAAGTTTAGGGCTGCTCTGTTGACAAGAACCTCCACTTCATGACACCTTAAATATCCCAGGAAAGAGAAAAATGGATAAAGAAGTTGTGGTCCTTATGTACAATGCAATATCACTCAGACATGAAATCAATGTCATAAGGCTAGTAGAAGCAAGATGAGTGGACTTAGGTACGACGATTCTAAGTGAAATAAGTCACACAGAAAAAGACACTTATCATAAGCTATCACTTATAGAGGGAATGTAAAAACCGCTACACTTGAACTGAATTACAGAACAGAACAGAATCACACGTTTAGAAAACACACTATGGCTGCTTAACGGGAAAGGTGAGGTGGGGTGATGCATAAAACAAGGGTTTCAAATTCGCTCAGATACCGTTCCATACACCCAATATGTAATAGACAAGACCTACTCCTTGCTCAGTGAACTGGACTCAACACGCCCTATTCAACGCACAAGAATATATGTGACTAGTAACAATCTTAAAACCTATGTATTGCTATCTGTCTGGAAGTGAGTCAAGTGGGTGTAAATCCGCATAAACACAGCCGTGAAAAGCAGCTAAACCCCATTATAAAAATAAATTACTTTTAAAAACCCGTAAAACAAAGACAGTGAAAGAGAGAGAAATTCTTACAAAATTCGTTCAGAGGCTGTGATGCAACCTGGATTGACCATATCTACACGCACAGCTGGATGAGACATAAGGGTGGACAGTCTTGGGGCTGAGAGGTTGGGTTAGGTTGGGTGAGCAAACGCAGACCCTTTAAAGTAATACTGCGTGGTACCCATCCCATGGGTCCCAAGTCTCCAGGTTCAAGGGCATCTTCCTACATCGAAAACATGCATGAGAAACTCAGAAGATGGTACACCGTGTGATTTTGAAAGGTTTCTAAAACGCACCTCATTTCTCATCTCCTTGTGCTCGGGTTCGCCATTCCAGCTACTTTACTAGCAATCTCCCTACTTGGAGAATCAGCACCGTTAACCTCCTGTTCCCTACAGGTTGCAATTTGTCCTGAGGATGAACGGGAAGAGGGGCAACCAATGAGAGACTAGATCTAGCTGTTCGGACAGGCACAGGTCACTCTATTTTCCCATCAGGAAGAAGAATTAACCACAGGCTCAGCCTGCCGCCCAGAAGCACAATAGGGCCTGAGGCAATCCCGCGCTGTTGCGGCCAGCTCCCAAAAAAGCGAGTTGAAAAATGGAGCTCAGGGACACTGCAATTCACAAACCCGCAGAGTTATAAATGATAACTCTCATCCACAGATATATTGAGGGAAGGCAACGAAGAGGATTTGAAAGCAAGGCAGAATTGCAGGAAACAGATTTCAGGAGGTAGATTCGAATCGCCTGTAAAGCACATGAAAAGCGGCAAAACTTCGACAATGATGCCCTTGGCCAAGAAAGGCTTATGCGTTTTTTCCTGAATATATTCAGGAAAAAACGCATACGCCCTTTTTGGCCAACCAAGCAACCTGGAAAGGCAAATCAGCGCTACAAAGAAGTCTCGCTTCCCATGGGTCAAAAGGGCCATGCTGCAAAAAGTGTCAAAACCAGAAATGCAGGACAGGCCATGGAGAAATGGCAGCCTTGCTACGCTGATGGGCGGGATGTAAATTGCCAACAGCCACTCTGGAGAAGTGTACGGTGTGTCCTGAAACATCGAAAAAACACAGCTTAGGGAGCATAGGGCACGTCCACTCATGGGCGTATAAATTGGGAAAACTAAAAATCAGCAAGACACAGGCACCCCAAAGTTTAGGGCTGCTCTGTTGACAAGAACCTCCACTTCATGACACCTTAAATATCCCAGGAAAGAGAAAAATGGATAAAGAAGTTGTGGTCCTTATGTACAATGCAATATCACTCAGACATGAAATCAATGTCATAAGGCTAGTAGAAGCAAGATGAGTGGACTTAGGTACGACGATTCTAAGTGAAATAAGTCACACAGAAAAAGACACTTATCATAAGCTATCACTTATAGAGGGAATGTAAAAACCGCTACACTTGAACTGAATTACAGAACAGAACAGAATCACACGTTTAGAAAACACACTATGGCTGCTTAACGGGAAAGGTGAGGTGGGGTGATGCATAAAACAAGGGTTTCAAATTCGCTCAGATACCGTTCCATACACCCAATATGTAATAGACAAGACCTACTCCTTGCTCAGTGAACTGGACTCAACACGCCCTATTCACCGCACAAGAATATATGTGACTAGTAACAATATTAAAACCTATGTATTGATATCTGTCTGGAAGTGAGTCAAGTGGGTGTAAATCCGCATAAACACAGCCGTGAAAAGCAGCTAAACCCCATTATAAAAATAAATTACTTTTAAAAACCCGTAAAACAAAGACAGTGAAAGAGAGAGAAATTCTTACAAAATTCGTTCAGAGGCTGTGATGCAAACTGGATTGACCATATCTACACGCACAGCTGGATGAGACATAAGGGTGGACAGTCTTGGGGCTGAGAGGTTGGGTTAGGTTGGGTGAGCAAACGCAGACCCTTTAAAGTAATACTGCGTGGTACCCATCCCATGGGTCCCAAGTCTCCAGGTTCAAGGGCATCTTCCTACATCGAAAACATGCATGAGAAACTCAGAAGATGGTACACCGTGTGATTTTGAAAGGTTTCTAAAACGCACCTCATTTCTCATCTCCTTTTGCTCGGGTTCGCCATTCCAGCTACTTTACTAGCAATCTCCCTGCTTGGAGAATCAGCACCTTTAACCTCCTGTTCCCTACAGGTTGCAATTTGTCCTGAGGATGAACGGGAAGAGGGGCAACCAATGAGAGACTAGATCTAGCTGTTGGGACAGGCACAGGTCACTCTATTTTCCCATCAGGAAGAAGAATTAACCACAGGCTCAGCCTGCTGCCAGTAACCAGAATAGGGCCTGAGGAAATCCCGTGCTTTTGCGGCCAGCTCTCAAAAAGGACAGTTGAAAAATGGAGCTCAGGGACACTGCAATTCACAAACCCGCAGAGTTATAAGTGATAACTCTCATCCACAGATATATTGAGGGAAGTCAACGAAGAGGATTTGAATGCAAGGCAGAATTGCAGGAAACAGATTTCAGGAGGTAGATTCGAATCGCCTGTAAAGCACATGAAAAGCGGCAAAACGTCGACAATGATGCCCTTGGCCAAAAAGGGCGTATGCGTTTTTTCCTGAATATATTCAGGAAAAAACGCATACGCCCTTTTTGGCCAACCAAGCAACCTGGAAAGGCAAATCAGCGCTACAAAGAAGTCTCGCTTCCCATGGGTCAAAAGGGCCATGCTGCAAAAAGTGTCAAAACCAGAAATGCAGGACAGGCCATGGAGAAATGGCAGCCTTGCTACGCTGATGGGCGGGATGTAAATTGCCAACAGCCACTCTGGAGAAGTGTACGGTGTGTCCTGAAACATCGAAAAAACACAGCTTAGTGAGCATAGGGCACGTCCACTCATGGGCGTATAAATTGGGAAAACTAAAAATCAGCAAGACACAGGCACCCCAAAGTTTGGGGCTGCTCTGTTGACAAGAACCTCCACTTCATGACACCTTAAATATCCCAGGAAAGAGAAAAATGGATAAAAAAGTTGTGGTCCTTATGTACAATGGAATATCACTCAGACATGAAATCAATGTCATAAGGCTAGTAGAAGCAAGATGATTGGACTTAGGTACGACGATTCTAAGTGAAATAAGTCACACAGAAAAAGACACTTATCATAAGCTATCACTTATAGAGGGAATGTAAAAACCGCTACACTTGAACTGAATTACAAAACAGAACAGAGTCACACGTTTAGAAAACACACTATGGCTGCTTAACGGGAAAGGTGAGGTGGGGTGATGCATAAAACAAGGGCTTCAAATTTGCTCAGATACCATTCCATACACCCAATATGTAATAGAAAAGACCTACTCCTTGCTCCGTGAACTGGACTCAACACCCCCTATTCACCGCACAAGAATATATGTGACTAGTAACAATCTTAAAACCTATGTATTGATATCTGTCTGGAAGTGAGTCAAGTGGGTGTAAATCCGCATAAACACAGCCGTGAAAAGCAGCTAAACCCCATTATAAAAATAAATTACTTCTAAAAACCCGTAAAATAAAGACAGTGAAAGAGAGAGAAATTCTTACAAAATTCGTTCAGGGGCTGTGATGCCACCTGGATTGACCATATCTAGACCCACAGCTGGATGAGACATAAGGGTGGACACTCTTGGGGCTGAGAGGATGGGTGAGCAAACGCAGACCCTTTAAAGTAATACTGCCTGATACCCATCCCATGGGTCCCAAATCTCCAGGTTCAAAGGCATCTTCCTACATCGAAAACATGCATGAGAAACTCAGAAGATGGTACACCGTGTGATTTTGAAAGGATTCTAAAACGCACCTCATTTCTCATCTCCTTGTGCTCGGGTTCGCCATTCCAGCTACTTTACTAGCAATCTCCCTACTTGGAGAATCAGCACCGTTAACCTCCTGTTTCCTACAGGTTGCAATTTGTCCTGAGGATGAACGGGAAGAGGGGCAACCAATGAGAGACTAGATCTAGCTGTTGGGACAGGCACAGGTCACTCTATTTTCCCATCAGGAAGAAGAATTAACCACAGGCTCAGCCTGCTGCCCAGAAGCACAATAGGGCCTGAGGCAATCCCGCGCTTTTGCGGCCAGCTCCGAAAAAAGCGAGTTGAAAAATGGAGCTCAGGGACACTGCAATTCACAAACCCGCAGAGTTATAAATGATAACTCTCATCCACAGATATATTGAGGGAAGGCAACGAAGAGGATTTGAAAGCAAGGCAGAATTGCAGGAAACAGATTTCAGGAGGTAGATTCGAATCGCCTGTAAAGCACAGGAAAAGTGGCAAAACGTCGACAATGATGCCCTTGTCCAAGAAAGGCGTATGCGTTTTTTCCTGAATATATTCAGGAAAAAACGCATACGCCCTTTTTGGCCAACCAAGCAACCTGGAAATGCAAATCAGCGCTACAAAGAAGTCTCGCTTCCCATCGGTCAAAAGGGCCATGCTGCAAAAAGTGTCAAAACCAGAAATGCAGGACAGGCCATGGAGAAATGGCAGCCTTGCTACGCTGATGGGCGGGATGTTAATTGCCAACAGCCACTCTGGAGAAGTGTACGGTGTGTCCTGAAACATCGAAAAAACACAGCTTAGGGAGCATAGGGCACGTCCACTCATGGGCGTATAAATTGGGAAAACTAAAAATCAGCAAGACACAGGCACCCCAAAGTTTAGGGCTGCTCTGTTGACAAGAACCTCCACTTCATGAGACCTTAAATATCCCAGGAAAGAGAAAAATGGATAAAGAAGTTGTGGTCCTTATGTACAATGCAATATCACTCAGACATGAAATCAATGTCATAAGGCTAGTAGAAGAAAGATGAGTGGACTTAGGTACGACGATTCTAAGTGAAATAAGTCACACAGAAAAAGACACTTATCATAAGCTATCACTTATAGAGGGAATGTAAAAACCGCTACACTTGAACTGAATTACAGAACAGAACAGAATCACACGTTTTGAAAACACACTATGGCTGCTTAACGGGAAAGGTGAGGTGGGGTGATGCATAAAACAAGGGTTTCAAATTCGCTCAGATACCGTTCCATACACCCAATATGTAATAGACAAGACCTACTCCTTGCTCAGTGAACTGGACTCAACACGCCCTATTCACCGCACAAGAATATATGTGACTAGTAACAATCTTAAAACCTATGTATTGATATCTTTCTGGAAGTGAGTCAAGTGGGTGTAAATCCGCATAAACACAGCCGTGAAAAGCAGCTAAACCCCATTATAAAAATAAATTACTTTTAAAAACCCGTAAAACAAAGACAGTGAAAGAGAGAGAAATTCTTACAAAATTCGTTCAGAGGCTGTGATGCAACCTGGATTGACCATATCTACACGCACAGCTGGATGAGACATAAGGGTGGACAGTCTTGGGGCTGAGAGGTTGTGTTAGGTTGGGTGAGCAAACGCAGACACTTTAAAGTAATACTGCGTGGTACCCATCCCATGGGTCCCAAGTCTCCAGGTTCAAGGGCATCTTCCTACATCGAAAACATGCATGAGAAACTCAGAAGATGGTACACCGTGTGATTTTGAAAGGTTTCTAAAACGCACCTCATTTCTCATCTCCTTGTGCTCGGGTTCGCCATTCCAGCTACTTTACTAGCAATCTCCCTGCTTGGAGAATCAGCACCTTTAACCTCCTGTTCCCTACAGGTTGCAATTTGTCCTGAGGATGAACGGGAAGAGGGGCAACCAATGAGAGACTAGATCTAGCTGTTGGGACAGGCACAGGTCACTCTATTTTCCCATCAGGAAGAAGAATTAACCACAGGCTCAGCCTGCTGTCAGGAACCAGAATAGGGCCTGAGGAAATCCCGTGCTTTTGCGGCCAGGTCTCAAAAAGGACAGTTGAAAAATGGAGCTCAGGGACACTGCAATTCACAAACCCGCAGAGTTATAAGTGATAACTCTCATCCACAGATATATTGAGGGAAGTCAACGAAGAGGATTTGAATGCAAGGCAGAATTGCAGGAAACAGATTTCAGGAGGTAGATTCGAATCGCCTGTAAAGCACATGAAAAGCGGCAAAACGTCGACAATGATGCCCTTGGCCAAAAAGGGCATATGCTTTTTTTCCTGAATATATTCAGGGAAAAACGCATACGCCCTTTTTGGCCAACCAAGCAACCTGGAAAGGCAAATCAGCGCTACAAAGAAGTCTCGCTTCCCATGGGTCAAAAGGGCCATGCTGCAAAAAGTGTCAAAACCAGAAATGCAGGACAGGCCATGGAGAAATGGCAGCCTTGCTACGCTGATGGGCGGGATGTAAATTGCCAACAGCCACTCTGGAGAAGTGTACGGTGTGTCCTGAAACATCGAAAAAACACAGCTTAGTGAGCATAGGGCACGTCCACTCATGGGCGTATAAATTGGGAAAACTAAAAATCAGCAAGACACAGGCACCCCAAAGTTTGGGGCTGCTCTGTTGACAAGAACCTCCACTTCATGACACCTTAAATATCCCAGGAAAGAGAAAAATGGATAAAAAAGTTGTGGTCCTTATGTACAATGGAATATCACTCAGACATGAAATCAATGTCATAAGGCTAGTAGAAGCAAGATGAGTGGACTTAGGTACGACGATTCTAAGTGAAATAAGTCACACAGAAAAAGACACTTATCATAAGCTATCACTTATAGAGGGAATGTAAAAACCGCTACACTTGAACTGAATTACAAAACAGAACAGAGTCACACGTTTAGAAAACACACTATGGCTGCTTAACGGGAAAGGTGAGGTGGGGTGATGCATAAAACAAGGGGTTCAAATTTGCTCAGATACCGTTCCATACACCCAATATGTAATAGACAAGACCTACTCCTTGCTCCGTGAACTGGACTCAACACCCCCTATTCACCGCACAAGAATATATGTGACTAGTAACAATCTTAAAACCTATGTATTGATATCTGTCTGGAAGTGAGTCAAGTGGGTGTAAATCCGCATAAACACAGCCGTGAAAAGCAGCTAAACCCCATTATAAAAATAAATTACTTCTAAAAACCCGTAAAACAAAGACAGTGAAAGAGAGAGAAATTCTTACAAAATTCGTTCAGGGGCTGTGATGCCACCTGGATTGACCATATCTAGACCCACAGCTGGATGAGACATAAGGGTGGACACTCTTGGGGCTGAGAGGATGGGTGAGCAAACGCAGACCCTTTAAAGTAATACTGCCTGAAACCCATCCCATGGGTCCCAAATCTCCAGGTTCAAGGGCATCTTCCTACATCGAAAACATGCATGAGAAACTCAGAAGATGGTACACCGTGTGATTTTGAAAGGTTTCTAAAACACACCCCATTTCTCATCTCCTTGTGCTCGGGTTCGCCTTTCCAGCTACTTTACTAGCAATCAACTTACTTGGAGAATCAGCACCTTTAACCTCCTGTTCCCTACAGGTTGCAGTTTGTCCTGAGGATGAACGGGAAGAGGGGCAACCAATGAGAGACTAGATCTAGGTGTTGGGACAGGCACAGGTCACTCTATTTTCCCATCAGGAAGAAGAATTAATCACAGGCTTAGCCTGCCGCCCAGAAGCACAATAGGGCCTGAGGCAATCCCGCGCTTTTGCGGCCAGCTCCCAAAAAAGCGAGTTGAAAAATGGAGCTCAGGGACACTGCAATTCACAAACCCGCAGAGTTATAAATGATAACTCTCATCCACAGATATATTGAGGGAAGGCAACGAAGAGGATTTGAAAGCAAGGCAGAATTGCAGGAAACAGATTTCAGGAGGTAGATTCGAATCGCCTGTAAAGCACATGAAAAGCGGCAAAACGTCGACAATGATGCCCTTGGCCAAGAAGGGCGTATGCGTTTTTTCCAGAATATATTCAGGAAAAAACGCATACGCCCTTTTTGGCCAACCAAGCAACCTGGAAAGGCAAATCAGCGCTACAAAGAAGTCTCGCTTCCCATCGGTCAAAAGGGCCATGCTGCAAAAAGTGTCAAAACCAGAAATGCAGGACAGGCCATGGAGAAATGGCAGCCTTGCTACGCTGATGGGCGGGATGTAAATTGCCAACAGCCACTCTGGAGAAGTGTACGGTGTGTCCTGAAACATCGAAAAAACACAGCTTAGGGAGCATAGGGCACGTCCACTCATGGGCGTATAAATTGGGAAAACTAAAAATCAGCAAGACACAGGCACCCCAAAGTTTAGGGCTGCTCTGTTGACAAGAACCTCCACTTCATGACACCTTAAATATCCCAGGAAAGAGAAAAATGGATAAAGAAGTTGTGGTCCTTATGTACAATGCAATATCACTCAGACATGAAATCAATGTCATAAGGCTAGTAGAAGCAAGATGAGTGGACTTAGGTACGACGATTCTAAGTGAAATAAGTCACACAGAAAAAGACACTTATCATAAGCTATCACTTATAGAGGGAATGTAAAAACCGCTACACTTGAACTGAATTACAGAACAGAACAGAGTCACACGTTTAGAAAACACACTATGGCTGCTTAACGGGAAAGGTGAGGTGGGGTGAGGCATAAAACAAGGGTTTCAAATTCGCTCAGATACCGTTCCATACACCCAATATGTAATAGACAAGACCTACTCCTTGCTCAGTGAACTGGACTCAACACGCCCTATTCACCGCACAAGAATATATGTGACTAGTAACAATCTTAAAACCTATGTATTGATATCTGTCTGGAAGTGAGTCAAGTGGGTGTAAATCCGCATAAACACAGCCGTGAAAAGCAGCTAAACCCCATTATAAAAATAAATTACTTTTAAAAACCCGTAAAACAAAGACAGTGAAAGAGAGAGAAATTCTTACAAAATTCGTTCAGAGGCTGTGATGCAACCTGGATTGACCATATCTACACGCACAGCTGGATGAGACATAAGGGTGGACAGTCTTGGGGCTGAGAGGTTGGGTTAGGTTGGGTGAGCAAACGCAGACCCTTTAAAGTAATACTGCGTGGTACCCATCCCATGGGTCCCAAGTCTCCAGGTTCAAGGGCATCTTCCTACATCGAAAACATGCATGAGAAACTCAGAAGATGGTACACCGTGTGATTTTGAAAGGTTTCTAAAACGCACCTCATTTCTCATCTCCTTGTGCTCGGGTTCGCCATTCCAGCTACTTTACTAGCAATCTCCCTACTTGGAGAATCAGCACCGTTAACCTCCTGTTCCCTACAGGTTGCAATTTGTCCTGAGGATGAACGGGAAGAGGGGCAACCAATGAGAGACTAGATCTAGCTGTTGGGACAGGCACAGGTCACTCTATTTTCCCATCAGGAAGAAGAATTAACCACAGGCTCAGCCTGCCGCCCAGAAGCACAATAGGGCCTGAGGCAATCCCGCGCTTTTGCGGCCAGCTCCCAAAAAAGCGAGTTGAAAAATGGAGCTCAGGGACACTGCAATTCACAAACCCGCAGAGTTATAAATGATAACTCTCATCCACAGATATATTGAGGGAAGGCAACGAAGAGGATTTGAAAGCAAGGCAGAATTGCAGGAAACAGATTTCAGGAGGTAGATTCGAATCGCCTGTAAAGCACATGAAAAGCGGCAAAACTTCGACAATGATGCCCTTGGCCAAGAAAGGCGTATGCGTTTTTTCCTGAATATATTCAGGAAAAAACGCATACGCCCTTTTTGGCCAACCAAGCAACCTGGAAAGGCAAATCAGCGCTACAAAGAAGTCTCGCTTCCCATGGGTCAAAAGGGCCATGCTGCAAAAAGTGTCAAAACCAGAAATGCAGGACAGGCCATGGAGAAATGGCAGCCTTGCTACGCTGATGGGCGGTATGTAAATTGCCAACAGCCACTCTGGAGAAGTGTACGGTGTGTCCTGAAACATCGAAAAAACACAGCTTAGTGAGCATAGGGCACGTCCACTCATGGGCGTATAAATTGGGAAAACTAAAAATCAGCAAGACACAGGCACCCCAAAGTTTGGGGCTGCTCTGTTGACAAGAACCTCCACTTCATGACACCTTAAATATCCCAGGAAAGAGAAAAATGGATAAAAAATTGTGGTCCTTATGTACAATGGAATATCACTCAGACATGAAATCAATGTCATAAGGCTAGTAGAAGCAAGATGAGTGGACTTAGGTACGACGATTCTAAGTGAAATAAGTCACACAGAAAAAGACACTTATCATAAGCTATCACTTATAGAGGGAATGTAAAAACCGCTACACTTGAACTGAATTACAAAACAGAACAGAGTCACACGTTTAGAAAACACACTATGGCTGCTTAACGGGAAAGGTGAGGTGGGGTGATGCATAAAACAAGGGGTTCAAATTTGCTCAGATACCGTTCCATACACCCAATATGTAATAGAAAAGACCTACTCCTTGCTCCGTGAACTGGACTCAACACCCCCTATTCACCGCACAAGAATATATGTGACTAGTAACAATCTTAAAACCTATGTATTGATATCTGTCTGGAAGTGAGTCAAGTGGGTGTAAATCTGCATAAACACAGCCGTGAAAAGCAGCTAAACCGCATTATAAAAATAAATTACTTCTAAAAACCCGTAAAACAAAGACAGTGAAAGAGAGAGAAATTCTTACAAAATTCGTTCAGGGGCTGTGATGCCACCTGGATTGACCATATCTAGACCAACAGCTGGATGAGACATAAGGGTGGACACTCTTGGGGCTGAGAGGATGGGTGAGCAAACGCAGACCCTTTAAAGTAATACTGCCTGATACCCATCCCATGGGTCCCAAATCTCCAGGTTCAAGGGCATCTTCCTACATCGAAAACATGCATGAGAAACTCAGAAGATGGTACACCGTGTGATTTTGAAAGGTTTCTAAAACACACCCCATTTCTCATCTCCTTGTGCTCGGGTTCGCCTTTCCAGCTACTTTACTAGCAATCAACTTACTTGGAGAATCAGCACCTTTAACCTCCTGTTCCCTACAGGTTGCAGTTTGTCCTGAGGATGAACGGGAAGAGGGGCAACCAATGAGAGACTAGATCTAGGTGTTGGGACAGGCACAGGTCACTCTATTTTCCCATCAGGAAGAAGAATTAATCACAGGCTCAGCCTGCCGCCCAGAAGCACAATAGGGCCTGAGGCAATCCCGCGCTTTTGCGGCCAGCTCCCAAAAAAGCGAGTTGAAAAATGGAGCTCAGGGACACTGCAATTCACAAACCCGCAGAGTTATAAATGATAACTCTCATCCACAGATATATTGAGGGAAGGCAACGAAGAGGATTTGAAAGCAAGGCAGAATTGCAGGAAACAGATTTCAGGAGGTAGATTCGAATCGCCTGTAAAGCACATGAAAAGCGGCAAAACGTCGACAATGATGCCCTTGGCCAAGAAGGGCGTATGCGTTTTTTCCTGAATATATTCAGGAAAAAACGCATACGCCCTTTTTGGCCAACCAAGCAACCTGGAAAGGCAAATCAGCGCTACAAAGAAGTCTCGCTTCCCATCGGTCAAAAGGGCCATGCTGCAAAAAGTGTCAAAACCAGAAATGCAGGACAGGCCATGGAGAAATGGCAGCCTTGCTACGCTGATGGGCGGGATGTAAATTGCCAACAGCCACTCTGGAGAAGTGTACGGTGTGTCCTGAAACATCGAAAAAACACAGCTTAGGGAGCATAGGGCACGTCCACTCATGGGCGTATAAATTGGGAAAACTAAAAATCAGCAAGACACAGGCACCCCAAAGTTTAGGGCTGCTCTGTTGACAAGAACCTCCACTTCATGACACCTTAAATATCCCAGGAAAGAGAAAAATGGATAAAGAAGTTGTGGTCCTTATGTACAATGCAATATCACTCAGACATGAAATCAATGTCATAAGGCTAGTAGAAGCAAGATGAGTGGACTTAGGTACGACGATTCTAAGTGAAATAAGTCACACAGAAAAAGACACTTATCATAAGCTATCACTTATAGAGGGAATGTAAAAACCGCTACACTTGAACTGAATTACAGAACAGAACAGAATCACACGTTTAGAAAACACACTATGGCTGCTTAACGGGAAAGGTGAGGTGGGGTGATGCATAAAACAAGGGTTTCAAATTCGCTCAGATACCGTTCCATACACCCAATATGTAATAGACAAGACCTACTCCTTGCTCAGTGAACTGGACTCAACACGCCCTATTCACCGCACAAGAATATATGTGACTAGTAACAATCTTAAAACCTATGTATTGATATCTGTCTGGAAGTGAGTCAAGTGGGTGTAAATCCGCATAAACACAGCCGTGAAAAGCAGCTAAACCCCATTATAAAAATAAATTACTTTTAAAAACCCGTAAAACAAAGACAGTGAAAGAGAGAGAAATTCTTACAAAATTCGTTCAGAGGCTGTGATGCAACCTGGATTGACCATATCTACACGCACAGCTGGATGAGACATAAGGGTGGACAGTCTTGGGGCTGAGAGGTTGGGTTAGGTTGGGTGAGCAAACGCAGACCCTTTAAAGTAATACTGCGTGGTTCCCATCCCATGGGTCCCAAGTCTCCAGGTTCAAGGGCATCTTCCTACATCGAAAACATGCATGAGAAACTCAGAAGATGGTACACCGTGTGATTTTGAAAGGTTTCTAAAACGCACCTCATTTCTCATCTCCTTGTGCTCGGGTTCGCCATTCCAGCTACTTTACTAGCAATCTCCCTGCTTGGAGAACCAGCACCTTTAACCTCCTGTTCCCTACAGGTTGCAATTTATCCTGAGGATGAACTGGAAGAGGGGCAACCAATGAGAGACTAGATCTAGCTGTTGGGACAGGCACAGGTCACTCTATTTTCCCATCAGGAAGAAGAATTAACCACAGGCTCAGCCTGCTGCCAGGAACCAGAATAGGGCCTGAGGCAATCCCGTGCTTTTGCGGCCAGCTCTCAAAAAAGACAGTTGAAAAATGGAGCTCAGGGACACTGCAATTCACAAACCCGCAGAGTTATAAGTGATAACTCTCATCCACAGATATATTGAGGGAAGTCAACGAAGAGGATTTGAAAGCAAGGCAGAATTGCAGGAAACAGATTTCAGGAGGTAGATTCGAATCGCCTTTAAGGCACATGAAAAGCGGCAAAACGTCGACAATGATGCCCTTGGCCAAAAAGGGCGTATGCGTTTTTTCCTGAATATATTCAGGAAAAAACGCATACGCCCTTTTTGGCCAACCAAGCAACCTGGAAAGGCAAATCAGCGCTACAAAGAAGTCTCGCTTCCCATGGGTCAAAAGGGCCATGCTGCAAAAAGTGTCAAAACCAGAAATGCAGGACAGGCCATGGAGAAATGGCAGCCTTGCTACGCTGATGGGCGGGATGTAAATTGCCAACAGCCACTCTGGAGAAGTGTACGGTGTGTCCTGAAACATCGAAAAAACACAGCTTAGTGAGCATAGGGCACGTCCACTCATGGGCGTATAAATTGGGAAAACTAAAAATCAGCAAGACACAGGCACCCCAAAGTTTGGGGCTGCTCTGTTGACAAGAACCTCCACTTCATGACACCTTAAATATCCCAGGAAAGAGAAAAATGGATAAAAAAGTTGTGGTCCTTATGTACAATGGAATATCACTCAGACATGAAATCAATGTCATAAGGCTAGTAGAAGCAAGATGAGTGGACTTAGGTACGACGATTCTAAGTGAAATAAGTCACACAGAAAAAGACACTTATCATAAGCTATCACTTATAGAGGGAATGTAAAAACCGCTACACTTGAACTGAATTACAAAACAGAACAGAGTCACACGTTTAGAAAACACACTATGGCTGCTTAACGGGAAAGGTGAGGTGGGGTGATGCATAAAACAAGGGGTTCAAATTTGCTCAGATACCGTTCCATACACCCAATATGTAATAGACAAGACCTACTCCTTGCTCCGTGAACTGGACTCAACACCCCCTATTCACCGCACAAGAATATATGTGACTAGTAACAATCTTAAAACCTATGTATTGATATCTGTCTGGAAGTGAGTCAAGTGGGTGTAAATCCGCATAAACACAGCCGTGAAAAGCAGCTAAACCCCATTATAAAAATAAATTACTTCTAAAAACCCGTAAAACAAAGACAGTGAAAGAGAGAGAAATTCTTACAAAATTCGTTCAGGGGCTGTGATGCCACCTGGATTGACCATATCTAGACCCACAGCTGGATGAGACATAAGGGTGGACACTCTTGGGGCTGAGAGGATGGGTGAGCAAACGCAGACCCTTTAAAGTAATACTGCCTGATACCCATCCCATGGGTCCCAAATCTCCAGGTTCAAGGGCATCTTCCTACATCGAAAACATGCATGAGAAACTCAGAAGATGGTACACCGTGTGATTTTGAAAGGTTTCTAAAACACACCCCATTTCTCATCTCCTTGTGCTCGGGTTCGCCTTTCCAGCTACTTTACTAGCAATCAACTTACTTGGAGAATCAGCACCTTTAACCTCCTGTTCCCTACAGGTTGCAGTTTGTCCTGAGGATGAACGGGAAGAGGGGCAACCAATGAGAGACTAGATCTAGGTGTTGGGACAGGCACAGGTCACTCTATTTTCCCATCAGGAAGAAGAATTAATCACAGGCTCAGCCTGCCGCCCAGAAGCACAATAGGGCCTGAGGCAATCCCGCGCTTTTGCGGCCAGCTCCCAAAAAAGCGAGTTGAAAAATGGAGCTCAGGGACACTGCAATTCACAAACCCGCAGAGTTATAAATGATAACTCTCATCCACAGATATATTGAGGGAAGGCAACGAAGAGGATTTGAAAGCAAGGCAGAATTGCAGGAAACAGATTTCAGGAGGTAGATTCGAATCGCCTGTAAAGCACATGAAAAGCGGCAAAACGTCGACAATGATGCCCTTGGCCAAGAAGGGCGTATGCGTTTTTTCCTGAATATATTCAGGAAAAAACGCATACGCCCTTTTTGGCCAACCAAGCAACCTGGAAAGGCAAATCAGCGCTACAAAGAAGTCTCGCTTCCCATCGGTCAAAAGGGCCATGCTGCAAAAAGTGTCAAAACCAGAAATGCAGGACAGGCCATGGAGAAATGGCAGACTTGCTACGCTGATGGGCGGGATGTAAATTGCCAACAGCCACTCTGGAGAAGTGTATGGTGTGTCCTGAAACATCGAAAAAACACAGCTTAGGGAGCATAGGGCACGTCCACTCATGGGCATATCAATTGGGAAAACTAAAAATCAGCAAGACACAGGCACCCCAAAGTTTAGGGCTGCTCTGTTGACAAGAACCTCCACTTCATGACACCTTAAATATCCCAGGAAAGAGAAAAATGGATAAAGAAGTTGTGGTCCTTATGTACAATGCAATATCACTCAGACATGAAATCAATGTCATAAGGCTAGTAGAAGCAAGATGAGTGGACTTAGGTACGACGATTCTAAGTGAAATAAGTCACACAGAAAAAGACACTTATCATAAGCTATCACTTATAGAGGGAATGTAAAAACCGCTACACTTGAACTGAATTACAGAACAGAACAGAATCACACGTTTAGAAAACACACTATGGCTGCCTAACGGGAAAGGTGAGGTGGGGTGATGCATAAAACAAGGGTTTCAAATTCGCTCAGATACCGTTCCATACACCCAATATGTAATAGACAAGACCTACTCCTTGCTCAGTGAACTGGACTCAACACGCCCTATTCACCGCACAAGAATATATGTGACTAGTAACAATCTTAAAACCTATGTATTGATATCTGTCTGGAAGTGAGTCAAGTGGGTGTAAATCCGCATAAACACAGCCGTGAAAAGCAGCTAAACCCCATTATAAAAATAAATTACTTTTAAAAACCCGTAAAACAAAGACAGTGAAAGAGAGAGAAATTCTTACAAAATTCGTTCAGAGGCTGTGATGCAACCTGGATTGACCATATCTACACGCACAGCTGGATGAGACATAAGGGTGGACAGTCTTGGGGCTGAGAGGTTGGGTTAGGTTGGGTGAGCAAACGCAGACCCTTTAAAGTAATACTGCGTGGTACCCATCCCATGGGTCCCAAGTCTCCAGGTTCAAGGGCATCTTCCTACATCGAAAACATAGATGAGAAACTCAGAAGATGGTACACCGTGTGATTTTGAAAGGTTTCTAAAACGCACCTCATTTCTCATCTCCTTGTGCTCGGGTTCGCCATTCCAGCTACTTTACTAGCAATCTCCCTACTTGGAGAATCAGCACCGTTAACCTCCTGTTCCCTACAGGTTGCAATTTGTCCTGAGGATGAACGGGAAGAGGGGCAACCAAAGAGAGACTAGATCTAGCTGTTGGGACAGGCACAGGTCACTCTATTTTCCCATCAGGAAGAAGAATTAACCACAGGCTCAGCCTGCCGCCCAGAAGCACAATAGGGCCTGAGGCAATCCCGCGCTTTTGCAGCCAGCTCCCAAAAAAGCGAGTTGAAAAATGGAGCTCAGGGACACTGCAATTCACAAACCCGCAGAGTTATAAATGATAACTCTCATCCACAGATATATTGAGGGAAGGCAACGAAGAGGATTTGAAAGCAAGGCAGAATTGCAGGAAACAGATTTCAGGAGGTAGATTCGAATCGCCTGTAAAGCACATGAAAAGCGGCAAAACGTCGACAATGATGCCCTTGGCCAAGAAAGGCGTATGCGTTTTTTCCTGAATATATTCAGGAAAAAACGCATACGCCCTTTTTGGCCAACCAAGCAACCTGGAAAGGCAAATCAGCGCTACAAAGAAGTCTCGCTTCCCATCGGTCAAAAGGGCCATGCTGCAAAAAGTGTCAAAACCAGAAACGCAGGACAGGCCATGGAGAAATGGCAGCCTTGCTACGCTGATGGACGGGATGTTAATTGCCAACAGCCACTCTGGATAAGTGTACGGTGTGTCCTGAAACATCGAAAAAACACAGCTTAGGGAGCATAGGGCACGTCCACTCATGGGCGTATAAATTGGGAAAACTAAAAATCAGCAAGACACAGGCACCCCAAAGTTTAGGGCTGCTCTGTTGACAAGAACCTCCACTTCATGACACCTTAAATATCCCAGGAAAGAGAAAAATGGATAAAGAAGTTGTGGTCCTTATGTACAATGCAATATCGCTCAGACATGAAATCAATGTCATAAGGCTAGTAGAAGCAAGATGAGTGGACTTAGGTACGACGATTCTAAGTGAAATAAGTCACACAGAAAAAGACACTTATCATAAGCTATCACTTATAGAGGGAATGTAAAAACCGCTACACTTGAACTGAATTACAGAACAGAACAGAATCACACGTTTTTAAAACACACTATGGCTGCTTAACGGGAAAGGTGAGGTGGGGTGATGCATAAAACAAGGGTTTCAAATTCGCTCAGATACCGTTCCATACACCCAATATGTAATAGACAAGACCTACTCCTTGCTCAGTGAACTGGACTCAACACGCCCTATTCACCGCACAAGAATATATGTGACTAGTAACAATCTTAAAACCTATGTATTGATATCTTTCTGGAAGTGAGTCAAGTGGGTGTAAATCCGCATAAACACAGCCGTGAAAAGCAGCTAAACCCCATTATAAAAATAAATTACTTTTAAAAACCCGTAAAACAAAGACAGTGAAAGAGAGAGAAATTCTTACAAAATTCGTTCAGAGGCTGTGATGCAACCTGGATTGACCATATCTACACACACAGCTGGATGAGACATAAGGGTGGACAGTCTTGGGGCTGAGAGGTTGGGTTAGGTTGGGTGAGCAAACGCAGACCCTTTAAAGTAATACTGCGTGGTACCAATCCCATGGGTCCCAAGTCTCCAGGTTCAAGGGCATCTTCCTACATCGAAAACATGCATGAGAAACTCAGAAGATGGTACACCGTGTGATTTTGAAAGGTTTCTAAAACGCACCTCATTTCTCATCTCCTTGTGCTCGGGTTCGCCATTCCAGCTACTTTACTAGCAATCTCCCTGCTTGGAGAATCAGCACCTTTAACCTCCTGTTCCCTACAGGTTGCAATTTGTCCTGAGGATGAACGGGAAGAGGGGCAACCAATGAGAGACTAGATCTAGGTGTTGGGACAGGCACAGGTCACTCTATTTTCCCATCAGGAAGAAGAATTAATCACAGGCTCAGCCTGCCGCCCAGAAGCACAATAGGGCCTGAGGCAATCCCGCGCTTTTGCGGCCAGCTCCCAAAAAAGCGAGTTGAAAAATGGAGCTCAGGGACACTGCAATTCACAAACCCGCAGAGTTATAAATGATAACTCTCATCCACAGATATATTGAGGGAAGGCAACGAAGAGGATTTGAAAGCAAGGCAGAATTGCAGGAAACAGATTTCAGGAGGTAGATTCGAATCGCCTGTAAAGCACATGAAAAGCGGCAAAACGTCGACAATGATGCCCTTGGCCAAGAAGGGCGTATGCGTTTTTTCCTGAATATATTCAGGAAAAAACGCATACGCCCTTTTTGGCCAACCAAGCAACCTGGAAAGGCAAATCAGCGCTACAAAGAAGTCTCGCTTCCCATCGGTCAAAAGGGCCATGCTGCAAAAAGTGTCAAAACCAGAAATGCAGGACAGGCCATGGAGAAATGGCAGCCTTGCTACGCTGATGGGCGGGATGTAAATTGCCAACAGCCACTCTGGAGAAGTGTACGGTGTGTCCTGAAACATCGAAAAAACACAGCTTAGGGAGCATAGGGCACGTCCACTCATGGGCGTATAAATTGGGAAAAGTAAAAATCAGCAAGACACAGGCACCCCAAAGTTTAGGGCTGCTCTGTTGACAAGAACCTCCACTTCATGACACCTTAAATATCCCAGGAAAGAGAAAAATGGATAAAGAAGTTGTGGTCCTTATGTACAATGCAATATCACTCAGACATGAAATCAATGTCATAAGGCTAGTAGAAGCAAGATGAGTGGACTTAGGTACGACGATTCTAAGTGAAATAAGTCACACAGAAAAAGACACTTATCATAAGCTATCACTTATAGAGGGAATGTAAAAACCGCTACACTTGAACTGAATTACAAAACAGAACAGAGTCACACGTTTAGAAAACACACTATGGCTGCTTAACGGGAAAGGTGAGGTGGGGTGATGCATAAAACAAGGGGTTCAAATTTGCTCAGATACCGTTCCATACACCCAATATGTAATAGACAAGACCTACTCCTTGCTCCGTGAACTGGACTCAACACCCCCTATTCACCGCACAAGAATATATGTGACTAGTAACAATCTTAAAACCTATGTATTGATATCTGTCTGGAAGTGAGTCAAGTGGGTGTAAATCCGCATAAACACAGCCGTGAAAAGCAGCTAAACCCCATTATAAAAATAAATTACTTCTAAAAACCCGTAAAACAAAGACAGTGAAAGAGAGAGAAATTCTTACAAAATTCGTTCAGGGGCTGTGATGCCACCTGGATTGACCATATCTAGACCCACAGCTGGATGAGACATAAGGGTGGACACTCTTGGGGCTGAGAGGATGGGTGAGCAAACGCAGACCCTTTAAAGTAATACTGCCTGATACCCATCCCATGGGTCCCAAATCTCCAGGTTCAAGGGCATCTTCCTACATCGAAAACATGCATGAGAAACTCAGAAGATGGTACACCGTGTGATTTTGAAAGGTTTCTAAAACACACCCCATTTCTCATCTCCTTGTGCTCGGGTTCGCCTTTCCAGCTACTTTACTAGCAATCAACTTACTTGGAGAATCAGCACCTTTAACCTCCTGTTCCCTACAGGTTGCAGTTTGTCCTGAGGATGAACGGGAAGAGGGGCAACCAATGAGAGACTAGATCTAGGTGTTGGGACAGGCACAGGTCACTCTATTTTCCCATCAGGAAGAAGAATTAATCACAGGCTCAGCCTGCCGCCCAGAAGCACAATAGGGCCTGAGGCAATCCCGCGCTTTTGCGGCCAGCTCCCAAAAAAGCGAGTTGAAAAATGGAGCTCAGGGACACTGCAATTCACAAACCCGCAGAGTTATAAATGATAACTCTCATCCACAGATATATTGAGGGAAGGCAACGAAGAGGATTTGAAAGCAAGGCAGAATTGCAGGAAACAGATTTCAGGAGGTAGATTCGAATCGCCTGTAAAGCACATGAAAAGCGGCAAAACGTCGACAATGATGCCCTTGGCCAAGAAGGGCGTATGCGTTTTTTCCTGAATATATTCAGGAAAAAACGCATACGCCCTTTTTGGCCAACCAAGCAACCTGGAAAGGCAAATCAGCGCTACAAAGAAGTCTCGCTTCCCATCGGTCAAAAGGGCCATGCTGCAAAAAGTGTCAAAACCAGAAATGCAGGACAGGCCATGGAGAAATGGCAGACTTGCTACGCTGATGGGCGGGATGTAAATTGCCAACAGCCACTCTGGAGAAGTGTACGGTGTGTCCTGAAACATCGAAAAAACACAGCTTAGGGAGCATAGGGCACGTCCACTCATGGGCATATCAATTGGGAAAACTAAAAATCAGCAAGACACAGGCACCCCTAAGTTTAGGGCTGCTCTGTTGACAAGAACCTCCACTTCATGACACCTTAAATATCCCAGGAAAGAGAAAAATGGATAAAGAAGTTGTGGTCCTTATGTACAATGCAATATCACTCAGACATGAAATCAATGTCATAAGGCTAGTAGAAGCAAGATGAGTGGACTTAGGTACGACGATTCTAAGTGAAATAAGTCACACAGAAAAAGACACTTATCATAAGCTATCACTTATAGAGGGAATGTAAAAACCGCTACACTTGAACTGAATTACAGAACAGAACAGAATCACACGTTTAGAAAACACACTATGGCTGCCTAACGGGAAAGGTGAGGTGGGGTGATGCATAAAACAAGGGTTTCAAATTCGCTCAGATACCGTTCCATACACCCAATATGTAATAGACAAGACCTACTCCTTGCTCAGTGAACTGGACTCAACACGCCCTATTCACCGCACAAGAATATATGTGACTAGTAACAATCTTAAAACCTATGTATTGATATCTGTCTGGAAGTGAGTCAAGTGGGTGTAAATCCGCATAAACACAGCCGTGAAAAGCAGCTAAACCCCATTATAAAAATAAATTACTTTTAAAAACCCGTAAAACAAAGACAGTGAAAGAGAGAGAAATTCTTACAAAATTCGTTCAGAGGCTGTGATGCAACCTGGATTGACCATATCTACACGCACAGCTGGATGAGACATAAGGGTGGACAGTCTTGGGGCTGAGAGGTTGGGTTAGGTTGGGTGAGCAAACGCAGACCCTTTAAAGTAATACTGCGTGGTACCCATCCCATGGGTCCCAAGTCTCCAGGTTCAAGGGCATCTTCCTACATCGAAAACATAGATGAGAAACTCAGAAGATGGTACACCGTGTGATTTTGAAAGGTTTCTAAAACGCACCTCATTTCTCATCTCCTTGTGCTCGGGTTCGCCATTCCAGCTACTTTACTAGCAATCTCCCTACTTGGAGAATCAGCACCGTTAACCTCCTGTTCCCTACAGGTTGCAATTTGTCCTGAGGATGAACGGGAAGAGGGGCAACCAAAGAGAGACTAGATCTAGCTGTTGGGACAGGCACAGGTCACTCTATTTTCCCATCAGGAAGAAGAATTAACCACAGGCTCAGCCTGCCGCCCAGAAGCACAATAGGGCCTGAGGCAATCCCGCGCTTTTGCAGCCAGCTCCCAAAAAAGCGAGTTGAAAAATGGAGCTCAGGGACACTGCAATTCACAAACCCGCAGAGTTATAAATGATAACTCTCATCCACAGATATATTGAGGGAAGGCAACGAAGAGGATTTGAAAGCAAGGCAGAATTGCAGGAAACAGATTTCAGGAGGTAGATTCGAATCGCCTGTAAAGCACATGAAAAGCGGCAAAACGTCGACAATGATGCCCTTGGCCAAGAAAGGCGTATGCGTTTTTTCCTGAATATATTCAGGAAAAAACGCATACGCCCTTTTTGGCCAACCAAGCAACCTGGAAAGGCAAATCAGCGCTACAAAGAAGTCTCGCTTCCCATCGGTCAAAAGGGCCATGCTGCAAAAAGTGTCAAAACCAGAAACGCAGGACAGGCCATGGAGAAATGGCAGCCTTGCTACGCTGATGGACGGGATGTTAATTGCCAACAGCCACTCTGGATAAGTGTACGGTGTGTCCTGAAACATCGAAAAAACACAGCTTAGGGAGCATAGGGCACGTCCACTCATGGGCGTATAAATTGGGAAAACTAAAAATCAGCAAGACACAGGCACCCCAAAGTTTAGGGCTGCTCTGTTGACAAGAACCTCCACTTCATGACACCTTAAATATCCCAGGAAAGAGAAAAATGGATAAAGAAGTTGTGGTCCTTATGTACAATGCAATATCGCTCAGACATGAAATCAATGTCATAAGGCTAGTAGAAGCAAGATGAGTGGACTTAGGTACGACGATTCTAAGTGAAATAAGTCACACAGAAAAAGACACTTATCATAAGCTATCACTTATAGAGGGAATGTAAAAACCGCTACACTTGAACTGAATTACAGAACAGAACAGAATCACACGTTTTTAAAACACACTATGGCTGCTTAACGGGAAAGGTGAGGTGGGGTGATGCATAAAACAAGGGTTTCAAATTCGCTCAGATACCGTTCCATACACCCAATATGTAATAGACAAGACCTACTCCTTGCTCAGTGAACTGGACTCAACACGCCCTATTCACCGCACAAGAATATATGTGACTAGTAACAATCTTAAAACCTATGTATTGATATCTTTCTGGAAGTGAGTCAAGTGGGTGTAAATCCGCATAAACACAGCCGTGAAAAGCAGCTAAACCCCATTATAAAAATAAATTACTTTTAAAAACCCGTAAAACAAAGACAGTGAAAGAGAGAGAAATTCTTACAAAATTCGTTCAGAGGCTGTGATGCAACCTGGATTGACCATATCTACACACACAGCTGGATGAGACATAAGGGTGGACAGTCTTGGGGCTGAGAGGTTGGGTTAGGTTGGGTGAGCAAACGCAGACCCTTTAAAGTAATACTGCGTGGTACCCATCCCATGGGTCCCAAGTCTCCAGGTTCAAGGGCATCTTCCTACATCGAAAACATGCATGAGAAACTCAGAAGATGGTACACCGTGTGATTTTGAAAGGTTTCTAAAACGCACCTCATTTCTCATCTCCTTGTGCTCGGGTTCGCCATTCCAGCTACTTTACTAGCAATCTCCCTGCTTGGAGAATCAGCACCTTTAACCTCCTGTTCCCTACAGGTTGCAATTTGTCCTGAGGATGAACGGGAAGAGGGGCAACCAATGAGAGACTAGATCTAGGTGTTGGGACAGGCACAGGTCACTCTATTTTCCCATCAGGAAGAAGAATTAATCACAGGCTCAGCCTGCCGCCCAGAAGCACAATAGGGCCTGAGGCAATCCCGCGCTTTTGCGGCCAGCTCCCAAAAAAGCGAGTTGAAAAATGGAGCTCAGGGACACTGCAATTCACAAACCCGCAGAGTTATAAATGATAACTCTCATCCACAGATATATTGAGGGAAGGCAACGAAGAGGATTTGAAAGCAAGGCAGAATTGCAGGAAACAGATTTCAGGAGGTAGATTCGAATCGCCTGTAAAGCACATGAAAAGCGGCAAAACGTCGACAATGATGCCCTTGGCCAAGAAGGGCGTATGCGTTTTTTCCTGAATATATTCAGGAAAAAACGCATACGCCCTTTTTGGCCAACCAAGCAACCTGGAAAGGCAAATCAGCGCTACAAAGAAGTCTCGCTTCCCATCGGTCAAAAGGGCCATGCTGCAAAAAGTGTCAAAACCAGAAATGCAGGACAGGCCATGGAGAAATGGCAGCCTTGCTACGCTGATGGGCGGGATGTAAATTGCCAACAGCCACTCTGGAGAAGTGTACGGTGTGTCCTGAAACATCGAAAAAACACAGCTTAGGGAGCATAGGGCACGTCCACTCATGGGCGTATAAATTGGGAAAAATAAAAATCAGCAAGACACAGGCACCCCAAAGTTTAGGGCTGCTCTGTTGACAAGAACCTCCACTTCATGACACCTTAAATATCCCAGGAAAGAGAAAAATGGATAAAGAAGTTGTGGTCCTTATGTACAATGCAATATCACTCAGACATGAAATCAATGTCATAAGGCTAGTAGAAGCAAGATGAGTGGACTTAGGTACGACGATTCTAAGTGAAATAAGTCACACAGAAAAAGACACTTATCATAAGCTATCACTTATAGAGGCAATGTAAAAACCGCTACACTTGAACTGAATTACAGAACAGAACAGAATCACACGTTTAGAAAACACACTATGGCTGCTTAACGGGAAAGGTGAGGTGGGGTGATGCATAAAACAAGGGTTTCAAATTCGCTCAGATACCGTTCCATACACCCAATATGTAATAGACAAGACCTACTCCTTGCTCAGTGAACTGGACTCAACACGCCCTATTCACCGCACAAGAATATATGTGACTAGTAACAATCTTAAAACCTATGTATTGATATCTTTCTGGAAGTGAGTCAAGTGGGTGTAAATCCGCATAAACACAGCCGTGAAAAGCAGCTAAACCCCATTATAAAAATAAATTACTTTTAAAAACCTGTAAAACAAAGACAGTGAAAGAGAGAGAAATTCTTACAAAATTCGTTCAGAGGCTGTGATGCAACCTGGATTGACCATATCTACACGCACAGCTGGATGAGACATAAGGGTGGACAGTCTTGGGGCTGAGAGGTTGGGTTAGGTTGGGTGAGCAAATGCAGACCCTTTAAAGTAATACTGCGTGGTACCCATCCCATGGGTCCCAAGTCTCCAGGTTCAAGGGCATCTTCCTACATCGAAAACATGCATGAGAAACTCAGAAGATGGTACACCGTGTGATTTTGAAAGGTTTCTAAAACGCACCTCATTTCTCATCTCCTTGTGCTCGGGTTCGCCATTCCAGCTACTTTACTAGCAATCTCCCTGCTTGGAGAATCAGCACCTTTAACCTCCTGTTCCCTACAGGTTGCAATTTGTCCTGAGGATGAACGGGAAGAGGGGCAACCAATGAGAGACTAGATCTAGCTGTTGGGACAGGCACAGGTCACTCTATTTTCCCATCAGGAAGAAGAATTAACCACAGGCTCAGCCTGCTGCCAGGAACCAGAATAGGGCCTGAGGCAATCCCGTGCTTTTGCGGCCAGCTCTCAAAAAAGCGAGTTGAAAAATGGAGCTCAGGGACACTGCAATTCACAAACCCGCAGAGTTATAAGTGATAACTCTCATCCACAGATATATTGAGGGAAGTCAACGAAGAGGATTTGAATGCAAGGCAGAATTGCAGGAAACAGATTTCAGGAGGTAGATTCGAATCGCCTTTAAGGCACATGAAAAGCGGCAAAACGTCGACAATGATGCCCTTGGCCAAAAAGGGCGTATGCGTTTTTTCCTGAATATATTCAGGAAAAAACGCATACGCCCTTTTTGGCCAACCAAGCAACCTGGAAAGGCAAATCAGCGCTACAAAGAAGTCTCGCTTCCCATGGGTCAAAAGGGCCATGCTGCAAAAAGTGTCAAAACCAGAAATGCAGGACAGGCCATGGAGAAATGGCAGCCTTGCTACGCTGATGGGCGGGATGTAAATTGCCAACAGCCACTCTGGAGAAGTGTACGGTGTGTCCTGAAACATTGAAAAAACACAGCTTAGTGAGCATAGGGCACGTCCACTCATGGGCGTATAAATTGGGAAAACTAAAAATCAGCAAGACACAGGCACCCCAAAGTTTGGGGTGCTCTGTTGACAAGAACCTCCACTTCATGACACCTTAAATATCCCAGGAAAGAGAAAAATGGATAAAGAAGTTGTGGTCCTTATGTACAATGCAATATCACTCAGACATGAAATCAATGTCATAAGGCTAGTAGAAGCAAGATGAGTGGACTTAGGTACGACGATTCTAAGTGAAATAAGTCACACAGAAAAAGACACTTATCATAAGCTATCACTTATAGAGGGAATGTAAAAACCGCTACACTTGAACTGAATTACAAAACAGAACAGAGTCACACGTTTAGAAAACACACTATGGCTGCTTAACGGGAAAGGTGAGGTGGGGTGATGCATAAAACAAGGGGTTCAAATTTGCTCAGATACCGTTCCATACACCCAATATGTAATAGACAAGACCTACTCCTTGCTCCGTGAACTGGACTCAACACCCCCTATTCACCGCACAAGAATATATGTGACTAGTAACAATCTTAAAACCTATGTATTGATATCTGTCTGGAAGTGAGTCAAGTGGGTGTAAATCCGCATAAACACAGCCGTGAAAAGCAGCTAAACCCCATTATAAAAATAAATTACTTCTAAAAACCCGTAAAACAAAGACAGTGAAAGAGAGAGAAATTCTTACAAAATTCGTTCAGGGGCTGTGATGCCACCTGGATTGACCATATCTAGACCCACAGCTGGATGAGACATAAGGGTGGACACTCTTGGGGCTGAGAGGATGGGTGAGCAAACGCAGACCCTTTAAAGTAATACTGCCTGATACCCATCCCATGGGTCCCAAATCTCCAGGTTCAAGGGCATCTTCCTACATCGAAAACATGCATGAGAAACTCAGAAGATGGTACACCGTGTGATTTTGAAAGGTTTCTAAAACACACCCCATTTCTCATCCTCTTGTGCTCGGGTTCGCCTTTCCAGCTACTTTACTAGCAATCAACTTACTTGGAGAATCAGCACCTTTAACCTCCTGTTCCCTACAGGTTGCAATTTGTCCTGAGGATGAACGGGAAGAGGGGCAACCAATGAGAGACTAGATCTAGGTGTTGGGACAGGCACAGGTCACTCTATTTTCCCATCAGGAAGAAGAATTAATCACAGGCTCAGCCTGCCGCCCAGAAGCACAATAGGGCCTGAGGCAATCCCGCGCTTTTGCGGCCAGCTCCCAAAAAAGCGAGTTGAAAAATGGAGCTCAAGGATACTGCAATTCACAAACCCGCAGAGTTATAAATGATAACTCTCATCCACAGATATATTGAGGGAAGGCAACGAAGAGGATTTGAAAGCAAGGCAGAATTGCAGGAAACAGATTTCAGGAGGTAGATTCGAATCGCCTGTAAAGCACATGAAAAGCAGCAAAACGTCGACAATGATGCCCTTGGCCAAGAAGGGCGTATGCGTTTTTTCCTGAATATATTCAGGAAAAAACGCATACGCCCTTTTTGGCCAACCAAGCAACCTGGAAAGGCAAATCAGCGCTACAAAGAAGTCTCGCTTCCCATCGGTCAAAAGGGCCATGCTGCAAAAAGTGTCAAAACCAGAAATGCAGGACAGGCCATGAAGAAATGGCAGCCTTGCTACGCTGATGGGCGGGATGTAAATTGCCAACAGCCACTCTGGAGAAGTGTACGGTGTGTCCTGAAACATCGAAAAAACACAGCTTAGGGAGCATAGGGCACGTCCACTCATGGGCGTATAAATTGGGAAAAATAAAAATCAGCAAGACACAGGCACCCCAAAGTTTAGGGCTGCTCTGTTGACAAGAACCTCCACTTCATGACACCTTAAATATCCCAGGAAAGAGAAAAATGGATAAAGAAGTTGTGGTCCTTATGTACAATGCAATATCACTCAGACATGAAATCAATGTCATAAGGCTAGTAGAAGCAAGATGAGTGGACTTAGGTACGACGATTCTAAGTGAAATAAGTCACACAGAAAAAGACACTTATCATAAGCTATCACTTATAGAGGCAATGTAAAAACCGCTACACTTGAACTGAATTACAGAACAGAACAGAATCACACGTTTAGAAAACACACTATGGCTGCTTAACGGGAAAGGTGAGGTGGGGTGATGCATAAAACAAGGGTTTCAAATTCGCTCAGATACCGTTCCATACACCCAATATGTAATAGACAAGACCTACTCCTTGCTCAGTGAACTGGACTCAACACGCCCTATTCACCGCACAAGAATATATGTGACTAGTAACAATCTTAAAACCTATGTATTGATATCTTTCTGGAAGTGAGTCAAGTGGGTGTAAATCCGCATAAACACAGCCGTGAAAAGCAGCTAAACCCCATTATAAAAATAAATTACTTTTAAAAACCCGTAAAACAAAGACAGTGAAAGAGAGAGAAATTCTTACAAAATTCGTTCAGAGGCTGTGATGCAACCTGGATTGACCATATCTACACGCACAGCTGGATGAGACATAAGGGTGGACAGTCTTGGGGCTGAAAGGTTGGGTTAGGTTGGGTGAGCAAACGCAGACCCTTTAAAGTAATACTGCGTGGTACCCATCCCATGGGTCCCAAGTCTCCAGGTACAAGGGCATCTTCCTACATCGAAAACATGCATGAGAAACTCAGAAGATGGTACACCGTGTGATTTTGAAAGTTTTCTAAAACGCACCTCATTTCTCATCTCCTTGTGCTCGGGTTCGCCATTCCAGCTACTTTACTAGCAATCTCCCTACTTGGAGAATCAGCACCTTTAAGCTCCTGTTCCCTACAGGTTGCAATTTGTCCTGAGGATGAACGGAAAAGGGGCAACCAATGAGAGAGTAGATCTAGCTGTTGGGACAGGCACAGGTCACTCTATTTTCCCATCAGGAAGAAGAATTAACCACAGGCTCAGCCTGCTGCCAGGAACCAGAATAGGGCCTGAGGCAATCCCGTGCTTTTGCGGCCAGCTCTCAAAAAATACAGTTGAAAAATGGAGCTCAGGACACTGCAATTCACAAACCCGCAGAGTTATAAGTGATAACTCTCATCCACAGATATATTGAGGGAAGTCAACGAAGAGGATTTGAAAGCAAGGCAGAATTGCAGGAAACAGATTTCAGGAGGTAGATTCGAATCGCCTTTAAGGCACATGAAAAGCGGCAAAACGTCGACAATGATGCCCTTGGCCAAAAAGGGCGTATGCGTTTTTTCCTGAATATATTCAGGAAAAAACGCATACGCCCTTTTTGGCCAACTAAGCAACCTGGAAAGGCAAATCAGCGCTACAAAGAAGTCTCGCTTCCCATGGGTCAAAAGGGCAATGCTGCAAAAAGTGTCAAACCCAGAAATGCAGGACAGGCCATGGAGAAATGGCAGCCATGCTACGCTGATGGGCGGGATGTAAATTGCCAACAGCCACTCTGGAGAAGTGTACGGTGTGTCCTGAAACATCGAAAAAACACAGCTTAGTGAGCATAGGGCACGTCCACTCATGGGCGTATAAATTGGGAAAACTAAAAATCAGCAAGACACAGGCACCCCAAAGTTTGAGGCTGCTCTGTTGACAAGAACCTCCACTTCATGACACCTTAAATATCCCAGGAAAGAGAAAAATGGATAAAAAAGTTGTGGTCCTTATGTACAATGGAATATCACTCAGACATGAAATCAATGTCTTAAGGCTAGTAGAAGCAAGATGAGTGGACTTAGGTACGACGATTCTAAGTGAAATAATTCACACAGAAAAAGACACTTATCATAAGCTATCACTTATAGAGGGAATGTAAAAACCGCTACACTTGAACTGAATTACAAAACAGAACAGAGTCACACGTTTAGAAAACACACTATGGCTGCTTAACGGGAAAGGTGAGGTGGGGTGATGCATAAAACAAGGGGTTCAAATTCGCTCAGATACCGTTCCATACACCCAATATGTAATAGACAAGACCTACTCCTTGCTCCGTGAACTGGACTCAACACCCCCTATTCACCGCACAAGAATATATGTGACTAGTAACAATCTTAAAACCTATGTATTGATATCTGTCTGGAAGTGAGTCAAGTGGGTGTAAATCCGCATAAACACAGCCGTGAAAAGCAGCTAAACCCCATTATAAAAATAAATTACTTCTAAAAACCCGTAAAACAAAGACAGTGAAAGAGAGAGAAATTCTTACAAAATTCGTTCAGGGGCTGTGATGCCACCTGGATTGACCATATCTACACGCACAGCTGGATGAGACATAAGGGTGGACAGTCTTGGGGCTGAGAGGTTGGGTTAGGTTGGGTGAGCAAACGCAGACCCTTTAAAGTAATACTGCGTGGTACCCATCCCATGGGTCCCAAGTCTCCAGGTTCAAGGGCATCTTCCTACATCGAAAACATGCATGAGAAACTCAGAAGATGGTACACCGTGTGATTTTGAAAGGTTTCTAAAACACACCCCATTTCTCATCCTCTTGTGCTCCGGTTCGCCTTTCCAGCTACTTTACTAGCAATCAACTTACTTGGAGAATCAGCACCTTTAACCTCCTGTTCCCTACAGGTTGCAATTTGTCCTGAGGATGAACGGGAAGAGGGGCAACCAATGAGAGACTAGATCTAGCTGTTGGGACAGGCACAGGTCACTCTATTTTCCCATCAGGAAGAAGAATTAATCACAGGCTCAGCCTGCCGCCCAGAAGCACAATAGGGCCTGAGGCAATCCCGCGCTTTTGCGGCCAGCTCCCAAAAAAGCGAGTTGAAAAATGGAGCTCAGGGACACTGCAATTCACAAACCCGCAGAGTTATAAATGATAACTCTCATCCACAGATATATTGAGGGAAGGCAACGAAGAGGATTTGAAAGCAAGGCAGAATTGCAGGAAACAGATTTCAGGAGGTAGATTCGAATCGCCTGTAAAGCACATGAAAAGCGGCAAAACGTCGACAATGATGCCCTTGGCCAAGAAGGGCGTATGCGTTTTTTCCTGAATATATTCAGGAAAAAACGCATACGCCCTTTTTGGCCAACCAAGCAACCTGGAAAGGCAAATCAGCGCTACAAAGAAGTCTCGCTTCCCATCGGTCAAAAGGGCCATGCTGCAAAAAGTGTCAAAACCAGAAATGCAGGACAGGCCATGGAGAAATGGCAGCCTTGCTACGCTGATGGGCGGGATGTAAATTGCCAACAGCCACTCTGGAGAAGTGTACGGTGTGTCCTGAAACATCGAAAAAACACAGCTTAGGGAGCATAGGGCACGTCCACTCATGGGCGTATAAATTGGGAAAAATAAAAATCAGCAAGACACAGGCACCCCAAAGTTTAGGGCTGCTCTGTTGACAAGAACCTCCACTTCATGACACCTTAAATATCCCAGGAAAGAGAAAAATGGATAAAGAAGTTGTGGTCCTTATGTACAATGCAATATCACTCAGACATGAAATCAATGTCATAAGGCTAGTAGAAGCAAGATGAGTGGACTTAGGTACGACGATTCTAAGTGAAATAAGTCACACAGAAAAAGACACTTATCATAAGCTATCACTTATAGAGGCAATGTAAAAACCGCTACACTTGAACTGAATTACAGAACAGAACAGAATCACACGTTTAGAAAACACACTATGGCTGCTTAACGGGAAAGGTGAGGTGGGGTGATGCATAAAACAAGGGTTTCAAATTCGCTCAGATACCGTTCCATACACCCAATATGTAATAGACAAGACCTACTCCTTGCTCAGTGAACTGGACTCAACACGCCCTATTCACCGCACAAGAATATATGTGACTAGTAACAATCTTAAAACATATGTATTGATATCTTTCTGGAAGTGAGTCAAGTGGGTGTAAATCCGCATAAACACAGCCGTGAAAAGCAGCTAAACCCCATTATAAAAATAAATTACTTTTAAAAACCTGTAAAACAAAGACAGTGAAAGAGAGAGAAATTCTTACAAAATTCGTTCAGAGGCTGTGATGCAACCTGGATTGACCATATCTACACGCACAGCTGGATGAGACATAAGGGTGGACAGTCTTGGGGCTGAGAGGTTGGGTTAGGTTGGGTGAGCAAATGCAGACCCTTTAAAGTAATACTGCGTGGTACCCATCCCATGGGTCCCAAGTCTCCAGGTTCAAGGGCATCTTCCTACATCGAAAACATGCATGAGAAACTCAGAAGATGGTACACCGTGTGATTTTGAAAGGTTTCTAAAACGCACCTCATTTCTCATCTCCTTGTGCTCGGGTTCGCCATTCCAGCTACTTTACTAGCAATCTCCCTGCTTGGAGAATCAGCACCTTTAACCTCCTGTTCCCTACAGGTTGCAATTTGTCCTGAGGATGAACGGGAAGAGGGGCAACCAATGAGAGACTAGATCTAGCTGTTGGGACAGGCACAGGTCACTCTATTTTCCCATCAGGAAGAAGAATTAACCACAGGCTCAGCCTGCTGCCAGGAACCAGAATAGGGCCTGAGGCAATCCCGTGCTTTTGCGGCCAGCTCTCAAAAAAGACAGTTGAAAAATGGAGCTCAGGGACACTGCAATTCACAAACCCGCAGAGTTATAAGTGATAACTCTCATCCACAGATATATTGAGGGAAGTCAACGAAGAGGATTTGAATGCAAGGCAGAATTGCAGGAAACAGATTTCAGGAGGTAGATTCGAATCGCCTTTAAGGCACATGAAAAGCGGCAAAACGTCGACAATGATGCCCTTGGCCAAAAAGGGCGTATGCGTTTTTTCCTGAATATATTCAGGAAAAAACGCATACGCCCTTTTTGGCCAACCAAGCAACCTGGAAAGGCAAATCAGCGCTACAAAGAAGTCTCGCTTCCCATGGGTCAAAAGGGCCATGCTGCAAAAAGTGTCAAAACCAGAAATGCAGGACAGGCCATGGAGAAATGGCAGCCTTGCTACGCTGATGGGCGGGATGTAAATTGCCAACAGCCACTCTGGAGAAGTGTACGGTGTGTCCTGAAACATTGAAAAAACACAGCTTAGTGAGCATAGGGCACGTCCACTCATGGGCGTATAAATTGGGAAAACTAAAAATCAGCAAGACACAGGCACCCCAAAGTTTGGGGTGCTCTGTTGACAAGAACCTCCACTTCATGACACCTTAAATATCCCAGGAAAGAGAAAAATGGATAAAGAAGTTGTGGTCCTTATGTACAATGCAATATCACTCAGACATGAAATCAATGTCATAAGGCTAGTAGAAGCAAGATGAGTGGACTTAGGTACGACGATTCTAAGTGAAATAAGTCACACAGAAAAAGACACTTATCATAAGCTATCACTTATAGAGGGAATGTAAAAACCGCTACACTTGAACTGAATTACAAAACAGAACAGAGTCACACGTTTAGAAAACACACTATGGCTGCTTAACGGGAAAGGTGAGGTGGGGTGATGCATAAAACAAGGGGTTCAAATTTGCTCAGATACCGTTCCATACACCCAATATGTAATAGACAAGACCTACTCCTTGCTCCGTGAACTGGACTCAACACCCCCTATTCACCGCACAAGAATATATGTGACTAGTAACAATCTTAAAACCTATATATTGATATCTGTCTGGAAGTGAGTCAAGTGGGTGTAAATCCGCATAAACACAGCCGTGAAAAGCAGCTAAACCCCATTATAAAAATAAATTACTTCTAAAAACCCGTAAAACAAAGACAGTGAAAGAGAGAGAAATTCTTACAAAATTCGTTCAGGGGCTGTGATGCCACCTGGATTGACCATATCTAGACCCACAGCTGGATGAGACATAAGGGTGGACACTCTTGGGGCTGAGAGGATGGGTGAGCAAACGCAGACCCTTTAAAGTAATACTGCCTGATACCCATCCCATGGGTCCCAAATCTCCAGGTTCAAGGGCATCTTCCTACATCGAAAACATGCATGAGAAACTCAGAAGATGGTACACCGTGTGATTTTGAAAGGTTTCTAAAACACACCCCATTTCTCATCCTCTTGTGCTCGGGTTCGCCTTTCCAGCTACTTTACTAGCAATCAACTTACTTGGAGAATCAGCACCTTTAACCTCCTGTTCCCTACAGGTTGCAATTTGTCCTGAGGATGAACGGGAAGAGGGGCAACCAATGAGAGACTAGATCTAGGTGTTGGGACAGGCACAGGTCACTCTATTTTCCCATCAGGAAGAAGAATTAATCACAGGCTCAGCCTGCCGCCCAGAAGCACAATAGGGCTTGAGGCAATCCCGCGCTTTTGCGGCCAGCTCCCAAAAAAGCGAGTTGAAAAATGGAGCTCAGGGACACTGCAATTCACAAACCCGCAGAGTTATAAATGATAACTCTCATCCACAGATATATTGAGGGAAGGCAACGAAGAGGATTTGAAAGCAAGGCAGAATTGCAGGAAACAGATTTCAGGAGGTAGATTCGAATCGCCTGTAAAGCACATGAAAAGCGGCAAAACGTCGACAATGATGCCCTTGGCCAAGAAGGGCGTATGCGTTTTTTCCTGAATATATTCAGGAAAAAACGCATACGCACTTTTTGGCCAACCAAGCAACCTGGAAAGGCAAATCAGCGCTACAAAGAAGTCTCGCTTCCCATCGGTCAAAAGGGCCATGCTGCAAAAAGTGTCAAAACCAGAAATGCAGGACAGGCCATGGAGAAATGGCAGCCTTGCTACGCTGATGGGCGGGATGTAAATTGCCAACAGCCACTCTGGAGAAGTGTACGGTGTGTCCTGAAACATCGAAAAAACACAGCTTAGGGAGCATAGGGCACGTCCACTCATGGGCGTATAAATTGGGAAAAATAAAAATCAGCAAGACACAGGCACCCCAAAGTTTAGGGCTGCTCTGTTGACAAGAACCTCCACTTCATGACACCTTAAATATCCCAGGAAAGAGAAAAATGGATAAAGAAGTTGTGGTCCTTATGTACAATGCAATATCACTCAGACATGAAATCAATGTCATAAGGCTAGTAGAAGCAAGATGAGTGGACTTAGGTACGACGATTCTAAGTGAAATAAGTCACACAGAAAAAGACACTTATCATAAGCTATCACTTATAGAGGCAATGTAAAAACCGCTACACTTGAACTGAATTACAGAACAGAACAGAATCACACGTTTAGAAAACACACTATGGCTGCTTAACGGGAAAGGTGAGGTGGGGTGATGCATAAAACAAGGGTTTCAAATTCGCTCAGATACCGTTCCATACACCCAATATGTAATAGACAAGACCTACTCCTTGCTCAGTGAACTGGACTCAACACGCCCTATTCACCGCACAAGAATATATGTGACTAGTAACAATCTTAAAACCTATGTATTGATATCTTTCTGGAAGTGAGTCAAGTGGGTGTAAATCCGCATAAACACAGCCGTGAAAAGCAGCTAAACCCCATTATAAAAATAAATTACTTTTAAAAACCCGTAAAACAAAGACAGTGAAAGAGAGAGAAATTCTTACAAAATTCGTTCAGAGGCTGTGATGCAACCTGGATTGACCATATCTACACGCACAGCTGGATGAGACATAAGGGTGGACAGTCTTGGGGCTGAAAGGTTGGGTTAGGTTGGGTGAGCAAACGCAGACCCTTTAAAGTAATACTGCGTGGTACCCATCCCATGGGTCCCAAGTCTCCAGGTACAAGGGCATCTTCCTACATCGAAAACATGCATGAGAAACTCAGAAGATGGTACACCGTGTGATTTTGAAAGTTTTCTAAAACGCATCTCATTTCTCATCTCCTTGTGCTCGGGTTCGCCATTCCAGCTACTTTACTAGCAATCTCCCTACTTGGAGAATCAGCACCTTTAAGCTCCTGTTCCCTACAGGTTGCAATTTGTCCTGAGGATGAACGGGAAGAGGGGCAACCAATGAGAGACTAGATCTAGCTGTTGGGACAGGCACAGGTCACTCTATTTTCCCATCAGGAAGAAGAATTAACCACAGGCTCAGCCTGCTGCCAGGAACCAGAATAGGGCCTGAGGCAATCCCGTGCTTTTGCGGCCAGCTCTCAAAAAATACAGTTGAAAAATGGAGCTCAGGGACACTGCAATTCACAAACCCGCAGAGTTATAAGTGATAACTCTCATCCACAGATATATTGAGGGAAGTCAACGAAGAGGATTTGAAAGCAAGGCAGAATTGCAGGAAACAGATTTCAGGAGGTAGATTCGAATCGCCTTTAAGGCACATGAAAAGCGGCAAAACGTCGACAATGATGCCCTTGGCCAAAAAGGGCGTATGCGTTTTTTCCTGAATATATTCAGGAAAAAACGCATACGCCCTTTTTGGCCAACTAAGCAACCTGGAAAGGCAAATCAGCGCTACAAAGAAGTCTCGCTTCCCATGGGTCAAAAGGGCAATGCTGCAAAAAGTGTCAAACCCAGAAATGCAGGACAGGCCATGGAGAAATGGCAGCCATGCTACGCTGATGGGCGGGATGTAAATTGCCAACAGCCACTCTGGAGAAGTGTACGGTGTGTCCTGAAACATCGAAAAAACACAGCTTAGTGAGCATAGGGCACGTCCACTCATGGGCGTATAAATTGGGAAAACTAAAAATCAGCAAGACACAGGCACCCCAAAGTTTGAGGCTGCTCTGTTGACAAGAACCTCCACTTCATGACACCTTAAATATCCCAGGAAAGAGAAAAATGGATAAAAAAGTTGTGGTCCTTATGTACAATGGAATATCACTCAGACATGAAATCAATGTCTTAAGGCTAGTAGAAGCAAGATGAGTGGACTTACGTACGACGATTCTAAGTGAAATAATTCACACAGAAAAAGACACTTATCATAAGCTATCACTTATAGAGGGAATGTAAAAACCGCTACACTTGAACTGAATTACAAAACAGAACAGAGTCACACGTTTAGAAAACACACTATGGCTGCTTAACGGGAAAGGTGAGGTGGGGTGATGCATAAAACAAGGGGTTCAAATTCGCTCAGATACCGTTCCATACACCCAATATGTAATAGACAAGACCTACTCCTTGCTCCGTGAACTGGACTCAACACCCCCTATTCACCGCACAAGAATATATGTGACTAGTAACAATCTTAAAACCTATGTATTGATATCTGTCTGGAAGTGAGTCAAGTGGGTGTAAATCCGCATAAACACAGCCGTGAAAAGCAGCTAAACCCCATTATAAAAATAAATTACTTCTAAAAACCCGTAAAACAAAGACAGTGAAAGAGAGAGAAATTCTTACAAAATTCGTTCAGGGGCTGTGATGCCACCTGGATTGACCATATCTAGACCCACAGCTGGATGAGACATAAGGGTGGACACTCTTGGGGCTGAGAGGATGGGTGAGCAAACGCAGACCCTTTAAAGTAATACTGCCTGATACCCATCCCATGGGTCCCAAATCTCCAGGTTCAAGGGCATCTTCCTACATCGAAAAAATGCATGAGAAACTCAGAAGATGGTACACCGTGTGATTTTGAAAGGTTTCTAAAACACACCCCATTTCTCATCTCCGTGTGCTCGGGTTCGCCTTTCCAGCTACTTTACTAGCAATCAACTTACTTGGAGAATCAGCACCTTTAACCTCCTGTTCCCTACAGGTTGCAATTTGTCCTGAGGATGAACGGGAAGAGGGGCAACCAATGAGAGACTAGATCTAGGTGTTGGGACAGGCACAGGTCACTCTATTTTCCCATCAGGAAGAAGAATTAATCACAGGCTCAGCCTGCCGCCCAGAAGCACAATAGGGCCTGAGGCAATCCCGCGCTTTTGCGGCAAGCTCCCAAAAAAGCGAGTTGAAAAATGGAGCTCAGGGACACTGCAATTCACAAACCCGCAGAGTTATAAATGATAACTCTCATCCACAGATATATTGAGGGAAGGCAACGAAGAGGATTTGAAAGCAAGGCAGAATTGCAGGAAACAGATTTCAGGAGGTAGATTCGAATCGCCTGTAAAGCACATGAAAAGCGGCAAAACGTGGACAATGATGCCCTTGGCCAAGAAGGGCGTATGCGTTTTTTCCTGAATATATTCAGGAAAAAACGCATACGCCCTTTTTGGCCAACCAAGCAACCTGGAAAGGCAAATCAGCGCTACAAAGAAGTCTCGCTTCCCATCCGTCAAAAGGGCCATGCTGCAAAAAGTGTCAAAACCAGAAATGCAGGACAGGCCATGGAGAAATGGCAGCCTTGCTACGCTGATGGGCGGGATGTTAATTGCCAACAGCCACTCTGGAGAAGTGTACGGTGTGTCCTGAAACATCGAAAAAACACAGCTTAGGGAGCATAGGGCACGTCCACTCATGGGCGTATAAATTGGGAAAACTAAAAATCAGCAAGACACAGGCACCCCAAAGTTTAGGGCTGCTCTGTTGACAAGAACCTCCACTTCATGACACCTTAAATATCCCAGGAAAGAGAAAAATGGATAAAGAAGTTGTGGTCCTTATGTACAATGCAATATCACTCAGACATGAAATCTATGTCATAAGGCTAGTAGAAGCAAGATGAGTGGACTTAGGTACGACGATTCTAAGTGAAATATGTCACACAGAAAAAGACACTTATCATAAGCTATCACTTATAGAGGGAATGTAAAAACCGCTACACTTGAACTGAATTACAGAACAGAACAGAATCACAGGTTTTGAAAACACACTATGGCTGCTTAACGGGAAAGGTGAGGTGGGGTGATGCATAAAACAAGGGTTTCAAATTCGCTCAGATACCGTTCCATACACCCAATATGTAATAGACAAGACCTACTCCTTGCTCAGTGAACTGGACTCAACACGCCCTATTCACCGCACAAGAATGTATGTGACTAGTAACAATCTTAAAACCTATGTATTGATATCTTTCTGGAAGTGAGTCAAGTGGGTGTAAATCCGCATAAACACAGCCGTGAAAAGCAGCTAAACCCCATTATAAAAATAAATTACTTTTAAAAACCCGTAAAACAAAGACAGTGAAAGAGAGAGAAATTCTTACAAAATTCGTTCAGAGGCTGTGATGCAACCTGGATTGACCATATCTACACGCACAGCTGGATGAGACATAAGGGTGGACAGTCTTGGGGCTGAGAGGTTGGGTTAGGTTGGGTGAGCAAACGCAGACCCTTTAAAGTAATACTGCGTTGTACCCATCCCATGGGTCCCAAGTCTCCAGGTTCAAGGGCATCTTCCTACATCGAAAACATGCATGAGAAACTCAGAAGATGGTACACCGTGTGATTTTGAAAGGTTTCTAAAACGCACCTCATTTCTCATCTCCTTGTGCTCGGGTTCGCCATTCCAGCTACTTTACTAGCAATCTCCCTGCTTGGAGAATCAGCACCTTTAACCTCCTGTTCTCTACAGGTTGCAATTTGTCCTGAGGATGAACGGGAAGAGGGGCAACCAATGAGAGACTAGATCTAGCTGTTGGGACAGGCACAGGTCACTCTATTTTCCCATCAGGAAGAAGAATTAACCACAGGCTCAGCCTGCTGCCAGGAACCAGAATAGGGCCTGAGGCAATCCCGTGCTTTTGCGGCCAGCTCTCAAAAAAGACAGTTGAAAAATGGAGCTCAGGGACACTGCAATTCACAAACCCGCAGAGTTATAAGTGATAACTCTCATCCACAGATATATTGAGGGAAGTCAACGAAGAGGATTTGAATGCAAGGCAGAATTGCAGGAAACAGATTTCAGGAGGTAGATTCGAATCGCCTTTAAGGCACATGAAAAGCGGCAAAACGTCGACAATGATGCCCTTGGCCAAAAAGGGCGTATGCGTTTTTTCCTGAATATATTCAGGAAAAAACGCATACGCCCTTTTTGGCCAACCAAGCAACCTGGAAAGGCAAATCAGCGCTACAAAGAAATCTCGCTTCCCATGGGTCAAAAGGGCCATGCTGCAAAAAGTGTCAAAACCAGAAATGCAGGACAGGCCATGGAGAAATGGCAGCCTTGCTACGCTGATGGGCGGGATGTAAATTGCCAACAGCCACTCTGGAGAAGTGTACGGTGTGTCCTGAAACATCGAAAAAACACAGCTTAGTGAGCATAGGGCACGTCCACTCATGGGCGTATAAATTGGGAAAACTAAAAATCAGCAAGACACAGGCACCCCAAAGTTTGGGGCTGCTCTGTTGACAAGAACCTCCACTTCATGACACCTTAAATATCCCAGGAAAGAGAAAAATGGATAAAAAAGTTGTGGTCCTTATGTACAATGGAATATCACTCAGACATGAAATCAATGTCATAAGGCTAGTAGAAGCAAGATGAGTGGACTTAGGTACGACGATTCTAAGTGAAATAAGTCACACAGAAAAAGACACTTATCATAAGCTATCACTTATAGAGGGAATGTAAAAACCGCTACACTTGAACTGAATTACAAAACAGAACAGAGTCACACGTTTAGAAAACACACTATGGCTGCTTAACGGGAAAGGTGAGGTGGGGTGATGCATAAAACAAGGGGTTCAAATTTGCTCAGATACCGTTCCATACACCCAATATGTAATAGACAAGACCTACTCCTTGCTCCGTGAACTGGACTCAACACCCCCTATTCACCGCACAAGAATATATGTGACTAGTAACAATCTTAAAACCTATGTATTGATATCTGTCTGGAAGTGAGTCAAGTGGGTGTAAATCCGCATAAACACAGCCGTGAAAAGCAGCTAAACCCCATTATAAAAATAAATTACTTCTAAAAACCCGTAAAACAAAGACAGTGAAAGAGAGAGAAATTCTTACAAAATTCGTTCAGGGGCTGTGATGCCACCTGGATTGACCATATCTAGACCCACAGCTGGATGAGACATAAGGGTGGACACTCTTGGGGCTGAGAGGATGGGTGAGCAAACGCAGACCCTTTAAAGTAATACTGCCTGATACCCATCCCATGGGTCCCAAATCTCCAGGTTCAAGGGCATCTTCCTACATCGAAAACATGCATGAGAAACTCAGAAGATGGTACACCGTGTGATTTTGAAAGGTTTCTAAAACACACCCCATTTCTCATCTCCTTGTGCTCGGGTTCGCCTTTCCAGCTACTTTACTAGCAATCAACTTACTTGGAGAATCAGCACCTTTAACCTCCTGTTCCCTACAGGTTGCAATTTGTCCTGAGGATGAACGGGAAGAGGGGCAACCAATGAGAGACTAGATCTAGGTGTTGGGACAGGCACAGGTCACTCTATTTTCCCATCAGGAAGAAGAATTAAACACAGGCTCAGCCTGCCGCCCAGAAGCACAATAGGGCCTGAGGCAATCCCGCGCTTTTGCGGCCAGCTCCCAAAAAAGCGAGTTGAAAAATGGAGCTCAGGGACACTGCAATTCACAAACCCGCAGAGTTATAAGTGATAACTCTCATCCACAGATATATTGAGGGAAGGCAACGAAGAGGATTTGAAAGAAAGGCAGAATTGCAGGAAACAGATTTCAGGAGGTAGATTCGAATCGCCTGTAAAGCACATGAAAAGCGGCAAAACGTCGACAATGATGCCCTTGGCCAAAAAGGGCGTATGCGTTTTTTCCTGAATATATTCAGGAAAAAACGCATACGCCCTTTTTGGCCAACCAAGCAACCTGGAAAGGCAAATCAGTGCTACAAAGAAGTCTCGCTTCCCATCAGTCAAAAGGGTCATGCTGCAAAAAGTGTCAAAACCAGAAATGCAGGACAGGCCATGGAGAAATGGCAGCCTTGCTACGCTGATGGGCGGGATGTTAATTGCCAACAGCCACTCTGGAGAAGTGTACGGTGTGTCCTGAAACATCGAAAAAACACAGCTTAGGGAGCATAGGGCACGTCCACTCATGGGCGTATAAATTGGGAAAACTAAAAATCAGCAAGACACAGGCACCCCAAAGTTTAGGGCTGCTCTGTTGACAAGAACCTCCACTTCATGACACCTTAAATATCCCAGGAAAGAGAAAAATGGATAAAGAAGTTGTGGTCCTTATGTACAATGCAATATCACTCAGACATGAAATCAATGTCATAAGGCTAGTAGAAGCAAGATGAGTGGACTTAGGTACGACGATTCTAAGTGAAATAAGTCACACAGAAAAAGACACTTATCATAAGCTATCACTTATAGAGGGAATGTAAAAACCGCTACACTTGAACTGAATTACAGAACAGAACAGAATCACACGTTTAGAAAACACACTATGGCTGCTTAACGGGAAAGGTGAGGTGGGGTGATGCATAAAACAAGGGGTTCAAATTCGCTCAGATACCGTTCCATACACCCAATATGTAATAGACAAGACCTACTCCTTGCTCAGTGAACTGGACTCAACACGCCCTATTCACCGCACAAGAATATATGTGACTAGTAACAATCTTAAAACCTATGTATTGATATCTGTCTGGAAGTGAGTCAAGTGGGTGTAAATCCGCATAAACACAGCCGTGAAAAGCAGCTAAACCCCATTATAAAAATAAATTACTTTTAAAAACCCGTAAAACAAAGACAGTGAAAGAGAGAGAAATTCTTACAAAATTCGTTCAGAGGCTGTGATGCAACCTGGATTGACCATATCTACACGCACAGCTGGATGAGACATAAGGGTGGACAGTCTTGGGGCTGAGAGGTTGGGTTAGGTTGGGTGAGCAAACGCAGACCCTTTAAAGTAATACTGCGTTGTACCCATCCCATGGGTCCCAAGTCTCCAGGTTCAAGGGCATCTTCCTACATCGAAAACATGCATGAGAAACTCAGAAGATGGTACACCGTGTGATTTTGAAAGGTTTCTAAAACGCACCTCATTTCTCATCTCCTTGTGCTCGGGTTCGCCATTCCAGCTACTTTACTAGCAATCTCCCTGCTTGGAGAATCAGCACCTTTAACCTCCTGTTCCCTACAGGTTGCAATTTGTCCTGAGGATGAACGGGAAGAGGGGCAACCAATGAGAGACTAGATCTAGCTGTTGGGACAGGCACAGGTCACTCTATTTTCCCATCAGGAAGAAGAATTAACCACAGGCTCAGCCTGCTGCCAGGAACCAGAATAGGGCCTGAGGCAATCCCGTGCTTTTGCGGCCAGCTCTCAAAAAAGACAGTTGAAAAATGGAGCTCAGGGACACTGCAATTCACAAACCCGCAGAGTTATAAGTGATAACTCTCATCCACAGATATATTGAGGGAAGTCAACGAAGAGGATTTGAATGCAAGGCAGAATTGCAGGAAACAGATTTCAGGAGGTAGATTCGAATCGCCTTTAAGGCACATGAAAAGCGGCAAAACGTCGACAATGATGCCCTTGGCCAAAAAGGGCGTATGCGTTTTTTCCTGAATATATTCAGGAAAAAACGCATACGCCCTTTTTGGCCAACCAAGCAACCTGGAAAGGCAAATCAGCGCTACAAAGAAATCTCGCTTCCCATGGGTCAAAAGGGCCATGCTGCAAAAAGTGTCAAAACCAGAAATGCAGGACAGGCCATGGAGAAATGGCAGCCTTGCTACGCTGATGGGCGGGATGTAAATTGCCAACAGCCACTCTGGAGAAGTGTACGGTGTGTCCTGAAACATCGAAAAAACACAGCTTAGGGAGCATAGGGCACGTCCACTCATGGGCGTATAAATTGGGAAAACTAAAAATCAGCAAGACACAGGCACCCCAAAGTTTAGGGCTGCTCTGTTGACAAGAACCTCCACTTCATGACACCTTAAATATCCCAGGAAAGAGAAAAATGGATAAAGAAGTTGTGGTCCTTATGTACAATGCAATATCACTCAGACATGAAATCAATGTCATAAGGCTAGTAGAAGCAAGATGAGTGGACTTAGGTACGACGATTCTAAGTGAAATAAGTCACACAGAAAAAGACACTTATCATAAGCTATCACTTATAGAGGGAATGTAAAAACCGCTACACTTGAACTGAATTACAGAACAGAACAGAATCACACGTTTAGAAAACACACTATGGCTGCTTAACGGGAAAGGTGAGGTGGGGTGATGCATAAAACAAGGGGTTCAAATTCGCTCAGATACCGTTCCATACACCCAATATGTAATAGACAAGACCTACTCCTTGCTCAGTGAACTGGACTCAACACGCCCTATTCACCGCACAAGAATATATGTGACTAGTAACAATCTTAAAACCTATGTATTGATATCTGTCTGGAAGTGAGTCAAGTGGGTGTAAATCCGCATAAACACAGCCGTGAAAAGCAGCTAAACCCCATTATAAAAATAAATTACTTTTAAAAACCCGTAAAACAAAGACAGTGAAAGAGAGAGAAATTCTTACAAAATTCGTTCAGAGGCTGTGATGCAACCTGGATTGACCATATCTACACGCACAGCTGGATGAGACATAAGGGTGGACAGTCTTGGGGCTGAGAGGTTGGGTTAGGTTGGGTGAGCAAACGCAGACCCTTTAAAGTAATACTGCGTTGTACCCATCCCATGGGTCCCAAGTCTCCAGGTTCAAGGGCATCTTCCTACATCGAAAACATGCATGAGAAACTCAGAAGATGGTACACCGTGTGATTTTGAAAGGTTTCTAAAACGCACCTCATTTCTCATCTCCTTGTGCTCGGGTTCGCCATTCCAGCTACTTTACTAGCAATCTCCCTGCTTGGAGAATCAGCACCTTTAACCTCCTGTTCCCTACAGGTTGCAATTTGTCCTGAGGATGAACGGGAAGAGGGGCAACCAATGAGAGACTAGATCTAGCTGTTGGGACAGGCACAGGTCACTCTATTTTCCCATCAGGAAGAAGAATTAACCACAGGCTCAGCCTGCTGCCAGGAACCAGAATAGGGCCTGAGGCAATCCCGTGCTTTTGCGGCCAGCTCTCAAAAAAGACAGTTGAAAAATGGAGCTCAGGGACACTGCAATTCACAAACCCGCAGAGTTATAAGTGATAACTCTCATCCACAGATATATTGAGGGAAGTCAACGAAGAGGATTTGAATGCAAGGCAGAATTGCAGGAAACAGATTTCAGGAGGTAGATTCGAATCGCCTTTAAGGCACATGAAAAGCGGCAAAACGTCGACAATGATGCCCTTGGCCAAAAAGGGCGTATGCGTTTTTTCCTGAATATATTCAGGAAAAAACGCATACGCCCTTTTTGGCCAACCAAGCAACCTGGAAAGGCAAATCAGCGCTACAAAGAAATCTCGCTTCCCATGGGTCAAAAGGGCCATGCTGCAAAAAGTGTCAAAACCAGAAATGCAGGACAGGCCATGGAGAAATGGCAGCCTTGCTACGCTGATGGGCGGGATGTAAATTGCCAACAGCCACTCTGGAGAAGTGTACGGTGTGTCCTGAAACATCGAAAAAACACAGCTTAGTGAGCATAGGGCACGTCCACTCATGGGCGTATAAATTGGGAAAACTAAAAATCAGCAAGACACAGGCACCCCAAAGTTTGGGGCTGCTCTGTTGACAAGAACCTCCACTTCATGACACCTTAAATATCCCAGGAAAGAGAAAAATGGATAAAAAAGTTGTGGTCCTTATGTACAATGGAATATCACTCAGACATGAAATCAATGTCATAAGGCTAGTAGAAGCAAGATGAGTGGACTTAGGTACGACGATTCTAAGTGAAATAAGTCACACAGAAAAAGACACTTATCATAAGCTATCACTTATAGAGGGAATGTAAAAACCGCTACACTTGAACTGAATTACAAAACAGAACAGAGTCACACGTTTAGAAAACACACTATGGCTGCTTAACGGGAAAGGTGAGGTGGGGTGATGCATAAAACAAGGGGTTCAAATTTGCTCAGATACCGTTCCATACACCCAATATGTAATAGACAAGACCTACTCCTTGCTCCGTGAACTGGACTCAACACCCCCTATTCACCGCACAAGAATATATGTGACTAGTAACAATCTTAAAACCTATGTATTGATATCTGTCTGGAAGTGAGTCAAGTGGGTGTAAATCCGCATAAACACAGTCGTGAAAAGCAGCTAAACCCCATTATAAAAATAAATTACTTCTAAAAACCCGTAAAACAAAGACAGTGAAAGAGAGAGAAATTCTTACAAAATTCGTTCAGGGGCTGTGATGCCACCTGGATTGACCATATCTAGACCCACAGCTGGATGAGACATAAGGGTGGACACTCTTGGGGCTGAGAGGATGGGTGAGCAAACGCAGACCCTTTAAAGTAATACTGCCTGATACCCATCCCATGGGTCCCAAATCTCCAGGTTCAAGGGCATCTTCCTACATCGAAAACATGCATGAGAAACTCAGAAGATGGTACACCGTGTGATTTTGAAAGGTTTCTAAAACACACCCCATTTCTCATCTCCTTGTGCTCGGGTTCACCTTTCCAGCTACTTTACTAGCAATCAACTTACTTGGAGAATCAGCACCTTTAACCTCCTGTTCCCTACAGGTTGCAATTTGTCCTGAGGATGAACGGGAAGAGGGGCAACCAATGAGAGACTACATCTAGGTGTTGGGACAGGCACAGGTCACTCTATTTTCCCATCAGGAAGAAGAATTAAACACAGGCTCAGCCTGCCGCCCAGAAGCACAATAGGGCCTGAGGCAATCCCGCGCTTTTGCGGCCAGCTCCCAAAAAAGCGAGTTGAAAAATGGAGCTCAGGGACACTGCAATTCACAAACCCGCAGAGTTATAAGTGATAACTCTCATCCACAGATATATTGAGGGAAGGCAACGAAGAGGATTTGAAAGAAAGGCAGAATTGCAGGAAACAGATTTCAGGAGGTAGATTCGAATCGCCTGTAAAGCACATGAAAAGCGGCAAAACGTCGACAATGATGCCCTTGGCCAAGAAGGGCGTATGCGTTTTTTCCTGAATATATTCAGGAAAAAACGCATACGCCCTTTTTGGCCAACCAAGCAACCTGGAAAGGCAAATCAGTGCTACAAAGAAGTCTCGCTTCCCATCAGTCAAAAGGGTCATGCTGCAAAAAGTGTCAAAACCAGAAATGCAGGACAGGCCATGGAGAAATGGCAGCCTTGCTACGCTGATGGGCGGGATGTTAATTGCCAACAGCCACTCTGGAGAAGTGTACGGTGTGTCCTGAAACATCGAAAAAACACAGCTTAGGGAGCATAGGGCACGTCCACTCATGGGCGTATAAATTGGGAAAACTAAAAATCAGCAAGACACAGGCACCCCAAAGTTTAGGGCTGCTCTGTTGACAAGAACCTCCACTTCATGACACCTTAAATATCCCAGGAAAGAGAAAAATGGATAAAGAAGTTGTGGTCGTTATGTACAATGCAATATCACTCAGACATGAAATCAATGTCATAAGGCTAGTAGAAGCAAGATGAGTGGACTTAGGTACGACGATTCTAAGTGAAATAAGTCACACAGAAAAAGACACTTATCATAAGCTATCACTTATAGAGGGAATGTAAAAACCGCTACACTTGAACTGAATTACTGAACAGAACAGAATCACACGTTTAGAAAACACACTATGGCTGCTTAACGGGAAAGGTGAGGTGGGGTGATGCATAAAACAAGGGGTTCAAATTCGCTCAGATACCGTTCCATACACCCAATATGTAATAGACAAGACCTACTCCTTGCTCAGTGAACTGGACTCAACACGCCCTATTCACCGCACAAGAATATATGTGACTAGTAACAATCTTAAAACCTATGTATTGATATCTGTCTGGAAGTGAGTCAAGTGGGTGTAAATCCGCATAAACACAGCCGTGAAAAGCAGCTAAACCCCATTATAAAAATAAATTACTTTTAAAAACCCGTAAAACAAAGACAGTGAAAGAGAGAGAAATTCTTACAAAATTCGTTCAGAGGCTGTGATGCAACCTGGATTGACCATATCTACACGCACAGCTGGATGAGACATAAGGGTGGACAGTCTTGGGGCTGAGAGGTTGGGTTAGGTTGGGTGAGCAAACGCAGACCCTTTAAAGTAATACTGCCTGGTACCCATCCAATGGGTCCCAAGTCTCCAGGTTCAAGGGCATCTTCCTACATCGAAAACATGCATGAGAAACTCAGAAGATGGTACACCGTGTGATTTTGAAAGGTTTCTAAAACGCACCTCATTTCTCATCTCCTTGTGCTCGGGTTCGCCATTCCAGCTACTTTACTAGCAATCTCCCTACTTGGAGAATCAGCACCTTTAAGCTCCTGTTCCCTACAGGTTTCAATTTGTCCTGAGGATGAACGGGAAGAGGGGCAACCAATGAGAGACTAGATCTAGCTGTTGGGACAGGCACAGGTCACTCTATTTTCCCATCAGGAAGAAGAATTAACCACAGGCTCAGCCTGCTGCCAGGAACCAGAATAGGGCCTGAGGCAATCCCGTGCTTTTGCGGCCAGCTCTCAAAAAAGACAGTTGAAAAATGGAGCTCAGGGACACTGCAATTCACAAACCCGCAGAGTTATAAGTGATAACTCTCATCCACAGATATATTGAGGGAAGTCAACGAAGAGGATTTGAAAGCAAGGCAGAATTGCAGGAAACCGATTTCAGGAGGTAGATTCGAATCGCCTTTAAGGCACATGAAAAGCGGCAATACGTCGACAATGATGCCCTTGGCCAAAAAGGGCGTATGCGTTTTTTTCCTGAATATATTCAGGAAAAAACGCATACGCCCTTTTTGGCCAACCAAGCAACCTGGAAAGGCAAATCAGCGCTACAAAGAAGTCTCGCTTCCCATGGGTCAAAAGGGCCATGCTGCAAAAAGTGTCAAACCCAGAAATGCAGGACAGGCCATGGAGAAATGGCAGCCTTGCTACGCTGATGGGCGGGATGTAAATTGCCAACAGCCACTCTGGAGAACTGTACGGTGTGTCCTGAAACATCGAAAAAACACAGCTTAGTGAGCATAGGGCACGTCCACTCATGGGCGTATAAATTGGGAAAACTAAAAATCAGCAAGACACAGGCACCCCAAAGTTTGAGGCTGCTCTGTTGACAAGAACCTCCACTTCATGACACCTTAAATATCCCAGGAAAGAGAAAAATGGATAAAAAAGTTGTGGTCCTTATGTACAATGGAATATCACTCAGACATGAAATCAATATCTTAAGGCTAGTAGAAGCAAGATGAGTGGACTTAGGTACGACGATTCTAAGTGAAATAATTCACACAGAAAAAGACACTTATCATAAGCTATCACTTATAGAGGGAATGTAAAAACCGCTACACTTGAACTGAATTACAAAACAGAACAGAGTCACACGTTTAGAAAACACACTATGGCTGCTTAACGGGAAAGGTGAGGTGGGGTGATGCATAAAACAAGGGGTTCAAATTCGCTCAGATACCGTTCCATACACCCAATATGTAATAGACAAGACCTACTCCTTGCTCCGTGAACTGGACTCAACACCCCCTATTCACTGCACAAGAATATATGTGACTAGTAACAATCTTAAAACCTATGTATTGATATCTGTCTGGAAGTGAGTCAAGTGGGTGTAAATCCGCATAAACACAGCCGTGAAAAGCAGCTAAACCCCATTATAAAAATAAATTACTTCTAAAAACCCGTAAAACAAAGACAGTGAAAGAGAGAGAAATTCTTACACAATTCGTTCAGGGGCTGTGATGCCACCTGGATTGACCATATCTAGACCCACAGCTGGATGAGACATAAGGGTGGACACTCTTGGGGCTGAGAGGTTGGGTGAGCAAACGCAGACCCTTTAAAGTAATACTGCGTGATACCCATCCCATGGGTCCCAAATCTCCAGGTTCAAGGGCATCTTCCTACATCGAAAACATGCATGAGAAACTCAGAAGATGGTACACCGTGTGATTTTGAAAGGTTTCTAAAACACACCCCATTTCTCATCTCCTTGTGCTCGGGTTCGCCTTTCCAGCTACTTTACTAGCAATCAACTTACTTGGAGAATCAGCACCTTTAACCTCCTGTTCCCTACAGGTTGCAATTTGTCCTGAGGATGAACGGGAAGAGGGGCAACCAATGAGAGACTAGATCTAGGTGTTGGGACAGGCACAGGTCACTCTATTTTCCCATCAGGAAGAAGAATTAATCACAGGCTCAGCCTGCCGCCCAGAAGCACAATAGGGCCTGAGGCAATCCCGCGCTTTTGCGGTCAGCTCCCAAAAAAGCGAGTTGAAAAATGGAGCTCAGGGACACTGCAATTCACAAACCCGCAGAGTTATAAATGATAACTCTCATCCACAGATATATTGAGGGAAGGCAACGAAGAGGATTTGAAAGCAAGGCAGAATTGCAGGAAACAGATTTCAGGAGGTAGATACGAATCGCCTGTAAAGCACATGAAAAGCGGCAAAACGTCGACAATGATGCCCTTGGCCAAGAAGGGCGTATGCGTTTTTTCCTGAATATATTCAGGAAAAAACGCATACGCCCTTTTTGGCCAACCAAGCAACCTGGAAAAGCAAATCAGTGCTACAAAGAAGTCTCGCTTCCCATCGGTCAAAAGGGTCATGCTGCAAAAAGTGTCAAAACCAGAAATGCAGGACAGGCCTTGGAGAAATGGCAGCCTTGCTACGCTGATGGGCGGAATGTTAATTGCCAACAGCCACTCTGGAGAAGTGTACGGTGTGTCCTGAAACATCGAAAAAACACAGCTTAGGGAGCATAGGGCACGTCCACTCATGGGCGTATAAATTGGGAAAACTAAAAATCAGCAAGACACAGGCACCCCAAAGTTTAGGGCTGCTCTGTTGACAAGAACCTCCACTTCATGACACCTTAAATATCCAAGGAAAGAGAAAAATGGATAAAGAAGTTGTGGTCCTTATGTACAATGCAATATCACTCAGACATGAAATCAATGTCATAAGGCTAGTAGAAGCAAGATGAGTGGACTTAGGTACGACGATTCTAAGTGAAATAAGTCACACAGAAAAAGACACTTATCATAAGCTATCACTTATAGAGGGAATGTAAAAACCGCTACACTTGAACTGAATTACAGAACAGAACAGAATCACACGTTTAGAAAACACACTATGGCTGCTTAACGGGAAAGGTGAGGTGGGGTGATGCATAAAACAAGGGGTTCAAATTCGCTCAGATACCGTTCCATACACCCAATATGTAATAGACAAGACCTACTCCTTGCTCAGTGAACTGGACTCAACACCCCCTATTCACCGCACAAGAATATATGTGACTAGTAACAATCTTAAAACCTATGTATTGATATCTGTCTGGAAGTGAGTCAAGTGGGTGTAAATCCGCATAAACACAGCCGTGAAAAGCAGCTAAACCCCATTATAAAAATAAATTACTTTTAAAAACCCGTAAAACAAAGACAGTGAAAGAGAGAGAAATTCTTACAAAATTCGTTCAGAGGCTGTGATGCAACCTGGATTGACCATATCTACACGCACAGCTGGATGAGACATAAGGGTGGACAGTCTTGGGGCTGAAAGGTTGGGTTAGGTTGGGTGAGCAAACGCAGACCCTTTAAAGTAATACTGCTTGGTACCCATCCCATGGGTCCCAAGTCTCCAGGTTCAAGGGCATCTTCCTACATCGAAAACATGCATGAGAAACTCAGAAGATTGTACACCGTGTGATTTTGAAAGGTTTCTAAAACGCACCTCATTTCTCATCTCCTTGTGCTCGGGTTCGCCATTCCAGCTACTTTACTAGCAATCTCCCTACTTGGAGAATCAGCACCTTTAACCTCCTGTTCCCTACAGGTTACAATTTGTCCTGAGGATGAACGGGAAGAGGGGCAACCAATGAGAGACTAGATCTAGCTGTTGGGACAGGCACAGGTCACTCTATTTTCCCATCAGGAAGAAGAATTAACCACAGGCTCAGCCTGCTGCCAGGAACCAGAATAGGGCCTGAGGCAATCCCGTGCTTTTGCGGCCAGCTCTCAAAAAAGACAGTTGAAAAATGGAGCTCAGGGACACTGCAATTCACAAACCCGCAGAGTTATAAGTGATAACTCTCATCCACAGATATATTGAGGGAAGTCAACGAAGAGGATTTGAAAGCAAGGCAGAATTGCAGAAAACAGATTTCAGGAGGTAGATTCGAATCGCCTTTAAGGCACATGAAAAGCGGCAAAAAGTCGACAATGATGCCCTTGGACAAAAAGGGCGTATGCGTTTTTTCCTGAATATATTCAGGAAAAAACGCATACGCCCTTTTTGGCCAACCAAGCAACCTGGAAAGGCAAATCAGCGCTACAAAGAAGTCTCGCTTCCCATGGGTCAAAAGGGCCATGCTGCAAAAAGTGTCAAAACCAGAAATGCAGGACAGGCCATGGAGAAATGGCAGCCTTGCTACGCTGATGGGCGGGATGTAAATTGCCAACAGCCACTCTGGAGAAGTGTACGGTGTGTCCTGAAACATCGAAAAAACACAGCTTAGTGAGCATAGGGCACGTCCACTCATGGGCGTATAGGTTGGGAAAACTAAAAATCAGCAAGACACAGGCACCCCAAAGTTTGGGGCTGCTCTGTTGACAAGAACCGCCACTTCATGACACCTTAAATATCCCAGGAAAGAGAAAAATGGATAAAAAAGTTGTGGTCCTTATGTACAATGGAATATCACTCAGACATGAAATCAATGTCATAAGGCTAGTAGAAGCAAGATGAGTGGACTTAGGTACGACGATTCTAAGTGAAATAAGTCACACAGAAAAAGACACTTATCATAAGCTATCACTTATAGAGGGAATGTAAAAACCGCTACACTTGAACTGAATTACAAAACAGAACAGAGTCACACGTTTAGAAAACACACTATGGCTGCTTAACGGGAAAGGTGAGGTGGGGTGATGCATAAAACAAGGGGTTCAAATTTGCTCAGATACCGTTCCATACACCCAATATGTAATAGACAAGACCTACTCCTTGCTCCGTGAACTGGACTCAACACCCCCTATTCACTGCACAAGAATATATGTGACTAGTAACAATCTTAAAACCTATGTATTGATATCTGTCTGGAAGTGAGTCAAGTGGGTGTAAATCCGCATAAACACAGCCGTGAAAAGCAGCTAAACCCCATTATAAAAATAAATTACTTTTAAAAACCCGTAAAACAAAGACAGTGAAAGAGAGAGAAATTCTTACAAAATTCGTTCAGGGGCTGTGATGCCACCTGGATTGAACATATCTAGAACCACAGCTGGATGAGACATAAGGGTGGACACTCTTGGGGCTGAGAGGTTGGGTGAGCAAATGCAGACCCTTTAAAGTAATACTGCGTGATACCCATACCATGGGTCCCAAATCTCCAGGTTCAAGGGCATCTTCCTACATCGAAAACATGCATGAGAAACTCAGAAGATGGTACACCGTGTGATTTTGAAAGGTTTCTAAAACACACCCCATTTCTCATCTCCTTGTGCTCGGGTTCGCCTTTCCAGCTACTTTACTAGCAATCAACTTACTTGGAGAATCAGCACCTTTAACCTCCTGTTCCCTACAGGTTGCAGTTTGTCCTGAGGATGAACGGGAAGAGGGGCAACCAATGAGAGACTAGATCTAGGTGTTGGGACAGGCACAGGTCACTCTATTTTCCCATCAGGAAGAAGAATTAATCACAGGCTCAGCCTGCCGCCCAGAAGCACAATAGGGCCTGAGGCAATCCCGCGCTTTTGCGGCCAGCTCCCAAAAAAGCGAGTTGAAAAATGGAGCTCAGGGACACTGCAATTCACAAACCCGCAGAGTTATAAATGATAACTCTCATCCACAGATATATTGAGGGAAGGCAACGAAGAGGATTTGAAAGCAAGGCAGAATTGCAGGAAACAGATTTCAGGAGGTAGATTCGAATCGCCTGTAAAGCACATGAAAAGCGGCAAAACGTCGACAATGATGCCCTTGGCCAAGAAGGGCGTATGCGTTTATTCCTGAATATATTCAGGAAAAAACGCATACGCCCTTTTTGGCCAACCAAGCAACCTGGAAAGGCAAATCAGCGCTACAAAGAAGTCTCGCTTCCCATCGGTCAAAAGGGCCATGCTGCAAAAAGTGTCAAAACCAGAAATGCAGGACAGGCCATGGAGAAATGGCAGCCTTGCTACGCTGATGGGCGGGATGTTAATTGCCAACAGCCACTCTGGAGAAGTGTACGGTGTGTCCTGAAACATCGAAAAAACACAGCTTAGGGAGCATAGGGCACGTCCACTCATGGGCGTATAAATTGGGAAAACTAAAAATCAGCAAGACACAGGCACCCCAATGTTTAGGGCTGCTCCGTTGACAAGAACCTCCACTTCATGACACCTTAAATATCCCAGGAAAGAGAAAAATGGATAAAGAAGTTGTGGTCCTTATGTACAATGCAATATCACTCAGACATGAAATCAATGTCATAAGGCTAGTAGAAGCAAGATGAGTGGACTTAGGTACGACGATTCTAAGTGAAATAAGTCACACAGAAAAAGACACTTATCATAAGCTATCACTTATAGAGGGAATGTAAAAACCGCTACACTTGAACTGAATTACAGAACAGAACAGAATCACACGTTTAGAAAACACACTATGGCTGCTTAACGGGAAAGGTGAGGTGGGGTGATGCATAAAACAAGGGTTTCAAATTCGCTCAGATACCGTTCCATACACCCAATATGTAATAGACAAGACCTACTCCTTGCTCAGTGAACTGGACTCAACACGCCCTATTCACCGCACAAGAATATATGTGACTAGTAACAATCTTAAAACCTATGTATTGATATCTGTCTGGAAGTGAGTCAAGTGGGTGTAAATCCGCATAAACACAGCCGTGAAAAGCAGCTAAACCCCATTATAAAAATAAATTACTTTTAAAAACCCGTAAAACAAAGACAGTGAAAGAGAGAGAAATTCTTACAAAATTCGTTCAGGGGCTGTGATGCAACCTGGATTGACCATATCTACACGCACAGCTGGATGAGACATAAGGGTGGACAGTCTTGGGGCTGAAAGGTTGGGTTAGGTTGGGTGAGCAAACGCAGACCCTTTAAAGTAATACTGCGTGGTACCCATCCCATGGGTCCCAAGTCTCCAGGTTCAAGGGCATCTTCCTACATCGAAAACATGCATGAGAAACTCAGAAGATGGTACACCGTGTGATTTTGAAAGGTTTCTAAAACGCACCTCATTTCTCATCTCCTTGTGCTCGGGTTCGCCATTCCAGCTACTTTACTAGCAATCTCCCTACTTGGAGAAACAGCACCTTTAAGCTCCTGTTACCTACAGGTTGCAATTTGTCCTGAGGATGAACGGGAAGAGGGGCAACCAATGAGAGACTAGATCTAGCTGTTGGGACAGGCAGAGGTCACTCTATTTTCCCATCAGGAAGAAGAATTAACCACAGGCTCAGCCTGCTGCCAGGAACCAGAATAGGGCCTGAGGCAATCCCGTGCTTTTGCGGCCAGCTCTCAAAAAAGACAGTTGAAAAATGGAGCTCAGGGACACTGCAATTCACAAACCCGCAGAGTTATAAGTGATAACTCTCATCCACAGATATATTGAGGGAAGTCAACGAAGAGGATTTGAAAGCAAGGCAGAATTGCAGGAAACAGATTTCAGGAGGTAGATTCGAATCGCCTGTAAAGCACATGAAAAGCGGCAAAACGTCGACAATGATGCCCTTGGCCAAGAAGGGCGTATGCGTTTTTTCCTGAATATATTCAGGAAAAAACGCATACGCCCTTTTTGGCCAACCAAGCAACCTGGAAAGGCAAATCAGCGCTACAAAGATGTCTCGCTTCCCATCGGTTAAAAGGGCCATGCTGCAAAAAGTGTCAAAACCAGAAATGCAGGACAGGCCATGGAGAAATGGCAGCCTTGCTACGCTGATGAGCGGGATGTAAGTTGCCAACAGCCACTCTGGAGATGTGTACGGTGTGTCCTGAAACATCGAAAAAACACAGCTTAGGGAGCATAGGGCACGTCCACTCATGGGCGTATAAATTGGGAAAACTAAAAATCAGCAAGACACAGGCACCCCAAAGTTTGGGGCTGCTCTGTTGACAAGAACCTCCACTTCATGACACCTTAAATATCCCAGGAAAGAGAAAAATGGATAAAGAAGTTGTGGTCCTTATGTACAATGCAATATCACTCAGACATGAAATCAATGTCATAAGGCTAGTAGAAGCAAGATGAGTGGACTTAGGTACGACGATTCTAAGTGAAATAAGTCACACAGAAAAAGACACTTATCATAAGCTATCACTTATAGAGGGAATGTAAAAACCGCTACACTTGAACTGAATTACAGAACAGAACAGAATCACACGTTTAGAAAACACACTATGGCTGCTTAACGGGAAAGGTGAGGTGGGGTGATGCATAAAACAAGGGTTTCAAATTCGCTCAGATACCGTTCCATACACCCAATATGTAATAGACAAGACCTACTCCTTGCTCAGTGAACTGGACTCAACACGCCCTATTCACCGCACAAGAATATATGTGACTAGTAACAATCTTAAAACCTATGTATTGATATCTGTCTGGAAGTGAGTCAAGTGGGTGTAAATCCGCATAAACACAGCCGTGAAAAGCAGCTAAACCCCATTATAAAAATAAATTACTTTTAAAAACCCGTAAAACAAAGACAGTGAAAGAGAGAGAAATTCTTACAAAATTTGTTCAGAGGCTGTGATGCAACCTGGATTGACCATATTTACAAGCACAGCTGGATGAGACATAAGGGTGGACAGTCTTGGGGCTGAAAGGTTGGGTTAGGTTGGGTGAGCAAACGCAGACCCTTTAAAGTAATACTGCGTGGTACCCATCCCATGGGTCCGAAGTCTCCAGGTTCAAGGGCATCTTCCTACATCGAAAACATGCATGAGAAACTCAGAAGATGGTACACCGTGTGATTTTGAAAGGTTTCTAAAACGCAGCTCATTTCTCATCTCCTTGTGCTCGGGTTCGCCATTCCAGCTACTTTACTAGCAATCTCCCTACTTGGAGAATCAGCACCTTTAACCTCCTGTTCCCTACAGGTTGCAATTTGTCCTGAGGATGAACGGGAAGAGGGGCAACCAATGAGAGACTAGATCTAGCTGTTGGGACAGGCACAGGTCACTCTATTTTCCCATCAGGAAGAAGAATTAACCACAGGCTCAGCCTGCTGCCAGGAACCAGAATATGGCCTGAGGCAATCCCGTGCTTTTGCGGCCAGCTCTCAAAAAAGACAGTTGAAAAATGGAGCTCAGGGACACTGCAATTCACAAACCCGCAGAGTTATAAGTGATAACTCTCATCCACAGATATATTGAGGGAAGTCAACGAAGAGGATTTGAAAGCAAGGCAGAATTGCAGGAAACAGATTTCAGGAGGTAGATTCGAATCGCCTTTAAGGCACATGAAAAGCGGCAAAACGTCGACAATGATGCCCTTGGCCAAAAAGGGCGTATGCGCTTTTTCCTGAATATATTCAGGAAAAAACGCATACGCCCTTTTTGGCCAACCAAGCAACCTGGAAAGGCAAATCAGCGCTACAAAGAAGTCTCGCTTCCCATCGGTCAAAAGGGCCATGCTGCAAAAAGTGTCAAAACCAGAAATGCAGGACAGGCCATGGAGAAATGGCAGCCTTGCTACGCTGATGGGCGGGATGTAAATTGCCAACAGCCACTCTGGAGAAGTGTACGGTGTGTCCTGAAACATCGAAAAAACACAGCTTAGAGAGCATAGGGCACGTCCACTCATGGGCGTATAAATTGGGAAAACTAAAAATCAGCAAGACACAGGCACCCCAAAGTTTGGGGCTGCTCTGTTGACAAGAACCTCCACTTCATGACACCTTAAATATCCCAGGAAAGAGAAAAATGGATAAAAAAGTTGTGGTCCTTATGTACAATGGAATATCACTCAGACATGAAATCAATGTCTTAAGGCTAGTAGAAGCAAGATGAGTGGACTTAGGTACGACGATTCTAAGTGAAATAAGTCACACAGAAAAAGACACTTATCATAAGCTATCACTTATAGAGGGAATGTAAAAACCGCTACACTTGAACTGAATTACAAAACAGAACAGAGTCACACGTTTAGAAAACACACTATGGCTGCTTAACGGGAAAGGTGAGGTGGGGTGATGCATAAAACAAGGGGTTCAAATTTGCTCAGATACCGTTCCATACACCCAATATGTAATAGAAAAGACCTACTCCTTGCTCCGTGAACTGGACTCAACACCCCCTATTCACCGCACAAGAATATATGTGACTAGTAACAATCTTAAAACCTATGTATTGATATCTGTCTGGAAGTGAGTCAAGTGGGTGTAAATCCGCATAAACACAGCCGTGAAAAGCAGCTAAACCCCATTATAAAAATAAATTACTTTTAAAAACCCGTAAAACAAAGACAGTGAAAGAGAGAGAAATTCTTACAAAATTCGTTCAGGGGCTGTGATGCCACCTGGATTGACCATATCTAGACCCACAGCTGGATGAGACATAAGGGTGGACACTCTTGGGGCTGAGAGGTTGGGTGAGCAAACGCAGACCCTTTAAAGTAATACTGCGTGATACCCATCCCATGGGTCCCAAATCTCCAGGTTCAAGGGCATCTTCCTACATAGAAAACATGCATGAGAAACTCAGAAGATGGTACACCGTGTGATTTTGAAAGGTTTCTAAAACACACCCCATTTCTCATCTCCTTGTGCTCGGGTTCGCCTTTCCAGCTACTTTACTAGCAATCAACTTACTTGGAGAATCAGCACCTTTAACCTCCTGTTCCCTACAGGTTGCAATTTGTCCTGAGGATGAACGGGAAGAGGGGCAACCAATGAGAGACTAGATCTAGGTGTTGGGACAGGCACAGGTCACTCTATTTTCCCATCAGGAAGAAGAATTAATCACAGGCTAAGCCTGCCGCCCAGAAGCACAATAGGGCCTGAGGCAATCCCGCGCTTTTGCGGCCAGCTCCCAAAAAAGCGAGTTGAAAAATGGAGCTCAGGGACACTGCAATTCACAAACCCGCAGAGTTATAAATGATAACTCTCATCCACAGATATATTGAGGGAAGGCAACGAAGAGGATTTGAAAGCAAGGCAGAATTGCAGGAAACAGATTTCAGGAGGTAGATTCGAATCGCCTGTAAAGCACATGAAAAGCGGCAAAACGTCGACAATGATGCCCTTGGCCAAGAAGGGCGTATGCGTTTTTTCCTGAATATATTCAGGAAAAAACGCATACGCCCTTTTTGGCCAACCAAGCAACCTGGAAAGGCAAATCAGCGCTACAAAGATGTCTCGCTTCCCATCGGTCAAAAGGGCCATGCTGCAAAAAGTGTCAAAACCAGAAATGCAGGACAGGCCATGGAGAAATGGCAGCCTTGCTACGCTGATGAGCGGGATGTAAGTTGCCAACAGCCACTCTGGAGATGTGTACGGTGTGTCCTGAAACATCGAAAAAACACAGCTTAGGGAGCATAGGGCACGTCCACTCATGGGCGTATAAATTGGGAAAACTAAAAATCAGCAAGACACAGGCACCCCAAAGTTTGGGGCTGCTCTGTTGACAAGAACCTCCACTTCATGACACCTTAAATATCCCAGGAAAGAGAAAAATGGATAAAGAAGTTGTGGTCCTTATGTACAATGCAATATCACTCAGACATGAAATCAATGTCATAAGGCTAGTAGAAGCAAGATGAGTGGACTTAGGTACGACGATTCTAAGTGAAATAAGTCACACAGAAAAAGACACTTATCATAAGCTATCACTTATAGAGGGAATGTAAAAACCGCTACACTTGAACTGAATTACAGAACAGAACAGAATCACACGTTTAGAAAACACACTATGGCTGCTTAACGGGAAAGGTGAGGTGGGGTGATGCATAAAACAAGGGTTTCAAATTCGCTCAGATACCGTTCCATACACCCAATATGTAATAGACAAGACCTACTCCTTGCTCAGTGAACTGGACTCAACACGCCCTATTCACCGCACAAGAATATATGTGACTAGTAACAATCTTAAAACCTATGTATTGATATCTGTCTGGAAGTGAGTCAAGTGGGTGTAAATCCGCATAAACACAGCCGTGAAAAGCAGCTAAACCCCATTATAAAAATAAATTACTTTTAAAAACCCGTAAAACAAAGACAGTGAAAGAGAGAGAAATTCTTACAAAATTTGTTCAGAGGCTGTGATGCAACCTGGATTGACCATATCTACACGCACAGCTGGATGAGACATAAGGGTGGACAGTCTTGGGGCTGAGAGGTTGGGTTAGGTTGGGTGAGCAAACGCAGACCCTTTAAAGTAATACTGCGTGGTACCCATCCCATGGGTCCCAAGTCTCCAGGTTCAAGGGCATCTTCCTACATCGAAAACATGCATGAGAAACTCAGAAGATGGTACACCGTGTGATTTTGAAAAGTTTCTAAAACGCAGCTCATTTCTCATCTCCTTGTGCTCGGGTTCGCCATTCCAGCTACTTTACTAGCAATCTCCCTACTTGGAGAATCAGCACCTTTAACCTCCTGTTCCCTACAGGTTGCAATTTGTCCTGAGGATGAACGGGAAGAGGGGCAACCAATGAGAGACTAGATCTAGCTGTTGGGACAGGCACAGGTCACTCTATTTTCCCATCAGGAAGAAGAATTAACCACAGGCTCAGCCTGCTGCCAGGAACCAGAATAGGGCCTGAGGCAATCCCGTGCTTTTGCGGCCAGCTCTCAAAAAAGACAGTTGAAAAATGGAGCTCAGGGACACTGCAATTCACAAACCCGCAGAGTTATAAGTGATAACTCTCATCCACAGATATATTGAGGGAAGTCAACGAAGAGGATTTGAAAGCAAGGCAGAATTGCAGGAAACAGATTTCAGGAGGTAGATTCGAATCGCCTTTAAGGCACATGAAAAGCGGCAAAACGTCGACAATGATGCCCTTGGCCAAAAAGGGCGTATGCGTTTTTTCCTGAATATATTCAGGAAAAAACGCATACGCCCTTTTTGGCCAACCAAGCAACCTGGAAAGGCAAATCAGCGCTACAAAGAAGTCTCGCTTCCCATGGGTCAAAAGGGCCATGCTGCAAAAAGTGTCAAAACCAGAAATGCAGGACAGGCCATGGAGAAATGGCAGCCTTGCTACGCTGATGGGCGGGATGTAAATTGCCAACAGCCACTCTGGAGAAGTGTACGGTGTGTCCTGAAACATCGAAAAAACACAGCTTAGTGAGCATAGGGCACGTCCACTCATGGGCGTATAAATTGGGAAAACTAAAAATCAGCAAGACACAGGCACCCCAAAGTTTGGGGCTGCTCTGTTGACAAGAACCTCCACTTCATGACACCTTAAATATCCCAGGAAAGAGAAAAATGGATAAAAAAGTTGTGGTCCTTATGTACAATGGAATATCACTCAGACATGAAATCAATGTCATAAGGCTAGTAGAAGCAAGATGAGTGGACTTAGGTACGACGATTCTAAGTGAAATAAGTCACACAGAAAAAGACACTTATCATAAGCTATCACTTATAGAGGGAATGTAAAAACCGCTGCACTTGAACTGAATTACAAAACAGAACAGAGTCACACGTTCAGAAAACACACTATGGCTGCTTAACGGGAAAGGTGAGGTGGGGTGATGCATAAAACAAGGGGTTCAAATTTGCTCAGATACCGTTCCATACACCCAATATGTAATAGACAAGACCTACTCCTTGCTCCGTGAACTGGACTCAACACCCCCTAATCACCGCACAAGAATATATGTGACTAGTAAGAATCTTAAAACCTATGTATTGATATCTGTCTGGAAGTGAGTCAAGTGGGTGTAAATCCGCATAAACACAGCCGTGAAAAGCAGCTAAACCCCATTATAAAAATAAATTACTTTTAAAAACCCGTAAAACAAAGACAGTGAAAGAGAGAGAAATTCTTACAAAATTCGTTCAGGGGCTGTGATGCCACCTGGATTGTCCATATCTAGACCCACAGCTCGATGAGACATAAGGGTGGACACTCTTGGGGCTGAGAGGTTGGGTGAGCAAACGCAGACCCTTTAAAGTAATACTGCGTGATACCCATCCCATGGGTCCCAAATCTCCAGGTTCAAGGGCATCTTCCTACATCGAAAACATGCATGAGAAACTCAGAAGATGGTACACCGTGTGATTTTGAAAGGTTTCTAAAACACACCCCATTTCTCATCTCCTTGTGCTCGGGTTCGCCTTTCCAGCTACTTTACTAGCAATCAACTTACTTGGAGAATCAGCACCTTTAACCTCCTGTTCCCTACAGGTTGCAATTTGTCCTGAGGATGAACGGGAAGAGGGGCAACCAATGAGAGACTAGATCTAGGTGTTGGGACAGGCACAGGTCACTCTATTTTCCCATCAGGAAGAAGAATTAATCACAGGCTCAGCCTGCCGCCCAGAAGCACAATAGGGCCTGAGGCAATCCCGCGCTTTTGCGGCCAGCTCCCAAAAAAGCGAGTTGAAAAATGGAGCTCAGGGACACTGAAATTCACAAACCCGCAGAGTTATAAATGATAACTCTCATCCACAGATATATTGAGGGAAGGCAACGAAGAGGATTTGAAAGCAAGGCAGAATTGCAGGAAACAGATTTCAGGAGGTAGATTCGAATCGCCTGTAAAGCACATGAAAAGCGGCAAAACGTCGACAATGATGCCCTTGGCCAAGAAGGGCGTATGCGTTTTTTCCTGAATATATTCAGGAAAAAACGCATACGCCCTTTTTGGCCAACCAAGCAACCTGGAAAGGCAAATCAGCGCTACAAAGATGTCTCGCTTCCCATCGGTCAAAAGGGCCATGCTGCAAAAAGTGTCAAAACCAGAAATGCAGGACAGGCCATGGAGAAATGGCAGCCTTGCTACGCTGATGAGCGGGATGTAAGTTGCCAACAGCCACTCTGGAGATGTGTACGGTGTGTCCTGAAACATCGAAAAAACACAGCTTAGGGAGCATAGGGCACGTCCACTCATGTGCGTATAAATTGGGAAAACTAAAAATCAGCAAGACACAGGCACCCCAAAGTTTGGGGCTGCTCTGTTGACAAGAACCTCCACTTCATGACACCTTAAATATCCCAGGAAAGAGAAAAATGGATAAAGAAGTTGTGGTCCTTATGTACAATGCAATATCACTCAGACATGAAATCAATGTCATAAGGCTAGTAGAAGCAAGATGAGTGGACTTAGGTACGACGATTCTAAGTGAAATAAGTCACACAGAAAAAGACACTTATCATAAGCTATCACTTATAGAGGGAATGTAAAAACCGCTACACTTGAACTGAATTACAGAACAGAACAGAATCACACGTTTAGAAAACACACTATGGCTGCTTAACGGGAAAGGTGAGGTGGGGTGATGCATAAAACAAGGGTTTCAAATTCGCTCAGATATCGTTCCATACACCCAATATGTAATAGACAAGACCTACTCCTTGCTCAGTGAACTGGACTCAACACGCCCTATTCACCGCACAAGAATATATGTGACTAGTAACAATCTTAAAACCTATGTATTGATATCTGTCTGGAAGTGAGTCAAGTGGGTGTAAATCCGCATAAACACAGCCGTGAAAAGCAGCTAAACCCCATTATAAAAATAAATTACTTTTAAAAACCCGTAAAACAAAGACAGTGAAAGAGAGAGAAATTCTTACAAAATTTGTTCAGAGGCTGTGATGCAACCTGGATTGACCATATCTACACGCACAGCTGGATGAGACATAAGGGTGGACAGTCTTGGGGCTGAAAGGTTGGGTTAGGTTGGGTGAGCAAACGCAGACCCTTTAAAGTAATACTGCGTGGTACCCATCCCATGGGTCCGAAGTCTCCAGGTTCAAGGGCATCTTCCTACATCGAAAACATGCATGAGAAACTCAGAAGATGGTACACCATGTGATTTTGAAAGGTTTCTAAAACGCAGCTCATTTCTCATCTCCTTGTGCTCGGGTTCGCCATTCCAGCTACTTTACTAGCAATCTCCCTACTTGGAGAATCAGCACCTTTAACCTCCTGTTCCCTACAGGTTGCAATTTGTCCTGAGGATGAACGGGAAGAGGGGCAACCAATGAGAGACTAGATCTAGCTGTTGGGACAGGCACAGGTCACTCTATTTTCCCATCAGGAAGAAGAATTAACCACAGGCTCAGCCTGCTGCCAGGAACCAGAATAGGGCCTGAGGCAATCCCGTGCTTTTGCGGCCAGCTCTCAAAAAAGACAGTTGAAAAATGGAGCTCAGGGACACTGCAATTCACAAACCCGCAGAGTTATAAGTGATAACTCTCATCCACAGATATATTGAGGGAAGTCAACGAAGAGGATTTGAAAGCAAGGCAGAATTGCAGGAAACAGATTTCAGGAGGTAGATTCGAATCGCCTTTAAGGCACATGAAAAGCGGCAAAACGTCGACAATGATGCCCTTGGCCAAAAAGGGCGTATGCGTTTTTTCCTGAATATATTCAGGAAAAAACGCATACGCCCTTTTTGGCCAACCAAGCAACCTGGAAAGGCAAATCAGCGCTACAAAGAAGTCTCGCTTCCCATGGGTCAAAAGGGCCATGCTGCAAAAAGTGTCAAAACCAGAAATGCAGGACAGGCCATGGAGAAATGGCAGCCTTGCTACGCTGATGGGCGGGCTGTAAATTGCCAACAGCCACTCTGGAGAAGTGTACGGTGTGTCCTGAAACATCGAAAAAACACAGCTTAGTGAGCATAGGGCACGTCCACTCATGGGCGTATAAATTGGGAAAACTAAAAATCAGCAAGACACAGGCACCCCAAAGTTTGGGGCTGCTCTGTTGACAAGAACCTCCACTTCATGACACCTTAAATATCCCAGGAAAGAGAAAAATGGATAAAAAAGTTGTGGTCCTTATGTACAATGGAATATCACTCAGACATGAAATCAATGTCATAAGGCTAGTAGAAGCAAGATGAGTGGACTTAGGTATGACGATTCTAAGTGAAATAAGTCACACAGAAAAAGACACTTATCATAAGCTATCACTTATAGAGGGAATGTAAAAACCGCTACACTTGAACTCAATTACAAAACAGAACAGAGTCACACGTTCAGAAAACACACTATGGCTGCTTAACGGGAAAGGTGAGGTGGGGTGATGCATAAAACAAGGGGTTCAAATTTGCTCAGATACCGTTCCATACACCCAATATGTAATAGACAAGACCTACTCCTTGCTCCGTGAACTGGACTCAACACCCCCTATTCACCGCACAAGAATATATGTGACTAGTAAGAATCTTAAAACCTATGTATTGATATCTGTCTGGAAGTGAGTCAAGTGGGTGTAAATCCGCATAAACACAGCCGTGAAAAGCAGCTAAACCCCATTATAAAAATAAATTACTTTTAAAAACCCGTAAAACAAAGACAGTGAAAGAGAGAGAAATTCTTACAAAATTCGTTCAGGGGCTGTGATGCCACCTGGATTGACCATATCTAGACCCACAGCTGGATGAGACATAAGGGTGGACACTCTTGGGGCTGAGAGGTTGGGTGAGCAAACGCAGACCCTTTAAAGTAATACTGCGTGATACCCATCCCATGGGTCCCAAGTCTCCAGGTTCAAGGGCATCTTCCTACATCGAAAACATGCATGAGAAACTCAGAAGATGGTACACCGTGTGATTTTGAAAGGTTTCTAAAACACACCCCATTTCTCATCTCCTTGTGCTCGGGTTCGCCTTTCCAGCTACTTTACTAGCAATCAACTTACTTGGAGAATCAGCACCTTTAACCTCCTGTTCCCTACAGGTTGCAATTTGTCCTGAGGATGAACGGGAAGAGGGGCAACCAATGAGAGACTAGATCTAGGTGTTGGGACAGGCACAGGTCACTCTATTTTCCCATCAGGAAGAAGAATTAATCACAGGCTCAGCCTGCCGCCCAGAAGCACAATAGGGCCTGAGGCAATCCCGCGCTTTTGCGGCCAGCTCCCAAAAAAGCGAGTTGAAAAATGGAGCTCAGGGACACTGCAATTCACAAACCCGCAGAGTTATAAATGATAACTCTCATCCACAGATATATTGAGGGAAGGCAACGAAGAGGATTTGAAAGCAAGGCAGAATTGCAGGAAACAGATTTCAGGAGGTAGATTCGAATCGCCTGTAAAGCACATGAAAAGCGGCAAAACGTCGACAATGATGCCCTTGGCCAAGAAGGGCGTATGCGTTTTTTCCTGAATATATTCAGGAAAAAACGCATACGCCCTTTTTGGCCAACCAAGCAACCTGGAAAGGCAAATCAGCGCTACAAAGATGTCTCGCTTCCCATCGGTCAAAAGGGCCATGCTGCAAAAAGTGTCAAAACCAGAAATGCAGGACAGGCCATGGAGAAATGGCAGCCTTGCTACGCTGATGAGCGGGATGTAAGTTGCCAACAGCCACTCTGGAGATGTGTACGGTGTGTCCTGAAACATCGAAAAAACACAGCTTAGGGAGCATAGGGCACGTCCACTCATGGGCGTATAAATTGGGAAAACTAAAAATCAGCAAGACACAGGCACCCCAAAGTTTGGGGCTGCTCTGTTGACAAGAACCTCCACTTCATGACACCTTAAATATCCCAGGAAAGAGAAAAATGGATAAAGAAGTTGTGGTCCTTATGTACAATGCAATATCACTCAGACATGAAATCAATGTCATAAGGCTAGTAGAAGCAAGATGAGTGGACTTAGGTACGACGATTCTAAGTGAAATAAGTCACACAGAAAAAGACACTTATCATAAGCTATCACTTATAGAGGGAATGTAAAAACCGCTACACTTGAACTGAATTACAGAACAGAACAGAATCACACGTTTAGAAAACACACTATGGCTGCTTAACGGGAAAGGTGAGGTGGGGTGATGCATAAAACAAGGGTTTCAAATTCGCTCAGATACCGTTCCATACACTCAATATGTAATAGACAAGACCTACTCCTTGCTCAGTGAACTGGACTCAACACGCCCTATTCACCGCACAAGCATATATGTGACTAGTAACAATCTTAAAACCTATGTATTGATATCTGTCTGGAAGTGAGTCAAGTGGGTGTAAATCCGCATAAACACAGCCGTGAAAAGCAGCTAAACCCCATTATAAAAATAAATTACTTTTAAAAACCCGTAAAACAAAGACAGTGAAAGAGAGAGAAATTCTTACAAAATTTGTTCAGAGGCTGTGATGCAACCTGGATTGACCATATCTACACGCACAGCTGGATGAGACATAAGGGTGGACAGTCTTGGGGCTGAAAGGTTGGGTTAGGTTGGGTGAGCAAACGCAGACCCTTTAAAGTAATACTGCGTGGTACCCATCCCATGGGTCCCAAGTCTCCAGGTTCAAGGGCATCTTCCTACATCGAAAACATGCATGAGAAACTCAGAAGATGGTACACCGTGTGATTTTGAAAGGTTTCTAAAACGCACCTCATTTCTCATCTCCTTGTGCTCGGGTTCGCCATTCCAGCTACTTTACTAGCAATCTCCCTACTTGGAGAATCAGCACCTTTAACCTCCTGTTCCCTACAGGTTGCAATTTGTCCTGAGGATGAACGGGAAGAGGGGCAACAAATGAGAGACTAGATCTAGCTGTTGGGACAGGCACAGGTCACTCTATTTTCCCATCAGGAAGAAGAATTAACCACAGGCTCAGCCTGCTGCCAGGAACCAGAATACGGCCTGAGGCAATCCCGTGCTTTTGCGGCCAGCTCTCAAAAAAGACAGTTGAAAAATGGAGCTCAGGGACACTGCAATTCACAAACCCGCAGAGTTATAAGTGATAACTCTCATCCACAGATATATTGAGGGAAGTCAACGAAGAGGATTTGAAAGCAAGGCAGAATTGCAGGAAACAGATTTCAGGAGGTAGATTCGAATCGCCTTTAAGGCACATGAAAAGCGGCAAAACGTCGACAATGATGCCCTTGGCCAAAAAGGGCGTATGCGTTTTTTCCTGAATATATTCAGGAAAAAACGCATACGCCCTTTTTGGCCAACCAAGCAACCTGGAAAGGCAAATCAGCGCTACAAAGAAGTCTCGCTTCCCATGGGTCAAAAGGGCCATGCTGCAAAAAGTGTCAAAACCAGAAATGCAGGACAGGCCATGGAGAAATGGCAGCCTTGCTACGCTGATGGGCGGGATGTAAATTGCCAACAGCCACTCTGGAGAAGTGTACGGTGTGTCCTGAAACATCGAAAAAACACAGCTTAGTGAGCATAGGGCACGTCCACTCATGGGCGTATAAATTGGGAAAACTAAAAATCAGCAAGACACAGGCACCCCAAAGTTTGGGGCTGCTCTGTTGACAAGAACCTCCACTTCATGACACCTTAAATATCCCAGGAAAGAGAAAAATGGATAAAGAAGTTGTGGTCCTTATGTACAATGCAATATCACTCAGACATGAAATCAATGTCATAAGGCTAGTAGAAGCAAGATGAGTGGACTTAGGTACGACGATTCTAAGTGAAATAAGTCACACAGAAAAAGACACTTATCATAAGCTATCACTTATAGAGGGAATGTAAAAACCGCTACACTTGAACTAAATTACAGAACAGAACAGAATCACACGTTTAGAAAACACACTATGGCTGCTTAACGGGAAAGGTGAGGTGGGGTGATGCATAAAACAAGGGTTTCAAATTCGCTCAGATACCGTTCCATACACCCAATATGTAATAGACAAGACCTACTCCTTGCTCAGTGAACTGGACTCAACACGCCCTATTCACCGCACAAGAATATATGTGACTAGTAACAATCTTAAAACCTATGTATTGATATCTGTCTGGAAGTGAGTCAAGTGGGTGTAAATCCGCATAAACACAGCCGTGAAAAGCAGCTAAACCCCATTATAAAAATAAATTACTTTTAAAAACCCGTAAAACAAAGACAGTGAAAGAGAGAGAAATTCTTACAAAATTTGTTCAGAGGCTGTGATGCAACCTGGATTGACCATATCTACACGCACAGCTGGATGAGACATAAGGGTGGACAGTCTTGGGCTGAAAGGTTGGGTTAGGTTGGGTGAGCAAACGCAGACCCTTTAAAGTAATACTGCGTGGTACCCATCCCATGGGTCCCAAGTCTCCAGGTTCAAGGGCATCTTCCTACATCGAAAACATGCATGAGAAACTCAGAAGATGGTACACCGTGTGATTTTGAAAGGTTTCTAAAACGCACCTCATTTCTCATCTCCTTGTGCTCGGGTTCGCCATTCCAGCTACTTTACTAGCAATCTCCCTACTTGGAGAATCAGCACCTTTAACCTCCTGTTCCCTACAGGTTGCAATTTGTCCTGAGGATGAACGGGAAGAGGGGCAACCAATGCGAGACTAGATCTAGCTGTTGGGACAGGCACAGGTCACTCTATTTTCCCATCAGGAAGAAGAATTAACCACAGGCTCAGCCTGCTGCCAGGAACCAGAATACGGCCTGAGGCAATCCCGTGCTTTTGCGGCCAGCTCTCAAAAAAGACAGTTGAAAAATGGAGCTCAGGGACACTGCAATTCACAAACCCACAGAGTTATAAGTGATAACTCTCATCCACAGATATATTGAGGGAAGTCAACGAAGAGGATTTGAAAGCAAGGCAGAATTGCAGGAAACAGATTTCAGGAGGTAGAATCGAATCGCCTTTAAGGCACATGAAAAGCGGCAAAACGTCGACAATGATGCCCTTGGCCAAAAAGGGCGTATGCGCTTTTCCCTGAATATATTCAGGAAAAAACGCATACGCCCTTTTTGGCCAACCAAGCAACCTGGAAAGGCAAATCAGCGCTACAAAGAAGTCTCGCTTCCCATCGGTCAAAAGGGCCATGCTGCAAAAAGTGTCAAAACCAGAAATGCAGGACAGGCCATGGAGAAATGGCAAGCCTTGCTACGCTGATGGGCGGGATGTAAATTGCCAACAGCCACTCTGGAGAAGTGTACGGTGTGTCCTGAAACATCGAAAAAACACAGCTTAGTGAGCATAGGGCACGTCCACTCATGGGCGTATAAATTGGGAAAACTAAAAATCAGCAAGACACAGGCACCCCAAAGTTTGGGGCTGCTCTGTTGACAAGAACCTCCACTTCATGACACCTTAAATATCCCAGGAAAGAGAAAAATGGATAAAAAAGTTGTGGTCCTTATGTACAATGGAATATCACTCAGACATGAAATCAATGTCATAAGGCTAGTAGAAGCAAGATGAGTGGACTTAGGTACGACGATTCTAAGTGAAATAAGTCACACAGAAAAAGACACTTATCATAAGCTATCACTTATAGAGGGAATGTAAAAACCGCTACACTTGAACTGAATTACAAAACAGAACAGAGTCACACGTTTAGAAAACACACTATGGCTGCTTAACGGGAAAGGTGAGGTGGGGTGATGCATAAAACAAGGGGTTCAAATTTGCTCAGATACCGTTCCATACACCCAATATGTAATAGACAAGACCTACTCCTTGCTCAGTGAACTGGACTCAACACCCCCTATTCACCGCACAAGAATATATGTGACTAGTAAGAATCTTAAAACCTATGTATTGATATCTGTCTGGAAGTGAGTCAAGTGGGTGTAAATCCGCATAAACACAGCCGTGAAAAGCAGCTAAACCCCTTTATAAAAATAAATTAGTTTTAAAAACCCGTAAAACAAAGACAGTGAAAGAGAGAGAAATTCTTACAAAATTTGTTCAGAGGCTGTGATGCAATCTGGATTGACCATATCTACACGCACAGATGGATGAGACATAAGGGTGGACACTCTTGGGGCTGAGAGGTTGGGTTAGGTTGGGTGAGCAAACGCAGACCCTTTAAAGTAATACTGCGTGATACCCATCCCATGGGTCCCAAGTCTCCAGGTTCAAGGGCATCTTCCTACATCGAAAACATGCATGAGAAACTCAGAAGATGGTACACCGTGTGATTTTGAAAGGTTTCTAAAACACACCCCATTTCTCATCTCCTTGTGCTCGGGTTCGCCTTTCCAGCTACTTTACTAGCAATCAACTTACTTGGAGAATCAGCACCTTTAACCTCCTGTTCCCTACAGGTTGCAATTTGTCCTGAGAATGAACGGGAAGAGGGCAACCAATGAGAGACTAGATCTAGGTGTTGGGACAGGCACAGGTCACTCTATTTTCCCATCAGGAAGAAGAATTAATCACAGGCTCAGCCTGCCGCCCAGAAGCACAATAGGGCCTGAGGCAATCCCGCGCTTTTGCGGCCAGCTCCCAAAAAAGCGAGTTGAAAAATGGAGCTCAGGGACACTGAAATTCACAAACCCGCAGAGTTATAAATGATAACTCTCATCCACAGATATATTGAGGGAAGGCAACGAAGAGGATTTGAAAGCAAGGCAGAATTGCAGGAAACAGATTTCAGGAGGTAGATTCGAATCGCCTGTAAAGCACATGAAAAGCGGCAAAACGTCGACAATGATGCCCTTGGCCAAGAAGGGCGTATGCGTTTTTTCCTGAATATATTCAGGAAAAAACGCATACGCCCTTTTTGGCCAACCAAGCAACCTGGAAAGGCAAATCAGCGCTACAAAGATGTCTCGCTTCCCATCGGTCAAAAGGGCCATGCTGCAAAAAGTGTCAAAACCAGAAATGCAGGACAGGCCATGGAGAAATGGCAGCCTTGCTACGCTGATGAGCGGGATGTAAGTTGCCAACAGCCACTCTGGAGATGTGTACGGTGTGTCCTGAAATATCGAAAAAACACAGCTTAGGGAGCATAGGGCACGTCCACTCATGGGCGTATAAATTGGGAAAACTAAAAATCAGCAAGACACAGGCACCCCAAAGTTTGGGGCTGCTCTGTTGACAAGAACCTCCACTTCATGACACCTTAAATATCCCAGGAAAGAGAAAAATGGATAAAGAAGTTGTGGTCCTTATGTACAATGCAATATCACTCAGACATGAAATCAATGTCATAAGGCTAGTAGAAGCAAGATGAGTGGACTTAGGTACGACGATTCTAAGTGAAATAAGTCACACAGAAAAAGACACTTATCATAAGCTATCACTTATAGAGGGAATGTAAAAACCGCTACACTTGAACTGAATTACAGAACAGAACAGAATCACACGTTTAGAAAACACACTATGGCTGCTTAACGGGAAAGGTGAGGTGGGGTGATGCATAAAACAAGGGGTTCAAATTCGCTCAGATACCGTTCCATACACCCAATATGTAATAGACAAGACCTACTCCTTGCTCAGTGAACTGGACTCAACACGCCCTATTCACCGCACAAGAATATATGTGACTAGTAACAATCTTAAAACCTATGTATTGATATCTGTCTGGAAGTGAGTCAAGTGGGTGTAAATCCGCATAAACACAGCCGTGAAAAGCAGCTAAACCCCATTATAAAAATAAATTACTTTTAAAAACCCGTAAAACAAAGACAGTGAAAGAGAGAGAAATTCTTACAAAATTTGTTCAGAGGCTGTGATGCAACCTGGATTGACCATATCTACACGCACAGCTGGATGAGACATAAGGGTGGACAGTCTTGGGGCTGAAAGGTTGGGTTAGGTTGGGTGAGCAAACGCAGACCCTTTAAAGTAATACTGCGTGGTACCCATCCCATTGGTCCCAAGTCTCCAGGTTCAAGGGCATCTTCCTACATCGAAAACATGCATGAGAAACTCAGAAGATGGTACACCATGTGATTTTGAAAGGTTTCTAAAACGCAGCTCATTTCTCATCTCCTTGTGCTCGGGTTCGCCATTCCAGCTACTTTACTAGCAATCTCCCTACTTGGAGAATCAGCACCTTTAACCTCCTGTTCCCTACAGGTTGCAATTTGTCCTGAGGATGAACGGGAAGAGGGGCAACCAATGAGAGACTAGATCTAGCTGTTGGGACAGGCACAGGTCACTCTATTTTCCCATCAGGAAGAAGAATTAACCACAGGCTCAGCCTGCTGCCAGGAACCAGAATAGGGCCTGAGGCAATCCCGTGCTTTTGCGGCCAGCTCTCAAAAAAGACAGTTGAAAAATGGAGCTCAGGGACACTGCAATTCACAAACCCGCAGAGTTATAAGTGATAACTCTCATCCACAGATATATTGAGGGAAGTCAACGAAGAGGATTTGAAAGCAAGGCAGAATTGCAGGAAACAGATTTCAGGAGGTAGATTCGAATCGCCTTTAAAGCACATGAAAAGCGGCAAAACGTCGACAATGATGCCCTTGGCCAAAAAGGGCGTATGCGTTTTTTCCTGAATATATTCAGGAAAAAACGCATACGCCCTTTTTGGCCAACCAAGCAACCTGGAAAGGCAAATCAGCGCTACAAAGAAGTCTCGCTTCCCATGGGTCAAAAGGGCCATGCTGCAAAAAGTGTCAAAACCAGAAATGCAGGACAGGCCATGGAGAAATGGCAGCCTTGCTACGCTGATGGGCGGGATGTAAATTGCCAACAGCCACTCTGGAGAAGTGTACGGTGTGTCCTGAAACATCGAAAAAACACAGCTTAGTGAGCATAGGGCACGTCCACTCATGGGCGTATAAATTGGGAAAACTAAAAATCAGCAAGACACAGGCACCCCAAAGTTTGGGGCTGCTCTGTTGACAAGAACCTCCACTTCATGACACCTTAAATATCCCAGGAAAGAGAAAAATGGATAAAAAAGTTGTGGTCCTTATGTACAATGGAATATCACTCAGACATGAAATCAATGTCATAAGGCTAGTAGAAGCAAGATGAGTGGACTTAGGTACGACGATTCTAAGTGAAATAAGTCACACAGAAAAAGACACTTATCATAAGCTATCACTTATAGAGGGAATGTAAAAACCGCTACACTTGAACTGAATTACAAAACAGAACAGAGTCACACGTTCAGAAAACACACTATGGCTGCTTAACGGGAAAGGTGAGGTGGGGTGATGCATAAAACAAGGGGTTCAAATTTGCTCAGATACCGTTCCATACACCCAATATGTAATAGACAAGACCTACTCCTTGCTCCGTGAACTGGACTCAACACCCCCTATTCACCGCACAAGAATATATGTGACTAGTAAGAATCTTAAAACCTATGTATTTATATCTGTCTGGAAGTGAGTCAAGTGGGTGTAAATCCGCATAAACACAGCCGTGAAAAGCAGCTAAACCCATTTATAAAAATAAATTACTTTTAAAAACCCGTAAAACAAAGACAGTGAAAGAGAGAGAAATTCTTACAAAATTCGTTCAGGGGCTGTGATGCCACCTGGATTGACCATATCTAGACCCACAGCTGGATGAGACATAAGGGTGGACACTCTTGGGGCTGAGAGGTTGGGTGAGCAAACGCAGACCCTTTAAAGTAATACTGCGTGATACCCATCCCATGGGTCCCAAATCTCCAGGTTCAAGGGCATCTTCCTACATCGAAAACATGCATGAGAAACTCAGAAGATGGTACACCGTGTGATTTTGAAAGGTTTCTAAAACACACCCCATTTCTCATCTCCTTGTGCTCGGGTTCGCCTTTCCAGCTACTTTACTAGCAATCAACTTACTTGGAGAATCAGCACCTTTAACCTCCTGTTCCCTACAGGTTGCAATTTGTCCTGAGGATGAACGGGAAGAGGGGCAACCAATGAGAGACTAGATCTAGGTGTTGGGACAGGCACAGGTCACTCTATTTTCCCATCAGGAAGAAGAATTAATCACAGGCTCAGCCTGCCGCCCAGAAGCACAATAGGGCCTGAGGCAATCCCGCGCTTTTGCGGCCAGCTCCCAAAAAAGCGAGTTGAAAAATGGAGCTCAGGGACACTGCAATTCACAAACCCGCAGAGTTATAAATGATAACTCTCATCCACAGATATATTGAGGGAAGGCAACGAAGAGGATTTGAAAGCAAGGCAGAATTGCAGGAAACAGATTTCAGGAGGTAGATTCGAATCGCCTGTAAAGCACATGAAAAGCGGCAAAACGTCGACAATGATGCCCTTGGCCAAGAAGGGCGTATGCGTTTTTTCCTGAATATATTCAGGAAAAAACGCATACGCCCTTTTTGGCCAACCAAGCAACCTGGAAAGGCAAATCAGCGCTACAAAGATGTCTCGCTTCCCATCGGTCAAAAGGGCCATGCTGCAAAAAGTGTCAAAACCAGAAATGCAGGACAGGCCATGGAGAAATGGCAGCCTTGCTACGCTGATGAGCGGGATGTAAGTTGCCAACAGCCACTCTGGAGATGTGTACGGTGTGTCCTGAAACATCGAAAAAACACAGCTTAGGGAGCATAGGGCACGTCCACTCATGGGCGTATAAATTGGGAAAACTAAAAATCAGCAAGACACAGGCACCCCAAAGTTTGGGGCTGCTCTGTTGACAAGAACCTCCACTTCATGACACCTTAAATATCCCAGGAAAGAGAAAAATGGATAAAGAAGTTGTGGTCCTTATGTACAATGCAATATCACTCAGACATGAAATCAATGTCATAAGGCTAGTAGAAGCAAGATGAGTGGACTTAGGTACGACGATTCTAAGTGAAATAAGTCACACAGAAAAAGACACTTATCATAAGCTATCACTTATAGAGGGAATGTAAAAACCGCTACACTTGAACTGAATTACAGAACAGAACAGAATCACACGTTTAGAAAACACACTATGGCTGCTTAACGGGAAAGGTGAGGTGGGGTGATGCATAAAACAAGGGTTTCAAATTCGCTCAGATACCGTTCCATACACCCAATATGTAATAGACAAGACCTACTCCTTGCTCAGTGAACTGGACTCAACACGCCCTATTCACCGCACAAGAATATATGTGACTAGTAACAATCTTAAAACCTATGTATTGATATCTGTCTGGAAGTGAGTCAAGTGGGTGTAAATCCGAATAAACACAGCCGTGAAAAGCAGCTAAACCCCATTATAAAAATAAATTACTTTTAAAAACCCGTAAAACAAAGACAGTGAAAGAGAGAGAAATTCTTACAAAATTTGTTCAGAGGCTGTGATGCAACCTGGATTGACCATATCTACACGCACAGCTGGATGAGACATAAGGGTGGACAGTCTTGGGGCTGAGAGGTTGGGTTAGATTGGGTGAGCAAACGCAGACCCTTTAAAGTAATACTGCGTGGTACCCATCCCATGGGTCCCAAGTCTCCAGGTTCAAGGGCATCTTCCTACATCGAAAACATGCATGAGAAACTCAGAAGATGGTACACCGTGTGATTTTGAAAAGTTTCTAAAACGCAGCTCATTTCTCATCTCCTTGTGCTCGGGTTCGCCATTCCAGCTACTTTACTAGCAATCTCCCTACTTGGAGAATCAGCACCTTTAACCTCCTGTTCCCTACAGGTTGCAATTTGTCCTGAGGATGAACGGGAAGAGGGGCAACCAATGAGAGACTAGATCTAGCTGTTGGGACAGGCACAGGTCACTCTATTTTCCCATCAGGAAGAAGAATTAACCACAGGCTCAGCCTGCTGCCAGGAACCAGAATAGGGCCTGAGGCAATCCCGTGCTTTTGCGGCCAGCTCTCAAAAAAGACAGTTGAAAAATGGAGCTCAGGGACACTGCAATTCACAAACCCGCAGAGTTATAAGTGATAACTCTCATCCACAGATATATTGAGGGAAGTCAACGAAGAGGATTTGAAAGCAAGGCAGAATTGCAGGAAACAGATTTCAGGAGGTAGATTCGAATCGCCTTTAAGGCACAAGAAAAGCGGCAAAACGTCGACAATGATGCCCTTGGCCAAAAAGGGCGTATGCGTTTTTTCCTGAATATATTCAGGAAAAAACGCATACGCCCTTTTTGGCCAACCAAGCAACCTGGAAAGGCAAATCAGCGCTACAAAGAAGTCTCGCTTCCCATCGGTCAAAAGGGCCATGCTGCAAAAAGTGTCAAAACCAGAAATGCAGGACAGGCCATGGAGAAATGGCAGCCTTGCTACGCTGATGGGCGGGATGTAAATTGCCAACAGCCACTCTGGAGAAGTGTACGGTGTGTCCTGAAACATCGAAAAAACACAGCTTAGGGAGCATAGGGCACGTCCACTCATGGGCGTATAAATTGGGAAAACTAAAAATCAGCAAGACACAGGCACCCCAAAGTTTGGGGCTGCTCTGTTGACAAGAACCTCCACTTCATGACACCTTAAATATCCCAGGAAAGAGAAAAATGGATAAAGAAGTTGTGGTCCTTATGTACAATGCAATATCACTCAGACATGAAATCAATGTCATAAGGCTAGTAGAAGCAAGATGAGTGGACTTAGGTACGACGATTCTAAGTGAAATAAGTCACACAGAAAAAGACACTTATCATAAGCTATCACTTATAGAGGGAATGTAAAAACCGCTACACTTGAACTGAATTACAGAACAGAACAGAATCACACGTTTAGAAAACACACTATGGCTGCTTAACGGGAAAGGTGAGGTGGGGTGATGCATAAAACAAGGGGTTCAAATTCGCTCAGATACCGTTCCATACACCCAATATGTAATAGACAAGACCTACTCCTTGCTCAGTGAACTGGACTCAACACGCCCTATTCACCGCACAAGAATATATGTGACTAGTAACAATCTTAAAACCTATGTATTGATATCTGTCTGGAAGTGAGTCAAGTGGGTGTAAATCCGCATAAACACAGCCGTGAAAAGCAGCTAAACCCCATTATAAAAATAAATTACTTTTAAAAACCCGTAAAACAAAGACAGTGAAAGAGAGAGAAATTCTTACAAAATTTGTTCAGAGGCTGTGATGCAACCTGGATTGACCATATCTACACGCACAGCTGGATGAGACATAAGGGTGGACAGTCTTGGGGCTGAAAGGTTGGGTTAGGTTGGGTGAGCAAACGCAGACCCTTTAAAGTAATACTGCGTGGTACCCATCCCATTGGTCCCAAGTCTCCAGGTTCAAGGGCATCTTCCTACATCGAAAACATGCATGAGAAACTCAGAAGATGGTACACCATGTGATTTTGAAAGGTTTCTAAAACGCAGCTCATTTCTCATCTCCTTGTGCTCGGGTTCGCCATTCCAGCTACTTTACTAGCAATCTCCCTACTTGGAGAATCAGCACCTTTAACCTCCTGTTCCCTACAGGTTGCAATTTGTCCTGAGGATGAACGGGAAGAGGGGCAACCAATGAGAGACTAGATCTAGCTGTTGGGACAGGCACAGGTCACTCTATTTTCCCATCAGGAAGAAGAATTAACCACAGGCTCAGCCTGCTGCCAGGAACCAGAATAGGGCCTGAGGCAATCCCGTGCTTTTGCGGCCAGCTCTCAAAAAAGACAGTTGAAAAATGGAGCTCAGGGACACTGCAATTCACAAACCCGCAGAGTTATAAGTGATAACTCTCATCCACAGATATATTGAGGGAAGTCAATGAAGAGGATTTGAAAGCAAGGCAGAATTGCAGGAAACAGATTTCAGGAGGTAGATTCGAATCGCCTTTAAAGCACATGAAAAGCGGCAAAACGTCGACAATGATGCCCTTGGCCAAAAAGGGCGTATGCGTTTTTTCCTGAATATATTCAGGAAAAAACGCATACGCCCTTTTTGGCCAACCAAGCAACCTGGAAAGGCAAATCAGCGCTACAAAGAAGTCTCGCTTCCCATGGGTCAAAAGGGCCATGCTGCAAAAAGTGTCAAAACCAGAAATGCAGGACAGGCCATGGAGAAATGGCAGCCTTGCTACGCTGATGGGCGGGATGTAAATTGCCAACAGCCACTCTGGAGAAGTGTACGGTGTGTCCTGAAACATCGAAAAAACACAGCTTAGTGAGCATAGGGCACGTCCACTCATGGGCGTATAAATTGGGAAAACTAAAAATCAGCAAGACACAGGCACCCCAAAGTTTGGGGCTGCTCTGTTGACAAGAACCTCCACTTCATGACACCTTAAATATCCCAGGAAAGAGAAAAATGGATAAAAAAGTTGTGGTCCTTATGTACAATGGAATATCACTCAGACATGAAATCAATGTCATAAGGCTAGTAGAAGCAAGATGAGTGGACTTAGGTACGACGATTCTAAGTGAAATAAGTCACACAGAAAAAGACACTTATCATAAGCTATCACTTATAGAGGGAATGTAAAAACCGCTACACTTGAACTGAATTACAAAACAGAACAGAGTCACACGTTCAGAAAACACACTATGGCTGCTTAACGGGAAAGGTGAGGTGGGGTGATGCATAAAACAAGGGGTTCAAATTTGCTCAGATACCGTTCCATACACCCAATATGTAATAGACAAGACCTACTCCTTGCTCCGTGAACTGGACTCAACACCCCCTATTCACCGCACAAGAATATATGTGACTAGTAAGAATCTTAAAACCTATGTATTTATATCTGTCTGGAAGTGAGTCAAGTGGGTGTAAATCCGCATAAACACAGCCGTGAAAAGCAGCTAAACCCATTTATAAAAATAAATTACTTTTAAAAACCCGTAAAACAAAGACAGTGAAAGAGAGAGAAATTCTTACAAAATTCGTTCAGGGGCTGTGATGCCACCTGGATTGACCATATCTAGACCCACAGCTGGATGAGACATAAGGGTGGACACTCTTGGGGCTGAGAGGTTGGGTGAGCAAACGCAGACCCTTTAAAGTAATACTGCGTGATACCCATCCCATGGGTCCCAAATCTCCAGGTTCAAGGGCATCTTCCTACATCGAAAACATGCATGAGAAACTCAGAAGATGGTACACCGTGTGATTTTGAAAGGTTTCTAAAACACACCCCATTTCTCATCTCCTTGTGCTCGGGTTCGCCTTTCCAGCTACTTTACTAGCAATCAACTTACTTGGAGAATCAGCACCTTTAACCTCCTGTTCCCTACAGGTTGCAATTTGTCCTGAGGATGAACGGGAAGAGGGGCAACCAATGAGAGACTAGATCTAGGTGTTGGGACAGGCACAGGTCACTCTATTTTCCCATCAGGAAGAAGAATTAATCACAGGCTCAGCCTGCCGCCCAGAAGCACAATAGGGCCTGAGGCAATCCCGCGCTTTTGCGGCCAGCTCCCAAAAAAGCGAGTTGAAAAATGGAGCTCAGGGACACTGCAATTCACAAACCCGCAGAGTTATAAATGATAACTCTCATCCACAGATATATTGAGGGAAGGCAACGAAGAGGATTTGAAAGCAAGGCAGAATTGCAGGAAACAGATTTCAGGAGGTAGATTCGAATCGCCTGTACAGCACATGAAAAGCGGCAAAACGTCGACAATGATGCCCTTGGCCAAGAAGGGCGTATGCGTTTTTTCCTGAATATATTCAGGAAAAAACGCATACGCCCTTTTTGGCCAACCAAGCAACCTGGAAAGGCAAATCAGCGCTACAAAGATGTCTCGCTTCCCATCGGTCAAAAGGGCCATGCTGCAAAAAGTGTCAAAACCAGAAATGCAGGACAGGCCATGGAGAAATGGCAGCCTTGCTACGCTGATGAGCGGGATGTAAGTTGCCAACAGCCACTCTGGAGATGTGTACGGTGTGTCCTGAAACATCGAAAAAACACAGCTTAGGGAGCATAGGGCACGTCCACTCATGGGCGTATAAATTGGGAAAACTAAAAATCAGCAAGACACAGGCACCCCAAAGTTTGGGGCTGCTCTGTTGACAAGAACCTCCACTTCATGACACCTTAAATATCCCAGGAAAGAGAAAAATGGATAAAGAAGTTGTGGTCCTTATGTACAATGCAATATCACTCAGACATGAAATCAATGTCATAAGGCTAGTAGAAGCAAGATGAGTGGACTTAGGTACGACGATTCTAAGTGAAATAAGTCACACAGAAAAAGACACTTATCATAAGCTATCACTTATAGAGGGAATGTAAAAACCGCTACACTTGAACTGAATTACAGAACAGAACAGAATCACACGTTTAGAAAACACACTATGGCTGCTTAACGGGAAAGGTGAGGTGGGGTGATGCATAAAACAAGGGTTTCAAATTCGCTCAGATACCGTTCCATACACCCAATATGTAATAGACAAGACCTACTCCTTGCTCAGTGAACTGGACTCAACACGCCCTATTCACCGCACAAGAATATATGTGACTAGTAACAATCTTAAAACCTATGTATTGATATCTGTCTGGAAGTGAGTCAAGTGGGTGTAAATCCGCATAAACACAGCCGTGAAAAGCAGCTAAACCCCATTATAAAAATAAATTACTTTTAAAAACCCGTAAAACAAAGACAGTGAAAGAGAGAGAAATTCTTACAAAATTTGTTCAGAGGCTGTGATGCAACCTGGATTGACCATATCTACACGCACAGCTGGATGAGACATAAGGGTGGACAGTCTTGGGGCTGAGAGGTTGGGTTAGATTGGGTGAGCAAACGCAGACCCTTTAAAGTAATACTGCGTGGTACCCATCCCATGGGTCCCAAGTCTCCAGGTTCAAGGGCATCTTCCTACATCGAAAACATGCATGAGAAACTCAGAAGATGGTACACCGTGTGATTTTGAAAAGTTTCTAAAACGCAGCTCATTTCTCATCTCCTTGTGCTCGGGTTCGCCATTCCAGCTACTTTACTAGCAATCTCCCTACTTGGAGAATCAGCACCTTTAACCTCCTGTTCCCTACAGGTTGCAATTTGTCCTGAGGATGAACGGGAAGAGGGGCAACCAATGAGAGACTAGATCTAGCTGTTGGGACAGGCACAGGTCACTCTATTTTCCCATCAGGAAGAAGAATTAACCACAGGCTCAGCCTGCTGCCAGGAACCAGAATAGGGCCTGAGGCAATCCCGTGCTTTTGCGGCCAGCTCTCAAAAAAGACAGTTGAAAAATGGAGCTCAGGGACACTGCAATTCACAAACCCGCAGAGTTATAAGTGATAACTCTCATCCACAGATATATTGAGGGAAGTCAACGAAGAGGATTTGAAAGCAAGGCAGAATTGCAGGAAACAGATTTCAGGAGGTAGATTCGAATCGCCTTTAAGGCACAAGAAAAGCGGCAAAACGTCGACAATGATGCCCTTGGCCAAAAAGGGCGTATGCGTTTTTTCCTGAATATATTCAGGAAAAAACGCATACGCCCTTTTTGGCCAACCAAGCAACCTGGAAAGGCAAATCAGCGCTACAAAGAAGTCTCGCTTCCCATCGGTCAAAAGGGCCATGCTGCAAAAAGTGTCAAAACCAGAAATGCAGGACAGGCCATGGAGAAATGGCAGCCTTGCTACGCTAATGGGCGGGATGTAAATTGCCAACAGCCACTCTGGAGAAGTGTACGGTGTGTCCTGAAACATCGAAAAAACACAGCTTAGGGAGCATAGGGCACGTCCACTCATGGGCGTATAAATTGGGAAAACTAAAAATCAGCAAGACACAGGCACCCCAAAGTTTGGGGCTGCTCTGTTGACAAGAACCTCCACTTCATGACACCTTAAATATCCCAGGAAAGAGAAAAATGGATAAAGAAGTTGTGGTCCTTATGTACAATGCAATATCACTCAGACATGAAATCAATGTCATAAGGCTAGTAGAAGCAAGATGAGTGGACTTAGGTACGACGATTCTAAGTGAAATAAGTCACACAGAAAAAGACACTTATCATAAGCTATCACTTATAGAGGGAATGTAAAAACCGCTACACTTGAACTGAATTACAGAACAGAACAGAATCACACGTTTAGAAAACACATTATGGCTGCTTAACGGGAAAGGTGAGGTGGGGTGATGCATAAAACAAGGGTTTCAAATTCGCTCAGATACCGTTCCATACACCCAATATGTAATAGACAAGACCTACTCCTTGCTCAGTGAACTGGACTCAACACGCCCTATTCACCGCACAAGAATATATGTGACTAGTAACAATCTTAAAACCTATGTATTGATATCTGTCTGGAAGTGAGTCAAGTGGGTGTAAATCCGCATAAACACAGCCGTGAAAAGCAGCTAAACCCCATTATAAAAATAAATTACTTTTAAAAACCCGTAAAACAAAGACAGTGAAAGAGAGAGAAATTCTTACAAAATTTGTTCAGAGGCTGTGATGCAACCTGGATTGACCATATCTACACGCACAGCTGGATGAGACATAAGGGTGGACAGTCTTGGGGCTGAAAGGTTGGGTTAGGTTGGGTGAGCAAACGCAGACCCTTTAAAGTAATACTGCGTGGTACCCATCCCATGGGTCCCAAGTCTCCAGGTTCAAGGGCATCTTCCTACATCGAAAACATGCATGAGAAACTCAGAAGATGGTACACCGTGTGATTTTGAAAGGTTTCTAAAACGCACCTCATTTCTCATCTCCTTGTGCTCGGGTTCGCCATTCCAGCTACTTTACTAGCAATCTCCCTACTTGGAGAATCAGCACCTTTAACCTCCTGTTCCCTACAGGTTGCAATTTGTCCTGAGGATGAACGGGAAGAGGGGCAACCAATGCGAGACTAGATCTAGCTGTTGGGACAGGCACAGGTCACTCTATTTTCCCATCAGGAAGAAGAATTAACCACAGGCTCAGCCTGCTGCCAGGAACCAGAATACGGCCTGAGGCAATCCCGTGCTTTTGCGGCCAGCTCTCAAAAAAGACAGTTGAAAAATGGAGCTCAGGGACACTGCAATTCACAAACCCGCAGAGTTATAAGTGATAACTCTCATCCACAGATATATTGAGGGAAGTCAACGAAGAGGATTTGAAAGCAAGGCAGAATTGCAGGAAACAGATTTCAGGAGGTAGATTCGAATCGCCTTTAAGGCACATGAAAAGCGGCAAAACGTCGACAATGATGCCCTTGGCCAAAAAGGGCGTATGCGTTTTTTCCTGAATATATTCAGGAAAAAACGCATACGCCCTTTTTGGCCAACCAAGCAACCTGGAAAGGCAAATCAGCGCTACAAAGAAGTCTCGCTTCCCATGGGTCAAAAGGGCCATGCTGCAAAAAGTGTCAAAACCAGAAATGCAGGACAGGCCATGGAGAAATGGCAGCCTTGCTACGCTGATGGGCGGGATGTAAATTGCCAACAGCCACTCTGGAGAAGTGTACGGTGTGTCCTGAAACATCGAAAAAACACAGCTTAGGGAGCATAGGGCACGTCCACTCATGGGCGTATAAATTGGGAAAACTAAAAATCAGCAAGACACAGGCACCCCAATGTTTGGGGCTGCTCTGTTGACAAGAACCTCCACTTCATGACACCTTAAATATCCCAGGAAAGAGAAAAATGGATAAAGAAGTTGTGGTCCTTATGTACAATGCAATATCACTCAGACATGAAATCAATGTCATAAGGCTAGTAGAAGCAAGATGAGTGGACTTAGGTACGACGATTCTAAGTGAAATAAGTCACACAGAAAAAGACACTTATCATAAGCTATCACTTATAGAGGGAATGTAAAAACCGCTACACTTGAACTGAATTACAGAACAGAACAGAATCACACGTTTAGAAAACACACTATGGCTGCTTAACGGGAAAGGTGAGGTGGGGTGATGCATAAAACAAGGGTTTCAAATTCGCTCAGATACCGTTCCATACACCCAATATGTAATAGACAAGACCTACTCCTTGCTCAGTGAACTGGACTCAACACGCCCTATTCACCGCACAAGATTATATGTGACTAGTAACAATCTTAAAACCTATGTATTGATATCTGTCTGGAAGTGAGTCAAGTGGGTGTAAATCCGCATAAACACAGCCGTGAAAAGCAGCTAAACCCCATTATAAAAATAAATTACTTTTAAAAACCCGTAAAACAAAGACAGTGAAAGAGAGAGAAATTCTTACAAAATTTGTTCAGAGGCTGTGATGCAACCTGGATTGACCATATCTACACGCACAGCTGGATGAGACATAAGGGTGGACAGTCTTGGGGCTGAAAGGTTGGGTTAGGTTGGGTGAGCAAACGCAGACCCTTTAAAGTAATACTGCGTGGTACCCATCCCATGGGTCCCAAGTCTCCAGGTTCAAGGGCATCTTCCTACATCGAAAACATGCATGAGAAACTCAGAAGATGGTACACCGTGTGATTTTGAAAGGTTTCTATAACGCACCTTATTTCTCAACTCCGTGTGCTCGGGTTGCCATTCCAGCTTCTTTACTAGCAATCTCCCTACTTGGAGAATCAGCACCTTTAACCTCCTGTTCCCTACAGGTTGCAATTTGGTCCTGAGGATGAACGGGAAGAGGGGCAACCAATGCGAGACTAGATCTAGCTGTTGGGACAGGCACAGGTCACTCTATTTTCCCATCAGGAAGAAGAATTAACCACAGGCTCAGCCTGCTGCCAGGAACCAGAATACGGCCTGAGGCAATCCCGTGCTTTTGCGGCCAGCTCTCAAAAAAGACAGTTGAAAAATGGAGCTCAGGGACACTGCAATTCACAAACCCACAGAGTTATAAGTGATAACTCTCATCCACAGATATATTGAGGGAAGTCAACGAAGAGGATTTGAAAGCAAGGCAGAATTGCAGGAAACAGATTTCAGGAGGTAGAATCGAATCGCCTTTAAGGCACATGAAAAGCGGCAAAACTTCGACAATGATGCCCTTGGCCAAAAAGGGCGTATGCACTTTTTCCTGAATATATTCAGGAAAAAACGCATACGCCCTTTTTGGCCAACCAAGCAACCTGGAAAGGCAAATCAGCGCTACAAAGAAGTCTCGCTTCCCATCGGTCAAAAGGGCCATGCTGCAAAAAGTGTCAAAACCAGAAATGCAGGACAGGCCATGGAGAAATGGCAGCCTTGCTACGCTGATGGGCGGGATGTAAATTGCCAACAGCCACTCTGGAGAAGTGTACGGTGTGTCCTGAAACATCGAAAAAACACAGCTTAGTGAGCATAGGGCACGTCCACTCATGGGCGTATAAATTGGGAAAACTAAAAATCAGCAAGACACAGGCACCCCAAAGTTTGGGGCTGCTCTGTTGACAAGAACCTCCACTTCATGACACCTTAAATATCCCAGGAAAGAGAAAAATGGATAAAAAAGTTGTGGTCCTTATGTACAATGGAATATCACTCAGACATGAAATCAATGTCATAAGGCTAGTAGAAGCAAGATGAGTGGACTTAGGTACGACGATTCTAAGTGAAATAAGTCACACAGAAAAAGACACTTATCATAAGCTATCACTTATAGAGGGAATGTAAAAACCGCTACACTTGAACTGAATTACAAAACAGAACAGAGTCACACGTTTAGAAAACACACTATGGCTGCTTAACGGGAAAGGTGAGGTGGGGTGATGCATAAAACAAGGGGTTCAAATTTGCTCAGATACCGTTCCATACACCCAATATGTAATAGACAAGACCTACTCCTTGCTCAGTGAACTGGACTCAACACCCCCTATTCACCGCACAAGATTATATGTGACTAGCAAGAATCTTAAAACCTATGTATTGATATCTGTCTGGAAGTGAGTCAAGTGGGTGTAAATTCGCATAAACACAGCCGTGAAAAGCAGCTAAACCCCATTATAAAAATAAATTACTTTTAAAAACCCGTAAAACAAAGACAGTGAAAGAGAGAGAAATTCTTACAAAATTTGTTCAGAGGCTGTGATGCAACCTGGATTGACCATATCTACACGCACAGATGGATGAGACATAAGGGTGGACACTCTTGGGGCTGAGAGGTTGGGTTAGGTTGGGTGAGCAAACGCAGACCCTTTAAAGTAATACTGCGTGGTACCCATCCCATGGGTCCCAAGTCTCCAGGTTCAAGGGCATCTTCCTACATCGAAAACATGCATGAGAAACTCAGAAGATGGTACACCGTGTGATTTTGAAAGGTTTCTAAAACACACCCCATTTCTCATCTCCTTGTGCTCGGGTTCGCCTTTCCAGCTACTTTACTAGCAATCAACTTACTTGGAGAATCAGCACCTTTAACCTCCTGTTCCCTACAGGTTGCAATTTGTCCTGAGAATGAACGGGAAGAGGGGCAACCAATGAGAGACTAGATCTAGGTGTTGGGACAGGCACAGGTCACTCTATTTTCCCATCAGGAAGAAGAATTAATCACAGGCTCAGCCTGCCGCCCAGAAGCACAATAGGGCCTGAGGCAATCCCGCGCTTTTGCGGCCAGCTCCCAAAAAAGCGAGTTGAAAAATGGAGCTCAGGGACACTGAAATTCACAAACCCGCAGAGTTATAAATGATAACTCTCATCCACAGATATATTGAGGGAAGGCAACGAAGAGGATTTGAAAGCAAGGCAGAATTGCAGGAAACAGATTTCAGGAGGTAGATTCGAATCGCCTGTAAAGCACATGAAAAGCGGCAAAACGTCGACAATGATGCCCTTGGCCAAGAAGGGCGTATGCGTTTTTTCCTGAATATATTCAGGAAAAAACGCATACGCCCTTTTTGGCCAACCAAGCAACCTGGAAAGGCAAATCAGCGCTACAAAGATGTCTCGCTTCCCATCGGTCAAAAGGGCCATGCTGCAAAAAGTGTCAAAACCAGAAATGCAGGACAGGCCATGGAGAAATGGCAGCCTTGCTACGCTGATGAGCGGGATGTAAGTTGCCAACAGCCACTCTGGAGATGTGTACGGTGTGTCCTGAAACATCGAAAAAACACAGCTTAGGGAGCATAGGGCACGTCCACTCATGGGCGTATAAATTGGGAAAACTAAAAATCAGCAAGACACAGGCACCCCAAAGTTTGGGGCTGCTCTGTTGACAAGAACCTCCACTTCATGACACCTTAAATATCCCAGGAAAGAGAAAAATGGATAAAGAAGTTGTGGTCCTTATGTACAATGCAATATCACTCAGACATGAAATCAATGTCATAAGGCTAGTAGAAGCAAGATGAGTGGACTTAGGTACGACGATTCTAAGTGAAATAAGTCACACAGAAAAAGACACTTATCATAAGCTATCACTTATAGAGGGAATGTAAAAACCGCTACACTTGAACTGAATTACAGAACAGAACAGAATCACACGTTTAGAAAACACACTATGGCTGCTTAACGGGAAAGGTGAGGTGGGGTGATGCATAAAACAAGGGTTTCAAATTCGCTCAGATACCGTTCCATACACCCAATATGTAATAGACAAGACCTACTCCTTGCTCAGTGAACTGGACTCAACACGCCCTATTCACCGCACAAGAATATATGTGACTAGTAACAATCTTAAAACCTATGTATTGATATCTGTCTGGAAGTGAGTCAAGTGGGTGTAAATCCGCATAAACACAGCCGTGAAAAGCAGCTAAACCCCATTATAAAAATAAATTACTTTTAAAAACCCGTAAAACAAAGACAGTGAAAGAGAGAGAAATTCTTACAAAATTTGTTCAGAGGCTGTGATGCAACCTGGATTGACCATATCTACACGCACAGCTGGATGAGACATAAGGGTGGACAGTCTTGGGGCTGAAAGGTTGGGTTAGGTTGGGTGAGCAAACGCAGACCCTTTAAAGTAATACTGCGTGGTACCCATCCCATGGGTCCCAAGTCTCCAGGTTCAAGGGCATCTTCCTACATCGAAAACATGCATGAGAAACTCAGAAGATGGTACACCATGTGATTTTGAAAGGTTTCTAAAACGCAGCTCATTTCTCATCTCCTTGTGCTCGGGTTCGCCATTCCAGCTACTTTACTAGCAATCTCCCTACTTGGAGAATCAGCACCTTTAACCTCCTGTTCCCTACAGGTTGCAATTTGTCCTGAGGATGAACGGGAAGAGGGGCAACCAATGAGAGACTAGATCTAGCTGTTGGGACAGGCACAGGTCACTCTATTTTCCCATCAGGAAGAAGAATTAACCACAGGCTCAGCCTGCTGCCAGGAACCAGAATAGGGCCTGAGGCAATCCCGTGCTTTTGCGGCCAGCTCTCAAAAAAGACAGTTGAAAAATGGAGCTCAGGGACACTGCAATTCACAAACCCGCAGAGTTATAAGTGATAACTCTCATCCACAGATATATTGAGGGAAGTCAACGAAGAGGATTTGAAAGCAAGGCAGAATTGCAGGAAACAGATTTCAGGAGGTAGATTCGAATCGCCTTTAAGGCACATGAAAAGCGGCAAAACGTCGACAATGATGCCCTTGGCCAAAAAGGGCGTATGCGTTTTTTCCTGAATATATTCAGGAAAAAACGCATACGCCCTTTTTGGCCAACCAAGCAACCTGGAAAGGCAAATCAGCGCTACAAAGAAGTCTCGCTTCCCATGGGTCAAAAGGGCCATGCTGAAAAAAGTGTCAAAACCAGAAATGCAGGACAGGCCATGGAGAAATGGCAGCCTTGCTACGCTGATGGGCGGGATGTAAATTGCCAACAGCCACTCTGGAGAAGTGTACGGTGTGTCCTGAAACATCGAAAAAACACAGCTTAGTGAGCATAGGGCACGTCCACTCATGGGCGTATAAATTGGGAAAACTAAAAATCAGCAAGACACAGGCACCCCAAAGTTTGGGGCTGCTCTGTTGACAAGAACCTCCACTTCATGACACCTTAAATATCCCAGGAAAGAGAAAAATGGATAAAAAAGTTGAGGTCCTTATGTACAATGGAATATCACTCAGACATGAAATCAATGTCATAAGGCTAGTAGAAGCAAGATGAGTGGACTTAGGTACGACGATTCTAAGTGAAATAAGTCACACAGAAAAAGACACTTATCATAAGCTATCACTTATAGAGGGAATGTAAAAACCGCTACACTTGAACTGAATTACAAAACAGAACAGAGTCACACGTTTAGAAAACACACTATGGCTGCTTAACGGGAAAGGTGAGGTGGGGTGATGCATAAAACAAGGGGTTCAAATTTGCTCAGATACCGTTCCATACACCCAATATGTAATAGACAAGACCTACTCCTTGCTCCGTGAACTGGACTCAACACCCCCTATTCACCGCACAAGAATATATGTGACTAGTAAGAATCTTAAAACCTATGTATTGATATCTGTCTGGAAGTGAGTCAAGTGGGTGTAAATCCGCATAAACACAGCCGTGAAAAGCAGCTAAACCCCATTATAAAAATAAATTACTTTTAAAAACCCGTAAAACAAAGACAGTGAAAGAGAGAGAAATTCTTACAAAATTCGTTCAGGGGCTGTGATGCCACCTGGATTGACCATATCTAGACCCACAGCTGGATGAGACATAAGGGTGGACACTCTTGGGGCTGAGAGGTTGGGTGAGCAAACGCAGACCCTTTAAAGTAATACTGCGTGATACCCATCCCATGGGTCCCAAATCTCCAGGTTCAAGGGCATCTTCCTACATCGAAAACATGCATGAGAAACTCAGAAGATGGTACACCGTGTGATTTTGAAAGGTTTCTAAAACACACCCCATTTCTCATCTCCTTGTGCTCGGGTTCGCCTTTCCAGCTACTTTACTAGCAATCAACTTACTTGGAGAATCAGCACCTTTAACCTCCTGTTCCCTACAGGTTGCAATTTGTCCTGAGGATGAACGGGAAGAGGGGCAACCAATGAGAGACTAGATCTAGGTGTTGGGACAGGCACAGGTCACTCTATTTTCCCATCAGGAAGAAGAATTAATCACAGGCTCAGCCTGCCGCCCAGAAGCACAATAGGGCCTGAGGCAATCCCGCGCTTTTGCGGCCAGCTCCCAAAAAAGCGAGTTGAAAAATGGAGCTCAGGGACACTGCAATTCACAAACCCGCAGAGTTATAAATGATAACTCTCATCCACAGATATATTGAGGGAAGGCAACGAAGAGGATTTGAAAGCAAGGCAGAATTGCAGGAAACAGATTTCAGGAGGTAGATTCGAATCGCCTGTAAAGCACATAAAAAGCGGCAAAACGTCGACAATGATGCCCTTGGCCAAGAAGGGCGTATGCGTTTTTTCCTGAATATATTCAGGAAAAAACGCATACGCCCTTTTTGGCCAACCAAGCAACCTGGAAAGGCAAATCAGCGCTACAAAGAAGTCTCGCTTCCCATCGGTCAAAAGGGCCATGCTGCAAAAAGTGTCAAAACCAGAAATGCAGGACAGGCCATGGAGAAATGGCAGCCTTGCTACGCTGATGAGCGGGATGTAAGTTGCCAACAGCCACTCTGGAGATGTGTACGGTGTGTCCTGAAACATCGAAAAAACACAGCTTAGGGAGCATAGGGCACGTCCACTCATGGGCGTATAAATTGGGAAAACTAAAAATCAGCAAGACACAGGCACCCCAAAGTTTGGGGCTGCTCTGTTGACAAGAACCTCCACTTCATGACACCTTAAATATCCCAGGAAAGAGAAAAATGGATAAAGAAGTTGTGGTCCTTATGTACAATGCAATATCACTCAGACATGAAATAAATGTCATAAGGCTAGTAGAAGCAAGATGAGTGGACTTAGGTACGACGATTCTAAGTGAAATAAGTCACACAGAAAAAGACACTTATCATAAGATATCACTTATAGAGGGAATGTAAAAACCTGCTACACTTGAACTGAATTACAGAACAGAACAGAATCACACGTTTAGAAAACACACTATGGCTGCTTAACGGGAAAGGTGAGGTGGGGTGATGCATAAAACAAGGGTTTCAAATTCGCTCAGATACCGTTCCATACACCCAATATGTAATAGACAAGACCTACTCCTTGCTCAGTGAACTGGACTCAACACCCCCTATTCACCGCACAAGAATATATGTGACTAGTAACAATCTTAAAACCTATGTATTGATATCTGTCTGGAAGTGAGTCAAGTGGGTGTAAATCCGCATAAACACAGCCGTGAAAAGCAGCTAAACCCCATTATAAAAATAAATTACTTTTAAAAACCCGTAAAACAAAGACAGTGAAAGAGAGAGAAATTCTTACAAAATTTGTTCAGAGGCTGTGATGCAACCTGGATTGACCATATCTACACGCACAGCTGGATGAGACATAAGGGTGGACAGTCTTGGGGCTGAAAGGTTGGGTTAGGTTGGGTGAGCAAACGCAGACCCTTTAAAGTAATACTGCGTGGTACCCATCCCATGGGTCCCAAGTCTCCAGGTTCAAGGGCATCTTCCTACATCGAAAACATGCATGAGAAACTCAGAAGATGGTACACCGTGTGATTTTGAAAGGTTTCTAAAACGCACCTCATTTCTCATCTCCTTGTGCTCGGGTTCGCCATTCCAGCTACTTTACTAGCAATCTCCCTACTTGGAGAATCAGCACCTTTAACCTCCTGTTCCCTACAGGTTGCAATTTGTCCTGAGGATGAACGGGAAGAGGGGCAACCAATGCGAGACTAGATCTAGCTGTTGGGACAGGCACAGGTCACTCTATTTTCCCATCAGGAAGAAGAATTAACCACAGGCTCAGCCTGCTGCCAGGAACCAGAATACGGCCTGAGGCAATCCCGTGCTTTTGCGGCCAGCTCTCAAAAAAGACAGTTGAAAAATGGAGCTCAGGGACACTGCAATTCACAAACCCACAGAGTTATAAGTGATAACTCTCATCCACAGATATATTGAGGGAAGTCAACGAAGAGGATTTGAAAGCAAGGCAGAATTGCAGGAAACAGATTTCAGGAGGTAGAATCGAATCGCCTTTAAGGCACATGAAAAGCGGCAAAACTTCGACAATGATGCCCTTGGCCAAAAAGGGCGTATGCACTTTTTCCTGAATATATTCAGGAAAAAACGCATACGCCCTTTTTGGCCAACCAAGCAACCTGGAAAGGCAAATCAGCGCTACAAAGAAGTCTCGCTTCCCATGGGTCAAAAGGGCCATGCTGCAAAAAGTGTCAAAACCAGAAATGCAGGACAGGCCATGGAGAAATGGCAGCCTTGCTACGCTGATGGGCGGGATGTAAATTGCCAACAGCCACTCTGGAGAAGTGTACGGTGTGTCCTGAAACATCGAAAAAACACAGCTTAGTGAGCATAGGGCACGTCCACTCATGGGCGTATAAATTGGGAAAACTAAAAATCAGCAAGACACAGGCACCCCAAAGTTTGGGGCTGCTCTGTTGACAAGAACCTCCACTTCATGACACCTTAAATATCCCAGGAAAGAGAAAAATGGATAAAGAAGTTGTGGTCCTTATGTACAATGCAATATCACTCAGACATGAAATCAATGTCATAAGGCTAGTAGAAGCAAGATGAGTGGACTTAGGTACGACGATTCTAAGTGAAATAAGTCACACAGAAAAAGACACTTATCATAAGCTATCACTTATAGAGGGAATGTAAAAACCGCTACACTTGAACTAAATTACAGAACAGAACAGAATCACACGTTTAGAAAACACACTATGGCTGCTTAACGGGAAAGGTGAGGTGGGGTGATGCATAAAACAAGGGTTTCAAATTCGCTCAGATACCGTTCCATACACCCAATATGTAATAGACAAGACCTACTCCTTGCTCAGTGAACTGGACTCAACACGCCCTATTCACCGCACAAGAATATATGTGACTAGTAACAATCTTAAAACCTATGTATTGATATCTGTCTGGAAGTGAGTCAAGTGGGTGTAAATCCGCATAAACACAGCCGTGAAAAGCAGCTAAACCCCATTATAAAAATAAATTACTTTTAAAAACCCGTAAAACAAAGACAGTGAAAGAGAGAGAAATTCTTACAAAATTTGTTCAGAGGCTGTGATGCAACCTGGATTGACCATATCTACACGCACAGCTGGATGAGACATAAGGGTGGACAGTCTTGGGGCTGAAAGGTTGGGTTAGGTTGGGTGAGCAAACGCAGACCCTTTAAAGTAATACTGCGTGGTACCCATCCCATGGGTCCCAAGTCTCCAGGTTCAAGGGCATCTTCCTACATCGAAAACATGCATGAGAAACTCAGAAGATGGTACACCGTGTGATTTTGAAAGGTTTCTAAAACGCACCTCATTTCTCATCTCCTTGTGCTCGGGTTCGCCATTCCAGCTACTTTACTAGCAATCTCCCTACTTGGAGAATCAGCACCTTTAACCTCCTGTTCCCTACAGGTTGCAATTTGTCCTGAGGATGAACGGGAAGAGGGGCAACCAATGCGAGACTAGATCTAGCTGTTGGGACAGGCACAGGTCACTCTATTTTCCCATCAGGAAGAAGAATTAACCACAGGCTCAGCCTGCTGCCAGGAACCAGAATACGGCCTGAGGCAATCCCGTGCTTTTGCGGCCAGCTCTCAAAAAAGACAGTTGAAAAATGGAGCTCAGGGACACTGCAATTCACAAACCCACAGAGTTATAAGTGATAACTCTCATCCACAGATATATTGAGGGAAGTCAACGAAGAGGATTTGAAAGCAAGGCAGAATTGCAGGAAACAGATTTCAGGAGGTAGAATCGAATCGCCTTTAAGGCACATGAAAAGCGGCAAAACGTCGACAATGATGCCCTTGGCCAAAAAGGGCGTATGCGCTTTTCCCTGAATATATTCAGGAAAAAACGCATACGCCCTTTTTGGCCAACCAAGCAACCTGGAAAGGCAAATCAGCGCTACAAAGAAGTCTCGCTTCCCATCGGTCAAAAGGGCCATGCTGCAAAAAGTGTCAAAACCAGAAATGCAGGACAGGCCATGGAGAAATGGCAGCCTTGCTACGCTGATGGGCGGGATGTAAATTGCCAACAGCCACTCTGGAGAAGTGTACGGTGTGTCCTGAAACATCGAAAAAACACAGCTTAGTGAGCATAGGGCACGTCCACTCATGGGCGTATAAATTGGGAAAACTAAAAATCAGCAAGACACAGGCACCCCAAAGTTTGGGGCTGCTCTGTTGACAAGAACCTCCACTTCATGACACCTTAAATATCCCAGGAAAGAGAAAAATGGATAAAAAAGTTGTGGTCCTTATGTACAATGGAATATCACTCAGACATGAAATCAATGTCATAAGGCTAGTAGAAGCAAGATGAGTGGACTTAGGTACGACGATTCTAAGTGAAATAAGTCACACAGAAAAAGACACTTATCATAAGCTATCACTTATAGAGGGAATGTAAAAACCGCTACACTTGAACTGAATTACAAAACAGAACAGAGTCACACGTTTAGAAAACACACTATGGCTGCTTAACGGGAAAGGTGAGGTGGGGTGATGCATAAAACAAGGGGTTCAAATTTGCTCAGATACCGTTCCATACACCCAATATGTAATAGACAAGACCTACTCCTTGCTCAGTGAACTGGACTCAACACCCCCTATTCACCGCACAAGAATATATGTGACTAGTAAGAATCTTAAAACCTATGTATTGATATCTGTCTGGAAGTGAGTCAAGTGGGTGTAAATCCGCATAAACACAGCCGTGAAAAGCAGCTAAACCCCTTTATAAAAATAAATTAGTTTTAAAAACCCGTAAAACAAAGACAGTGAAAGAGAGAGAAATTCTTACAAAATTTGTTCAGAGGCTGTGATGCAATCTGGATTGACCATATCTACACGCACAGATGGATGAGACATAAGGGTGGACACTCTTGGGGCTGAGAGGTTGGGTTAGGTTGGGTGAGCAAACGCAGACCCTTTAAAGTAATACTGCGTGATACCCATCCCATGGGTCCCAAGTCTCCAGGTTAAAGGGCATCTTCCTACATCGAAAACATGCATGAGAAACTCAGAAGATGGTACACCGTGTGATTTTGAAAGGTTTCTAAAACACACCCCATTTCTCATCTCCTTGTGCTCGGGTTCGCCTTTCCAGCTACTTTACTAGCAATCAACTTACTTGGAGAATCAGCACCTTTAACCTCCTGTTCCCTACAGGTTGCAATTTGTCCTGAGAATGAACGGGAAGAGGGGCAACCAATGAGAGACTAGATCTAGGTGTTGGGACAGGCACAGGTCACTCTATTTTCCCATCAGGAAGAAGAATTAATCACAGGCTCAGCCTGCCGCCCAGAAGCACAATAGGGCCTGAGGCAATCCCGCGCTTTTGCGGCCAGCTCCCAAAAAAGCGAGTTGAAAAATGGAGCTCAGGGACACTGAAATTCACAAACCCGCAGAGTTATAAATGATAACTCTCATCCACAGATATATTGAGGGAAGGCAACGAAGAGGATTTGAAAGCAAGGCAGAATTGCAGGAAACAGATTTCAGGAGGTAGATTCGAATCGCCTGTAAAGCACATGAAAAGCGGCAAAACGTCGACAATGATGCCCTTGGCCAAGAAGGGCGTATGCGTTTTTTCCTGAATATATTCAGGAAAAAACGCATACGCCCTTTTTGGCCAACCAAGCAACCTGGAAAGGCAAATCAGCGCTACAAAGATGTCTCGCTTCCCATCGGTCAAAAGGGCCATGCTGCAAAAAGTGTCAAAACCAGAAATGCAGGACAGGCCATGGAGAAATGGCAGCCTTGCTACGCTGATGAGCGGGATGTAAGTTGCCAACAGCCACTCTGGAGATGTGTACGGTGTGTCCTGAAATATCGAAAAAACACAGCTTAGGGAGCATAGGGCACGTCCACTCATGGGCGTATAAATTGGGAAAACTAAAAATCAGCAAGACACAGGCACCCCAAAGTTTGGGGCTGCTCTGTTGACAAGAACCTCCACTTCATGACACCTTAAATATCCCAGGAAAGAGAAAAATGGATAAAGAAGTTGTGGTCCTTATGTACAATGCAATATCACTCAGACATGAAATCAATGTCATAAGGCTAGTAGAAGCAAGATGAGTGGACTTAGGTACGACGATTCTAAGTGAAATAAGTCACACAGAAAAAGACACTTATCATAAGCTATCACTTATAGAGGGAATGTAAAAACCGCTACACTTGAACTGAATTACAGAACAGAACAGAATCACACGTTTAGAAAACACACTATGGCTGCTTAACGGGAAAGGTGAGGTGGGGTGATGCATAAAACAAGGGGTTCAAATTCGCTCAGATACCGTTCCATACACCCAATATGTAATAGACAAGACCTACTCCTTGCTCAGTGAACTGGACTCAACACGCCCTATTCACCGCACAAGAATATATGTGACTAGTAACAATCTTAAAACCTATGTATTGATATCTGTCTGGAAGTGAGTCAAGTGGGTGTAAATCCGCATAAACACAGCCGTGAAAAGCAGCTAAACCCCATTATAAAAATAAATTACTTTTAAAAACCCGTAAAACAAAGACAGTGAAAGAGAGAGAAATTCTTACAAAATTTGTTCAGAGGCTGTGATGCAACCTGGATTGACCATATCTACACGCACAGCTGGATGAGACATAAGGGTGGACAGTCTTGGGGCTGAAAGGTTGGGTTAGGTTGGGTGAGCAAACGCAGACCCTTTAAAGTAATACTGCGTGGTACCCATCCCATTGGTCCCAAGTCTCCAGGTTCAAGGGCATCTTCCTACATCGAAAACATGCATGAGAAACTCAGAAGATGGTACACCATGTGATTTTGAAAGGTTTCTAAAACGCAGCTCATTTCTCATCTCCTTGTGCTCGGGTTCGCCATTCCAGCTACTTTACTAGCAATCTCCCTACTTGGAGAATCAGCACCTTTAACCTCCTGTTCCCTACAGGTTGCAATTTGTCCTGAGGATGAACGGGAAGAGGGGCAACCAATGAGAGACTAGATCTAGCTGTTGGGACAGGCACAGGTCACTCTATTTTCCCATCAGGAAGAAGAATTAACCACAGGCTCAGCCTGCTGCCAGGAACCAGAATAGGGCCTGAGGCAATCCCGTGCTTTTGCGGCCAGCTCTCAAAAAAGACAGTTGAAAAATGGAGCTCAGGGACACTGCAATTCACAAACCCGCAGAGTTATAAGTGATAACTCTCATCCACAGATATATTGAGGGAAGTCAATGAAGAGGATTTGAAAGCAAGGCAGAATTGCAGGAAACAGATTTCAGGAGGTAGATTCGAATCGCCTTTAAAGCACATGAAAAGCGGCAAAACGTCGACAATGATGCCCTTGGCCAAAAAGGGCGTATGCGTTTTTTCCTGAATATATTCAGGAAAAAACGCATACGCCCTTTTTGGCCAACCAAGCAACCTGGAAAGGCAAATCAGCGCTACAAAGAAGTCTCGCTTCCCATGGGTCAAAAGGGCCATGCTGCAAAAAGTGTCAAAACCAGAAATGCAGGACAGGCCATGGAGAAATGGCAGCCTTGCTACGCTGATGGGCGGGATGTAAATTGCCAACAGCCACTCTGGAGAAGTGTACGGTGTGTCCTGAAACATCGAAAAAACACAGCTTAGTGAGCATAGGGCACGTCCACTCATGGGCGTATAAATTGGGAAAACTAAAAATCAGCAAGACACAGGCACCCCAAAGTTTGGGGCTGCTCTGTTGACAAGAACCTCCACTTCATGACACCTTAAATATCCCAGGAAAGAGAAAAATGGATAAAAAAGTTGTGGTCCTTATGTACAATGGAATATCACTCAGACATGAAATCAATGTCATAAGGCTAGTAGAAGCAAGATGAGTGGACTTAGGTACGACGATTCTAAGTGAAATAAGTCACACAGAAAAAGACACTTATCATAAGCTATCACTTATAGAGGGAATGTAAAAACCGCTACACTTGAACTGAATTACAAAACAGAACAGAGTCACACGTTCAGAAAACACACTATGGCTGCTTAACGGGAAAGGTGAGGTGGGGTGATGCATAAAACAAGGGGTTCAAATTTGCTCAGATACCGTTCCATACACCCAATATGTAATAGACAAGACCTACTCCTTGCTCCGTGAACTGGACTCAACACCCCCTATTCACCGCACAAGAATATATGTGACTAGTAAGAATCTTAAAACCTATGTATTTATATCTGTCTGGAAGTGAGTCAAGTGGGTGTAAATCCGCATAAACACAGCCGTGAAAAGCAGCTAAACCCATTTATAAAAATAAATTACTTTTAAAAACCCGTAAAACAAAGACAGTGAAAGAGAGAGAAATTCTTACAAAATTCGTTCAGGGGCTGTGATGCCACCTGGATTGACCATATCTAGACCCACAGCTGGATGAGACATAAGGGTGGACACTCTTGGGGCTGAGAGGTTGGGTGAGCAAACGCAGACCCTTTAAAGTAATACTGCGTGATACCCATCCCATGGGTCCCAAATCTCCAGGTTCAAGGGCATCTTCCTACATCGAAAACATGCATGAGAAACTCAGAAGATGGTACACCGTGTGATTTTGAAAGGTTTCTAAAACACACCCCATTTCTCATCTCCTTGTGCTCGGGTTCGCCTTTCCAGCTACTTTACTAGCAATCAACTTACTTGGAGAATCAGCACCTTTAACCTCCTGTTCCCTACAGGTTGCAATTTGTCCTGAGGATGAACGGGAAGAGGGGCAACCAATGAGAGACTAGATCTAGGTGTTGGGACAGGCACAGGTCACTCTATTTTCCCATCAGGAAGAAGAATTAATCACAGGCTCAGCCTGCCGCCCAGAAGCACAATAGGGCCTGAGGCAATCCCGCGCTTTTGCGGCCAGCTCCCAAAAAAGCGAGTTGAAAAATGGAGCTCAGGGACACTGCAATTCACAAACCCGCAGAGTTATAAATGATAACTCTCATCCACAGATATATTGAGGGAAGGCAACGAAGAGGATTTGAAAGCAAGGCAGAATTGCAGGAAACAGATTTCAGGAGGTAGATTCGAATCGCCTGTACAGCACATGAAAAGCGGCAAAACGTCGACAATGATGCCCTTGGCCAAGAAGGGCGTATGCGTTTTTTCCTGAATATATTCAGGAAAAAACGCATACGCCCTTTTTGGCCAACCAAGCAACCTGGAAAGGCAAATCAGCGCTACAAAGATGTCTCGCTTCCCATCGGTCAAAAGGGCCATGCTGCAAAAAGTGTCAAAACCAGAAATGCAGGACAGGCCATGGAGAAATGGCAGCCTTGCTACGCTGATGAGCGGGATGTAAGTTGCCAACAGCCACTCTGGAGATGTGTACGGTGTGTCCTGAAACATCGAAAAAACACAGCTTAGGGAGCATAGGGCACGTCCACTCATGGGCGTATAAATTGGGAAAACTAAAAATCAGCAAGACACAGGCACCCCAAAGTTTGGGGCTGCTCTGTTGACAAGAACCTCCACTTCATGACACCTTAAATATCCCAGGAAAGAGAAAAATGGATAAAGAAGTTGTGGTCCTTATGTACAATGCAATATCACTCAGACATGAAATCAATGTCATAAGGCTAGTAGAAGCAAGATGAGTGGACTTAGGTACGACGATTCTAAGTGAAATAAGTCACACAGAAAAAGACACTTATCATAAGCTATCACTTATAGAGGGAATGTAAAAACCGCTACACTTGAACTAAATTACAGAACAGAACAGAATCACACGTTTAGAAAACACACTATGGCTGCTTAACGGGAAAGGTGAGGTGGGGTGATGCATAAAACAAGGGTTTCAAATTCGCTCAGATACCGTTCCATACACCCAATATGTAATAGACAAGACCTACTCCTTGCTCAGTGAACTGGACTCAACACGCCCTATTCACCGCACAAGAATATATGTGACTAGTAACAATCTTAAAACCTATGTATTGATATCTGTCTGGAAGTGAGTCAAGTGGGTGTAAATCCGCATAAACACAGCCGTGAAAAGCAGCTAAACCCCATTATAAAAATAAATTACTTTTAAAAACCCGTAAAACAAAGACAGTGAAAGAGAGAGAAATTCTTACAAAATTTGTTCAGAGGCTGTGATGCAACCTGGATTGACCATATCTACACGCACAGCTGGATGAGACATAAGGGTGGACAGTCTTGGGGCTGAAAGGTTGGGTTAGGTTGGGTGAGCAAACGCAGACCCTTTAAAGTAATACTGCGTGGTACCCATCCCATGGGTCCCAAGTCTCCAGGTTCAAGGGCATCTTCCTACATCGAAAACATGCATGAGAAACTCAGAAGATGGTACACCGTGTGATTTTGAAAGGTTTCTAAAACGCACCTCATTTCTCATCTCCTTGTGCTCGGGTTCGCCATTCCAGCTACTTTACTAGCAATCTCCCTACTTGGAGAATCAGCACCTTTAACCTCCTGTTCCCTACAGGTTGCAATTTGTCCTGAGGATGAACGGGAAGAGGGGCAACCAATGCGAGACTAGATCTAGCTGTTGGGACAGGCACAGGTCACTCTATTTTCCCATCAGGAAGAAGAATTAACCACAGGCTCAGCCTGCTGCCAGGAACCAGAATACGGCCTGAGGCAATCCCGTGCTTTTGCGGCCAGCTCTCAAAAAAGACAGTTGAAAAATGGAGCTCAGGGACACTGCAATTCACAAACCCACAGAGTTATAAGTGATAACTCTCATCCACAGATATATTGAGGGAAGTCAACGAAGAGGATTTGAAAGCAAGGCAGAATTGCAGGAAACAGATTTCAGGAGGTAGAATCGAATCGCCTTTAAGGCACATGAAAAGCGGCAAAACGTCGACAATGATGCCCTTGGCCAAAAAGGGCGTATGCGCTTTTCCCTGAATATATTCAGGAAAAAACGCATACGCCCTTTTTGGCCAACCAAGCAACCTGGAAAGGCAAATCAGCGCTACAAAGAAGTCTCGCTTCCCATCGGTCAAAAGGGCCATGCTGCAAAAAGTGTCAAAACCAGAAATGCAGGACAGGCCATGGAGAAATGGCAGCCTTGCTACGCTGATGGGCGGGATGTAAATTGCCAACAGCCACTCTGGAGAAGTGTACGGTGTGTCCTGAAACATCGAAAAAACACAGCTTAGTGAGCATAGGGCACGTCCACTCATGGGCGTATAAATTGGGAAAACTAAAAATCAGCAAGACACAGGCACCCCAAAGTTTGGGGCTGCTCTGTTGACAAGAACCTCCACTTCATGACACCTTAAATATCCCAGGAAAGAGAAAAATGGATAAAAAAGTTGTGGTCCTTATGTACAATGGAATATCACTCAGACATGAAATCAATGTCATAAGGCTAGTAGAAGCAAGATGAGTGGACTTAGGTACGACGATTCTAAGTGAAATAAGTCACACAGAAAAAGACACTTATCATAAGCTATCACTTATAGAGGGAATGTAAAAACCGCTACACTTGAACTGAATTACAAAACAGAACAGAGTCACACGTTTAGAAAACACACTATGGCTGCTTAACGGGAAAGGTGAGGTGGGGTGATGCATAAAACAAGGGGTTCAAATTTGCTCAGATACCGTTCCATACACCCAATATGTAATAGACAAGACCTACTCCTTGCTCAGTGAACTGGACTCAACACCCCCTATTCACCGCACAAGAATATATGTGACTAGTAAGAATCTTAAAACCTATGTATTGATATCTGTCTGGAAGTGAGTCAAGTGGGTGTAAATCCGCATAAACACAGCCGTGAAAAGCAGCTAAACCCCTTTATAAAAATAAATTAGTTTTAAAAACCCGTAAAACAAAGACAGTGAAAGAGAGAGAAATTCTTACAAAATTTGTTCAGAGGCTGTGATGCAATCTGGATTGACCATATCTACACGAACAGATGGATGAGACATAAGGGTGGACACTCTTGGGGCTGAGAGGTTGGGTTAGGTTGGGTGAGCAAACGCAGACCCTTTAAAGTAATACTGCGTGATACCCATCCCATGGGTCCCAAGTCTCCAGGTTAAAGGGCATCTTCCTACATCGAAAACATGCATGAGAAACTCAGAAGATGGTACACCGTGTGATTTTGAAAGGTTTCTAAAACACACCCCATTTCTCATCTCCTTGTGCTCGGGTTCGCCTTTCCAGCTACTTTACTAGCAATCAACTTACTTGGAGAATCAGCACCTTTAACCTCCTGTTCCCTACAGGTTGCAATTTGTCCTGAGAATGAACGGGAAGAGGGGCAACCAATGAGAGACTAGATCTAGGTGTTGGGACAGGCACAGGTCACTCTATTTTCCCATCAGGAAGAAGAATTAATCACAGGCTCAGCCTGCCGCCCAGAAGCACAATAGGGCCTGAGGCAATCCCGCGCTTTTGCGGCCAGCTCCCAAAAAAGCGAGTTGAAAAATGGAGCTCAGGGACACTGAAATTCACAAACCCGCAGAGTTATAAATGATAACTCTCATCCACAGATATATTGAGGGAAGGCAACGAAGAGGATTTGAAAGCAAGGCAGAATTGCAGGAAACAGATTTCAGGAGGTAGATTCGAATCGCCTGTAAAGCACATGAAAAGCGGCAAAACGTCGACAATGATGCCCTTGGCCAAGAAGGGCGTATGCGTTTTTTCCTGAATATATTCAGGAAAAAACGCATACGCCCTTTTTGGCCAACCAAGCAACCTGGAAAGGCAAATCAGCGCTACAAAGATGTCTCGCTTCCCATCGGTCAAAAGGGCCATGCTGCAAAAAGTGTCAAAACCAGAAATGCAGGACAGGCCATGGAGAAATGGCAGCCTTGCTACGCTGATGAGCGGGATGTAAGTTGCCAACAGCCACTCTGGAGATGTGTACGGTGTGTCCTGAAATATCGAAAAAACACAGCTTAGGGAGCATAGGGCACGTCCACTCATGGGCGTATAAATTGGGAAAACTAAAAATCAGCAAGACACAGGCACCCCAAAGTTTGGGGCTGCTCTGTTGACAAGAACCTCCACTTCATGACACCTTAAATATCCCAGGAAAGAGAAAAATGGATAAAGAAGTTGTGGTCCTTATGTACAATGCAATATCACTCAGACATGAAATCAATGTCATAAGGCTAGTAGAAGCAAGATGAGTGGACTTAGGTACGACGATTCTAAGTGAAATAAGTCACACAGAAAAAGACACTTATCATAAGCTATCACTTATAGAGGGAATGTAAAAACCGCTACACTTGAACTGAATTACAGAACAGAACAGAATCACACGTTTAGAAAACACACTATGGCTGCTTAACGGGAAAGGTGAGGTGGGGTGATGCATAAAACAAGGGGTTCAAATTCGCTCAGATACCGTTCCATACACCCAATATGTAATAGACAAGACCTACTCCTTGCTCAGTGAACTGGACTCAACACGCCCTATTCACCGCACAAGAATATATGTGACTAGTAACAATCTTAAAACCTATGTATTGATATCTGTCTGGAAGTGAGTCAAGTGGGTGTAAATCCGCATAAACACAGCCGTGAAAAGCAGCTAAACCCCATTATAAAAATAAATTACTTTTAAAAACCCGTAAAACAAAGACAGTGAAAGAGAGAGAAATTCTTACAAAATTTGTTCAGAGGCTGTGATGCAACCTGGATTGACCATATCTACACGCACAGCTGGATGAGACATAAGGGTGGACAGTCTTGGGGCTGAAAGGTTGGGTTAGGTTGGGTGAGCAAACGCAGACCCTTTAAAGTAATACTGCGTGGTACCCATCCCATTGGTCCCAAGTCTCCAGGTTCAAGGGCATCTTCCTACATCGAAAACATGCATGAGAAACTCAGAAGATGGTACACCGTGTGATTTTGAAAGGTTTCTAAAACGCACCTCATTTCTCATCTCCTTGTGCTCGGGTTCGCCATTCCAGCTACTTTACTAGCAATCTCCCTACTTGGAGAATCAGCACCTTTAACCTCCTGTTCCCTACAGGTTGCAATTTGTCCTGAGGATGAACGGGAAGAGGGGCAACCAATGCGAGACTAGATCTAGCTGTTGGGACAGGCACAGGTCACTCTATTTTCCCATCAGGAAGAAGAATTAACCACAGGCTCAGCCTGCTGCCAGGAACCAGAGTACGGCCTGAGGCAATCCCGTGCTTTTGTGGCCAGCTCTCAAAAAAGACAGTTGAAAAATGGAGCTCAGGGACACTGCAATTCACAAACCCACAGAGTTATAAGTGATAACTCTCATCCACAGATATATTGAGGGAAGTCAACGAAGAGGATTTGAAAGCAAGGCAGAATTGCAGGAAACAGATTTCAGGAGGTAGAATCGAATCGCCTTTAAGGCACATGAAAAGCGGCAAAACGTCGACAATGATGCCCTTGGCCAAAAAGGGCGTATGCGCTTTTCCCTGAATATATTCAGGAAAAAACGCATACGCCCTTTTTGGCCAACCAAGCAACCTGGAAAGGCAAATCAGCGCTACAAAGAAGTCTCGCTTCCCATCGGTCAAAAGGGCCATGCTGCAAAAAGTGTCAAAACCAGAAATGCAGGACAGGCCATGGAGAAATGGCAGCCTTGCTACGCTGATGGGCGGGATGTAAATTGCCAACAGCCACTCTGGAGAAGTGTACGGTGTGTCCTGAAACATCGAAAAAACACAGCTTAGTGAGCATAGGGCACGTCCACTCATGGGCGTATAAATTGGGAAAACTAAAAATCAGCAAGACACAGGCACCCCAAAGTTTGGGGCTGCTCTGTTGACAAGAACCTCCACTTCATGACACCTTAAATATCCCAGGAAAGAGAAAAATGGATAAAAAAGTTGTGGTCCTTATGTACAATGGAATATCACTCAGACATGAAATCAATGTCATAAGGCTAGTAGAAGCAAGATGAGTGGACTTAGGTACGACGATTCTAAGTGAAATAAGTCACACAGAAAAAGACACTTATCATAAGCTATCACTTATAGAGGGAATGTAAAAACCGCTACACTTGAACTGAATTACAAAACAGAACAGAGTCACACGTTTAGAAAACACACTATGGCTGCTTAACGGGAAAGGTGAGGTGGGGTGATGCATAAAACAAGGGGTTCAAATTTGCTCAGATACCGTTCCATACACCCAATATGTAATAGACAAGACCTACTCCTTGCTCAGTGAACTGGACTCAACACCCCCTATTCACCGCACAAGAATATATGTGACTAGTAAGAATCTTAAAACCTATGTATTGATATCTGTCTGGAAGTGAGTCAAGTGGGTGTAAATCCGCATAAACACAGCCGTGAAAAGCAGCTAAACCCCTTTATAAAAATAAATTAGTTTTAAAAACCCGTAAAACAAAGACAGTGAAAGAGAGAGAAATTCTTACAAAATTTGTTCAGAGGCTGTGATGCAATCTGGATTGACCATATCTACACGCACAGATGGATGAGACATAAGGGTGGACACTCTTGGGGCTGAGAGGTTGGGTTAGGTTGGGTGAGCAAACGCAGACCCTTTAAAGTAATACTGCGTGATACCCATCCCATGGGTCCCAAGTCTCCAGGTTAAAGGGCATCTTCCTACATCGAAAACATGCATGAGAAACTCAGAAGATGGTACACCGTGTGATTTTGAAAGGTTTCTAAAACACACCCCATTTCTCATCTCCTTGTGCTCGGGTTCGCCTTTCCAGCTACTTTACTAGCAATCAACTTACTTGGAGAATCAGCACCTTTAACCTCCTGTTCCCTACAGGTTGCAATTTGTCCTGAGAATGAACGGGAAGAGGGGCAACCAATGAGAGACTAGATCTAGGTGTTGGGACAGGCACAGGTCACTCTATTTTCCCATCAGGAAGAAGAATTAATCACAGGCTCAGCCTGCCGCCCAGAAGCACAATAGGGCCTGAGGCAATCCCGCGCTTTTGCGGCCAGCTCCCAAAAAAGCGAGTTGAAAAATGGAGCTCAGGGACACTGAAATTCACAAACCCGCAGAGTTATAAATGATAACTCTCATCCACAGATATATTGAGGGAAGGCAACGAAGAGGATTTGAAAGCAAGGCAGAATTGCAGGAAACAGATTTCAGGAGGTAGATTCGAATCGCCTGTAAAGCACATGAAAAGCGGCAAAACGTCGACAATGATGCCCTTGGCCAAGAAGGGCGTATGCGTTTTTTCCTGAATATATTCAGGAAAAAACGCATACGCCCTTTTTGGCCAACCAAGCAACCTGGAAAGGCAAATCAGCGCTACAAAGATGTCTCGCTTCCCATCGGTCAAAAGGGCCATGCTGCAAAAAGTGTCAAAACCAGAAATGCAGGACAGGCCATGGAGAAATGGCAGCCTTGCTACGCTGATGAGCGGGATGTAAGTTGCCAACAGCCACTCTGGAGATGTGTACGGTGTGTCCTGAAATATCGAAAAAACACAGCTTAGGGAGCATAGGGCACGTCCACTCATGGGCGTATAAATTGGGAAAACTAAAAATCAGCAAGACACAGGCACCCCAAAGTTTGGGGCTGCTCTGTTGACAAGAACCTCCACTTCATGACACCTTAAATATCCCAGGAAAGAGAAAAATGGATAAAGAAGTTGTGGTCCTTATGTACAATGCAATATCACTCAGACATGAAATCAATGTCATAAGGCTAGTAGAAGCAAGATGAGTGGACTTAGGTACGACGATTCTAAGTGAAATAAGTCACACAGAAAAAGACACTTATCATAAGCTATCACTTATAGAGGGAATGTAAAAACCGCTACACTTGAACTGAATTACAGAACAGAACAGAATCACACGTTTAGAAAACACACTATGGCTGCTTAACGGGAAAGGTGAGGTGGGGTGATGCATAAAACAAGGGGTTCAAATTCGCTCAGATACCGTTCCATACACCCAATATGTAATAGACAAGACCTACTCCTTGCTCAGTGAACTGGACTCAACACGCCCTATTCACCGCACAAGAATATATGTGACTAGTAACAATCTTAAAACCTATGTATTGATATCTGTCTGGAAGTGAGTCAAGTGGGTGTAAATCCGCATAAACACAGCCGTGAAAAGCAGCTAAACCCCATTATAAAAATAAATTACTTTTAAAAACCCGTAAAACAAAGACAGTGAAAGAGAGAGAAATTCTTACAAAATTTGTTCAGAGGCTGTGATGCAACCTGGATTGACCATATCTACACGCACAGCTGGATGAGACATAAGGGTGGACAGTCTTGGGGCTGAAAGGTTGGGTTAGGTTGGGTGAGCAAACGCAGACCCTTGAAAGTAATACTGCGTGGTACCCATCCCATTGGTCCCAAGTCTCCAGGTTCAAGGGCATCTTCCTACATCGAAAACATGCATGAGAAACTCAGAAGATGGTACACCATGTGATTTTGAAAGGTTTCTAAAACGCAGCTCATTTCTCATCTCCTTGTGCTCGGGTTCGCCATTCCAGCTACTTTACTAGCAATCTCCCTACTTGGAGAATCAGCACCTTTAACCTCCTGTTCCCTACAGGTTGCAATTTGTCCTGAGGATGAACGGGAAGAGGGGCAACCAATGAGAGACTAGATCTAGCTGTTGGGACAGGCACAGGTCACTCTATTTTCCCATCAGGAAGAAGAATTAACCACAGGCTCAGCCTGCTGCCAGGAACCAGAATAGGGCCTGAGGCAATCCCGTGCTTTTGCGGCCAGCTCTCAAAAAAGACAGTTGAAAAATGGAGCTCAGGGACACTGCAATTCACAAACCCGCAGAGTTATAAGTGATAACTCTCATCCACAGATATATTGAGGGAAGTCAATGAAGAGGATTTGAAAGCAAGGCAGAATTGCAGGAAACAGATTTCAGGAGGTAGATTCGAATCGCCTTTAAAGCACATGAAAAGCGGCAAAACGTCGACAATGATGCCCTTGGCCAAAAAGGGCGTATGCGTTTTTTCCTGAATATATTCAGGAAAAAACGCATACGCCCTTTTTGGCCAACCAAGCAACCTGGAAAGGCAAATCAGCGCTACAAAGAAGTCTCGCTTCCCATGGGTCAAAAGGGCCATGCTGCAAAAAGTGTCAAAACCAGAAATGCAGGACAGGCCATGGAGAAATGGCAGCCTTGCTACGCTGATGGGCGGGATGTAAATTGCCAACAGCCACTCTGGAGAAGTGTACGGTGTGTCCTGAAACATCGAAAAAACACAGCTTAGTGAGCATAGGGCACGTCCACTCATGGGCGTATAAATTGGGAAAACTAAAAATCAGCAAGACACAGGCACCCCAAAGTTTGGGGCTGCTCTGTTGACAAGAACCTCCACTTCATGACACCTTAAATATCCCAGGAAAGAGAAAAATGGATAAAAAAGTTGTGGTCCTTATGTACAATGGAATATCACTCAGACATGAAATCAATGTCATAAGGCTAGTAGAAGCAAGATGAGTGGACTTAGGTACGACGATTCTAAGTGAAATAAGTCACACAGAAAAAGACACTTATCATAAGCTATCACTTATAGAGGGAATGTAAAAACCGCTACACTTGAACTGAATTACAAAACAGAACAGAGTCACACGTTCAGAAAACACACTATGGCTGCTTAACGGGAAAGGTGAGGTGGGGTGATGCATAAAACAAGGGGTTCAAATTTGCTCAGATACCGTTCCATACACCCAATATGTAATAGACAAGACCTACTCCTTGCTCCGTGAACTGGACTCAACACCCCCTATTCACCGCACAAGAATATATGTGACTAGTAAGAATCTTAAAACCTATGTATTTATATCTGTCTGGAAGTGAGTCAAGTGGGTGTAAATCCGCATAAACACAGCCGTGAAAAGCAGCTAAACCCATTTATAAAAATAAATTACTTTTAAAAACCCGTAAAACAAAGACAGTGAAAGAGAGAGAAATTCTTACAAAATTCGTTCAGGGGCTGTGATGCCACCTGGATTGACCATATCTAGACCCACAGCTGGATGAGACATAAGGGTGGACACTCTTGGGGCTGAGAGGTTGGGTGAGCAAACGCAGACCCTTTAAAGTAATACTGCGTGATACCCATCCCATGGGTCCCAAATCTCCAGGTTCAAGGGCATCTTCCTACATCGAAAACATGCATGAGAAACTCAGAAGATGGTACACCGTGTGATTTTGAAAGGTTTCTAAAACACACCCCATTTCTCATCTCCTTGTGCTCGGGTTCGCCTTTCCAGCTACTTTACTAGCAATCAACTTACTTGGAGAATCAGCACCTTTAACCTCCTGTTCCCTACAGGTTGCAATTTGTCCTGAGGATGAACGGGAAGAGGGGCAACCAATGAGAGACTAGATCTAGGTGTTGGGACAGGCACAGGTCACTCTATTTTCCCATCAGGAAGAAGAATTAATCACAGGCTCAGCCTGCCGCCCAGAAGCACAATAGGGCCTGAGGCAATCCCGCGCTTTTGCGGCCAGCTCCCAAAAAAGCGAGTTGAAAAATGGAGCTCAGGGACACTGCAATTCACAAACCCGCAGAGTTATAAATGATAACTCTCATCCACAGATATATTGAGGGAAGGCAACGAAGAGGATTTGAAAGCAAGGCAGAATTGCAGGAAACAGATTTCAGGAGGTAGATTCGAATCGCCTGTACAGCACATGAAAAGCGGCAAAACGTCGACAATGATGCCCTTGGCCAAGAAGGGCGTATGCGTTTTTTCCTGAATATATTCAGGAAAAAACGCATACGCCCTTTTTGGCCAACCAAGCAACCTGGAAAGGCAAATCAGCGCTACAAAGATGTCTCGCTTCCCATCGGTCAAAAGGGCCATGCTGCAAAAAGTGTCAAAACCAGAAATGCAGGACAGGCCATGGAGAAATGGCAGCCTTGCTACGCTGATGAGCGGGATGTAAGTTGCCAACAGCCACTCTGGAGATGTGTACGGTGTGTCCTGAAACATCGAAAAAACACAGCTTAGGGAGCATAGGGCACGTCCACTCATGGGCGTATAAATTGGGAAAACTAAAAATCAGCAAGACACAGGCACCCCAAAGTTTGGGGCTGCTCTGTTGACAAGAACCTCCACTTCATGACACCTTAAATATCCCAGGAAAGAGAAAAATGGATAAAGAAGTTGTGGTCCTTATGTACAATGCAATATCACTCAGACATGAAATCAATGTCATAAGGCTAGTAGAAGCAAGATGAGTGGACTTAGGTACGACGATTCTAAGTGAAATAAGTCACACAGAAAAAGACACTTATCATAAGCTATCACTTATAGAGGGAATGTAAAAACCGCTACACTTGAACTGAATTACAGAACAGAACAGAATCACACGTTTAGAAAACACACTATGGCTGCTTAACGGGAAAGGTGAGGTGGGGTGATGCATAAAACAAGGGTTTCAAATTCGCTCAGATACCGTTCCATACACCCAATATGTAATAGACAAGACCTACTCCTTGCTCAGTGAACTGGACTCAACACGCCCTATTCACCGCACAAGAATATATGTGACTAGTAACAATCTTAAAACCTATGTATTGATATCTGTCTGGAAGTGAGTCAAGTGGGTGTAAATCCGCATAAACACAGCCGTGAAAAGCAGCTAAACCCCATTATAAAAATAAATTACTTTTAAAAACCCGTAAAACAAAGACAGTGAAAGAGAGAGAAATTCTTACAAAATTTGTTCAGAGGCTGTGATGCAACCTGGATTGACCATATCTACACGCACAGCTGGATGAGACATAAGGGTGGACAGTCTTGGGGCTGAGAGGTTGGGTTAGATTGGGTGAGCAAACGCAGACCCTTTAAAGTAATACTGCGTGGTACCCATCCCATGGGTCCCAAGTCTCCAGGTTCAAGGTTATCTTCCTACATCGAAAACATGCATGAGAAACTCAGAAGATGGTACACCGTGTGATTTTGAAAAGTTTCTAAAACGCAGCTCATTTCTCATCTCCTTGTGCTCGGGTTCGCCATTCCAGCTACTTTACTAGCAATCTCCCTACTTGGAGAATCAGCACCTTTAACCTCCTGTTCCCTACAGGTTGCAATTTGTCCTGAGGATGAACGGGAAGAGGGGCAACCAATGAGAGACTAGATCTAGCTGTTGGGACAGGCACAGGTCACTCTATTTTCCCATCAGGAAGAAGAATTAACCACAGGCTCAGCCTGCTGCCAGGAACCAGAATAGGGCCTGAGGCAATCCCGTGCTTTTGCGGCCAGCTCTCAAAAAAGACAGTTGAAAAATGGAGCTCAGGGACACTGCAATTCACAAACCCGCAGAGTTATAAGTGATAACTCTCATCCACAGATATATTGAGGGAAGTCAACGAAGAGGATTTGAAAGCAAGGCAGAATTGCAGGAAACAGATTTCAGGAGGTAGATTCGAATCGCCTTTAAGGCACAAGAAAAGCGGCAAAACGTCGACAATGATGCCCTTGGCCAAAAAGGGCGTATGCGTTTTTTCCTGAATATATTCAGGAAAAAACGCATACGCCCTTTTTGGCCAACCAAGCAACCTGGAAAGGCAAATCAGCGCTACAAAGAAGTCTCGCTTCCCATCGGTCAAAAGGGCCATGCTGCAAAAAGTGTCAAAACCAGAAATGCAGGACAGGCCATGGAGAAATGGCAGCCTTGCTACGCTGATGGGCGGGATGTAAATTGCCAACAGCCACTCTGGAGAAGTGTACGGTGTGTCCTGAAACATCGAAAAAACACAGCTTAGGGAGCATAGGGCACGTCCACTCATGGGCGTATAAATTGGGAAAACTAAAAATCAGCAAGACACAGGCACCCCAAAGTTTGGGGCTGCTCTGTTGACAAGAACCTCCACTTCATGACACCTTAAATATCCCAGGAAAGAGAAAAATGGATAAAGAAGTTGTGGTCCTTATGTACAATGCAATATCACTCAGACATGAAATCAATGTCATAAGGCTAGTAGAAGCAAGATGAGTGGACTTAGGTACGACGATTCTAAGTGAAATAAGTCACACAGAAAAAGACACTTATCATAAGCTATCACTTATAGAGGGAATGTAAAAACCGCTACACTTGAACTGAATTACAGAACAGAACAGAATCACACGTTTAGAAAACACACTATGGCTGCTTAACGGGAAAGGTGAGGTGGGGTGATGCATAAAACAAGGGGTTCAAATTCGCTCAGATACCGTTCCATACACCCAATATGTAATAGACAAGACCTACTCCTTGCTCAGTGAACTGGACTCAACACGCCCTATTCACCGCACAAGAATATATGTGACTAGTAACAATCTTAAAACCTATGTATTGATATCTGTCTGGAAGTGAGTCAAGTGGGTGTAAATCCGCATAAACACAGCCGTGAAAAGCAGCTAAACCCCATTATAAAAATAAATTACTTTTAAAAACCCGTAAAACAAAGACAGTGAAAGAGAGAGAAATTCTTACAAAATTTGTTCAGAGGCTGTGATGCAACCTGGATTGACCATATCTACACGCACAGCTGGATGAGACATAAGGGTGGACAGTCTTGGGGCTGAAAGGTTGGGTTAGGTTGGGTGAGCAAACGCAGACCCTTTAAAGTAATACTGCGTGGTACCCATCCCATTGGTCCCAAGTCTCCAGGTTCAAGGGCATCTTCCTACATCGAAAACATGCATGAGAAACTCAGAAGATGGTACACCATGTGATTTTGAAAGGTTTCTAAAACGCAGCTCATTTCTCATCTCCTTGTGCTCGGGTTCGCCATTCCAGCTACTTTACTAGCAATCTCCCTACTTGGAGAATCAGCACCTTTAACCTCCTGTTCCCTACAGGTTGCAATTTGTCCTGAGGATGAACGGGAAGAGGGGCAACCAATGAGAGACTAGATCTAGCTGTTGGGACAGGCACAGGTCACTCTATTTTCCCATCAGGAAGAAGAATTAACCACAGGCTCAGCCTGCTGCCAGGAACCAGAATAGGGCCTGAGGCAATCCCGTGCTTTTGCGGCCAGCTCTCAAAAAAGACAGTTGAAAAATGGAGCTCAGGGACACTGCAATTCACAAACCCGCAGAGTTATAAGTGATAACTCTCATCCACAGATATATTGAGGGAAGTCAATGAAGAGGATTTGAAAGCAAGGCAGAATTGCAGGAAACAGATTTCAGGAGGTAGATTCGAATCGCCTTTAAAGCACATGAAAAGCGGCAAAACGTCGACAATGATGCCCTTGGCCAAAAAGGGCGTATGCGTTTTTTCCTGAATATATTCAGGAAAAAACGCATACGCCCTTTTTGGCCAACCAAGCAACCTGGAAAGGCAAATCAGCGCTACAAAGAAGTCTCGCTTCCCATGGGTCAAAAGGGCCATGCTGCAAAAAGTGTCAAAACCAGAAATGCAGGACAGGCCATGGAGAAATGGCAGCCTTGCTACGCTGATGGGCGGGATGTAAATTGCCAACAGCCACTCTGGAGAAGTGTACGGTGTGTCCTGAAACATCGAAAAAACACAGCTTAGTGAGCATAGGGCACGTCCACTCATGGGCGTATAAATTGGGAAAACTAAAAATCAGCAAGACACAGGCACCCCAAAGTTTGGGGCTGCTCTGTTGACAAGAACCTCCACTTCATGACACCTTAAATATCCCAGGAAAGAGAAAAATGGATAAAAAAGTTGTGGTCCTTATGTACAATGGAATATCACTCAGACATGAAATCAATGTCATAAGGCTAGTAGAAGCAAGATGAGTGGACTTAGGTACGACGATTCTAAGTGAAATAAGTCACACAGAAAAAGACACTTATCATAAGCTATCACTTATAGAGGGAATGTAAAAACCGCTACACTTGAACTGAATTACAAAACAGAACAGAGTCACACGTTCAGAAAACACACTATGGCTGCTTAACGGGAAAGGTGAGGTGGGGTGATGCATAAAACAAGGGGTTCAAATTTGCTCAGATACCGTTCCATACACCCAATATGTAATAGACAAGACCTACTCCTTGCTCCGTGAACTGGACTCAACACCCCCTATTCACCGCACAAGAATATATGTGACTAGTAAGAATCTTAAAACCTATGTATTTATATCTGTCTGGAAGTGAGTCAAGTGGGTGTAAATCCGCATAAACACAGCCGTGAAAAGCAGCTAAACCCATTTATAAAAATAAATTACTTTTAAAAACCCGTAAAACAAAGACAGTGAAAGAGAGAGAAATTCTTACAAAATTCGTTCAGGGGCTGTGATGCCACCTGGATTGACCATATCTAGACCCACAGCTGGATGAGACATAAGGGTGGACACTCTTGGGGCTGAGAGGTTGGGTGAGCAAACGCAGACCCTTTAAAGTAATACTGCGTGATACCCATCCCATGGGTCCCAAATCTCCAGGTTCAAGGGCATCTTCCTACATCGAAAACATGCATGAGAAACTCAGAAGATGGTACACCGTGTGATTTTGAAAGGTTTCTAAAACACACCCCATTTCTCATCTCCTTGTGCTCGGGTTCGCCTTTCCAGCTACTTTACTAGCAATCAACTTACTTGGAGAATCAGCACCTTTAACCTCCTGTTCCCTACAGGTTGCAATTTGTCCTGAGGATGAACGGGAAGAGGGGCAACCAATGAGAGACTAGATCTAGGTGTTGGGACAGGCACAGGTCACTCTATTTTCCCATCAGGAAGAAGAATTAATCACAGGCTCAGCCTGCCGCCCAGAAGCACAATAGGGCCTGAGGCAATCCCGCGCTTTTGCGGCCAGCTCCCAAAAAAGCGAGTTGAAAAATGGAGCTCAGGGACACTGCAATTCACAAACCCGCAGAGTTATAAATGATAACTCTCATCCACAGATATATTGAGGGAAGGCAACGAAGAGGATTTGAAAGCAAGGCAGAATTGCAGGAAACAGATTTCAGGAGGTAGATTCGAATCGCCTGTACAGCACATGAAAAGCGGCAAAACGTCGACAATGATGCCCTTGGCCAAGAAGGGCGTATGCGTTTTTTCCTGAATATATTCAGGAAAAAACGCATACGCCCTTTTTGGCCAACCAAGCAACCTGGAAAGGCAAATCAGCGCTACAAAGATGTCTCGCTTCCCATCGGTCAAAAGGGCCATGCTGCAAAAAGTGTCAAAACCAGAAATGCAGGACAGGCCATGGAGAAATGGCAGCCTTGCTACGCTGATGAGCGGGATGTAAGTTGCCAACAGCCACTCTGGAGATGTGTACGGTGTGTCCTGAAACATCGAAAAAACACAGCTTAGGGAGCATAGGGCACGTCCACTCATGGGCGTATAAATTGGGAAAACTAAAAATCAGCAAGACACAGGCACCCCAAAGTTTGGGGCTGCTCTGTTGACAAGAACCTCCACTTCATGACACCTTAAATATCCCAGGAAAGAGAAAAATGGATAAAGAAGTTGTGGTCCTTATGTACAATGCAATATCACTCAGACATGAAATCAATGTCATAAGGCTAGTAGAAGCAAGATGAGTGGACTTAGGTACGACGATTCTAAGTGAAATAAGTCACACAGAAAAAGACACTTATCATAAGCTATCACTTATAGAGGGAATGTAAAAACCGCTACACTTGAACTGAATTACAGAACAGAACAGAATCACACGTTTAGAAAACACACTATGGCTGCTTAACGGGAAAGGTGAGGTGGGGTGATGCATAAAACAAGGGTTTCAAATTCGCTCAGATACCGTTCCATACACCCAATATGTAATAGACAAGACCTACTCCTTGCTCAGTGAACTGGACTCAACACGCCCTATTCACCGCACAAGAATATATGTGACTAGTAACAATCTTAAAACCTATGTATTGATATCTGTCTGGAAGTGAGTCAAGTGGGTGTAAATCCGCATAAACACAGCCGTGAAAAGCAGCTAAACCCCATTATAAAAATAAATTACTTTTAAAAACCCGTAAAACAAAGACAGTGAAAGAGAGAGAAATTCTTACAAAATTTGTTCAGAGGCTGTGATGCAACCTGGATTGACCATATCTACACGCACAGCTGGATGAGACATAAGGGTGGACAGTCTTGGGGCTGAGAGGTTGGGTTAGATTGGGTGAGCAAACGCAGACCCTTTAAAGTAATACTGCGTGGTACCCATCCCATGGGTCCCAAGTCTCCAGGTTCAAGGGCATCTTCCTACATCGAAAACATGCATGAGAAACTCAGAAGATGGTACACCGTGTGATTTTGAAAAGTTTCTAAAACGCAGCTCATTTCTCATCTCCTTGTGCTCGGGTTCGCCATTCCAGCTACTTTACTAGCAATCTCCCTACTTGGAGAATCAGCACCTTTAACCTCCTGTTCCCTACAGGTTGCAATTTGTCCTGAGGATGAACGGGAAGAGGGGCAACCAATGAGAGACTAGATCTAGCTGTTGGGACAGGCACAGGTCACTCTATTTTCCCATCAGGAAGAAGAATTAACCACAGGCTCAGCCTGCTGCCAGGAACCAGAATAGGGCCTGAGGCAATCCCGTGCTTTTGCGGCCAGCTCTCAAAAAAGACAGTTGAAAAATGGAGCTCAGGGACACTGCAATTCACAAACCCGCAGAGTTATAAGTGATAACTCTCATCCACAGATATATTGAGGGAAGTCAACGAAGAGGATTTGAAAGCAAGGCAGAATTGCAGGAAACAGATTTCAGGAGGTAGATTCGAATCGCCTTTAAGGCACAAGAAAAGCGGCAAAACGTCGACAATGATGCCCTTGGCCAAAAAGGGCGTATGCGTTTTTTCCTGAATATATTCAGGAAAAAACGCATACGCCCTTTTTGGCCAACCAAGCAACCTGGAAAGGCAAATCAGCGCTACAAAGAAGTCTCGCTTCCCATCGGTCAAAAGGGCCATGCTGCAAAAAGTGTCAAAACCAGAAATGCAGGACAGGCCATGGAGAAATGGCAGCCTTGCTACGCTGATGGGCGGGATGTAAATTGCCAACAGCCACTCTGGAGAAGTGTACGGTGTGTCCTGAAACATCGAAAAAACACAGCTTAGGGAGCATAGGGCACGTCCACTCATGGGCGTATAAATTGGGAAAACTAAAAATCAGCAAGACACAGGCACCCCAAAGTTTGGGGCTGCTCTGTTGACAAGAACCTCCACTTCATGACACCTTAAATATCCCAGGAAAGAGAAAAATGGATAAAGAAGTTGTGGTCCTTATGTACAATGCAATATCACTCAGACATGAAATCAATGTCATAAGGCTAGTAGAAGCAAGATGAGTGGACTTAGGTACGACGATTCTAAGTGAAATAAGTCACACAGAAAAAGACACTTATCATAAGCTATCACTTATAGAGGGAATGTAAAAACCGCTACACTTGAACTGAATTACAGAACAGAACAGAATCACACGTTTAGAAAACACATTATGGCTGCTTAACGGGAAAGGTGAGGTGGGGTGATGCATAAAACAAGGGTTTCAAATTCGCTCAGATACCGTTCCATACACCCAATATGTAATAGACAAGACCTACTCCTTGCTCAGTGAACTGGACTCAACACGCCCTATTCACCGCACAAGAATATATGTGACTAGTAACAATCTTAAAACCTATGTATTGATATCTGTCTGGAAGTGAGTCAAGTGGGTGTAAATCCGCATAAACACAGCCGTGAAAAGCAGCTAAACCCCATTATAAAAATAAATTACTTTTAAAAACCCGTAAAACAAAGACAGTGAAAGAGAGAGAAATTCTTACAAAATTTGTTCAGAGGCTGTGATGCAACCTGGATTGACCATATCTACACGCACAGCTGGATGAGACATAAGGGTGGACAGTCTTGGGGCTGAAAGGTTGGGTTAGGTTGGGTGAGCAAACGCAGACCCTTTAAAGTAATACTGCGTGGTACCCATCCCATGGGTCCCAAGTCTCCAGGTTCAAGGGCATCTTCCTACATCGAAAACATGCATGAGAAACTCAGAAGATGGTACACCGTGTGATTTTGAAAGGTTTCTAAAACGCACCTCATTTCTCATCTCCTTGTGCTCGGGTTCGCCATTCCAGCTACTTTACTAGCAATCTCCCTACTTGGAGAATCAGCACCTTTAACCTCCTGTTCCCTACAGGTTGCAATTTGTCCTGAGGATGAACGGGAAGAGGGGCAACCAATGCGAGACTAGATCTAGCTGTTGGGACAGGCACAGGTCACTCTATTTTCCCATCAGGAAGAAGAATTAACCACAGGCTCAGCCTGCTGCCAGGAACCAGAATACGGCCTGAGGCAATCCCGTGCTTTTGCGGCCAGCTCTCAAAAAAGACAGTTGAAAAATGGAGCTCAGGGACACTGAAATTCACAAACCCGCAGAGTTATAAGTGATAACTCTCATCCACAGATATATTGAGGGAAGTCAACGAAGAGGATTTGAAAGCAAGGCAGAATTGCAGGAAACAGATTTCAGGAGGTAGATTCGAATCGCCTTTAAGGCACATGAAAAGCGGCAAAACGTCGACAATGATGCCCTTGGCCAAAAAGGGCGTATGCGTTTTTTCCTGAATATATTCAGGAAAAAACGCATACGCCCTTTTTGGCCAACCAAGCAACCTGGAAAGGCAAATCAGCGCTACAAAGAAGTCTCGCTTCCCATGGGTCAAAAGGGCCATGCTGCAAAAAGTGTCAAAACCAGAAATGCAGGACAGGCCATGGAGAAATGGCAGCCTTGCTACGCTGATGGGCGGGATGTAAATTGCCAACAGCCACTCTGGAGAAGTGTACGGTGTGTCCTGAAACATCGAAAAAACACAGCTTAGGGAGCATAGGGCACGTCCACTCATGGGCGTATAAATTGGGAAAACTAAAAATCAGCAAGACACAGGCACCCCAATGTTTGGGGCTGCTCTGTTGACAAGAACCTCCACTTCATGACACCTTAAATATCCCAGGAAAGAGAAAAATGGATAAAGAAGTTGTGGTCCTTATGTACAATGCAATATCACTCAGACATGAAATCAATGTCATAAGGCTAGTAGAAGCAAGATGAGTGGACTTAGGTACGACGATTCTAAGTGAAATAAGTCACACAGAAAAAGACACTTATCATAAGCTATCACTTATAGAGGGAATGTAAAAACCGCTACACTTGAACTGAATTACAGAACAGAACAGAATCACACGTTTAGAAAACACACTATGGCTGCTTAACGGGAAAGGTGAGGTGGGGTGATGCATAAAACAAGGGTTTCAAATTCGCTCAGATACCGTTCCATACACCCAATATGTAATAGACAAGACCTACTCCTTGCTCAGTGAACTGGACTCAACACGCCCTATTCACCGCACAAGATTATATGTGACTAGTAACAATCTTAAAACCTATGTATTGATATCTGTCTGGAAGTGAGTCAAGTGGGTGTAAATCCGCATAAACACAGCCGTGAAAAGCAGCTAAACCCCATTATAAAAATAAATTACTTTTAAAAACCCGTAAAACAAAGACAGTGAAAGAGAGAGAAATTCTTACAAAATTTGTTCAGAGGCTGTGATGCAACCTGGATTGACCATATCTACACGCACAGCTGGATGAGACATAAGGGTGGACAGTCTTGGGGCTGAAAGGTTGGGTTAGGTTGGGTGAGCAAACGCAGACCCTTTAAAGTAATACTGCGTGGTACCCATCCCATGGGTCCCAAGTCTCCAGGTTCAAGGGCATCTTCCTACATCGAAAACATGCATGAGAAACTCAGAAGATGGTACACCGTGTGATTTTGAAAGGTTTCTATAACGCACCTTATTTCTCAACTCCGTGTGCTCGGGTTGCCATTCCAGCTTCTTTACTAGCAATCTCCCTACTTGGAGAATCAGCACCTTTAACCTCCTGTTCCCTACAGGTTGCAATTTGTCCTGAGGATGAACGGGAAGAGGGGCAACCAATGCGAGACTAGATCTAGCTGTTGGGACAGGCACAGGTCACTCTATTTTCCCATCAGGAAGAAGAATTAACCACAGGCTCAGCCTGCTGCCAGGAACCAGAATACGGCCTGAGGCAATCCCGTGCTTTTGCGGCCAGCTCTCAAAAAAGACAGTTGAAAAATGGAGCTCAGGGACACTGCAATTCACAAACCCACAGAGTTATAAGTGATAACTCTCATCCACAGATATATTGAGGGAAGTCAACGAAGAGGATTTGAAAGCAAGGCAGAATTGCAGGAAACAGATTTCAGGAGGTAGAATCGAATCGCCTTTAAGGCACATGAAAAGCGGCAAAACTTCGACAATGATGCCCTTGGCCAAAAAGGGCGTATGCACTTTTTCCTGAATATATTCAGGAAAAAACGCATACGCCCTTTTTGGCCAACCAAGCAACCTGGAAAGGCAAATCAGCGCTACAAAGAAGTCTCGCTTCCCATCGGTCAAAAGGGCCATGCTGCAAAAAGTGTCAAAACCAGAAATGCAGGACAGGCCATGGAGAAATGGCAGCCTTGCTACGCTGATGGGCGGGATGTAAATTGCCAACAGCCACTCTGGAGAAGTGTACGGTGTGTCCTGAAACATCGAAAAAACACAGCTTAGTGAGCATAGGGCACGTCCACTCATGGGCGTATAAATTGGGAAAACTAAAAATCAGCAAGACACAGGCACCCCAAAGTTTGGGGCTGCTCTGTTGACAAGAACCTCCACTTCATGACACCTTAAATATCCCAGGAAAGAGAAAAATGGATAAAAAAGTTGTGGTCCTTATGTACAATGGAATATCACTCAGACATGAAATCAATGTCATAAGGCTAGTAGAAGCAAGATGAGTGGACTTAGGTACGACGATTCTAAGTGAAATAAGTCACACAGAAAAAGACACTTATCATAAGCTATCACTTATAGAGGGAATGTAAAAACCGCTACACTTGAACTGAATTACAAAACAGAACAGAGTCACACGTTTAGAAAACACACTATGGCTGCTTAACGGGAAAGGTGAGGTGGGGTGATGCATAAAACAAGGGGTTCAAATTTGCTCAGATACCGTTCCATACACCCAATATGTAATAGACAAGACCTACTCCTTGCTCAGTGAACTGGACTCAACACCCCCTATTCACCGCACAAGATTATATGTGACTAGTAAGAATCTTAAAACCTATGTATTGATATCTGTCTGGAAGTGAGTCAAGTGGGTGTAAATCCGCATAAACACAGCCGTGAAAAGCAGCTAAACCCCATTATAAAAATAAATTACTTTTAAAAACCCGTAAAACAAAGACAGTGAAAGAGAGAGAAATTCTTACAAAATTTGTTCAGAGGCTGTGATGCAACCTGGATTGACCATATCTACACGCACAGATGGATGAGACATAAGGGTGGACACTCTTGGGGCTGAGAGGTTGGGTTAGGTTGGGTGAGCAAACGCAGACCCTTTAAAGTAATACTGCGTGGTACCCATCCCATGGGTCCCAAGTCTCCAGGTTCAAGGGCATCTTCCTACATCGAAAACATGCATGAGAAACTCAGAAGATGGTACACCGTGTGATTTTGAAAGGTTTCTAAAACACACCCCATTTCTCATCTCCTTGTGCTCGGGTTCGCCTTTCCAGCTACTTTACTAGCAATCAACTTACTTGGAGAATCAGCACCTTTAACCTCCTGTTCCCTACAGGTTGCAATTTGTCCTGAGAATGAACGGGAAGAGGGGCAACCAATGAGAGACTAGATCTAGGTGTTGGGACAGGCACAGGTCACTCTATTTTCCCATCAGGAAGAAGAATTAATCACAGGCTCAGCCTGCCGCCCAGAAGCACAATAGGGCCTGGGGCAATCCCGCGCTTTTGCGGCCAGCTCCCAAAAAAGCGAGTTGAAAAATGGAGCTCAGGGACACTGAAATTCACAAACCCGCAGAGTTATAAATGATAACTCTCATCCACAGATATATTGAGGGAAGGCAACGAAGAGGATTTGAAAGCAAGGCAGAATTGCAGGAAACAGATTTCAGGAGGTAGATTCGAATCGCCTGTAAAGCACATGAAAAGCGGCAAAACGTCGACAATGATGCCCTTGGCCAAGAAGGGCGTATGCGTTTTTTCCTGAATATATTCAGGAAAAAACGCATACGCCCTTTTTAGCCAACCAAGCAACCTGGAAAGGCAAATCAGCGCTACAAAGATGTCTCGCTTCCCATCGGTCAAAAGGGCCATGCTGCAAAAAGTGTCAAAACCAGAAATGCAGGACAGGCCATGGAGAAATGGCAGCCTTGCTACGCTGATGAGCGGGATGTAAGTTGCCAACAGCCACTCTGGAGATGTGTACGGTGTGTCCTGAAACATCGAAAAAACACAGCTTAGGGAGCATAGGGCACGTCCACTCATGGGCGTATAAATTGGGAAAACTAAAAATCAGCAAGACACAGGCACCCCAAAGTTTGGGGCTGCTCTGTTGACAAGAACCTCCACTTCATGACACCTTAAATATCCCAGGAAAGAGAAAAATGGATAAAGAAGTTGTGGTCCTTATGTACAATGCAATATCACTCAGACATGAAATCAATGTCATAAGGCTAGTAGAAGCAAGATGAGTGGACTTAGGTACGACGATTCTAAGTGAAATAAGTCACACAGAAAAAGACACTTATCATAAGCTATCACTTATAGAGGGAATGTAAAAACCGCTACACTTGAACTGAATTACAGAACAGAACAGAATCACACGTTTAGAAAACACACTATGGCTGCTTAACGGGAAAGGTGAGGTGGGGTGATGCATAAAACAAGGGGTTCAAATTCGCTCAGATACCGTTCCATACACCCAATATGTAATAGACAAGACCTACTCCTTGCTCAGTGAACTGGACTCAACACGCCCTATTCACCGCACAAGAATATATGTGACTAGTAACAATCTTAAAACCTATGTATTGATATCTGTCTGGAAGTGAGTCAAGTGGGTGTAAATCCGCATAAACACAGCCGTGAAAAGCAGCTAAACCCCATTATAAAAATAAATTACTTTTAAAAACCCGTAAAACAAAGACAGTGAAAGAGAGAGAAATTCTTACAAAATTTGTTCAGAGGCTGTGATGCAACCTGGATTGACCATATCTACACGCACAGCTGGATGAGACATAAGGGTGGACAGTCTTGGGGCTGAAAGGTTGGGTTAGGTTGGGTGAGCAAACGCAGACCCTTTAAAGTAATACTGCGTGGTACCCATCCCATGGGTCCCAAGTCTCCAGGTTCAAGGGCATCTTCCTACATCGAAAACATGCATGAGAAACTCAGAAGATGGTACACCATGTGATTTTGAAAGGTTTCTAAAACGCAGCTCATTTCTCATCTCCTTGTGCTCGGGTTCGCCATTCCAGCTACTTTACTAGCAATCTCCCTACTTGGAGAATCAGCACCTTTAACCTCCTGTTCCCTACAGGTTGCAATTTGTCCTGAGGATGAACGGGAAGAGGGGCAACCAATGAGAGACTAGATCTAGCTGTTGGGACAGGCACAGGTCACTCTATTTTCCCATCAGGAAGAAGAATTAACCACAGGCTCAGCCTGCTGCCAGGAACCAGAATAGGGCCTGAGGCAATCCCGTGCTTTTGCGGCCAGCTCTCAAAAAAGACAGTTGAAAAATGGAGCTCAGGGACACTGCAATTCACAAACCCGCAGAGTTATAAGTGATAACTCTCATCCACAGATATATTGAGGGAAGTCAACGAAGAGGATTTGAAAGCAAGGCAGAATTGCAGGAAACAGATTTCAGGAGGTAGATTCGAATCGCCTTTAAGGCACATGAAAAGCGGCAAAACGTCGACAATGATGCCCTTGGCCAAAAAGGGCGTATGTGTTTTTTCCTGAATATATTCAGGAAAAAACGCATACGCCCTTTTTGGCCAACCAAGCAACCTGGAAAGGCAAATCAGCGCTACAAAGAAGTCTCGCTTCCCATGGGTCAAAAGGGCCATGCTGAAAAAAGTGTCAAAACCAGAAATGCAGGACAGGCCATGGAGAAATGGCAGCCTTGCTACGCTGATGGGCGGGATGTAAATTGCCAACAGCCACTCTGGAGAAGTGTACGGTGTGTCCTGAAACATCGAAAAAACACAGCTTAGTGAGCATAGGGCACGTCCACTCATGGACGTATAAATTGGGAAAACTAAAAATCAGCAAGACACAGGCACCCCAAAGTTTGGGGCTGCTCTGTTGACAAGAACCTCCACTTCATGACACCTTAAATATCCCAGGAAAGAGAAAAATGGATAAAAAAGTTGAGGTCCTTATGTACAATGGAATATCACTCAGACATGAAATCAATGTCATAAGGCTAGTAGAAGCAAGATGAGTGGACTTAGGTACGACGATTCTAAGTGAAATAAGTCACACAGAAAAAGACACTTATCATAAGCTATCACTTATAGAGGGAATGTAAAAACCGCTACACTTGAACTGAATTACAAAACAGAACAGAGTCACACGTTTAGAAAACACACTATGGCTGCTTAACGGGAAAGGTGAGGTGGGGTGATGCATAAAACAAGGGGTTCAAATTTGCTCAGATACCGTTCCATACACCCAATATGTAATAGACAAGACCTACTCCTTGCTCCGTGAACTGGACTCAACACCCCCTATTCACCGCACAAGAATATATGTGACTAGTAAGAATCTTAAAACCTATGTATTGATATCTGTCTGGAAGTGAGTCAAGTGGGTGTAAATCCGCATAAACACAGCCGTGAAAAGCAGCTAAACCCCATTATAAAAATAAATTACTTTTAAAAACCCGTAAAACAAAGACAGTGAAAGAGAGAGAAATTCTTACAAAATTCGTTCAGGGGCTGTGATGCCACCTGGATTGACCATATCTAGACCCACAGCTGGATGAGACATAAGGGTGGACACTCTTGGGGCTGAGAGGTTGGGTGAGCAAACGCAGACCCTTTAAAGTAATACTGCGTGATACCCATCCCATGGGTCCCAAATCTCCAGGTTCAAGGGCATCTTCCTACATCGAAAACATGCATGAGAAACTCAGAAGATGGTACACCGTGTGATTTTGAAAGGTTTCTAAAACACACCCCATTTCTCATCTCCTTGTGCTCGGGTTCGCCTTTCCAGCTACTTTACTAGCAATCAACTTACTTGGAGAATCAGCACCTTTAACCTCCTGTTCCCTACAGGTTGCAAATTGTCCTGAGGATGAACGGGAAGAGGGGCAACCAATGAGAGACTAGATCTAGGTGTTGGGACAGGCACAGGTCACTCTATTTTCCCATCAGGAAGAAGAATTAATCACAGGCTCAGCCTGCCGCCCAGAAGCACAATAGGGCCTGAGGCAATCCCGCGCTTTTGCGGCCAGCTCCCAAAAAAGCGAGTTGAAAAATGGAGCTCAGGGACACTGCAATTCACAAACCCGCAGAGTTATAAATGATAACTCTCATCCACAGATATATTGAGGGAAGGCAACGAAGAGGATTTGAAAGCAAGGCAGAATTGCAGGAAACAGATTTCAGGAGGTAGATTCGAATCGCCTGTAAAGCACATAAAAAGCGGCAAAACGTCGACAATGATGCCCTTGGCCAAGAAGGGCGTATGCGTTTTTTCCTGAATATATTCAGGAAAAAACGCATACGCCCTTTTTGGCCAACCAAGCAACCTGGAAAGGCAAATCAGCGCTACAAAGAAGTCTCGCTTCCCATCGGTCAAAAGGGCCATGCTGCAAAAAGTGTCAAAACCAGAAATGCAGGACAGGCCATGGAGAAATGGCAGCCTTGCTACGCTGATGAGCGGGATGTAAGTTGCCAACAGCCACTCTGGAGATGTGTACGGTGTGTCCTGAAACATCGAAAAAACACAGCTTAGGGAGCATAGGGCACGTCCACTCATGGGCGTATAAATTGGGAAAACTAAAAATCAGCAAGACACAGGCACCCCAAAGTTTGGGGCTGCTCTGTTGACAAGAACCTCCACTTCATGACACCTTAAATATCCCAGGAAAGAGAAAAATGGATAAAGAAGTTGTGGTCCTTATGTACAATGCAATATCACTCAGACATGAAATCAATGTCATAAGGCTAGTAGAAGCAAGATGAGTGGACTTAGGTACGACGATTCTAAGTGAAATAAGTCACACAGAAAAAGACACTTATCATAAGATATCACTTATAGAGGGAATGTAAAAACCTGCTACACTTGAACTGAATTACAGAACAGAACAGAATCACACGTTTAGAAAACACACTATGGCTGCTTAACGGGAAAGGTGAGGTGGGGTGATGCATAAAACAAGGGGTTCAAATTCGCTCAGATACCGTTCCATACACCCAATATGTAATAGACAAGACCTACTCCTTGCTCAGTGAACTGGACTCAACACCCCCTATTCACCGCACAAGAATATATGTGACTAGTAACAATCTTAAAACCTATGTATTGATATCTGTCTGGAAGTGAGTCAAGTGGGTGTAAATCCGCATAAACACAGCCGTGAAAAGCAGCTAAACCCCATTATAAAAATAAATTACTTTTAAAAACCCGTAAAACAAAGACAGTGAAAGAGAGAGAAATTCTTACAAAATTTGTTCAGAGGCTGTGATGCAACCTGGATTGACCATATCTACACGCACAGCTGGATGAGACATAAGGGTGGACAGTCTTGGGGCTGAAAGGTTGGGTTAGGTTGGGTGAGCAAACGCAGACCCTTTAAAGTAATACTGCGTGGTACCCATCCCATGGGTCCCAAGTCTCCAGGTTCAAGGGCATCTTCCTACATCGAAAACATGCATGAGAAACTCAGAAGATGGTACACCGTGTGATTTTGAAAGGTTTCTAAAACGCACCTCATTTCTCATCTCCTTGTGCTCGGGTTCGCCATTCCAGCTACTTTACTAGCAATCTCCCTACTTGGAGAATCAGCACCTTTAACCTCCTGTTCCCTACAGGTTGCAATTTGTCCTGAGGATGAACGGGAAGAGGGGCAACCAATGCGAGACTAGATCTAGCTGTTGGGACAGGCACAGGTCACTCTATTTTCCCATCAGGAAGAAGAATTAACCACAGGCCCAGCCTGCTGCCAGGAACCAGAATACGGCCTGAGGCAATCCCGTGCTTTTGCGGCCAGCTCTCAAAAAAGACAGTTGAAAAATGGAGCTCAGGGACACTGCAATTCACAAACCCACAGAGTTATAAGTGATAACTCTCATCCACAGATATATTGAGGGAAGTCAACGAAGAGGATTTGAAAGCAAGGCAGAATTGCAGGAAACAGATTTCAGGAGGTAGATTCGAATCGCCTTTAAGGCACATTAAAAGCGGCAAAACGTCGACAATGATGCCCTTGGCCAAAAAGGGCGTATGCGCTTTTTCCTGAATATATTCAGGAAAAAACGCATACGCCCTTTTTGGCCAACCAAGCAACCTGGAAAGGCAAATCAGCGCTACAAAGAAGTCTCGCTTCCCATCGGTCAAAAGGGCCATGCTGCAAAAAGTGTCAAAACCAGAAATGCAGGACATGCCATGGAGAAATGGCAGCCTTGCTACGCTGATGGGCGGGATGTAAATTGCCAACAGCCACTCTGGAGAAGTGTACGGTGTGTCCTGAAACATAGAAAAAACACAGCTTAGTGAGCATAGGGCACGTCCACTCATGGGCGTATAAATTGGGAAAACTAAAAATCAGCAAGACACAGGCACCCCAAAGTTTGGGGCTGCTCTGTTGACAAGAACCTCCACTTCATGAAACCTTAAATATCCCAGGAAAGAGAAAAATGGATAAAAAAGTTGTGGTCCTTATGTACAATGGAATATTACTCAGACATGAAATCAATGTCATAAGGCTAGTAGAAGCAAGATGAGTGGACTTAGGTACGACGATTCTAAGTGAAATAAGTCACACAGAAAAAGACACTTATCATAAGCTATCACTTATAGAGGGAATGTAAAAACCGCTACACTTGAACTGAATTACAAAACAGAACAGAGTCACACGTTTAGAAAACACACTATGGCTGCTTAACGGGAAAGGTGAGGTGGGGTGATGCATAAAACAAGGGGTTCAAATTTGCTCAGATACCGTTCCATACACCCAATATGTAATAGACAAGACCTACTCCTTGCTCCGTGAACTGGACTCAACACCCCCTATTCACCGCACAAGAATATATGTGACTAGTAAGAATCTTAAAACCTATGTATTGATATCTGTCTGGAAGTGAGTCAAGTGGGTGTAAATCCGCATAAACACAGCCGTGAAAAGCAGCTAAACCCCATTATAAAAATAAATTACTTTTAAAAACCCGTAAAACAAAGACAGTGAAAGAGAGAGAAATTCTTACAAAATTCGTTCAGGGGCTGTGATGCCACCTGGATTGACCATATCTAGACCCACAGCTGGATGAGACATAAGGGTGGACACTCTTGGGGCTGAGAGGTTGGGTGAGCAAACGCAGACCCTTTAAAGTAATACTGCGTGATACCCATCCCATGGGTCCCAAATCTCCAGGTTCAAGGGCATCTTCCTACATCGAAAACATGCATGAGAAACTCAGAAGATGGTACACCGTGTGATTTTGAAAGGTTTCTAAAACACACCCCATTTCTCATCTCCTTGTGCTCGGGTTCGCCTTTCCAGCTACTTTACTAGCAATCAACTTACTTGGAGAATCAGCACCTTTAACCTCCTGTTCCCTACAGGTTGCAATTTGTCCTGAGGATGAACGGGAAGAGGGGCAACCAATGAGAGACTAGATCTAGGTGTTGGGACAGGCACAGGTCACTCTATTTTCCCATCAGGAAGAAGAATTAATCACAGGCTCAGCCTGCCGCCCAGAAGCACAATAGGGCCTCAGGCAATCCCGCGCTTTTGCGGCCAGCTCCCAAAAAAGCGAGTTGAAAAATGGAGCTCAGGGACACTGCAATTCACAAACCCGCAGAGTTATAAATGATAACTCTCATCCACAGATATATTGAGGGAAGGCAACGAAGAGGATTTGAAAGCAAGGCAGAATTGCAGGAAACAGATTTCAGGAGGTAGATTCGAATCGCCTGTAAAGCACATGAAAAGCGGCAAAACGTCGACAATGATGCCCTTGGCCAAGAAAGGCGTATGCGTTTTTTCCTGAATATATTCAGGAAAAAACGCATACGCCCTTTTTGGCCAACCAAGCAACCTGGAAAGGCAAATCAGCGCTACAAAGATGTCTCGCTTCCCATCGGACAAAAGGGCCATGCTGCAAAAAGTGTCAAAACCAGAAATGCAGGACAGGCCATGGAGAAATGGCAGCCTTGCTACGCTGATGAGGGGGATGTAAGTTGCCAACAGCCACTCTGGAGATGTGTACGGTGTGTCCTGAAACATCGAAAAAACACAGCTTAGGGAGCATAGGGCACGTCCACTCATGGGCGTATAAATTGGGAAAACTAAAAATCAGCAAGACAGAGGCACCCCAAAGTTTGGGGCTGCTCTGTTGACAAGAACCTCCACTTCATGACACCTTAAATATCCCAGGAAAGAGAAAAATGGATAAAGAAGTTGTGGTCCTTATGTACAATGCAATATCACTCAGACATGAAATCAATGTCATAAGGCTAGTAGAAGCAAGATGAGTGGACTTAGGTACGACGATTCTAAGTGAAATAAGTCACACAGAAAAAGACACTTATCATAAGCTATCACTTATAGAGGGAATGTAAAAACCGCTACACTTGAACTGAATTACAGAACAGAACAGAATCACACGTTTAGAAAACACACTATGGCTGCTTAACGGGAAAGGTGAGGTGGGGTGATGCATAAAACAAGGGTTTCAAATTCGCTCAGATACCGTTCCATACACCCAATATGTAATAGACAAGACCTACTCCTTGCTCAGTGAACTGGACTCAACACGCCCTATTCACCGCACAAGAATATTTGTGACTAGTAACAATCTTAAAACCTATGTATTGATATCTGTCTGGAAGTGAGTCAAGTGGGTGTAAATCCGCATAAACACAGCCGTGAAAAGCAGCTAAACCCCATTATAAAAATAAATTACTTTTAAAAACCCGTAAAACAAAGACAGTGAAAGAGAGAGAAATTCTTACAAAATTTGTTCAGAGGCTGTGATGCAACCTGGATTGACCATATCTACACGCACAGCTGGATGAGACATAAGGGTGGACAGTCTTGGGGCTGAAAGGTTGGGTTAGGTTGGGTGAGCAAACGCAGACCCTTTAAAGTAATACTGCGTGGTACCCATCCCATGGGTCCCAAGTCTCCAGGTTCAAGGGCATCTTCCTACATCGAAAACATGCATGAGAAACTCAGAAGATGGTACACCGTGTGATTTTGAAAGGTTTCTAAAACGCACCTCATTTCTCATCTCCTTGTGCTCGGGTTCGCCATTCCAGCTACTTTACTAGCAATCTCCCTACTTGGAGAATCAGCACCTTTAACCTCCTGTTCCCTACAGGTTGCAATTTGTCCTGAGGATGAACGGGAAGAGGGGCAACCAATGAGAGACTAGATCTAGCTGTTGGGACAGGCACAGGTCACTCTATTTTCCCATCAGGAAGAAGAATTAACCACAGGCTCAGCCTGCTGCCAGGAACCAGAATACGGCCTGAGGCAATCCCGGGCTTTTGCGGCCAGCTCTCAAAAAAGACAGTTGAAAAATGGAGCTCAGGGACACTGCAATTCACAAACCCGCAGAGTTATAAGTGATAACTCTCATCCACAGATATATTGAGGGAAGTCAACGAAGAGGATTTGAAAGCAAGGCAGAATTGCAGGAAACAGATTTCAGGAGGTAGATTCGAATCGCCTTTAAGGCACATGAAAAGCGGCAAAACGTCGACAATGATGCCCTTGGCCAAAAAGGGCGTATGCGCTTTTTCCTGAATATATTCAGGAAAAAACGCATACGCACTTTTTGGCCAACCAAGCAACCTGGAAAGGCAAATCAGCGCTACAAAGAAGTCTCGCTTCCCATCGGTCAAAAGGGCCATGCTGCAAAAAGTGTCAAAACCAGAAATGCAGGACAGGCCATGGAGAAATGGCAGCCTTGCTACGCTGATGGGCGGGATGTAAATTGCCAACAGCCACTCTGGAGAAGTGTACGGTGTGTCCTGAAACATCGAAAAAACACAGCTTAGTGAGCATAGGGCACGTCCACTCATGGGCGTATAAATTGGGAAAACTAAAAATCAGCAAGACACAGGCACCCCAAAGTTTGGGGCTGCTCTGTTGACAAGAACCTCCACTTCATGACACCTTAAATATCCCAGGAAAGAGAAAAATGGATAAAAAAGTTGTGGTCCTTATGTACAATGTAATATCACTCAGACATGAAATCAATGTCATAAGGCTAGTAGAAGCAAGATGAGTGGACTTAGGTACGACGATTCTAAGTGAAATAAGTCACACAGAAAAAGACACTTATCATAAGCTATCACTTATAGAGGGAATGTAAAAACCGCTACACTTGAACTGAATTACAAAATAGAACAGAGTCACACGTTTAGAAAACACACTATGGCTGCTTAACGGGAAAGGTGAGGTGCGGTGATGCATAAAACAAGGGGTTCAAATTTGCTCAGACACCGTTCCATACACCCAATATGTAATAGACAAGACCTACTCCTTGCTCAGTGAACTGGACTCAACACCCCCTATTCACCGCACAAGAATATATGTGACTAGTAAGAATCTTAAAACCTATGTATTGATATCTGTCTGGAAGTGAGTCAAGTGGGTGTAAATCCGCATAAACACAGCCGTGAAAAGCAGCTAAACCCCATTATAAAAATAAATTACTTTTAAAAACCCGTAAAACAAAGACAGTGAAAGAGAGAGAAATTCTTACAAAATTCGTTCAGGGGATGTGATGCCACCTGGATTGACCATATCTAGACCCACAGCTGGATGAGACATAAGGGTGGACACTCTTGGGGCTGAGAGGTTGGGTGAGCAAACGCAGACCCTTTAAAGTAATACTGCGTGATACCCATCCCATGGGTCCCAAATCTCCAGGTTCAAGGGCATCTTCCTACATCGAAAACATGCATGAGAAACTCAGAAGATGGTACACCGTGTGATTTTGAAAGGTTTCTAAAACACACCCCATTTCTCATCTCCTTGTGCTCGGGTTCGCCTTTCCAGCTACTTTACTAGCAATCAACTTACTTGGAGAATCAGCACCTTTAACCTCCTGTACCCTACAGGTTGCAATTTGTCCTGAGGATGAACGGGAAGAGGGGCAACCAATGAGAGACTAGATCTAGGTGTTGGGACAGGCACAGGTCACTCTATTTTCCCATCAGGAAGAAGAATTAATCACAGGCTCAGCCTGCCGCCCAGAAGCACAATAGGGCCTGAGGCAATCCCGCGCTTTTGCGGCCAGCTCCCAAAAAAGCGAGTTGAAAAATGGAGCTCAGGGACACTGCAATTCACAAACCCGCAGAGTTATAAATGATAACTCTCATCCACAGATATATTGAGGGAAGGCAACGAAGAGGATTTGAAAGCAAGGCAGAATTGCAGGAAACAGATTTCAGGAGGTAGATTCGAATCGCCTGTAAAGCACATGAAAAGCGGCAAAACGTCGACAATGATGCCCTTGGCCAAGAAGGGCGTATGCGTTTTTTCCTGAATATATTCAGGAAAAAACGCATACGCACTTTTTGGCCAACCAAGCAACCTGGAAAGGCAAATCAGCGCTACAAAGAAGTCTCGCTTCCCATCGGTCAAAAGAGCCATGCTGCAAAAAGTGTCAAAACCAGAAATGCAGGACAGGCCATGGGGAAATGGCAGCCTTGCTACGCTGATGGGCGGGATGTAAATTGCCAACAGCCACTCTGGAGATGTGTACGGTGTGTCCTGAAACATCGAAAAAACACAGCTTAGGGAGCATAGGGCACGTCCACTCATGGGCGTATAAATTGGGAAAACTAAAAATCAGCAAGACACAGGCACCCCAAAGTTTGGGGCTGCTCTGTTGACAAGAACCTCCACTTCATGACACCTTAAATATCCCAGGAAAGAGAAAAATGGATAAAGAAGTTGTGGTCCTTATGTACAATGCAATATCACTCAGACATGAAATCAATGTCATAAGGCTAGTAGAAGCAAGATGAGTGGACTTAGGTACGACGATTCTAAGTGAAATAAGTCACACAGAAAAAGACACTTATCATAAGATATCACTTATAGAGGGAATGTAAAAACCTGCTACACTTGAACTGAATTACAGAACAGAACAGAATCACACGTTTAGAAAACACACTATGGCTGCTTAACGGGAAAGGTGAGGTGGGGTGATGCATAAAACAAGGGGTTCAAATTCGCTCAGATACCGTTCCATACACCCAATATGTAATAGACAAGACCTACTCCTTGCTCAGTGAACTGGACTCAACACCCCCTATTCACCGCACAAGAATATATGTGACTAGTAACAATCTTAAAACCTATGTATTGATATCTGTCTGGAAGTGAGTCAAGTGGGTGTAAATCCGCATAAACACAGCCGTGAAAAGCAGCTAAACCCCATTATAAAAATAAATTACTTTTAAAAACCCGTAAAACAAAGACAGTGAAAGAGAGAGAAATTCTTACAAAATTTGTTCAGAGGCTGTGATGCAACCTGGATTGACCATATCTACACGCACAGCTGGATGAGACATAAGGGTGGACAGTCTTGGGGCTGAAAGGTTGGGTTAGGTTGGGTGAGCAAACGCAGACCCTTTAAAGTAATACTGCGTGGTACCCATCCCATGGGTCCCAAGTCTCCAGGTTCAAGGGCATCTTCCTACATCGAAAACATGCATGAGAAACTCAGAAGATGGTACACCGTGTGATTTTGAAAGGTTTCTAAAACGCACCTCATTTCTCATCTCCTTGTGCTCGGGTTCGCCATTCCAGCTACTTTACTAGCAATCTCCCTACTTGGAGAATCAGCACCTTTAACCTCCTGTTCCCTACAGGTTGCAATTTGTCCTGAGGATGAACGGGAAGAGGGGCAACCAATGCGAGACTAGATCTAGCTGTTGGGACAGGCACAGGTCACTCTATTTTCCCATCAGGAAGAAGAATTAACCACAGGCTCAGCCTGCTGCCAGGAACCAGAATACGGCCTGAGGCAATCCCGTGCTTTTGCGGCCAGCTCTCAAAAAAGACAGTTGAAAAATGGAGCTCAGGGACACTGCAATTCACAAACCCACAGAGTTATAAGTGATAACTCTCATCCACAGATATATTGAGGGAAGTCAACGAAGAGGATTTGAAAGCAAGGCAGAATTGCAGGAAACAGATTTCAGGAGGTAGATTCGAATCGCCTTTAAGGCACATTAAAAGCGGCAAAACGTCGACAATGATGCCCTTGGCCAAAAAGGGCGTATGCGCTTTTTCCTGAATATATTCAGGAAAAAACGCATACGCCCTTTTTGGCCAACCAAGCAACCTGGAAAGGCAAATCAGCGCTACAAAGAAGTCTCGCTTCCCATCGGTCAAAAGGGCCATGCTGCAAAAAGTGTCAAAACCAGAAATGCAGGACATGCCATGGAGAAATGGCAGCCTTGCTACGCTGATGGGCGGGATGTAAATTGCCAACAGCCACTCTGGAGAAGTGTACGGTGTGTCCTGAAACATCGAAAAAACACAGCTTAGTGAGCATAGGGCACGTCCACTCATGGGCGTATAAATTGGGAAAACTAAAAATCAGCAAGACACAGGCACCCCAAAGTTTGGGGCTGCTCTGTTGACAAGAACCTCCACTTCATGAAACCTTAAATATCCCAGGAAAGAGAAAAATGGATAAAAAAGTTGTGGTCCTTATGTACAATGGAATATTACTCAGACATGAAATCAATGTCATAAGGCTAGTAGAAGCAAGATGAGTGGACTTAGGTACGACGATTCTAAGTGAAATAAGTCACACAGAAAAAGACACTTATCATAAGCTATCACTTATAGAGGGAATGTAAAAACCGCTACACTTGAACTGAATTACAAAACAGAACAGAGTCACACGTTTAGAAAACACACTATGGCTGCTTAACGGGAAAGGTGAGGTGGGGTGATGCATAAAACAAGGGGTTCAAATTTGCTCAGATACCGTTCCATACACCCAATATGTAATAGACAAGACCTACTCCTTGCTCCGTGAACTGGACTCAACACCCCCTATTCACCGCACAAGAATATATGTGACTAGTAAGAATCTTAAAACCTATGTATTGATATCTGTCTGGAAGTGAGTCAAGTGGGTGTAAATCCGCATAAACACAGCCGTGAAAAGCAGCTAAACCCCATTATAAAAATAAATTACTTTTAAAAACCCGTAAAACAAAGACAGTGAAAGAGAGAGAAATTCTTACAAAATTCGTTCAGGGGCTGTGATGCCACCTGGATTGACCATATCTAGACCCACAGCTGGATGAGACATAAGGGTGGACACTCTTGGGGCTGAGAGGTTGGGTGAGCAAACGCAGACCCTTTAAAGTAATACTGCGTGATACCCATCCCATGGGTCCCAAATCTCCAGGTTCAAGGGCATCTTCCTACATCGAAAACATGCATGAGAAACTCAGAAGATGGTACACCGTGTGATTTTGAAAGGTTTCTAAAACACACCCCATTTCTCATCTCCTTGTGCTCGGGTTCGCCTTTCCAGCTACTTTACTAGCAATCAACTTACTTGGAGAATCAGCACCTTTAACCTCCTGTTCCCTACAGGTTGCAATTTGTCCTGAGGATGAACGGGAAGAGGGGCAACCAATGAGAGACTAGATCTAGGTGTTGGGACAGGCACAGGTCACTCTATTTTCCCATCAGGAAGAAGAATTAATCACAGGCTCAGCCTGCCGCCCAGAAGCACAATAGGGCCTGAGGCAATCCCGCGCTTTTGCGGCCAGCTCCCAAAAAAGCGAGTTGAAAAATGGAGCTCAGGGACACTGCAATTCACAAACCCGCAGAGTTATAAATGATAACTCTCATCCACAGATATATTGAGGGAAGGCAACGAAGAGGATTTGAAAGCAAGGCAGAATTGCAGGAAACAGATTTCAGGAGGTAGATTCGAATCGCCTGTAAAGCACATGAAAAGCGGCAAAACGTCGACAATGATGCCCTTGGCCAAGAAGGGCGTATGCGTTTTTTCCTGAATATATTCAGGAAAAAACGCATACGCCCTTTTTGGCCAACCAAGCAACCTGGAAAGGCAAATCAGCGCTACAATGATGTCTCGCTTCCCATCGGTCAAAAGGGCCATGCTGCAAAAAGTGTCAAACCCAGAAATGCAGGACAGGCCATGGAGAAATGGCAGCCTTGCTACGCTGATGAGCGGGATGTAAGTTGCCAACAGCCACTCTGGAGATGTGTACGGTGTGTCCTGAAACATCGAAAAAACACAGCTTAGGGAGCATAGGGCACGTCCACTCATGGGCGTATAAATTGGGAAAACTAAAAATCAGCAAGACACAGGCACCCCAAAGTTTGGGGCTGCTCTGTTGACAAGAACCTCCACTTCATGACACCTTAAATATCCCAGGAAAGAGAAAAATGGATAAAGAAGTTGTGGTCCTTATGTACAATGCAATATCACTCAGACATGAAATCAATGTCATAAGGCTAGTAGAAGCAAGATGAGTGGACTTAGGTACGACGATTCTAAGTGAAATAAGTCACACAGAAAAAGACACTTATCATAAGCTATCACTTATAGAGGGAATTTAAAAACCGCTACACTTGAACTGAATTACAGAACAGAACAGAATCACACGTTTAGAAAACACACTATGGCTGCTTAACGGGAAAGGTGAGGTGGGGTGATGCATAAAACAAGGGGTTCAAATTCGCTCAGATACCGTTCCATACACCCAATATGTAATAGACAAGACCTACTCCTTGCTCAGTGAACTGGACTCAACACCCCCTATTCACCGTACAAGAATATATGTGACTAGTAACAATCTTAAAACCTATGTATTGATATCTGTCTGGAAGTGAGTCAAGTGGGTGTAAATCCGCATAAACACAGCCGTGAAAAGCAGCTAAACCCCATTATAAAAATAAATTACTTTTAAAAACCCGTAAAACAAAGAGAGTGAAAGAGAGAGAAATTCTTACAAAATTCGTTCAGAGGCTGTGATGCAACCTGGATTGACCATATCTACACGCACAGCTGGATGAGACATAAGGGTGGACAGTCTTGGGGCTGAAAGGTTGGGTTAGGTTGGGTGAGCAAACGCAGACCCTTAAAAGTAATACTGCGTGGTACCCATCCCATGGGTCCCAAGTCTCCAGGTTCAAGGGCATCTTCCTACATCGAAAACATGCATGAGAAACTCAGAAGATGGTACACCGTGTGATTTTGAAAGGTTTCTAAAACGCACCTCATTTCTCATCTCCTTGTGCTCCGGTTCGCCATTCCAGCTACTTTACTAGCAATCTCCCTACTTGGAGAATCAGCACCTTTAACCTCCTGTTCCCTACAGGTTGCAATTTGTCCTGAGGATGAACGGGAAGAGGGGCAACCAATGAGAGACTAGATCTAGCTGTTGGGACAGGCACAGGTCACTCTATTTTCCCATCAGGAAGAAGAATTAACCACAGGCTCAGCCTGCTGCCAGGAACCAGAATACGGCCTGAGGCAATCCCGTGCTTTTGCGGCCAGCTCTCAAAAAAGACAGTTGAAAAATGGAGCTGAGGGACACTGCAATTCACAAACCCGCAGAGTTATAAGTGATAACTCTCATCCACAGATATATTGAGGGAAGTCAACGAAGAGGATTTGAAAGCAAGGCAGAATTGCAGGAAACAGATTTCAGGAGGTAGATTCGAATCGCCTTTAAGGCACATGAAAAGCGGCAAAACGTCGACAATGATGCCCTTTTTGGCCAACCAAGCAACCTGGAAAGGCAAATCAGCGCTACAAAGAAGTCTCGCTTCCCATCGGTCAAAAGGGCCATGCTGCAAAAAGTGTCAAAACCAGAAATGCAGGACAGGCCATGGAGAAATGGCAGCCTTGCTACGCTGATGGGCGGGATGTAAATTGCCAACAGCCACTCTGGAGAAGTGTACGGTGTGTCCTGAAACATTGAAAAAACACAGCTTAGTGAGCATAGGGCACGTCCACTCATGGGCGTATAAATTGGGAAAACTAAAAATCAGCAAGACACAGGCACCCCAAAGTTTGGGGCTGCTCTGTTGACAAGAACCTCCACTTCATGACACCTTAAATATCCCAGGAAAGAGAAAAATGGATAAAAAAGTTGTGGTCCTTATGTACAATGGAATATCACTCAGACATGAAATCAATGTCATAAGGCTAGTAGAAGCAAGATGAGTGGACTTAGGTACGACGATTCTAAGTGAAATAAGTCACACAGAAAAAGACACTTATCATAAGCTATCACTTATAGAGGGAATGTAAAAACCGCTACACTTGAACTGAATTACAAAACAGAACAGAGTCACACGTTTAGAAAACACACTATGGCTGCTTAACGGGAAAGGTGAGGTGGGGTGATGCATAAAACAAGGGGTTCAAATTTGCTCAGATACCGTTCCATACACCCAATATGTAATAGACCAGACCTACTCCTTGCTCCGTGAACTGGACTCAACACCCCCTATTCACCGCACAAGAATATATGTGACTAGTAAGAATCTTAAAACCTATGTATTGATATCTGTCTGGAAGTGAGTCAAGTGGGTGTAAATCCGCATAAACACAGCCGTGAAAAGCAGCTAAACCCCATTATAAAAATAAATTACTTTTAAAAACCCGTAAAACAAAGACAGTGAAAGAGAGAGAAATTCTTACAAAATTCGTTCAGGGGCTGTGATGCCACCTGGATTGACCATATCTAGACCCACAGCTGGATGAGACATAAGGGTGGACACTCTTGGGGCTGAGAGGTTGGGTGAGCAAACGCAGACCCTTTAAAGTAATACTGCGTGATACCCATCCCATGGGTCCCAAATCTCCAGGTTCAAGGGCATCTTCCTACATCGAAAACATGCATGAGAAACTCAGAAGATGGTACACCGTGTGATTTTGAAAGGTTTCTAAAACACACCCCATTTCTCATCTCCTTGTGCTCGGGTTCGCCTTTCCAGCTACTTTACTAGCAATCAACTTACTTGGAGAATCAGCACCTTTAACCTCCTGTTCCCTACAGGTTGCAATTTTTCCTGAGGATGAACGGGAAGAGGGGCAACCAATGAGAGACTAGATCTAGGTGTTGGGACAGGCACAGGTCACTCTATTTTCCCATCAGGAAGAAGAATTAATCACAGGCTCAGCCTGCCGCCCAGAAGCACAATAGGGCCTGAGGCAATCCCGCGCTTTTGCGGCCAGCTCCCAAAAAAGCGAGTTGAAAAATGGAGCTCAGGGACACTGCAATTCACAAACCCGCAGAGTTATAAATGATAACTCTCATCCACAGATATATTGAGGGAAGGCAACGAAGAGGATTTGAAAGCAAGGCAGAATTGCAGGAAACAGATTTCAGGAGGTAGATTCGAATCGCCTGTAAATCACATGAAAAGCGGCAAAACGTCGACAATGATGCCCTTGGCCAAGAAAGGCGTATGCGTTTTTTCCTGAATATATTCAGGAAAAAACGCATACGCCCTTTTTGGCCAACCAAGCAACCTGGAAAGGCAAATCAGCGCTACAAAGATGTCTCGCTTCCCATCGGACAAAAGGGCCATGCTGCAAAAAGTGTCAAAACCAGAAATGCAGGACAGGCCATGGAGAAATGGCAGCCTTGCTACGCTGATGAGGGGGATGTAAGTTGCCAACAGCCACTCTGGAGATGTGTACGGTGTGTCCTGAAACATCGAAAAAACACAGCTTAGGGAGCATAGGGCACGTCCACTCATGGGCGTATAAATTGGGAAAACTAAAAATCAGCAAGACAGAGGCACCCCAAAGTATGGGGCTGCTCTGTTGACAAGAACCTCCACTTCATGACACCTTAAATATCCCAGGAAAGAGAAAAATGGATAAAGAAGTTGTGGTCCTTATGTACAATGCAATATCACTCAGACATGAAATCAATGTCATAAGGCTAGTAGAAGCAAGATGAGTGGACTTAGGTACGACGATTCTAAGTGAAATAAGTCACACAGAAAAAGACACTTATCATAAGCTATCACTTATAGAGGGAATGTAAAAACCGCTACACTTGAACTGAATTACAGAACAGAACAGAATCACACGTTTAGAAAACACACTATGGCTGCTTAACGGGAAAGGTGAGGTGGGGTGATGCATAAAACAAGGGTTTCAAATTCGCTCAGATACCGTTCCATACACCCAATATGTAATAGACAAGACCTACTCCTTGCTCAGTGAACTGGACTCAACACGCCCTATTCACCGCACAAGAATATTTGTGACTAGTAACAATCTTAAAACCTATGTATTGATATCTGTCTGGAAGTGAGTCAAGTGGGTGTAAATCCGCATAAACACAGCCGTGAAAAGCAGCTAAACCCCATTATAAAAATAAATTACTTTTAAAAACCCGTAAAACAAAGACAGTGAAAGAGAGAGAAATTCTTACAAAATTTGTTCAGAGGCTGTGATGCAACCTGGATTGACCATATCTACACGCACAGCTGGATGAGACATAAGGGTGGACAGTCTTGGGGCTGAAAGGTTGGGTTAGGTTGGGTGAGCAAACGCAGACCCTTTAAAGTAATACTGCGTGGTACCCATCCCATGGGTCCCAAGTCTCCAGGTTCAAGGGCATCTTCCTACATCGAAAACATGCATGAGAAACTCAGAAGATGGTACACCGTGTGATTTTGAAAGGTTTCTAAAACGCACCTCATTTCTCATCTCCTTGTGCTCGGGTTCGCCATTCCAGCTACTTTACTAGCAATCTCCCTACTTGGAGAATCAGCACCTTTAACCTCCTGTTCCCTACAGGTTGCAATTTGTCCTGAGGATGAACGGGAAGAGGGGCAACCAATGAGAGACTAGATCTAGCTGTTGGGACAGGCACAGGTCACTCTATTTTCCCATCAGGAAGAAGAATTAACCACAGGCTCAGCCTGCTGCCAGGAACCAGAATACGGCCTGAGGCAATCCCGGGCTTTTGCGGCCAGCTCTCAAAAAAGACAGTTGAAAAATGGAGCTCAGGGACACTGCAATTCACAAACCCGCAGAGTTATAAGTGATAACTCTCATCCACAGATATATTGAGGGAAGTCAACGAAGAGGATTTGAAAGCAAGGCAGAATTGCAGGAAACAGATTTCAGGAGGTAGATTCGAATCGCCTTTAAGGCACATGAAAAGCGGCAAAACGTCGACAATGATGCCCTTGGCCAAAAAGGGCGTATGCGCTTTTTCCTGAATATATTCAGGAAAAAACGCATACGCACTTTTTGGCCAACCAAGCAACCTGGAAAGGCAAATCAGCGCTACAAAGAAGTCTCGCTTCCCATCGGTCAAAAGGGCCATGCTGCAAAAAGTGTCAAAACCAGAAATGCAGGACAGGCCATGGAGAAATGGCAGCCTTGCTACGCTGATGGGCGGGATGTAAATTGCCAACAGCCACTCTGGAGAAGTGTACGGTGTGTCCTGAAACATCGAAAAAACACAGCTTAGTGAGCATAGGGCACGTCCACTCATGGGCGTATAAATTGGGAAAACTAAAAATCAGCAAGACACAGGCACCCCAAAGTTTGGGGCTGCTCTGTTGACAAGAACCTCCACTTCATGACACCTTAAATATCCCAGGAAAGAGAAAAATGGATAAAAAAGTTGTGGTCCTTATGTACAATGTAATATCACTCAGACATGAAATCAATGTCATAAGGCTAGTAGAAGCAAGATGAGTGGACTTAGGTACGACGATTCTAAGTGAAATAAGTCACACAGAAAAAGACACTTATCATAAGCTATCACTTATAGAGGGAATGTAAAAACCGCTACACTTGAACTGAATTACAAAATAGAACAGAGTCACACGTTTAGAAAACACACTATGGCTGCTTAACGGGAAAGGTGAGGTGCGGTGATGCATAAAACAAGGGGTTCAAATTTGCTCAGACACCGTTCCATACACCCAATATGTAATAGACAAGACCTACTCCTTGCTCAGTGAACTGGACTCAACACCCCCTATTCACCGCACAAGAATATATGTGACTAGTAAGAATCTTAAAACCTATGTATTGATATCTGTCTGGAAGTGAGTCAAGTGGGTGTAAATCCGCATAAACACAGCCGTGAAAAGCAGCTAAACCCCATTATAAAAATAAATTACTTTTAAAAACCCGTAAAACAAAGACAGTGAAAGAGAGAGAAATTCTTACAAAATTCGTTCAGGGGATGTGATGCCACCTGGATTGACCATATCTAGACCCACAGCTGGATGAGACATAAGGGTGGACACTCTTGGGGCTGAGAGGTTGGGTGAGCAAACGCAGACCCTTTAAAGTAATACTGCGTGATACCCATCCCATGGGTCCCAAATCTCCAGGTTCAAGGGCATCTTCCTACATCGAAAACATGCATGAGAAACTCAGAAGATGGTACACCGTGTGATTTTGAAAGGTTTCTAAAACACACCCCATTTCTCATCTCCTTGTGCTCGGGTTCGCCTTTCCAGCTACTTTACTAGCAATCAACTTACTTGGAGAATCAGCACCTTTAACCTCCTGTACCCTACAGGTTGCAATTTGTCCTGAGGATGAACGGGAAGAGGGGCAACCAATGAGAGACTAGATCTAGGTGTTGGGACAGGCACAGGTCACTCTATTTTCCCATCAGGAAGAAGAATTAATCACAGGCTCAGCCTGCCGCCCAGAAGCACAATAGGGCCTGAGGCAATCCCGCGCTTTTGCGGCCAGCTCCCAAAAAAGCGAGTTGAAAAATGGAGCTCAGGGACACTGCAATTCACAAACCCGCAGAGTTATAAATGATAACTCTCATCCACAGATATATTGAGGGAAGGCAACGAAGAGGATTTGAAAGCAAGGCAGAATTGCAGGAAACAGATTTCAGGAGGTAGATTCGAATCGCCTGTAAAGCACATGAAAAGCGGCAAAACGTCGACAATGATGCCCTTGGCCAAGAAGGGCGTATGCGTTTTTTCCTGAATATATTCAGGAAAAAACGCATACGCACTTTTTGGCCAACCAAGCAACCTGGAAAGGCAAATCAGCGCTACAAAGATGTCTCGCTTCCCATCGGTCAAAAGGGCCATGCTGCAAAAAGTGTCAAATCCAGAAATGCAGGACAGGCCATGGAGAAATGGCATCCTTGCTACGCTGATGGGCGGGATGTAAATTGCCAACAGCCACTCTGGAGAAGTGTACAGTGTGTCCTGAAACATCGAAAAAACACAGCTTAGGGAGCATAGGGCACGTCCACTCATGGGCGTATAAATTGGGAAAACTAAAAATCAGCAAGACACAGGCACCCCAAAGTTTAGGGCTGCTCTGTTGACAAGAACCTCCACTTCATGACACCTTAAATATCCCAGGAAAGAGAAAAATGGATAAAGAATTTGTGGTCCTTATGTACAATGGAATATCACTCAGACATGAAATCAATGTCATAAGGCTAGTAGAAGCAAGATGAGTGGACTTAGGTACGACGATTCTAAGTGAAATAAGTCACACAGAAAAAGACACTTATCATAAGCTATCACTTATAGAGGGAATGTAAAAACCGCTACACTTGAACTGAATTACAGAACAGAACAGAATCACACGTTTAGAAAACACACTATGGCTGCTTAACGGGAAAGGTGAGGTGGGGTGATGCATAAAACAAGGGGTTCAAATTCGCTCAGATACCGTTCCATACACCCAATATGTAATAGACAAGACCTACTCCTTGCTCCGTGAACTGGACTCAACACCCCCTATTCACCGCACAAGAATACATGTGACTAGTAACAATCTTAAAACCTATGTATTGATATCTGTCTGGAAGTGAGTCAAGTGGGTGTAAATCCGCATAAACACAGCCGTGAAAAGCAGCTAAACCCCATTATAAAAATAAATTACTTTTAAAAACCCGTAAAACAAAGACTGTGAAAGAGAGAGAAATTCTTACAAAATTCGTTCAGAGGCTGTGATGCAACCTGGATTGACCATATCTACACGCACAGCTGGATGAGACATAAGGGTGGACAGTCTTGGGGCTGAAAGGTTGGGTTAGGTTGGGTGAACAAACCCAGACCCTTTAAAGTAATACTGCGTGGTACCCATCCCATGGGTCCCAAGTCTCCAGGTTCAAGGGCATCTTCCTACATCGAAAACATGCATGAGAAACTCAGAAGATGGTACACCGTGTGATTTTGAAAGGTTTCTAAAACGCACCTCATTTCTCATCTCCTTGTGCTCGGGTTCGCCTTTCCAGCTACTTTACTAGCAATCTCCCTACTTGGAGAATCAGCACCTTTAACCTCCTGTTCCCTACAGGTTGCAATTTGTCCTGAGGATGAACGGGAAGAGGGGCAACCAATGGAGACTAGATCTAGCTGTTGGGACAGGCACAGGTCACTCTATTTTCCCATCAGGAAGAAGAATTAACCACAGGCTCAGCCTGCTGCCAGGAACCAGAATAGGGCCTGAGGCAATCCCGCGCTTTTGCGGCCAGCTCCCAAAAAAGCGAGTTGAAAAATGGAGCTCAGGGACACTGCAATTCACAAACCCGCAGAGTTATAAATGATAACTCTCATCCACAGATATATTGAGGGAAGGCAACGAAGAGGATTTGAAAGCAAGGCAGAATTGCAGGAAACAGATTTCAGGAGGTAGATTCGAATCGCCTTTAAGGCACATGAAAAGTGGCAAAACGTCGACAATGATGCCCTTGGACAAAAAGGTCCTATGCGTTTTTCCTGAATATATTCAGGAAAAAACGCATACGCCCTTTTTGGCCAACCAAGCAACCTGGAAAGGCAAATCAGCGCTACAAAGAAGTCTCGCTTCCCATGGGTCAAAAGGGACATGCTGCAAAAAGTGTCAAAACCAGAAATGCAGGACAGGCCATGGAGAAATGGCAGCCTTGCTACGCTGATGGGCGGGATGTAAATTGCCAACACCCACTCTGGAGAAGTGTACGGTGTGTCCTGAAACATCGAAAAAACACAGCTTAGTGAGCATAGGGCACGTCCACTCATGGGCGTATAAATTGGGAAAACTAAAAATCAGCAAGACACAGGCACCCCAAAGTTTGGGGCTGCTCTGTTGACAAGAACCTCCACTTCATGACACCTTAAATATCCCAGGAAAGAGAAAAATGGATAAAAAAGTTGTGGTCCTTATGTACAATGCAATATCACTCAGACATGAAATCAATGTCATAAGGCTAGTAGAAGCAAGATGAGTGGACTTAGGTACGACGATTCTAAGTGAAATAAGTCACACAGAAAAAGACACTTATCATAAGCTATCACTTATAGAGGGAATGTAAAAACCGCTACACTTGAACTGAATTACAGAACAGAACAGAATCACACGTTTAGAAAACACACTATGGCTGCTTAACGGGAAAGGTGAGGTGGGGTGATGCATAAAACAAGGGTTTCAAATTCGCTCAGATACCGTTCCATACACCCAATATGTAATAGACAAGACCTACTCCTTGCTCAGTGAACTGGACTCAACACGCCCTATTCACCGCACAAGAATATATGTGACTAGTAACAATCTTAAAACCTATGTATTGAAATCTGTCTGGAAGTGAGTCAAGTGGGTGTAAATCCGCATAAACACAGCCGTGAAAAGCAGCTAAACCCCATTATAAAAATAAATTACTTTTAAAAACCTGTAAAACAAAGACAGTGAAAGAGAGAGAAATTCTTACAAAATTTGTTCAGAGGCTGTGATGCAACCTGGATTGACCATATCTACACGCACAGCTGGATGAGACATAAGGGTGGACAGTCTTGGGGCTGAAAGGTTGGGTTAGGTTGGGTGAGCAAACGCAGACCCTTTAAAGTAATACTGCGTGGTACCCATCCCATGGGTCCCAAGTCTCCAGGTTCAAGGGCATCTTCCTACATCGAAAACATGCATGAGAAACTCAGAAGATGGTACACCGTGTGATTTTGAAAGGTTTCTAAAACGCACCTCATTTCTCATCTCCTTGTGCTCGGGTTCGCCATTCCAGCTACTTTACTAGCAATCTCCCTACTTGGAGAATCAGCACCTTTAACCTCCTGTTCCCTACAGGTTGCAATTTGTCCTGAGGATGAACGGGAAGAGGGGCAACCAATGAGAGACTAGATCTAGCTGTTGGGACAGGCACAGGTCACTCTATTTTCCCATCAGGAAGAAGAATTAACCACAGGCTCAGCCTGCTGCCAGGAACCAGAATACGGCCTGAGGCAATCCCGGGCTTTTGCGGCCAGCTCTCAAAAAAGACAGTTGAAAAATGGAGCTGAGGGACACTGCAATTCACAAACCCGCAGAGTTATAAGTGATAACTCTCATCCACAGATATATTGAGGGAAGTCAACGAAGAGGATTTGAAAGCAAGGCAGAATTGCAAGAAACAGATTTCAGGAGGTAGATTCGAATCGCCCTTAAGGCACATGAAAAGCGACAAAACGTCGACAATGATGCCCTTGGCCAAAAAGGGCGTATGCGCTTTTTCCTGAATATTTCATGAAAAAACGCATACGCACTTTTTGGCCAACCAAGCAACCTGGAAAGGCAAATCAGCGCTACAAAGAAGTCTCGCTTCCCATCGGTCAAAAGGGCCATGCTGCAAAAAGTGTCAAAACCAGAAATGCAGGACAGGCCATGGAGAAATGGCAGCCTTGCTACGCTGATGGGCGGGATGTAAATTGCCAACAGCCACCCTGGAGAAGTGTACGGTGTGTCCTGAAACATCGAAAAAACACAGCTTAGTGAGCATAGGGCACGTCCACTCATGGGCGTATAAATTGGGAAAACTAAAAATCAGCAAGACACAGGCACCCCAAAGTTTGGGGCTGCTCTGTTGACAAGAACCTCCACTTCATGACACCTTAAATATCCCAGGAAAGAGAAAAATGGATAAAAAAGTTATGGTCCTTATGTACAATGGAATATCACTCAGACATGAAATCAATGTCATAAGGCTAGTAGAAGCAAGATGAGTGGACTTAGGTACGACGATTCTAAGTGAAATAAGTCACACAGAAAAAGACACTTATCATAAGCTATCACTTATAGAGGGAATGTAAAAACCGGTACACTTGAACTGAATTACAAAACAGAACAGAGTCACACGTTTAGAAAACACACTATGGCTGCTTAACGGGAAAGGTGAGGTGCGGTGATGCATAAAACAAGGGGTTCAAATTTGCTCAGACACCGTTCCATACACCCAATATGTAATAGACAAGACCTACTCCTTGCTCAGTGAACTGGACTCAACACCCCCTATTCACCGCACAAGAATATATGTGACTAGTAAGAATCTTAAAACCTATGTATTGATATCTGTCTGGAAGTGAGTCAAGTGGGTGTAAATCCGCATAAACACAGCCGTGAAAAGCAGCTAAACCCCATTATAAAAATAAATTACTTTTAAAAACCCATAAAACAAAGACAGTGAAAGAGAGAGAAATTCTTACAAAATTCGTTCAGGGGCTGTGATGCCACCTGGATTGACCATATCTAGACCCACAGCTGGATGAGACATAAGGGTGGACACTCTTGGGGCTGAGAGGTTGGGTGAGCAAACGCAGACCCTTTAAAGTAATACTGCGTGATACCCATCCCATGGGTCCCAAATCTCCAGTTTCAAGGGCATCTTCCTACATCGAAAACATGCATGAGAAACTCAGAAGATGGTACACCGTGTGATTTTGAAAGGTTTCTAAAACACACCCCATTTCTCATCTCCTTGTGCTCGGGTTCGCCTTTCCAGCTACTTTACTAGCAATCAACTTACTTGGAGAATCAGCACCTTTAACCTCCTGTTCCCTACAGGTTGCAATTTGTCCTGAGGATGAACGGGAAGAGGGGCAACCAATGAGAGACTAGATCTAGGTTTTGGGACAGGCACAGGTCACTCTATTTTCCCATCAGGAAGAAGAATTAATCACAGGCTCAGCCTGCCGCCCAGAAGCACAATAGGGCCTGAGGCAATCCCGCGCTTTTGCGGCCAGCTCCCAAAAAAGCGAGTTGAAAAATGGAGCTCAGGGACACTGCAATTCACAAACCCGCAGAGTTATAAATGATAACTCTCATCCACAGATATATTGAGGGAAGGCAACGAAGAGGATTTGAAAGCAAGGCAGAATTGCAGGAAACAGATTTCAGGAGGTAGATTCGAATCGCCTGTAAAGCACATGAAAAGCGGCAAAACGTCGACAATGATGCCCTTGGCCAAGAAGGGCGTATGCGTTTTTTCCTGAATATATTCAGGAAAAAACGCATACGCCCTTTTTGGCCAACCAAGCAACCTGGAAAGGCAAATCAGCGCTACAAAGAAGTCTCGCTTCCCATCGGTCAAAAGGGCCATGCTGCAAAAAGTGTCAAATCCAGAAATGCAGGACAGGCCATGGAGAAATGGCATCCTTGCTACGCTGATGGGCGGGATGTAAATTGCCAACAGCCACTCTGGAGAAGTGTACAGTGTGTCCTGAAACATCGAAAAAACACAGCTTAGGGAGCATAGGGCACGTCCACTCATGGGCGTATAAATTGGGAAAACTAAAAATCAGCAAGACACAGGCACCCCAAAGTTTAGGGCTGCTCTGTTGACAAGAACCTCCACTTCATGACACCTTAAATATCCCAGGAAAGAGAAAAATGGATAAAGAATTTGTGGTCCTTATGTACAATGGAATATCACTCAGACATGAAATCAATGTCATAAGGCTAGTAGAAGCAAGATGAGTGGACTTAGGTACGACGATTCTAAGTGAAATAAGTCACACAGAAAAAGACACTTATCATAAGCTATCACTTATAGAGGGAATGTAAAAACCGCTACACTTGAACTGAATTACAGAACAGAACAGAATCACACGTTTAGAAAACACACTATGGCTGCTTAACGGGAAAGGTGAGGTGGGGTGATGCATAAAACAAGGGGTTCAAATTCGCTCAGATACCGTTCCATACACCCAATATGTAATAGACAAGACCTACTCCTTGCTAAGTGAACTGGACTCAACACCCCCTATTCACCGCACAAGAATACATGTGACTAGTAACAATCTTAAAACCTATGTATTGATATCTGTCTGGAAGTGAGTCAAGTGGGTGTAAATCCGCATAAACACAGCCGTGAAAAGCAGCTAAACCCCATTATAAAAATAAATTACTTTTAAAAACCCGTAAAACAAAGACTGTGAAAGAGAGAGAAATTCTTACAAAATTCGTTCAGAGGCTGTGATGCAACCTGTATTGACCATATCTACACGCACAGCTGGATGAGACATAAGGGTGGACAGTCTTGGGGCTGAAAGGTTGGGTTAGGTTGGGTGAGCAAACGCAGACCCTTTAAAGTAATACTGCGTGGTACCCATCCCATGGGTCCCAAGTCTCCAGGTTCAAGGGCATCTTCCTACATCGAAAACATGCATGAGAAACTCAGAAGATGGTACACCGTGTGATTTTGAAAGGTTTCTAAAACGCACCTCATTTCTCATCTCCTTGTGCTCGGGTTCGCCTTTCCAGCTACTTTACTAGCAATCTCCCTACTTGGAGAATCAGCACCTTTAACCTCCTGTTCCCTACAGGTTGCAATTTGTCCTGAGGATGAACGGGAAGAGGGGCAACCAATGGAGACTAGATCTAGCTGTTGGGACAGGCACAGGTCACTCTATTTTCCCATCAGGAAGAAGAATTAACCACAGGCTCAGCCTGCTGCCAGGAACCAGAATAGGGCCTGAGGCAATCCCGCGCTTTTGCGGCCAGCTCCCAAAAAAGCGAGTTGAAAAATGGAGCTCAGGGACACTGCAATTCACAAACCCGCAGAGTTATAAATGATAACTCTCATCCACAGATATATTGAGGGAAGGCAACGAAGAGGATTTGAAAGCAAGGCAGAATTGCAGGAAACAGATTTCAGGAGGTAGATTCGAATCGCCTTTAAGGCACATGAAAGCGGCAAAACGTCGACAATGATGCCCTTGGACAAAAAGGGCGTATGCGTTTTTTCCTGAATATATTCAGGAAAAAACGCATACGCCCTTTTTGGCCAACCAAGCAACCTGGAAAGGCAAATCAGCGCTACAAAGAAGTCTCGCTTCCCATGGGTCAAAAGGGACATGCTGCAAAAAGTGTCAAAACCAGAAATGCAGGACAGGCCATGGAGAAATGGCAGCCTTGCTACGCTGATGGGCGGGATGTAAATTGCCAACAGCCACTCTGGAGAAGTGTACGGTGTGTCCTGAAACATCGAAAAAACACAGCTTAGTGAGCATAGGGCACGTCCACTCATGGGCGTATAAATTGGGAAAACTAAAAATCAGCAAGACACAGGCACCCCAAAGTTTGGGGCTGCTCTGTTGACAAGAACCTCCACTTCATGACACCTTAAATATCCCAGGAAAGAGAAAAATGGATAAAAAAGTTGTGGTCCTTATGTACAATGGAATATCACTCAGAGATGAAATCAATGTCATAAGGCTAGTAGAAGCAAGATGAGTGGACTTAGGTACGACGATTCTAAGTGAAATAAGTCACACAGAAAAAGACACTTATCATAAGCTATCACTTATAGAGGGAATGTAAAAACCGCTACACTTGAACTGAATTACAAAACAGAACAGAATCACACGTTTAGAAAACACACTATGGCTGCTTAACGGGAAAGGTGAGGTGGGGTGATGCATAAAACAAGGGGTTCAAATTTGCTCAGATACCGTTCCATACACCCAATATGTAATAGACAAGACCTACTCCTTGCTCAGTGAACTGGACTCAACACCCCCTATTCACCGCACAAGAATATATGTGACTAGTAACAATCTTAAAACCTATGTATTGATATCTGTCTGGAAGTGAGTCAAGTGGGTGTAAATCCGCATAAACACAGCCGTGAAAAGCAGCTAAACCCCATTATAAAAATAAATTACTTTTAAAAACCTGTAAAACAAAGACAGTGAAAGAGAGAGAAATTCTTACAAAATTCGTTAAGAGGCTGTGATGCAACCTGGATTGACCATATCTACACGCACAGCTGGATGAGACATAAGGGTGGACAGTCTTGGGGCTGAAAGGTTGGGTTAGGTTGGGTGAGCAAACGCAGACCCTTTAAAGTAATACTGCGTGGTACCCATCCCATGGGTCCCAAGTCTCCAGGTTCAAGGGCATCTTCCTACATCGAAAACATGCATGAGAAACTCAGAAGATGGTACACCGTGTGATTTTGAAAGGTTTCTAAAACGCACCTCATTTCTCATCTCCTTGTGCTCGGGTTCGCCTTTCCAGCTACTTTACTAGCAATCTCCCTACTTGGAGAATCAGCACCTTTAACCTCCTGTTCCCTACAGGTTGCAATTTGTCCTGAGGATGAACGGGAAGAGGGGCAACCAATGGAGACTAGATCTAGCTGTTGGGACAGGCACAGGTCACTCTATTTTCCCATCAGGAAGAAGAATTAACCACAGGCTCAGCCTGCTGCCAGGAACCAGAATAGGGCCTGAGGCAATCCCGCGCTTTTGCGGCCAGCTCCCAAAAAAGCGAGTTGAAAAATGGAGCTCAGGGACACTGCAATTCACAAACCCGCAGAGTTATAAATGATAACTCTCATCCACAGATATATTGAGGGAAGGCAACGAAGAGGATTTGAAAGCAAGGCAGAATTGCAGGAAACAGATTTCAGGAGGTAGATTTGAATCGCCTTTAAGGCACATGAAAAGCGGCAAAACGTCGACAATGATGCCCTTGGACAAAAAGGGCGTATGCGTTTTTTCCTGAATATATTCAGGAAAAAACGCATACGCCCTTTTTGGCCAACCAAGCAACCTGGAAAGGCAAATCAGCGCTACAAAGAAGTCTCGCTTCCCATGGGTCAAAAGGGACATGCTGCAAAAAGTGTCAAAACCAGAAATGCAGGACAGGCCATGGAGAAATGGCAGCCTTGCTACGCTGATGGGCGGGATGTAAATTGCCAACAGCCACTCTGGAGAAGTGTACGGTGTGTCCTGAAACATCGAAAAAACACAGCTTAGTGAGCATAGGGCACGTCCACTCATGGGCGTATAAATTGGGAAAACTAAAAATCAGCAAGACACAGGCACCCCAAAGTTTGGGGCTGCTCTGTTGACAAGAACCTCCACTTCATGACACCTTAAATATCCCAGGAAAGAGAAAAATGGATAAAAAAGTTGTGGTCCTTATGTACAATGGAATATCACTCAGACATGAAATCAATGTCATAAGGCTAGTAGAAGCAAGATGAGTGGACTTAGGTACGACGATTCTAAGTGAAATAAGTCACACAGAAAAAGACACTTATCATAAGCTATCACTTATAGAGGGAATGTAAAAACCGCTACACTTGAACTGAATTACAAAACAGAACAGAATCACACGTTTAGAAAACACACTATGGCTGCTTAACGGGAAAGGTGAGGTGGGGTGATGCATAAAACAAGGGGTTCAAATTTGCTCAGATACCGTTCCATACACCCAATATGTAATAGACAAGACCTACTCCTTGCTCAGTGAACTGGACTCAACACCCCCTATTCACCGCACAAGAATATATGTGACTAGTAACAATCTTAAAACCTATGTATTGATATCTGTCTGGAAGTGAGTCAAGTGGGTGTAAATCCGCATAAACACAGCCGTGAAAAGCAGCTAAACCCCATTATAAAAATAAATTACTTTTAAAAACCTGTAAAACAAAGACAGTGAAAGAGAGAGAAATTCTTACAAAATTCGTTCAGAGGCTGTGATGCAACCTGGATTGACCATATCTACACGCACAGCTGGATGAGACATAAGGGTGGACACTCTTGGGGCTGAAAGGTTGGGTTAGGTTGGGTGAGCAAACGCAGACCCTTTAAAGTAATACTGCGTGGTACCCATCCCATGGGTCCCAAGTCTCCAGGTTCAAGGGCATCTTCCTACATCGAAAACATGCATGAGAAACTCAGAAGATGGTACACCGTGTGATTTTGAAAGGTTTCTAAAACGCACCTCATTTCTCATCTCCTTGTGCTCGGGTTCGCCTTTCCAGCTACTTTACTAGCAATCTCCCTACTTGGAGAATCAGCACCTTTAACCTCCTGTTCCCTACAGGTTGCAATTTGTCCTGAGGATGAACGGGAAGAGGGGCAACCAATGAGAGACTAGATCTAGCTATTGGGACAGGCACAGGTCACTCTATTTTCCCATCAGGAAGAAGAATTAACCACAGGCTCAGCCTGCTGCCAGGAACCAGAATAGGGCCTGAGGCAATCCCGTGCTTTTGCGGCCAGCTCTCAAAAAAGACAGTTGAAAAATGGAGCTCAGGGACACTGCAATTCACAAACCCGCAGAGTTATAAGTGATAACTCTCATCCACAGATATATTGAGGGAAGTCAACGAAGAGGATTTGAAAGCAAGGCAGAATTGCAGGAAACAGATTTCAGGAGGTAGATTCGAATCGCCTTTAAGGCACATGAAAAGCGGCAAAACGTCGACAATGATGCCCTTGGCCAAAAAGGGCGTATGCGTTTTTTCCTGAATATATTCAGGAAAAAACGCATACGCCCTTTTTGGCCAACCAAGCAACCTGGAAAGGCAAATCAGCGCTACAAAGAAGTCTCGCTTCCCATGGGTCAAAAGGGCCATGCTGCAAAAAGTGTCAAAACCAGAAATGCAGGACAGGCCATGGAGAAATGGCAGCCTTGCTACGCTGATGGGCGGGATGTAAATTGCCAACAGCCACTCTGGAGAAGTGTACGGTGTGTCCTGAAACATCGAAAAAACACAGCTTAGTGAGCATAGGGCACGTCCACTCATGGGCGTATAAATTGGGAAAACTAAAAATCAGCAAGACACAGGCACCCCAAAGTTTGGGGCTGCTCTGTTGACAAGAACCTCCACTTCATGACACCTTAAATATCCCAGGAAAGAGAAAAATGGATAAAAAAGTTGTGGTCCTTATGTACAATGGAATATCACTCAGACATGAAATCAATGTCATAAGGCTAGTAGAAGCAAGATGAGTGGACTTAGGTACGACGATTCTAAGTGAAATAAGTCACACAGAAAAAGACACTTATTATAAGCTATCACTTATAGAGGGAATGTAAAAACCGCTACACTTGAACTGAATTACAAAACAGAACAGAGTCACACGTTTAGAAAACACACTATGGCTGCTTAACGGGAAAGGTGAGGTGGGGTGATGCATAAAACAAGGGGGTCAAATTTGCTCAGATACCGTTCCATACACCCAATATGTAATAGACAAGACCTACTCCTTGCTCAGTGAACTGGACTCAACACCCCCTATTCACCGCACAAGAATATATGTGACTAGTAAGAATCTTAAAACCTATGTATTGATATCTGTCTGGAAGTGAGTCAAGTGGGTGTAAATCCGCATAAACACAGCCGTGAAAAGCAGCTAAACCCCATTATAAAAATAAATTACTTCTAAAAACCCGTAAAACAAAGACAGTGAAAGAGAGAGAAATTCTTACAAAATTCGTTCAGGGGCTGTGATGCCACCTGGATTGACAATATCTAGACACACAGCTGGATGAGACATAAGGGTGGACACTCTTGGGGCTGAGAGGTTGGGTGAGGTGGGGTGAGCAAACGCAGACCCTTTAAAGGAATACTGCCTGGTACCCATCCCATGGGTCCCAAATCTCCAGGTTCAAGGGCATCTTCCTACATCGAAAACATGCATGAGAAACCCAGAAGATGGTACACCGTGTGATTTTGAAAGGTTTCTAATATGCACCTCATTTCTCATCTCCTTGTGCTCGGGTTCGCCTTTCCAACTACTTTACTAGCAATCTCCCTACTTGGAGAATCAGCACCTTTAAGCTCCTGTTCCCTACAGGTTGCAATTTGTCCTAAGGATGAGCGGGAAGAGGGGCAACCAATGAGAGACTAGATCTAGGTGTTGGGACAGGCACAGGTCACTCTATATTCCCATCAGGAAGAAGAATTAACCACAGGCTCAGCCTGCCGCCGGGAACCAGAATAGGGCCTGAGGCAATCCCGTGCTTTTGCGGCCAGCTCCCAAAAAGACAGTTGAAAAATGGAGCTCAGGGGCACTGCCATTCACAAACCTGCTGAGTTATAAATGATTATTCCAGTCCACAAATATATTGAGGGAAGGCAACGAAGAGGATTTGAAAGCAAGGCAGAATTGCAGGAAACAGGTTTCAGGAGGTAGATTCGAATCGCCTTTAAAGCACATGAAAAGTGGCAAAACGTCGACAATGATGCCCTTGGCCAAAAAGGTCCTATGCGTTTTTTCCTGAATATATTCAGGAAAAAACGCATACGCCCTTTTTGGCCAACCAAGCAACCTGGAAAGGCAAATCAGCGCTACAAAGAATTCTGGCTTCCCATCGGTCAAAAGGGTCATGCTGCAAAAAGTGTCAAAACCAGAAATGCAGGACAGGCCATGGAGAAATGGCAGCCTTGCTACGCTGATGGGCGGAATGTTAATTGCCAACAGCCACTCTGGAGAAGTGTACGGTGTGTCCTGAAACATCGAAAAAACACAGCTTAGGGAGCATAGGGCACGTCCACTCATGGGCGTATAAATTGGGAAAACTAAAAATCAGCAAGACACAGGCACCCCAAAGTTTAGGGCTGCTCTGTTGACAAGAACCTCCACTTCATGACACCTTAAATATCTCAGGAAAGAGAAAAATGGATAAAGAAGTTGTGGTCCTTATGTACAATGGAATATCACTCAGACATGAAATCAATGTCATAAGGCTAGTAGAAGCAAGATGAGTGGACTTAGGTACGACGATTCTAAGTGAAATAAGTCACACAGAAAAAGACACTTATCATAAGCTATCACTTATATAGGGAATGTAAAAACCGCTACACTTGAACTGAATTACAAAACAGAACAGAGTCACACGTTTAGAAAACACACTATGGCTGCTTAACGGGAAAGGTGAGGTGGGGTGATGCATAAAACAAGGGTTTCAAATTCGCTCAGATACCGTTCCATACACCCAATATGTAATAGACAAGACCTACTCCTTGCTCAGTGAACTGGACTCAACACCCCCTATTCACCGCACAAGAATATATGTGACTAGTAAGAATCTTAAAACATATATATTGATATCTGTCTGGAAGTGAGTCAACTGGGTGTAAAGCCGCATAAACACAGCCGTGAAAAGCAGCTAGACCCCATTATAAAAATAAATTACTTTTAAAAACCCGTAAAAGAAAGACAGTGAAAGAGAGAGAAATTCTTACAAAATTCGTTCAGAGGCTGTGATGCAACCTGGATTGACCATATCTAGACCCACAGGTGGATGAGACATAAGGGTGGACACTCTTGGGGCTGAGAGGTTTGGTGAGGTTGGGTGAGCAAACGCAGACCCTTTAAAGTAATACTGCCTGGTACCCATCCCATGGGTCCCAAATCTCCAGGTTCAAGGGCATCTTCCTACATCGAAAACATGCATGAGAAACCCAGACGATGGTACACCGTGTGATTTTGAAAGGTTTCTAAAACGCACCTCATTTCTCATCTCCTTGTGTTCGGGTTCGCCATTCCAGCTACTTTACTAACAATCTCCCTACTTGGAGAATCAGCACCTTTAACTTCCTGTTCCGTACAGGTTGCAATTTGTCCTGAGGATGAAAGGGAAGAGGGGCAACCAATGAGAGACTAGATCTAGGTGTTGGGACAGGCACAGGTCACTCTATTTTCCCATCAGGAAGAAGAATTAACCACAGGCTCAGCCTGCCGCCGGGAACCAGTATAGGGCCTAAGGTAATCCCGTGCTTTTGCGGCCAGCTCCCAAAAAAGACAGTTGAAAAATGGAGCTCAGGGGCACTGCCATTCACAAACCTGCTGAGGTAGAAATGATTACTCCAGTCCACAAATATATTGAAGGAAGGCAACGAAGAGGATTTGAAAGCAAGGCAGAATTGCAGGAAACAGGTTTCAGGAGGTAGATTCGAATCGCCTTTAAAGCACATGAAAAGTGGCAAAACGTCGACAATGATGCCCTTGGCCAAAAAGGTCCTCTGCGTTTTTCCTGAATATATTCAGGAAAAAACGCATACGCCCTTTTTGGCCAACCAAGCAACCTGGAAAGGCAAATCAGCACTACAAAGAAGTCTCGCTTCCCATGGGTCAAAAGGGTCATGCTGCAAAAAGTGTCAAAACCAGAAATGCAGGACAGGCCATGGAGAAATGGCAGCCTTGCTACGCTGATGGGCGGGATGTAAATTGCCAACAGCCACTCTGAAGAAGTGTACGGTGTGTCCTGAAACATCGAAAAAACACAGCTTAGGGAGCATAGGGCACGTCCACTCATGGGCGTATAAATTGGCAAAATAAAAATCAGCAAGACACAGGCACCACAAAGTTTAGGGCTGCTCTGTTGACAAGAACCTCCACTTCATGACCCCTTAAATATCCCAGGAAAGAGAAAAATGGATAAAGAAGTTGTGGTCCTTATGTACAATGGAATATCACTCAGACATGAAATCAATGTCATAAGGCTAGTAGAAGCAAGATGAGTGGACCTAGGTACGACGATTCTAAGTGAAAAAAGTCACACAGAAAAAGACACTTATCATAAGCTATCACTTATAGAGGGAATGTAAAAACCGCTACACTTGAACTGAATTACAAAACAGAACAGAGTCACACGTTTAGAAAACACATTATGGCTGCTTAACGGGAAAGGTGAGGTGGGGTGATGCATAAAACAAGGGTTTCAAATTCGCTCAGATACGGTTCCATACACCCAATATGTAATAGACAAGACCTACTCCTTGCTCAGTGAACTGGACTCAACACCCCCTATTCACTGCACAAGAATATATGTGACTAGTAAGAATCTTAAAACCTATGTATTGATATCTGTCTGGAAGTGAGTCAAGTGGGTGTAAAGCTGCATAAACACAGCCGTGAAAAGCAGCTAAACCCCATTATAAAAATAAATTACTTTTAAAAACCCGTAAAACAAAGACAGTGAAAGAGAGAGACATTCTTACAAAATTCGGTCAGAGGCTGTGATGCAACCTGGATTGACCATATCTAGACCCACAGCTGGATGAGACATAAGGGTGGACACTCTTGGGGCTGAAAGGTTGGGTGAGGTTGGGTGAGCAAACGCAGACCCTTTAAAGTAATACGGCCTGGTACCCATCCCATGGGTCCCAAATCTCCAGGTTCAAGGGCATCTTCCTACATCGAAAACATGCATGAGAAACCCAGACGATGGTACACCGTGTGATTTTGAAAGGTTTCTAAAACGCACCTCATTTCTCATCTCCTTGTGTTCGGGTTCGCCATTCCAGCTACTTTACTAGCAATCTGCCTACTTGGAGAATCAGCACCTTTAAGCTCCTGTTCCCTACAGGTTGCAATTTGTCCTGAGGATGAACGGGAAGAGGGGCAACCAATGAGAGACTAGATCTAGGTGTTCGGACAGGCACAGGTCACTCTATTTTCCCATCAGGAAGAAGAATTAACCACAGGCTCAGCCTGCTGCCCAGAAGCAGAATAGGGCCTGAGGCAATCCCGCGCTTTTGCGGCCAGCTCCCAAAAAAGCGAGTTGAAAAATGGAGCTCAGGGACACTGCAATTCACAAACCCGCAGAGTTATAAATGATAACTCTCATCCACAGATATATTGAGGGAAGGCAACGAAGAGGATTTGAAAGCAAGGCAGAATTGGAGGAAACAGGTTTCAGGAGGTAGATTCGAATCGCCTTTAAAGCACATGAAAAGCGGCAAAACGTCGACAATGATGCCCTTGGCCAAAAAGGGCGTATGCGTTTTTTCCTGAATATATTCAGGAAAAAACGCATACGCCCTTTTTGGCCAACCAAGCAATCTGGAAAGGCAAATCAGCGCTACAAAGAAGTCTCGCTTCCCATCGGTCAAAAGGGTCATGCTGCAAAAAGTGTCAAAACCAGAAATGCAGGACAGGCCATGGAGAAATGGCAGCCTTGCTACGCTGATGGGCGGGATGTAAATTGCCAACAGCCACTATGAAGAAGTGTACGGTGTGTCCAGAAACATCGAAAAAACACAGCTTAGTGAGCATAGGGCACGTCCACTCATGGGCGTTTAAATTGGGAAAACTAAAAATCAGAAAGACACAGGCACCCCAAAGTTTAGGGCTGCTCTGTTGACAAGAACCTCCACTTCATGACACCTTAAATATCCCAGGAAAGAGAAAAATGGATAAAGAAGTTGTGGTCCTTATGTACAATGGAATATCACTCAGACATGAAATCAATGTCATAAGGCTAGTAGAAGCAAGATGAGTGGACTTAGGTACGACGATTCTAAGTGAAATAAGTCACACAGAAAAACACACTTATCATAAGCTATCACTTATATAGGGAATGTAAAAACCGCTACACTTGAACTGAATTACAAAACAGAACAGAGTCACACGTTTAGAAAACACACTATGGCTGCTTAACGGGAAAGGTGAGGTGGGGTGATGCATAAAACAAGGGTTTCAAATTCGCTCAGATAACGTTCCATACACCCAATATGTAATAGACAAGACCTACTCCGTGCTCAGTGAACTGGACTCAACACCCCCTATTCAACGCACAAGAATATATGTGACTAGTAAGAATCTTAAAACCTATGTATTGATATCTGTCTGGAAGTGAGTCAAGTGGGTGTAAATCCGCATAAACACGGCCGTGAAAAGCAGCTCAACCCCATTATAAAAATAAATTACTTTTAAAAACCCGTAAAACAAAGACAGTGAAAGAGAGAGAAATTCTTACAAAATTCGTTCAGAAGCTGTGATGCAACCTGGATTGACGATATCTAGACCCACAGCTGGATGAGACATAAGGGTGGACACTCTTGGGCCTGAGAGGTTGGGTGAGGTTGGGTGAGCAAACGCAGACCCTTTAAAGGAATACTGCCTGGTACCCATCCCATGGGTCCCAAATCTCCAGGTTCAAGGGCATCTTCCTACATCGAAATCTTGCATGAGGAACCCAGAAGAAGGTACACCGTGTGATTTTGAAAGGTTTCTAAAACGCACCTCATTTCTCATCTCCTTGTGCTCGGGTTCGCCATTCCAGCTACTTTACTAGCAATCTCCCTACTTGGAGGATCAGCACCTTTAACCTCCTGTTCTGTACAGGTTGCAATTTGTCCTGAGGATGAACGGGAAGAGGGGCAACCAATGAGAGACTAGATCTAGGTGTTGGGACAGGCACAGGTCACTCTATATTCCCATCAGGAAGAAGAATTAACCACAGGCTCAGCCTGCCGCCGGGAACCAGAATAGGGCCTGAGGCAATCCCGTGCTTTTGCGGCCAGCTCCCAAAAAAGACAGTTGAAAAATGGAGCTCAGGGGCACTGCCATTCACAAACCTGCTGAGTTATAAATGATTATTCCAGTCAACAAATATATTGAGGGAAGGCAACGAAGAGGATTTGAAAGCAAGGCAGAATTGCAGGAAACAGGTTTCAGGAGGTAGATTCGAATCGCCTTTAAAGCACATGAAAAGTGGCAAAACGTCGACAATGATGCCCTTGGCCAAAAAGGTCCTATGCGTTTTTTCCTGAATATATTCAGGAAAAAACGCATACGCCCTTTTTGGCCAACCAAGCAACCTGGAAAGGCAAATCAGCGCTACAAAGAATTCTGGCTTCCCATCGGTCAAAAGGGTCATGCTGCAAAAAGTGTCAAAACCAGAAATGCAGGACAGGCCATGGAGAAATGGCAGCCTTGCTACGCTGATGGGCGGGATGTAAATTGCCAACAGCCACTCTGGAGAAGTGTACGGTGTGTACTGAAACATCGAAAAAACACAGCTTATGGAGCATAGGGCACGTCCACTCATGGGCGTATAAATTGGGAAAACTAAAAATCAGCAAGACACAAGCACCCCAAAGTTTAGGGCTGCTCTGTTGACAAGAACCTCCACTTCATGACACCTTAAATATCTCAGGAAAGAGAAAAATGGATAAAGAAGTTGTGGTCCTTATGTACAATGGAATATCACTCAGACATGAAATCAATGTCATAAGGCTAGTAGAAGCAAGATGAGTGGACTTAGGTACGACGATTCTAAGTGAAATAAGTCACACAGAAAAAGACACTTATCATAAGCTATCACTTATAGAGGGAATGTAAAAACTGCTACACTTGAACTGAATTACAAAACAGAACAGAGTCACACGTTTAGAAAACACACTATGGCTGCTTAACGGGAAAGGTGAGGTGGGGTGATGCATAAAACAAGGGTTTCAAATTCGCTCAGATACCGTTCCATACACCCAATATGTAATAGACAAGACCTACTCCTTGCTCAGTGAACTGGACTCAACACCCCCTATTCACCGCACAAGAATATATGTGACTAGTAAGAATCTTAAAACATATATATTGATATCTGTCTGGAAGTGAGTCAACTGGGTGTAAAGCCGCATAAACACAGCCGTGAAAAGCAGCTAGACCCCATTATAAAAATAAATTACTTTTAAAAACCCGTAAAAGAAAGACAGTGAAAGAGAGAGAAATTCTTACAAAATTCGTTCAGAGGCTGTGATGCAACCTGGATTGACCATATCTAGACCCACAGGTGGATGAGACATAAGGGTGGACACTCTTGGGGCTGAGAGGTTTGGTGAGGTTGGGTGAGCAAACGCAGACCCTTTAAAGTAATACTGCCTGGTACCCATCCCATGGGTCCCAAATCTCCAGGTTCAAGGGCATCTTCCTACATCGAAAACATGCATGAGAAACCCAGACGATGGTACACCGTGTGATTTTGAAAGGTTTCTAAAACGCACCTCATTTCTCATCTCCTTGTGTTCGGGTTCGCCATTCCAGCTACTTTACTAACAATCTCCCTACTTGGAGAATCAGCACCTTTAACTTCCTGTTCCGTACAGGTTGCAATTTGTCCTGAGGATGAAAGGGAAGAGGGGCAACCAATGAGAGACTAGATCTAGGTGTTGGGACAGGCACAGGTCACTCTATTTTCCCATCAGGAAGAAGAATTAACCACAGGCTCAGCCTGCCGCCCAGAAGCAGAATAGGGCCTGAGGCAATAACGCGCATTTGCGGCCAGCTCACAAAAAAGCGAGTTGAAAAATGGAGCTCAGGGACACTGCAATTCACAAACCCACAGAGCTATAAATGGTAACTCTCATCCACAGATATATTGAGGGAAGGCAACGAAGAGGATTTGAAAGCAAGGCAGAATTGCAGGAAACAGGTTTCAGGAGGTAGATTCGAATCGCCTTTAAAGCACATGAAAAGTGGCAAAACGTCGACAATGATGCCCTTGGCCAAAAAGGTCCTCTGCGTTTTTCCTGAATATATTCAGGAAAAAACGCATACGCCCTTTTTGGCCAACCAAGCAACCTGGAAAGGCAAATCAGCACTACAAAGAAGTCTCGCTTCCCATGGGTCAAAAGGGTCATGCTGCAAAAAGTGTCAAAACCAGAAATGCAGGACAGGCCATGGAGAAATGGCAGCCTTGCTACGCTGATGGGCGGGATGTAAATTGCCAACAGCCACTCTGAAGAAGTGTACGGTGTGTCCTGAAACATCGAAAAAACACAGCTTAGGGAGCATAGGGCAAGTCCACTCATGGGCGTATAAATTGGGAAAATAAAAATCAGCAAGACACAGGCACCCCAAAGTTTAGGGCTGCTCTGTTGACAAGAACCTCCACTTCATGACCCCTTAAATATCCCAGGAAAGAGAAAAATGGATAAAGAAGTTGTCGTCCTTATGTACAATGGAATATCACTCAGACATGAAATCAATGTCATAAGGCTAGTAGAAGCAAGATGAGTGGACCTAGGTACGACGATTCTAAGTGAAAAAAGTCACACAGAAAAAGACACTTATCATAAGCTATCACTTATAGAGGGAATGTAAAAACCGCTACACTTGAACTGAATTACAAAACAGAACAGAGTCACACGTTTAGAAAACACATTATGGCTGCTTAACGGGAAAGGTGAGGTGGGGTGATGCATAAAACAAGGGTTTCAAATTCGCTCAGATACCGTTCCATACACCCAATATGTAATAGACAAGACCTACTCCTTGCTCAGTAAACTGGACTCAACACCCCCTATTCACCGCACAAGAATATATGTGACTAGTAAGAATCTTAAAACCTATGTATTGATATCTGTCTGGAAGTGAGTCAAGTGGGTGTAAAGCCGCATAAACACAGCCGTGAAAAGCAGCTAAACCCCATTATAAAAATAAATTACTTTTAAAAACCCGTAAAACAAAGACAGTGAAAGAGAGAGAAATTCTTACAAAATTCGTTCAGAGGCTGTGATGCAACCTGGATTGACCATATCTAGACCCACAGCTGGATGAGACATATGGTTGGACACTCTTGGGGCAGAAAGTTTGGGTGAGGTTGGGTGAGCAAATGCAGACCCTTTAAAGTAATACTGCCTGGTACCCATCCCATGGGTCCCAAATCTCCAGGTTCAAGGGCATCTTCCTACATCGAAAACATGCATGAGAAACCCAGAAGATGGTACACCGTGTGATTTTGAAAGGTTTGTAATACGCACCCCATTTCTCATCTCCTTGTGCTCGGGTTCGCCATTCCAGCTACTTTACTAGCAATCTGCCTACTTGGAGAATCAGCACCTTTAACCTCCTGTTCCCTACAGGTTGCAGTTTGTCCTGAGGATGAACGGGAAGAGGGGGAACCAATGAGAGACTAGATCTAGCTGTTGGGACAGGCACAGGTCACTCTATTTTCCCATCAGGAAGAAGAATTAACCACAGGCTCAGCCTGCCGCCGGGAACCAGAATAGGGCCTGAGGCAATCCCGTGCTTTTGCGGCCAGCTCCCAAAAAAGACAGTTGAAAAATGGAGCTCAGGGGCACTGCCATTCACAAACCTGCTGAGGTAGAAATGATTACTCCAGTCCACAAATATATTGAGGGAAGGCAACGAAGAGGATTTGAAAGCAAGGCAGAATTGCAGGAAACAGGTTTCAGGAGGTAGATTCGAATCGCCTTTAAAGCACATGAAAAGTGGCAAAACGTCGACAATGATGCCCTTGGCCAAAAAGGTCCTATGCGTTTTTCCTGAATATATTCAGGAAAAAACGCATACGCCCTTTTTGGCCAACCAAGCAACCTGGAAAGGCAAATCAGCACTACAAAGAAGTCTCGCTTCCCATGGGTCAAAAGGGTCATGCTGCAAAAAGTGTCAAAACCAGAAATGCAGGACAGGCCATGGAGAAATGGCAGCCTTGCTACGCTGATGGGCGGGATGTAAATTGCCAACAGCCACTCTGAAGAAGTGTACGGTGTGTCCTGAAACATCGAAAAAACGCAGCTTAGGGAGCATAGGGCACGTCCACTCATGGGCGTATAAATTGGGAAAATAAAAATCAGCAAGACACAGGCACCCCAAAGTTTAGGGCTGCTCTGTTGACAAGAACCTCCACTTCATGACCCCTTAAATATACCAGGAAAGAGAAAAATGGATAAAGAAGTTGTCGTCCTTATGTACAATGGAATATCACTCAGACATGAAATCAATGTCATAAGGCTAGTAGAAGCAAGATGAGTGGACCTAGGTACGACGATTCTAAGTGAAAAAAGTCACACAGAAAAAGACACTTATCATAAGCTATCACTTATAGAGGGAATGTAAAAACCGCTACACTTGAACTGAATTACAAAACAGAACAGAGTCACACGTTTAGAAAACACATTATGGCTGCTTAACGGGAAAGGTGAGGTGGGGTGATGCATAAAACAAGGGTTTCAAATTCGCTCAGATACGGTTCCATACACCCAATATGTAATAGACAAGACCTACTCCTTGCTCAGTGAACTGGACTCAACACCCCCAATTCACTGCACAAGAATATATGTGACTAGTAAGAATCTTAAAACCTATGTATTGATATCTGTCTGGAAGTGAGTCAAGTGGGTGTAAAGCCGCATAAACACAGCCGTGAAAAGCAGCTAAACCCCATTATAAAAATAAATTACTTTTAAAAACCCGTAAAACAAAGACAGTGAAAGAGAGAGAAATTCTTACAAAATTCGGTCAGAGGCTGTGATGCAACCTGGATTGACCATATCTAGACCCACAGCTGGATGAGACATAAGGGTTGACACTCTTGGGGCTGAAAGGTTGGGTGAGGTTGGGTGAGCAAACGCAGACCCTTTAAAGTAATACGGCCTGGTACCCATCCCATGGGTCCCAAATCTCCAAGTTCAAGGGCATCTTCCTACATCGAAAACATGCATGAGAAACCCAGACGATGGTACACCGTGTGATTTTGAAAGGTTTCTAAAACGCACCTCATTTCTCATCTCCTTGTGTTCGGGTTCGCCATTCCAGCTACTTTACTAGCAATCTGCCTACTTGGAGAATCAGCACCTTTAAGCTCCTGTTCCCTACAGGTTGCAATTTGTCCTGAGGATGAACGGGAAGAGGGGCAACCAATGAGAGACTAGATCTAGGTGTTGGGACAGGCACAGGTCACTCTATTTTCCCATCAGGAAGAAGAATTAACCACAGGCTCAGCCTGCCGCCCAGAAGAAGAATAGGGCCTGAGGCAATCCCGTGCTTTTGCGGCCAGCTCCCAAAAAAGCGAGTTGAAAAATGGAGCTCAGGGACACTGCAATTCACAAACCCGCAGAGTTATAAATGATAACTCTCATCCACAGATATATTGAGGGAAGGCAACGAAGAGGATTTGAAAGCAAGGCAGAATTGGAGGAAACAGGTTTCAGGAGGTAGATTCGAATCGCCTTTAAAGCACATGAAAAGCGGCAAAACGTCGACAATGATGCCCTTGGCCAAAAAGGGCGTATGCTTTTTTCCTGAATATATTCAGGAAAAAACGCATACGCCCTTTTTGGCCAACCAAGCAATCTGGAAAGGCAAATCAGCGCTACAAAGAAGTCTCGCTTCCCATCGGTCAAAAGGGTCATGCTGCAAAAAGTGTCAAAACCAGAAATGCAGGACAGGCCATGGAGAAATGGCAGCCTTGCTACGCTGATGGGCGGGATGTAAATTGCCAACAGCCACTATGAAGAAGTGTACGGTGTGTCCAGAAACATCGAAAAAACACAGCTTAGTGAGCATAGGGCACGTCCACTCATGGGCGTTTAAATTGGGAAAACTAAAAATCAGAAAGACACAGGCACCCCAAAGTTTAGGGCTGCTCTGTTGACAAGAACCTCCACTTCATGACACCTTAAATATCCCAGGAAAGAGAAAAATGGATAAAGAAGTTGTGGTCCTTATGTACAATGGAATATCACTCAGACATGAAATCAATGTCATAAGGCTAGTAGAAGCAAGATGAGTGGACTTAGGTACGAAGATTCTAAGTGAAATAAGTCACACAGAAAAAGACACTTATCATAAGCTATCACTTATATAGGGAATGTAAAAACCGCTACACTTGAACTGAATTACAAAACAGAACAGAGTCACACGTTTAGAAAACACACTATGGCTGCTTAACGGGAAAGGTGAGGTGGGGTGATGCATAAAACAAGGGTTTCAAATTCGCTCAGATAACGTTCCAAACACCCAATATGTAATAGACAAGACCTACTCCGTGCTCAGTGAACTGGACTCAACACCCCCTATTCACCGCACAAGAATATATGTGACTAGTAAGAATCTTAAAACATATGTATTGATATCTGTCTGGAAGTGAGTCAAGTGGGTGTAAATCCGCATAAACACAGCCGTGAAAAGCAGCTCAACCCCATTATAAAAATAAATTACTTTTAAAAACCCGTAAAACAAAGACAGTGAAAGAGAGAGAAATTCTTACAAAATTCGTTCAGAGGCTGTGATGCAACCTGGATTGACGATATCTAGACCCACAGCTGGATGAGACATAAGGGTGGACACTCTTGGGGCTGAGAGGTTGGGTGAGGTTGGGTGAGCAAACGCAGACCCTTTAAAGGAATACTGCCTGGTACCCATCCCATGGGTCCCAAATCTCCAGGTTCAAGGGCATCTTCCTACATCGAAAACATGCATGAGAAACCCAGAAGATGGTACACCTTGTGATTTTGAAAGGTTTCTAATATGCACCTCATTTCTCATCTCCTTGTGCTCGGGTTCGCCTTTCCAACTACTTTACTAGCAATCTCCCTACTTGGAGAATCAGCACCTTTAAGCTCCTGTTCCCTACAGGTTGCAATTTGTCCTGAGGATGAGCGGGAAGAGGGGCAACCAATGAGAGACTAGATCTAGGTGTTGGGACAGGCACAGGTCACTCTATATTCCCATCAGGAAGAAGAATTAACCACAGGCTCAGCCTGCCGCCGGGAACCAGAATAGGGCCTGAGGCAATCCCGTGCTTTTGCGGCCAGCTCCCAAAAAAGACAGTTGAAAAATGGAGCTCAGGGGCACTGCCATTCACAAACCTGCTGAGTTATAAATGATTATTCCAGTCCACAAATATATTGAGGGAAGGCAACGAAGAGGATTTGAAAGCAAGGCAGAATTGCAGGAAACAGGTTTCAGGAGGTAGATTCGAATCGCCTTTAAAGCACATGAAAAGTGGCAAAACGTCGACAATGATGCCCTTGGCCAAAAAGGTCCTATGCGTTTTTTCCTGAATATATTCAGGAAAAAACGCATACGCCCTTTTTGGCCAACCAAGCAACCTGGAAAGGCAAATCAGCGCTACAAAGAATTCTGGCTTCCCATCGGTCAAAAGGGTCATGCTGCAAAAAGTGTCAAAACCAGAAATGCAGGACAGGCCATGGAGAAATGGCAGCCTTGCTACGCTGAAGGGCGGGATGTAAATTGCCAACAGCCACTCTGGAGAAGTGTACGGTGTGTACTGAAACATCGAAAAAACACAGCTTAGGGAGCATAGGGCACGTCCACTCATGGGCGTATAAATTGGGAAAACTAAAAATCAGCAAGACACAAGCACCCCAAAGTTTACGGCTGCTCTGTTGACAAGAACCTCCACTTCATGACACCTTAAATATCTCAGGAAAGAGAAAAATGGATAAAGAAGTTGTGGTCCTTATGTACAATGGATTATCACTCAGACATGAAATCAATGTCATAAGGCTAGTAGAAGCAAGATGAGTGGACTTAGGTACGACGATTCTAAGTGAAATAAGTCACACAGAAAAAGACACTTATCATAAGCTATCACTTATAGAGGGAATGTAAAAACTGCTACACTTGAACTGAATTACAAAACAGAACAGAGTCACACGTTTAGAAAACACACTATGGCTGCTTAACGGGAAAGGTGAGGTGGGGTGATGCATAAAACAAGGGTTTCAAATTCACTCAGATACCGTTCCATACACCCAATATGTAATAGACAAGACCTACTCCTTGCTCAGTGAACTGGACTCAACACCCCCTATTCACCGCACAAGAATATATGTGACTAGTAAGAATCTTAAAACATATATATTGATATCTGTCTGGAAGTGAGTCAACTGGGTGTAAAGCCGCATAAACACAGCCGTGAAAAGCAGCTAGACCCCATTATAAAAATAAATTACTTTTAAAAACCCGTAAAAGAAAGACAGTGAAAGAGAGAGAAATTCTTACAAAATTCGTTCAGAGGCTGTGATGCAACCTGGATTGACCATATCTAGACCCACAGGTGGATGAGACATAAGGGTGGACACTCTTGGGGCTGAGAGGTTTGGTGAGGTTGGGTGAGCAAACGCAGACCCTTTAAAGTAATACTGCCTGGTACCCATCCCATGGGTCCCAAATCTCCAGGTTCAAGGGCATCTTCCTACATCGAAAACATGCATGAGAAACCCAGACGATGGTACACCGTGTGATTTTGAAAGGTTTCTAAAACGCACCTCATTTCTCATCTCCTTGTGTTCGGGTTCGCCATTCCAGCTACTTTACTAACAATCTCCCTACTTGGAGAATCAGCACCTTTAACTTCCTGTTCCGTACAGGTTGCAATTTGTCCTGAGGATGAAAGGGAAGAGGGGCAACCAATGAGAGACTAGATCTAGGTGTTGGGACAGGCACAGGTCACTCTATTTTCCCATCAGGAAGAAGAATTAACCACAGGCTCAGCCTGCCGCCGGGAACCAGAATAGGGCCTAAGGCAATCCCGTGCTTTTGCGGCCAGCTCCCAAAAAAGACAGTTGAAAAATGGAGCTCAGGGGCACTGCCATTCACAAACCTGCTGAGGTAGAAATGATTACTCCAGTCCACAAATATATTGAGGGAAGGCAACGAAGAGGATTTGAAAGCAAGGCAGAATTGCAGGAAACAGGTTTCAGGAGGTAGATTCGAATCGCCTTTAAAGCACATGAAAAGTGGCAAAACGTCGACAATGATGCCCTTGGCCAAAAAGGTCCTCTGCGTTTTTCCTGAATATATTCAGGAAAAAACGCATACGCCCTTTTTGGCCAACCAAGCAACCTGGAAAGGCAAATCAGCACTACAAAGAAGTCTCGCTTCCCATGGGTCAAAAGGGTCATGCTGCAAAAAGTGTCAAAACCAGAAATGCAGGACAGGCCATGGAGAAATGGCAGCCTTGCTACGCTGATGGGCGGGATGTAAATTGCCAACAGTCACTCTGAAGAAGTGTACGGTGTGTCCTGAAACATCGAAAAAACACAGCTTAGGGAGCATAGGGCAAGTCCACTCATGGGCGTATAAATTGGGAAAATAAAAATCAGCAAGACACAGGCACCCCAAAGTTTAGGGCTGCTCTGTTGACAAGAACCTCCACTTCATGACCCCTTAAATATCCCAGGAAAGAGAAAAATGGATAAAGAAGTTGTCGTCCTTATGTACAATGGAATATCACTCAGACATGAAATCAATGTCATAAGGCTAGTAGAAGCAAGATGAGTGGACCTAGGTACGACGATTCTAAGTGAAAAAAGTCACACAGAAAAAGACACTTATCATAAGCTATCACTTATAGAGGGAATGTAAAAACCGCTACACTTGAACTGAATTACAAAACAGAACAGAGTCACACGTTTAGAAAACACATTATGGCTGCTTAACGGGAAAGGTGAGGTGGGGTGATGCATAAAACAAGGGTTTCAAATTCGCTCAGATACCGTTCCATACACCCAATATGTAATAGACAAGACCTACTCCTTGCTCAGTGAACTGGACTCAACACCCCCTATTCACCGCACAAGAATATATGTGACTAGTAAGAATCTTAAAACCTATGTATTGATATCTGTCTGGAAGTGAGTCAAGTGGGTGTAAAGCCGCATAAACACAGCCGTGAAAAGCAGCTAAACCCCATTATAAAAATAAATTACTTTTAAAAACCCGTAAAACAAAGACAGTGAAAGAGAGAGAAATTCTTACAAAATTCGTTCAGAGGCTGTGATGCAACCTGGATTGACCATATCTAGACCCACAGCTGGATGAGACATATGGTTGGACACTCTTGGGGCAGAAAGTTTGGGTGAGGTTGGGTGAGCAAACGCAGACCCTTTAAAGTAATACTGCCTGGTACCCATTCCATGGGTCCCAAATCTCCAGGTTCAAGGGCATCTTCCTACATCGAAAACATGCATGAGAAACCCAGAAGATGGTACACCGTGTGATTTTGAAAGGTTTGTAATACGCACCCCATTTCTCATCTCCTTGTGCTCGGGTTCGCCATTCCAGCTACTTTACTAGCAATCTGCCTACTTGGAGAATCAGCACCTTTAACCTCCTGTTCCCTACAGGTTGCAGTTTGTCCTGAGGATGAACGGGAAGAGGGGGAACCAATGAGAGACTAGATCTAGCTGTTGGGACAGGCACAGGTCACTCTATTTTCCCATCAGGAAGAAGAATTAACCACAGGCTCAGCCTGCTGCCAGGAACCAGAATAGGGCCTGAGGCAATCCCGTGCTTTTGCGGCCAGCTCCCAAAAAAGCGAGTTGAAAAATGGAGCTCAGGGACACTGCAATTCACAAACCCGCAGAGTTATAAATGATAACTCTCATCCACAGATATATTGAGGGAAGGCAACGAAGAGGATTTGAAAGCAAGGCAGAATTGGAGGAAACAGGTTTCAGGAGGTAGATTCGAATCGCCATTAAAGCACATGAAAAGCGGCAAAACGTCGACAATGATGCCGTTGGCCAAAAAGGGCGTATGCGTTTTTTCCTGAATATATTCAGGAAAAAACGCATACGCCCTTTTTGGCCAACGAAGCAACCTGGAAAGGCAAATCAGCGCTACAAAGAAGTCTCGCTTCCCATCGGTCAAAAGGGTCATGCTGCAAAAAGTGTCAAAACCAGAAATGCAGGACAGGCCATGGAGAAATGGAAGCCTTGCTACGCTGATGGGCGGGATGTAAATTGCCAACAGCCAGTATGAAGAAGTGTACGGTGTGTCCTGAAACATCGAAAAAACACAGCTTAGTGAGCATAGGGCACGTCCACTCATGGGCGTATAAATTGGGAAAACTAAAAATCAGAAAGACACAGGCACCCCAAAGTTTAGGGCTGCTCTGTTGACAAGAACCTCCACTTCATGACACCTTAAATATCCCAGGAAAGAGAAAAATGGATAAAGAAGTTGTGGTCCTTATGTACAATGGAATATCTCTCAGACATGAAATCAATATCATAAGGCTAGTAGAAGCAAGATGATTGGACTTAGGTACGACGATTCTAAGTGAAATAAGTCACACAGAAAAAGACACTTATCATAAGCTATCACTTATAGAGGGAATGTAAAAACCGCTACACTTAAACTGAATTACAAAACAGAACAGAATCACACGTTTAGAAAACACACTATGGCTGCTTAACGGGAAAGGTGAGGTGGGGTGATGCATAAAACAAGGGTTTCAAATTCGCTCAGATAACGTTCCATACACCCAATATGTAATAGACAAGACCTACTCCCTGCTCAGTGAACTGGACTCAACACCCCCTATTCACCGCACAAGAATATATCTGACTAGTAAGAATCTTAAAACCTATGTATTGATATCTGTCTGGAAGTGAGTCAAGTGGGTGTAAAGCCGCATAAACACAGCCGTGAAAAGCAGCTAAACCCCATTATAAAAATAAATTACTTTTAAAAACCCGTAAAACAAAGACAGTGAAGGAGAGAGAAATTCTTACAAAATTCGTTCAGAGGCTGTGATGCAACCTGGATTGACCATATCTAGACACACAGCTGGATGAGACATAAGGGTGGACACTCTTGGGGCTGAGAGGTTGGGTGAGGTTGGGTGAGCAAACGCAGACCCTTTAAAGGAATACTGCCTGGTAACCATCCCATGGGTCCCAAATCTCCAGGTTCAAGGGCATCTTCCTACATCGAAAACATGCATGAGAAACCCAGAAGATGGTACACCGTGTGATTTTGAAAGGTTTCTAATATGCACCTCATTTCTCATCTCCTTGTGCTCGGGTTCGGCTTTCCAGCTACTTTACTAGCAATCTCCCTACTTGGAGAATCAGCACCTTTAAGCTCCTGTTCCCTACAGGTTGCAATTTGTCCTGAGGATGAACGGGAAGAGGGGCAACCAATGAGAGACTAGATCTAGGTGTTGGGACAGGCACAGGTCACTCTATTTTCCCATTAGGAAGAAGAATTAACCACAGGCTCAGCCTGCCGCCCAGAAGCATAATAGGGCCTGAGGCAATCCCGCGCTTTTGCGGCCAGCTCCCAAAAAAGCCAGTTGAAAAATGGAGCTCAGGGACACTGCAATTCACAAACCCGCAGAGTTATAAATGATAACTCTCATCCACTGATATATTGAGGGAAGGCAACGAAGAGGATTTGAAAGCAAGGCAGAATTGCAGGAAACAGATTTCAGGAGGTAGATTCGAATCGCCTTTAAAGCACATGAAAAGCGGCAAAATGTCGACTATGATGCCCTTGGCCAAAAAGGGCGTATGCGTTTTTTCCTGAATATATTCAGGAAAAAACGCATACGCCCTTTTTGGCCAACCAAGCACCCTGGAAATGCAAATCAGCACTACAAAGAAGTCTCGCTTCCCATCTGTCAAAAGGGTCATGCTGCAAAAAGTGTCAAAACCAGAAATGCAGGACAGGCCATGGAGAAATGGCAGCCTTGCTACGCTGATGGGCGGGATGTAAATTGCCAACAGCCACTCTGGAGAAGTGTACGGTGTGTCCTGAAACATCGAAAAAACACAGCTTAGGGAGCATAGGGCACGTCCACTCATGGGCGTATAAATTGGGAAAACTAAAAATCAGCAAGACACAGGCACCCCAAAGTTTGGGGCTGCTCTGTTGACAAGAACCTCCACTTCATGACACCTTAAATATCCCAGGAAAGAGAAAAATGGATAAAGAAGTTGTGGTCCTTATGTACAATGGAATATCACTCAGACATGAAATCAATGTCATAAGGCTAGTAGAAGCAAGATGAGTGGACTTAGGTACGACGATTCTAAGTGAAATAAGTCACACAGAAAAAGACACTTATCATAAGCTATCACTTATAGAGGGAATGTAAAAACCGCTACACTTGAACTGAATTACAAAACAGAACAGAGTCACACGTTTAGAAAACACACTATGGCTGCTTAACGGGAAAGGTGAGGTGGGGTGATGCATAAAACAAGGGTTTCAAATTCGCTCAGATACCGTTCCATACACCCAATATGTAATAGACAAGACCTACTCCTTGCTCAGTGAACTGGACTCAACACCCCCTATTCACCGCACAAGAATATATGTGACTAGTAAGAATCTTAAAACATATATATTGATATCTGTCTGGAAGTGAGTCAACTGGGTGTAAAGCCGCATAAACACAGCCGTGAAAAGCAGCTAGACCCCATTATAAAAATAAATTACTTTTAAAAACCCGTAAAACAAAGACAGTGAAAGACAGATAAATTCTTACAAAATTCGTTCAGAGGCTGTGATGCAACCTAGATTGACCATATCTAGACCCACAGCTGGATGAGACACAAGGGTGGACACTCTTGGGGCTGAAAGGTTGAGTGAGGTTGGGTGAGCAAACGCAGACCCTTTAAAGGAATACTGCCTGGTACCCATCCCATGGGTCCCAAATCTCCAGGTTCAAGGGCATCTTCCTACATCGAAAACATGCATGAGAAACCCAGACGATGGTACACCGTGTGATTTTGAAAGGTTTCTAAAACGCACCTCATTTCTCATCTCCTTGTGTTCGGGTTCGCCATTCCAGCTACTTTACTAACAATCTCCCTACTTGGAGAATCAGCACCTTTAACTTCCTGTTCTGTACAGGTTGCAATTTGTCCTGAGGATGAAAGGGAAGAGTGGCAACGAATGAGAGACTAGATCTAGGTGTTGGGACAGGCACAGGTCACTCTATTTTCCCATCAGGAAGAAGAATTAACCACAGGCTCAGCCTGCCGCCGGGAACCAGAATAGGGCCTAAGGCAATCCCGTGCTTTTGCGGCCAGCTCCCAAAAAAGACAGTTGAAAAATGGAGCTCAGGGGCACTGCCATTCACAAACCTGCTGAGGTAGAAATGATTACTGCAGTCCACAAATATATTGAGGGAAGGCAACGAAGAGGATTTGAAAGCAAGGCAGAATTGCAGGAAACAGGTTTCAGGAGGTAGATTCGAATCGCCTTTAAAGCACATGAAAAGTGGCAAAACGTCGACAATGATGCCCTTGGCCAAAAAGGTCCTCTGCGTTTTTCCTGAATATATTCAGGAAAAAACGCATACGCCCTTTTTGGCCAACCAAGCAACCTGGAAAGGCAAATCAGCACTACAAAGTAGTCTCGCTTCCCATCGGTCAAAAGGGTCATGCTGCAAAAAGTGTCAAAACCAGAAATGCAGGACAGGCCATGGAGAAATGGCAGCCTTGCTACGCTGATGGGCGGGATGTAAATTGCCAACAGCCACTCTGAAGAAGTGTACGGTGTGTCCTGAAACATCGAAAAAAGAAAGCTTAGGGAGCATAGGGCACGTCCACTCATGGGTGTATAAATTGGGAAAACTAAAAATCAGCAAGACACAGGCACCCCAAAGTTTAGGGCTGCTCTGTTGACAAGAACCTCCACTTCATGACACCTTAAATATCCCAGGAAAGAGAAAAATGGATAAAGAAGTTGTGGTCCTTATGTACAATGGAATATCACTCAGACATGAAGTCAATGTCATAAGGCTAGTAGAAGCAAGATGAGTGGACTTAGGTACGACGATTCTAAGTGAAATAAGTCACACAGAAAAAGACACTTATCATAAGCTATCACTTATAGAGGGAATGTAAAAACCGCTACACTTGAACTGAATTACAAAACAGAACAGAGTCTCACGTTTAGAAAACACACTATGGCTGCTTAACGGGAAAGGTGAGGTGGGGTGATGCATAAAACAAGGGTTTCAAATTCGCTCAGATACCGTTCCATACACCCAATATGTAATAGACAAGACCTACTCCTTGCTCAGTGAACTGGACTCAACACCCCCTATTCACCGCACAAGAATATATGTGACTAGTAATAATCTTAAAACATATATATTGATATCTGTCTGGAAGTGAGTCAACTGGGTGTAAAGCCGCATAAACACAGCCGTGAAAAGCAGCTAGACCCCATTATAAAAATAAATTACTTTTAAAAACCCGTAAAACAAAGACAGTGAAAGACAGATAAATTCTTACAAAATTCGTTCAGAGGCTGTGATGCAACCTGGATTGACCATATCTAGACCCACAGCTGGATGAGACACAAGGGTGGACACTCTTGGGGCTGAAAGGTTGAGTGAGGTTGGGTGAGCAAACGCAGACCCTTTAAAGGAATACTGCCTGGTACCCATCCCATGGGTCCCAAATCTCCAGGTTCAAGGGCATCTTCCTACATCGAAAACATGCATGAGAAACCCAGACGATGGTACACCGTGTGATTTTGAAAGGTTTCTAAAACGCACCTCATTTCTCATCTCCTTGTGTTCGGGTTCGCCATTCCAGCTACTTTACTAACAATCTCCCTACTTGGAGAATCAGCACCTTTAACTTCCTGTTCCGTACAGGTTGCAATTTGTCCTGAGGATGTAAGGGAAGAGTGGCAACGAATGAGAGACTAGATCTAGGTGTTGGGACAGGCACAGGTCACTCTATTTTCCCATCAGGAAGAAGAATTAACCACAGGCTCAGCCTGCCGCCGGGAACCAGAATAGGGCCTGAGGCAATTCCGTGCTTTTCGGCCAGCTCCCAAAAAAGACAGTTGAAAAATGGAGCTCAGGGGCACTGCCATTCACAAACCTGCTGAGGTATAAATGATTACTCCAGTCCACAAATATATTGAGGGAAGGCAACAAAGAGGATTTGAAAGCAAGGCAGAATTGCAGGAAACAGGTTTCAGGAGGTAGATTCGAATCGCCTTTAAAGCACATGAAAAGTGGCAAAACGTCGACAATGATGCCCTTGGCCAAAAAGGTCCTCTGCGTTTTTCCTGAATATATTCAGGAAAAAACGCATACGCCCTTTTTGGCCAACCAAGCAACCTGGAAAGGCAAATCAGCACTACAAAGAAGTCTCGCTTCCCATCGGTCAAAAGGGTCATGCTGCAAAAAGAGTCAAAACCAGAAATGCAGGACAGGCCATGGAGAAATGGCAGCCTTGCTACGCTGATGGGCGGGATGTAAATTGCCAACAGCCACTCTGAAGAAGTGTACGGTGTGTCCTGAAACATCGAAAAAACACAGCTTAGGGAGCATAGGGCACGTCCACTCATGGGCGTATAAATTGGGAAAACTAAAAATCAGCAAGACACAGGCACCCCAAAGTTTAGGGCTGCTCTGTTGACAAGAACCTCCACTTCATGACACCTTAAATATCCCAGGAAAGAGAAAAATGGATAAAGAAGTTGTGGTCCTTATGTACAATGGAATATCACTCAGACATGAAATCAATGTCATAAGGCTAGTAGAAGCAAGATGATTGGACTTAGGTACGACGATTCTAAGTGAAATAAGTCACACAGAAAAAGACACTTATCATAAGCTATCACTTATAGAGGGAATGTAAAAACCGCTACACTTGAACTGAATTACAAAACAGAACAGAGTCACACGTTTAGAAAACACACTATGGCTGCTTAACGGGAAAGGTGAGGTGGGGTGATGCATAAAACAAGGGTTTCAAATTCGCTCAGATAACGTTCCATACACCCAATATGTAATAGACAAGACCTACTCCCTGCTCAGTGAACTGGACTCAACACCCCCTATTCACCGCACAAGAATATATGTGACTAGTAAGAATCTTAAAACCTATGTATTGATATCTGTCTGGAAGTGAGTCAAGTGGGTGTAAAGCCGCATAAACACAGCCGTGAAAAGCAGCTAAACCCCATTATAAAAATAAATTACTTTTAAAAACCCGTAAAACAAAGACAGTGAAAGAGAGAGACATTCTTACAAAATTCGTTCAGAGGCTGTTATGCAAACTGGATTGACCATATCTAGACCCACAGCTGGATGAGACATAAGGGTGGACACTCTTGGGGCTGAAAGGTTGGGTGAGGTTGGGTGAGCAAACGCAGACCCTTTAAAGTAATACTGCGTGGTACCAATCCCATGGGTCCCAAATCTCCAGGTTCAAGGGCATCTTCCTACATCGAAAACATGCATGAGAAACCCAGAAGATGGTACACCGTGTGATTTTGAAAGGTTTCTAATATGCACCTCATTTCTCATCTCCTTGTGCTCGGGTTCGCCTTTCCAGCTACTTTACTAGCAATCTCCCTACTTGGAGAATCAACACCTTTAAGCTCCTCTTCCCTACAGGTTGCAATTTGTCCTGAGGATGAACGGGAAGAGGGGCAACCAATGAGAGACTAGATCTAGGTGTTGGGACAGGCACAGGTCACTCTGTTTTCCCATTAGGAAGAAGAATTAACCACAGGCTCAGCCTGCCGCCCAGAAGCATAATAGGGCCTGAGGCAATCCCGCGCTTTTGCGGCCAGCTCTCAAAAAAGCCAGTTGAAAAATGGAGCTCAGGGACACTGCAATTCACAAACCCGCAGAGATATAAATGATAACTCTCATCCACTGATATATTGAGGGAAGGCAACGAAGAGGATTTGAAAGCAAGGCAGAATTGCAGAAAACAGATTTCAGGAGGTAGATTCGAATCGCCTTTAAAGCACATGAAAAGCGGCAAAACGTCGACTATGATGCCCTTGGCCAAAAAGGGCGTATGCGTTTTTTCCTGAATATATTCAGGAAAAAACGCATACGCCCTTTTTGGCCAACCAAGCAACCTGGAAAGGCAAATCAGCGCTACAAAGAAGTCTCGCCTCCCATCTGTCAAAAGGGTCATGCTGCAAAAAGTGTCAAAACCAGAAATGCAGGACAGGCCATGGAGAAATGGCAGCCTTGCTACGCTGATGGGCGGGATGTAAATTACCAACAGCCACTCTGGAGAAGTGTACGGTGTGTCCTGAAACATCGAAAAAACACAGCTTAGGGAGCATAGGGCACGTCCACTCATGGGCGTATAAATTGGGAAAACTAAAAATCAGCAAGACACAAGCACCCCAAAGTTTAGGGCTGCTCTGTTGACAAGAACCTCCACTTCATGACACCTTAAATATCCCAGGAAAGAGAAAAATGGATAAAGAAGTTGTGGTCCTTATGTACAATGGAATATCACTCAGACATGAAATCAATGTCATAAGGCTAGTAGAAGCAAGATGAGTGGACTTAGGTACGATGATTCTAAGTGAAATAAGTCACACAGAAAAAGACACTTATCATAAGCTATCACTTATAGAGGGAATGTAAAAACCGCTACACTTGAACTGAATTACAAAACAGAACAGAGTCTCACGTTTAGAAAACACACTATGGCTGCTTAACGGGAAAGGTGAGGTGGGGTGATGCATAAAACAAGGGTTTCAAATTCGCTCAGATACCGTTCCATACACCCAATATGTAATAGACAAGACCTACTCCTTGCTCAGTGAACTGGACTCAACACCCCCTATTCACCGCACAAGAATATATGTGACTAGTAAGAATCTTAAAACCTATGTATTGATATCTGTCTGGAAGTGAGTCAACTGGGTGTAAAGCCGCATAAACACAGCCGTGAAAAGCAGCTAGACCCCATTATAAAAATAAATTACTTTTAAAAACCCGTAAAACAAAGACAGTGAAAACAGATAAATTCTTACAAAATTCGTTCAGAGGCTGTGATGCAACCTGGATTGACCATATCTAGACCCACAGCTGGATGAGACACAAGGGTGGACACTCTTGGGGCTGAAAGGTTGAGTGAGGTTGGGTGAGCAAACGCAGACCCTTTAAAGGAATACTGCCTGGTACCCATCCCATGGGTCCCAAATCTCCAGGTTCAAGGGCATCTTCCTACATCGAAAACATGCATGAGAAACCCAGACGATGGTACACCGTGTGATTTTGAAAGGTTTCTAAAACGCACCTCATTTCTCATCTCCTTGTGTTCGGGTTCGCCATTCCAGCTACTTTACTAACAATCTCCCTACTTGGAGAATCAGCACCTTTAACTTCCTGTTCTGTACAGGTTGCAATTTGTCCTGAGGATGAAAGGGAAGAGTGGCAACGAATGAGAGACTAGATCTAGGTGTTGGGACAGGCACAGGTCACTCTATTTTCCCATCAGGAAGAAGAATTAACCACAGGCTCAGCCTGCCGCCGGGAACCAGAATAGGGCCTAAGGCAATCCCGTGCTTTTGCGGCCAGCTCCCAAAAAAGACAGTTGAAAAATGGCGCTCAGGGGCACTGCCATTCACAAACCTGCTGAGGTAGAAATGATTACTCCAGTCCACAAATATATTGAGGGAAGGCAACGAAGAGGATTTGAAAGCAAGGCAGAATTGCAGGAAACAGGTTTCAGGAGGTAGATTCGAATCGCCTTTAAAGCACATGAAAAGTGGCAAAACTTCGACAATGATGCCCTTGGCCAAAAAGGTCCTCTGCGTTTTTCCTGAATATATTCAGGAAAAAACGCATACGCCCTTTTTGGCCAACCAAGCAACCTGGAAAGGCAAATCAGCACTACAAAGAAGTCTCGCTTCCCATCGGTCAAAAGGGTCATGCTGCAAAAAGTGTCAAAACCAGAAATGCAGGACAGGCCATGGAGAAATGGCAGCCTTGCTACGCTGATGGGCGGGATGTAAATTGCCAACAGCCACTCTGAAGAAGTGTACGGTGTGTCCTGAAACATCAAAAAAACACAGCTTAGGGAGCATAGGGCACGTCCACTCATGGGCGTATAAATTGGGAAAACTAAAAATCAGCAAGACACAGGCACCCCAAAGTTTAGGGCTGCTCTGTTGACAAGAACCTCCACTTCATGACACCTTAAATATCCCAGGAAAGAGAAAAATGGATAAAGAAGTTGTGGTACTTATGTACAATGCAATATCACTCAGACATGAAATCAATGTCATAAGGCTAGTAGAAGCAAAATGATTGGACTTAGGTACGACGATTCTAAGTGAAATAAGTCACACAGAAAAAGACACTTATCATAAGCTATCACTTATAGAGGGAATGTAAAAACCGCTACACTTGAACTGAATTACAAAACAGAACAGAGTCACACGTTTAGAAAACACACTATGGCTGCTTAACGGGAAAGGTGAGGTGGGGTGATGCATAAAACAAGGGTTTCAAATTCGCTCAGATAACGTTCCATACACCCAATATGTAATAGACAAGACCTACTCCCTGCTCAGTGAACTGGACTCAACACCCCCTATTCACCGCACAAGAATATATGTGACTAGTAAGAATCTTAAAACCTATGTATTGATATCTGTCTGGAAGTGAGTCAAGTGGGTGTAAAGCCGCATAAATACAGCCGTGAAAAGCAGCTAAACCCCATTATAAAAATAAATTACTTTTAAAAACCCGTAAAACAAAGACAGTGAAAGAGAGAGACATTCTTACAAAATTCCTTCAGAGGCTGTTATGCAAACTGGATTGACCATATCTAGACCCACAGCTGGATGAGACATAAGGGTGGACACTCTTGGGGCTGAAAGGTTGGGTGAGGTTGGGTGAGCAAACGCAGACCCTTTAAAGTAATACTGCGTGGTACCAATCCCATGGGTCCCAAATCTCCAGGTTCAAGGGCATCTTCCTACATCGAAAACATGCATGAGAAACCCAGAAGATGGTACACCGTGTGATTTTGAAAGGTTTCTAATATGCACCTCATTTCTCATCTCCTTGTGCTCGGGTTCGCCTTACCAGCTACTTTAATAGCAATCTCCCTACTTGGAGAATCAACACCTTTAAGCTCCTGTTCCCTACAGGTTGCAATTTGTCCTGAGGATGAACGGGAAGAGGGGCAACCAATGAGAGACTAGATCTAGGTGTTGGGACAGGCACAGGTCACTCTATTTTCCCATTAGGAAGAAGAATTAACCACAGGCTCAGCCTGCCGCCCAGAAGCATAATAGGGCCTGAGGCAATCCCGCGCTTTTGCGGCCAGCTCTCAAAAAAGCCAGTTGAAAAATGGAGCTCAGGGACACTGCAATTCACAAACCCGCAGAGTTATAAATGATAACTCTCATCCACTGATATATTGAGGGAAGGCAACGAAGAGGATTTGAAAGCAAGGCAGAATTGCAGAAAACAGATTTCAGGAGGTAGATTCGAATCGCCTTTAAAGCACATGAAAAGCGGCAAAACGTCGACTATGATGCCCTTGGCCAAAAAGGGCGTATGCGTTTTTTCCTGAATATTTTCAGGAAAAAACGCATACGCCCTTTTTGGCCAACCAAGCAACCTGGAAAGGCAAATCAGCGCTACAAAGAAGTCTCGCTTCCCATCTGTCAAAAGGGTCATGCTGCAAAAAGTGTCAAAACCAGAAATGCAGGACAGGCCATGGAGAAATGGCAGCCTTGCTACGCTGATGGGCCGGATGTAAATTGCCAACAGCCACTCTGGAGAAGTGTACGGTGTGTCCTGAAACATCGAAAAAACACAGCTTAGGGAGCATAGGGCACGTCCACTCATGGGCGTATAAATTGGGAAAACTAAAAATCAGCAAGACACAGGCACCCCAATGTTTAGGGCTGCTCTGTTGACAAGAACCTCCACTTCATGACACCGTAAATATCCCAGGAAAGAGAAAAATGGTTAAAGAAGTTGTGGTCCTTATGTACAAAGGAATATCCCTCAGACATGAAATCAATGTCATAAGGCTAGTAGAAGCAAGATGAGTGGATTTAGGTATGACGATTCTAAGTGAAATAAGTCACACAGAAAAGACACTTATCATAAGCTATCACTTATAGAGGGAATGTAAAAACCGCTACACTTGAACTGAATTACAAAACAGAACAGAGTCACACGTTTAGAAAACACACTATGGCTGCTTAACGGGAAAGGTGAGGTGGGGTGATGCATAAAACAAGGGTTTCAAATTCGCTCAGATACCGTTCCATACACCCAATATGTAATAGACAAGACCTACTCCTTGCTCAGTGAACTGGACACAACACCCCCTATTCACCGCACAAGAATATATCTGACTAGTAAGAATCGTAAAACCTATGTATTGATATCTCTCTGGAAGTGAGTCAAGTGGGTGTAAAGCCGCATAAACACAGCCGTGAAAGGCAACTAAACCCCATTATAAAAATAAATTACTTTAAAAAACCCATAAAACAAAGACAGTGAAAGAGAGAGAAATTCTTACACAATTCGTTCAGGGGCTGTGATGCAACCTGGATTGACCATATCTAGACCCACAGCTGGATGAGACATAAGGGTGGACACTCTTGGGGCTGAGAGGTTGGGTGAGGTTGGGTGAGCAAACACAGACCCTTTAAAGTAATACTGCGTGGTACCCATCCCATGGGTCCCAAATCTCCAGGTTCAAGGGCATCTTCCTACATCGAATACATGCATGAGAAACCCAGAAGAAGGTACACCATGTGATTTTGAAAGGTTTCCAAAACACACCTCATTTCTCATCTCCTTGTGCTCGGGTTCGCAATTCCAGCTACTTTACTAGCAATCTCCCTACTTGGAGAATCAGCACCTTTAACCTCCTGTTCCCTACAGGTTGAAATTTGTCCTGAGGATGAACGGGAAGAGGGGCAACAAATGAGAGACTAGATCTAGGTGTTGGGACAGGCACAGGTCACTCTATTTTCCCATCAGGAAGAAGAATTAACCACAGGCTCAGCCTGCCGCCCGGAAGCAGAATAGGGCCTGAGGCAATCCCGCGCTCTTGCGGCCAGCTCCCAAAAAAGGGAGTTGAAACATGGAGCCCAGGGACACTGCCATTCACAAACCCGCAGAGTTATAAATGATAACTCTCGTACACAAATATATTGAGGGAAGGCAACGAAGAGGATTTGAAAGCAAGTCAGAATTGCAGGAAACAGGTTTCAGGAGGTAGATTCGAATCGCCTTTAAAGCATATGAAAAGTGGCAAAACTTCGACAATGATGCCCTTGGCCAAAAAGGGCGTATGCGTTTTTTCCTGAATATATTCAGGAAAAAATCCATACGCCCTTTTTGGCCAACCAAGCAACCTGGAAAGGCAAATAAGTGCTACAAAAAGTCTCGCTTCCCATTGGTCAACAGGGCCATGCTGCAAAAAGTGTCAAAACCAGAAATGCAGGACAGGCCATGGAGAAATGTCAGCCTTGCTACGCTGATGGGCGGGATGTAAATTGCCAAAAGCCACTCTGGAGAAGTGTACGGTGTGTCCTGAAACATCGAAAAAACACAGCTTAGGGAGCATAGGGCACGTCCACTCATGGGCGTATAAATTGGGAAAACTAAAAATCAGCAAGACACAGGCACACCAAAGTTTAGGGCTGCTCTGTTGACAAGAACCTCCACTTCATGACACCTTAAATATCCCAGGAAAGAGAAAAATGGATAAAGAAGTTGTGGTCCTTATGTACAATGGAATATCACTCAGACATGAAATCAATGTCATAAGGCTAGTAGAAGCAAGATGAGTGGATTTAGGTACGACGATTCTAAGTGAAATAAGTCACACAGAAAAAGACACTTATCATAAGCTATCACTTATAGAGGGAATGTAAAAACCGCTACACTTGAACTGAATTACAAAACAGAACAGAGTCACACGTTTAGAAAACACACCATGGCTGCTTAACGGGAAAGGTGAGGTGGGGTGATGCATAAAACAAGGGTTTCAAATTCGTTCAGATATCGTTCCATACACCCAATATGTAATAGACAAGACCTACTCCTTGCTCAGTGAACTGGACTCAACACCCCCTATTCACCACACAAGAATATATGTGACTAGTAAGAATCTTAAAACCTATGTATTGATATCTCTCTGGAAGTGAGTCAAGTGGGTGTAAAGCCGCATAAACACAGCCGTGAAAAACAGCTAAACCCCATTATAAAAATAAATTACTTTTAAAAACCCGTAAAACAAAGACAGTGAAAGAGAGAGAAATTCTTCCAAAATTCGGTCTGGGGCTGGGATGCAACCTGGATTGACCATATCTAGACATACAGCTGGATGAGACATAAGGGTGGACACTCTTGGGGCTGAGAGGTTGGGTGAGGTTGGGTGAGCAAACGCAGAACATTTAAAGTAATACTGCGTGGTCCGCATCCCATGGGTCCCAAATCTCCAGGTTCAAGGGCATCTTCCTACAACGAAAACATACATGAGAAACCCAGAAGATGGCACACCGTGTGATTTTGAAAGGTTTCTAAAACGCACCTCATTTCTCATCTCCTTGTGCTCGGGTTCGCCATTCCAGGTACTTTACTAGCCATCTCCCTACTTGGAGAATCAGCACCTTTAACCTCCTCTTCCGTACAGGTTGCAATTTGTCCTGAGGATGAATGGGAAGAGGGGCAACCAATGAGAGACTAGATCTAGATGTTGGGACAGGCATAGGTCACTCTATTTTCCCATCAGGAAGAAGAATTAACCACAGGCTCAGCCTGACGCCCAGAAGCAGAATAGGGCCTGAGGCAATCCCGCGCTCTTACGGCCAGCTCCAAAAAAGCGAGTTGAAAAATGGAGCCCAGGGACACTGCCATTTACAAACCCGCAGAGTTATAAATGATAACTCTCGTCCACAAATATATTGAGGGAAGGCAACGAAGAGGATTTGAAAGCAAGGCAGAATTGCAGGAAACAGGTTTCAGGAGGTAGATTCGAATCGCCTTTAAAGCACATGAAAAGTCGCAAAACGACGACAATGATGCCCTTGGCCAAAAAGGGCGTATGCGTTTTTTCATGAATATATTCAGGAAAAAACGCATACGCCCTTTTTGGCCAACCAAGCAACCTGGAAAGGCAAATCAGCGCTACAAAGAAGACTCGCTTCCCATCGGTCAAAAGGGCCATGCTGCAAAAAGTGTCAAAACCAGAAATGCAGGACAGGCCATGGAGAAATGTCAGCCTTGCTACACTGATGGGCGGGATGTAAATTGCCAACAGCCACTCTGGAGAAGTGTACGGTGAGGCCTGAAACATCGAAAAAACACAGCTTAGGGAGCATAGGGCACGTCCACTCATGGGCGTATAAATTGGGAAAACTAAAAATCAGCAAGACACAGGCACCCCAAAGTTTAGGGCTGCTCTGTTGACAAGAACCTCCACTTCATGACACCTTAAATATCCCAGGAAAGAGAAAAATGGATAAAGAAGTTGTGGTCCTTATGTACAATGGAATATCACTCAGACATGAAATCAATGTCATAAGGCTAGTAGCAGCATGATGAGTGGATTTAGGTACGACGATTCTAAGTGAAATAAGTCACACAGAAAAAGACACTTATCATAAGCTATCACTTATAGTGGAAATGTAAAAACCGCTACACTTGAACTGAATTACAGAACAGAACAGAGTCACACGTTTAGAAAACACACTATGGCTGCTTAACGGGAAAGGTGAGGTGGGGTGATGCATAAAACAAGCGTTTCAAATTGGCTCAGATACCGTTCCATACACCCAATATGTAATAGAAAAGACCGACTCCTTGTTCAGTGAACTGGACTCAACACCCCCTATTCACCGCACAAGAATATATGTGACTAGTAAGAATCTTAAAACTTATGTATTGATATCTGTCTGGGAGTGAGTCAAGTGGGTGTAAATCCGCATAAACACAGCCGTGAAAAGCAGCTAAACCCCATTATAAAAATAAATTAGTTTTAAAAACTCATGAAACAAAGACAGTGAAAGAGAGAGAAATTCTTACAAAATTCGTTCAGGGGCTGTGACGCAACCTGGATTGACCATATCTAGACCCACAGCTGGATGAGACATAAGGGTGGACATTCTTGGGGCTGAGAGGTTTGGTGAGGTTGGGTGAGCTAACGCAGACCCTTTAAGGTAATACTGCGTGGTACCCATCCCATGGGTCCCAAATCTCCAGGTTCAAGGGCATCTTCCTACAGCGAAAACATACATGAGAAAGCCAGAATATGGTACACCGTGTGATTTTGAAAGGTTTCTAAAACGCACCTCATTTCTCATCTCCTTGTGCTCGGGTTTGCCATTCCAGCTACTTCACTAGCAATCTCCCTACTTGGAGAATCGGCACTTTTAACCTCCTGTTCCGTACAGGTTGCAATTTGTCCTGAGGATGAACGGGAAGAGGGGCAGCCAATGAGAGACAAGATCTAGGTGTTGGGACAGGCACAGGTCACTCTATTTTCTCATCAGGAAGAAGAAATAACCACATGCTCAGCCTGCCACCCGGAACCAGAATAGGGCCTGAGGCAATCCCGCGCTTCGGCGGCCAGCTCCCAAAAAAGCCAGTTGAAAAATGGCGCACATGTGCACTGCAATTCACAACCCTGCAGAGTTATAAATGATAACTCTCGTACACAAATATATTGAGGGAAGGCAACGAAGAGGATTTGAAAGCAAGGCAGAACTGCAAAACACAGATTACAGGAGGTAGATTCGAATCGCCTTTCAAGCACATGAAAAGCGGCAAAACGTGGAAAATGATGCACTTGGCCAAAAAGGGCGTATGCGTTTTTTCCTGAATATATTCAGGAAAAAACGCATACGCCCTTTTTGGCCAACCAAGCAAACTGGAAAGGCAAATCAGCGCTACAAAGTAGTCTCGCTTCCCATGGGTCAACAGGGCCATGCTGAAAAAAGTGTCAAAACCACAAATGCAGGACAGGCCATGGAGAAACGGGAGCCTTGCCACGCTGATGGGCGGGATTTAAATTGCCAACAGCCACTCTGGAGAAGTGTACGGTGTGTCCTGAAACATCGAAAAAACAAAGCTTAGGAGCATAGGGCACTTCCACTCATGGGTGTATAAATTGGGAATACTAAAAATCAGCAAGACACAGGCACCCCAAAGTTTAGGGCTGCTCTGTTGACAAGAACCTCCACTTCATGACACCTTAAATATACCAGGAAAGAGAAAAATGGATAAAGAAGTTGTGGTCCTTATGTACAATGGAATATCAATCAGCCATGAAATCAATGTCATAAGGCTAGTAGCAGCATGATGATTGGATTTAGGTACGACGACTCTAAGTGAAATAAGTCACACAGAAAAAGACACATATCAAAAGCTATCACTTATAGAGGGAATGTAAAAACCGCTACACTTGAACTGAATTACAAATCAGAACAGAGTCACCCATTTTGAAAACACACTATGGATGCTTAACGGGAAAGGTGAGGTGGGGTGATGCATAAAACAAGGGTTTCAAATTAGCTCTGATACCGTACCATACACCCAATATGTAATAGACAAGACCTACTCCTTGCTCAGTGAACTGGACTCAACACGCTGTATTCACCGCACAAGAATATATCAGACTAGTGAGAATCATAAAACCTATGTATTGATATCTCTCTGGAAGTGAGTCAAGTGGGTGTAAATCCGCATAAACACAGCCGTGAAAAGCAGCTAAACCCCATTATAAAAATAAATTAGTTTTAAAAACGCATGAAACAAAGACAGTGAAAGAGAGAGAAATTCTTACAAAATTCATTCAGGGGCTGTGACGCAACCTGGATTGACCATATCTAGACCCACAGCTGGATGAGACATAAGGGTGGACATTCTTGGGGCTGAGAGGTTTGGTGAGGTTGGGTGAGCCAACGCAGACCCTTTAAGGTAATACTGCGTGGTACCCATCCCATGGGTCCCAAATCTCCAGGTTCAAGGGCATCTTCCTACAGCGAAAACTTGAATGAGGAACCCAGAAGATGGTACACCGTGTGATTTTGAAAGGTTTCTAAAACGCACCTCATTTCTCATCTCCTTGTGCTCGGGTTTGCCATTCCAGGTACTTCACTAGCAATCTCCCTACTTGGAGAATCAGCACCTTTAACCTCCTGTTCCGTACAGGTTGCAATTTGTCCTGAGGATGAACGGGAAGAGGGGCAGCCAATGAGAGACTAGATCTAGGTGTTGGGACAGGCACAGGTCACTCTATTTTCTCATCAGGAAGAAGAAATAACCACATGCTCAGCCTGCCACCCGGAACCAGAATAGGGCCTGAGGCAATCCCGAGTTTCGGCGGCCAGCTCCCAAAAAAGCCAGTTGAAAAATTGAGCACATGTGCACTGCAATTCACGACCCTGCAGAGTTATAAATGATAACTCTCGTACACAAATATATTGAGGGAAGGCAACGAAGAGGATTTGAAAGCAAGGCAGAATTGCAGGAAACAGGTTTCAGGAGGTAGATTCGAATCGCCTTTAAAGCACATGAAAAGCGGCAAAACGTCGACAATGATGCCCTTGGCCAAAAAGGGCGTATGCGTTTTTTCCTGAATATATTCAGGAAAAAACGCATACGCCCTTTTTGGCCAACCAAGCAACCTGGAAAGGCAAATCAGCGCTACAAAGAAGTCTCGCTTCCCATCGGTCAAAAGGGTCATGCTGCCAAAAGTGACAAAACCACAAATGCAGGACAGGCCATGGAGAAATGGCAGCCTTGCTACGCTGATGGGCGGGATGTAAATTGCCAACAGCCACTCTGGAGAAGTGTACAGTGTGTCCTGAAACATCTAAAACACACATCTTAGGGAGCATAGGGCACGTCCACTCATGGGCGTAGAAATTGGGAAAACTAAAAATCAGCAAGACACAGGCACCCCAAAGTTTAGGGCTGCTCTGTTGACAAGAACCTCCACTTCATGACACCTTAAATATCCCAGGAAAGAGAAAAATGGATAAAGAAGTTGTGGTCCCAATGTACAATGCAATATCACTCAGATATGAAATCAATGTCATAAGGCTAGTAGAAGCAAGATGAGTGGACTTAGGTACGACGATTCTAAGTGAAATAAGTCACACAGAAAAAGACACTTATCATAAGCTATCACTTATAGAGGGAATGTAAAAACCGCTACACTTGAACTGGATTACAAAACAGAACAGAGTCACACGTTTAGAAAACACACTATGGCTGCTTAACGGGAAAGGTGAGGTGGGGTGATGCATAAAACAAGGGTTTCAAATTAGCACAGATACCGTTCCATACACACAATATGTAGTAGACAAGACCTACTCCTTGCTCAGTGAACTGGACTCAACACCCCCTATTCACCGCACAAGTATATATCTGACTAGTAAGAATCTTAAAACCTATGTATTCATATTTCTCTGGAAGTGTGTCAAGTGGGTGTAAAGCCGCATAAACACAGCCGTGAAAAGCAGCTAAACCCCATTATAAAAATAAATTACTTGTAAAAACCCGTAAAACAAAGACAGTGAAAGAGAGAGAAGTTCTTACACAATTCGTTCATAGGCTGTGATGCAAACTGGATTGACCAATTCTAGACCAACAGGTGGATGAGACCTAAGGGTGGACACTCTTGGGGCTGACAGGTTTGGTGAGGTTGGGTGAGCAAACGCAGACCCTTTAAAGTAATACTGCGTGGTACCAATCCCATGGGTCCCAAATCTCCAGGTTCAAGGGCATCTTCCTGCATCGAAAACATGCATGAGAAACCCAGAAGATGGTACACCGTGTGATCGGGAAAGGTTTCTAAAACGCACCTCATTTCTCACCTCCTTGTGCTCGGGTTCGCCATTCCAGCTACTTTACTAGCAATCACCCTTCTTGGAGAATCAGCACTTTTAACCTCCTGTTCTGTACAGGTTGCAATTTGTCCTGAGGATGAACGGGAAGAGGAGCAACCAATGAGAGACTAGATCTAGGTGTTGGGACAGGCACAGGTCACTCTATTTTCCCATCAGGAAGAAGAATTAACCACAGGCTCAGCCTGCCGCCCGGAACCAGAATAGGGCCTGAGGCAATCCCGCGCTTCTGCGGCCAGCTCCCAAAAAAGCCAGTTGAAAAATGGAGCACATGGGCACTGCAATTCACAAACCTGCAGAGTTATAAATGATAACTCTCGTCCACAAATATATTGAGGGAAAGCAACGAAGAGGATTTGAAAGCAAGGCAGTATTGCAGGAAACAGATTTCAGGAGGTAGATTCGAATCGCCTTTAAAGCTCAAGAGAAGGGGCAAAACTTCGACAATGATGCCCTTTGCCAAAAAGGGCGTATGCGTTTTTTCCTGAATATATTTAGGAAAAAACGGATACGCCCTTTTTGGCCAACCAAGCAACCTGGAAAGGCAAATCAGCGCTACAAAGAAGTCTCGCTTCCCATCGGTCAAAAGGGCCATGCTGAAAAAAGTGTCAAAACCAGAAATGCAGGACAGGCCATGGAGAAATGGCAGCCTTGCTACGCTGATGAGCGGGATGTAAATTGCCAACAGCCACTCTGGAGAAGTGTACGGTGTGTCCTGAAACATCGAAAAAACACAGCTTAAGTAGCATAGGACACTTCCACTCATGGGCGTATAATTTGGGAAAACTAAAAATCAGCAAGACACAGGCACCCCAAAGTTTAGGGCTGCTCTGTTGACAAGAACCTCCACTTCATGACACCTTAAATATCCCAGGAAAGAGAAAAATGGATAAAGAAATTGTGGTTCTTATGTACAATGGAATATCACTCTGCCATGAAATCAATGTCATAAGGCCAGTAGACGCAAGATGGGTGGACTTAGGTACGACGATTCTAAGGGAAATAAGTCACACAGAAAAAGACACTTATCAAAAGCTATCACTTATAGAGGGAATGTAAAAACCGCTACACTTGAATTGAATTACAAATCAGAACAGAGTCACATATTTAAAACACACTATGGCTCCTTAACGGGAAAGGTGACGTGGGGTGATGCATAAAACAAGGGTTTCAAATTAGCTCAGATACCGTTCCATACACCCAATATGTAATAGAAAAGACCTACTCCTTGCTCAGTGAACTGGACTCAACACCCCCTATTCACCGCACAAGAATATATCTGACTAGTGAGAATCTTAAAACTTATGTATTGATATCTCCCTGGAAGTGAGTCAAGTGGGTGTAAAGCCGCATAAACACAGCTGTGAAAAGCAGCTAAACCCCATTATAAAAATAAATTAGTTTTAAAAACCCATGAAACAAAGACAGTGAAAGACAGAGAAATTTTTACAAAATTCATTCAGGGGCTGTGACGCAACCTGGATTCACCATATCTAGACCCACAGCTGGATGAGACATAAGGGTGGACACTCTTGGGGCTGAGAGGTTTGGTGAGGTTGGGTAAGCAAACGCAGACACTTTAAAGTAATACTGCGTGGTACCCATCCCATGGGTCCCAAATCTCCAGGTTCAAGGGCATCTTCCTACATCGAAAACATGCATGAGAAACCCAGAAGATGGTACACCGTGTGATTGGGAAAGTTTCTAAAACGCACCTCATTTCTCAACTCCGTGTGCTCGGGTTCGCCATTCCAGCTACTTTACTAGCAATCTCCCTACTTGGAGAATCAGCACCTTTAACCTCCTGTTCCCTACAGGTTGCAATTTGTCCTAAGGATGAATGGGAAAAGGGGCAACCAATGAGAGACTAGATCTAGGTGTTGGGACAGGCACAGGTCACTCTATTTTCCCATCAGGAAGAAGAATTAACCACAGGCTCAGCCTACCGCCGGTAACCAGAATAGGGCCTGAGGCAATACCGCGCTTCTGCGGCCAGCTCCCAAAAATGCCAGTTGAAAAATGGAGCACATGGGCACTGCAATTCACAAACCTGCAGAGTTATAAATGATAACTCTCGTCCACAAATATATTGAGGGAAGGCAACGAAGAGGATTTGAAAGCAAGGCAGAATTGCAGGAAACTGGTTTCAGGAGGTAGATTCGAATCGCCTTTAAAGCACATGAAAAGCAGCAAAACGTCGACAATGATGCCCTTGGCCAAACAGGGCGTATGCGTTTTTTCCTGAATATATTCAGGAAAAAACGCATATGCCCTTTTTGGCCAACCAAGCAACCTGGAAAGGCTAATCAGCGCTAAAAAGAAGTCTCGCTTCCCATCGGTCAAAAGGGCCATGCTGAAATAAGTGTCAAAACCACAGAAGCAGGACAGGCCATGGAGAAATGGGAGCCTTGCTACACTGATGGGCGGGATGTAAATTGCCAGCAACCACTCTGGAGAAGTGTACGGTGTGGCGTGAAACATCAAAAAAACACAGCTTAGGAAACATAGGTCACTTCCACTCATGGGCGTATAAATTGGGAAAATTAAAAATCAGCAAGACACAGGCACCCCAAAGTTTAGGGCTGCTCTGTTGACAAGAAGCTCCACTTCATGACACCTTATATATCTCAGGAAAGAGAAAAATGGATAAAGAAGTTGTGGTCCTTATGTACAATGGAATATCACTCAGACATGAAATCAATGTCATAAGGCTAGTAGCAGCATGATGAGTGGATTTAGGTACGACGACTCTAAGTGAAATAAGTCACACAGAAAAAGACACTTATCATAAGCTATCACTTATAGAGGGAATGTAAAAACTGCTACACTTGAACTGAATTACAAAAGAGAACAGAGTCACACGTTTAGAAAACACACTATGGCTGCTTAACGGGAAAGATGAGGTGGTGTGATGCATAAAACAAGAGTTTCAAATTAGATCAGATACCTTTCCATACACCCAATATGTAATAGACAAGACCTACTCCTTGCTCAGTGAACTGGACTCAACACCCCCTATTCACCACACAAGTATATATCTGACTAGTGAGAATCTTAAAACCTATGTATTGATATCTCTCTGGAAGTGTGTCAAGTGGGTGTAAAGCCGCATAAACACAGCCGTGAAAAGCAGCTAAACCCCATTATAAAAATAAATTACTTGTAGAAACCCGTAAAACAAAGACAGTGAAAGAGAGAGAAATTCTTACACAATTAGTTCAGGGGCTGTGATGCAACCTGGATTGAAATTATCTAGACCCACAGTTGGATGAGACCTAAGGGTGGACACTCTTGGGGCTGACAGGTTTGGTGAGGTTGGGTGAGCAAACACAGAACCTTTAAGGTAATACTGCGTGGTACCCATCCCATGGGTCCCAAATCTCCAGTTTTAAGGGAATCTTCCTGCCTTGAAAACATGCATGAGAAACCCACAAGATGGTACACCATGTGATCGGGAAAGGTTTCTAAAACGCACCTCTTTTCTCATTTCCTTGTGCTCGGGTTCGCCATTCCAGCTACTTTACTAGCAATCTCCCTACTTGGAGAATCAACACCTTTAACCTCCTGTTCTGTACAGGTTGCAATTTGTCCTGAGGATGAACGGGAAGAGGGGCAACCAATGAGAGACTAGATGTAGGTGTTGGGACAGGCACAGGTCACTCTATTTTCCCATCAGGAAGAAGAATTAAGCACAGGCTCAGCCTGCCGCTGGGAACCAGAATAGTGCCTGAGGCAATCCCACGCTTCTGCGGCCAGCTCCGAAAAAAGCCAGTTGAAAAATGGAGCACATGGGCACTGCAATTCATAAACCTGCAGAGTTATAAATGATAACTCTCGTCCACAAATATATTGAGGGAAGGCAACAAAGAGGATTTGAAAGCAAGGCAGAACTGCAAAACACAGATTAAGGAGGTAGATTCGAATCGCCTTTCAAGCACATGAAAAGCGGCAAAACGTGGAAAATGATGCACTTGGCCAAAAAGGGCGTATGCGTTTTTTCCTGAATATACTCAGGAAAAAACGCATACGCCCTTTTTGGCCAACCAAGCAACCTGGAAAGGCAAATCAGCGCTACAAAGTAGTCTCGCTTCCCATGGGTCAAAAGGGCCATGCTGCAAAAAGTGTCAAAACCACAAATGCAGGACAGGCCATGGAGAAATGGGAGCCTTGCCACGCTGATGGGCGGGATGTAAATTGCCAACAGCCACTCTGGAGAAGTGTACGGTGTGTCCTGAAACATCGAAAAAACAAAGCTTAGGGAGCATAGGGCACTTCCACTCATGGGTGTATAAATTGGGAATACTAAAAATCAGCAAGACACAGGCACCCCAAAGTTTAGGGCTGCTCTGTTGACAAGAACCTCCACTTCATGACACCTTAAATATCCCAGGAAAGAGAAAAATGGATAAAGAAGTTGTGGTCCTTATGTACAATGGAATATCACTCAGCCATGAAATCAATGTCATAAGGCTAGTAGCAGCATGATGATTGGATTTAAGTACGACGACTCTAAGTGAAATAAGTCACACAGAAAAAGACACATATCAAAAGCTATCTCTTATAGAGGGAATGTAAAAACCGCTACACTTGAACTGAATTACAAATCAGAACAGAGTCACCCATTTTGAAAACACACTATGGCTGCTTAACGGGAAAGGTGAGGTGGGGTGATGCATAATACAAGGGTTTCAAATTAGCTCTGATACCGTACCATACACACAATATGTAATAGACAAGACCTACTCCTTGCTCAGTGAACTGGACTCAACACCCTGTATTCACCGCACAAGAATATATCAGACTAGTGAGAATCATAAAACCTATGTATTGATATCTCTCTGGAATTGAGTCAAGTGGGTGTAAATCCGCATAAACACAGCCGTGAAAAGCAGCTAAACCCCATTATAAAAATAAATTAGTTTTAAAAACGCATGAAACAAAGACAGTGAAAGAGAGAGAAATTCTTACAAAATTCATTCAGGGGCTGTGACGCAACCTGGATTGACCATATCTAGAACCACAGCTGGATGAGACATAAGGGTGGACATTCTTGGGGCTGAGAGGTTTGGTGAGGTTGGGTGAGCCAACGCAGACCCTTTAAGGTAATACTGCGTGGTACCCATCCCATGGGTCCCAAATCTCCAGGTTCAAGGGCATCTTCCTACAGCGAAAACTTGAATGAGGAACCCAGAAGATGGTACACCGTGTGATTTTGAAAGGTTTCTAAAACGCACCTCATTTCTCATCTCCTTGTGCTCGGGTTTGCCATTCCAGCTACTTCACTAGCAATCTCCCTACTTGGAGAATCAGCACCTTTAACCTCCTGTTCCGTACAGGTTGCAATTTGTCCTGAGGATGAACGGGAAGAGGGGCAGCCAATGAGAGACTAGATCTAGGTGTTGGGACAGGCACAGGTCACTCTATTTTCTCATCAGGAAGAAGAAATAACCACAGGCTCAGCCTGCCACCCGGAAACAGAATAGGGCCTGAGGCAATCCCGCGCTTCTGCGACCAGCTCCCAAAAAAGCCAGTTGAAAAATGGAGCACATGGGCACTGCAATTCACAAACCTGCAGAGTTATAAATGATAACTCTCGTCCACAAATATATTGAGGGAAGGCAACGAAGAGGATTTGAAAGCAAGGCAGAATTGCAGGAAACAGGTTTCAGGAGGTAGATTCGAATCGCCTTTAAAGCACATGAAAAGCGGCCAAACGTGGACAATGATGCCCTTGCCCAAAAAGGGCGTATGCGTTTTTTCCTGAATATATTCAGGAAAAAATGCATACGCCCTTTTCGGCCAACCAAGCAACCTGGAAAGGCAAATCAGCGCTACAAAGAAGTCTCGATTCCGATCCGTCAAAAGGGCCCTGCTGAAAAAGGGTCAAAACCACAAATGCAGGACAGGCCAAGGAGAAATGGGAGCCTTGCCACGCTGATGGGCGGTATGTAAATTGCCAACAGCCACTCTGGAGAAGTGTACGGTGTGTCCTGAAACATCGAAAAAACACAGCTTAGGGAGCATAGGGCACTTCCACTCATGGGCGTATAAATTGGGAAAACTAAAAATCAGCAAGACACAGGCACCCCAAAGTTTAGGGCTGCTCTGTTGACAAGAAGCTCCACTTCATGACACCTTATATATCTCAGGAAAGAGAAAAATGGATAAAGAAGTTGTGGTCCTTATGTACAATGGAATATCACTCAGACATGAAATCAATGTCATAAGGCTAGTAGCAGCATGATGAGTGGATTTAGGTAAGACGACTCTAAGTGAAATAAGTCACACAGAAAAAGACACTTATCATAATCTATCACGTATAGAGGGAATGTAAAAACTGCTACACTTGAACTGAATTACAAAAGAGAACAGAGTCACACGTTTAGAAAACACACTATGGCTGCTTAACGGGAAAGATGAGGTGGTGTGATGCATAAAACAAGGGTTTCAAATTAGATCAGATACCGTTCCATACACCCAATATGTAATAGACAAGACCTACTCCTTGCTCAGTGAACTGGACTCAACACCCCCTATTCACCGCACAAGTATATATCTGACTAGTGAGAATCTTAAAACCTATGTATTGATATCTCTCTGGAAGTGTGTCAAGTGGGTGTAAAGCCGCATAAACACAGCCGTGAAAAGCAGCTCAACCCCATTATAAAAATAAATTACTTTTAAAAACCCGTAAAACAAAGACAGTGAAAGAGAGAGAAGTTCTTACACAATTCGTTCATAGGCTGTGATGCAAACTGGATTGACGAATTCTAGACCAACAGGTGGATGAGACCTAAGGGTGGACACTCTTGGGGCTGACAGGTTTGGTGAGGTTGGGTGAGCCAACGCAGACCCTTTAAGGTAATACTGCGTGGTACCCATCCCATGGGTCCCAAATCTCCAGGTTCAAGGGCATCTTCCTACAGCGAAAACTTGAATGAGGAACCCAGAAGATGGTACACCGTGTGATTTTGAAAGGTTTCTAAAACGCACCTCATTTCTCATCTCCTTGTGCTCGGGTTTGCCATTCCAGCTACTTCACTAACAATCTCCCTACTTGGAGAATCAGCACCTTTAACCTCCTGTTCCGTACAGGTTACAATTTGTCCTGAGGATGAACGGGAAGAGGGGCAGCCAATGAGAGACTAGATCTAGGTGTTGGGACAGGCACAGGTCACTCTATTTTCTCATCAGGAAGAAGAAATAACCACAGGCTCAGCCTGCCACCCGGAACCAGAATAGGGCCTGAGGCAATCCCGCGCTTCTGCGGCCAGCTCCCAAAAAAGCCAGTTGAAAAATGGAGCACATGGGCACTGCAATTCACAAACCTGCAGAGTTATAAATGATAACTCTCGTCCACAAATATATTGAGGGAAGGCAACGAAGAGGATTTGAAAGCAAGGCAGAATTGCAGGAAACAGGTTTCAGGAGGTAGATTCGAATCGCCTTTAAAGCACATGAAAAGCGGCCAAACGTGGACAATGATGCCCTTGCCCAAAAAGGGCGTATGCGTTTTTTCCTGAATATATTCAGGAAAAAATGCATACGCCCTTTTCGGCCAACCAAGCAACCTGGAAAGGCAAATCAGCGCTACAAAGAAGTCTCGATTCCGATCCGTCAAAAGGGCCCTGCTGAAAAAGGGTCAAAACCACAAATGCAGGACAGGCCAAGGAGAAATGGGAGCCTTGCCACGCTGATGGGCGGTATGTAAATTGCCAACAGCCACTCTGGAGAAGTGTACGGTGTGTCCTGAAACATCGAAAAAACACAGCTTAGGGAGCATAGGGCACTTCCACTCATGGGCGTATAAATTGGGAAAACTAAAAATCAGCAAGACACAGGCACCCCAAAGTTTAGGACTGCTCTGTTGACAAGAACCTCCACTTCATGACACCTTAAATATCCCAGGAAAGAGAAAAATGGATAAAGAAGTTGTGGTCCTTATGTACAATGGAATATCACTCAGACATGAAATCAATGTCATAAGGCTAGTAGAAGCAAGATGAGTGGATTTAGGTACGACGATTCTAAGTGAAATAAATCACACAGAAATAGACACTTATCATAAGCTATCACTTATAGAGGGAATGTAAAAACCGCTACACTTGAACTGAATTACAAAACAGAACAGAGTCACACGTTTAGAAAACACACTATGGCTGCTGAACGGGAAAGATGAGGTGGTGTGATGCATAAAACAAGGGTTTCAAATTAGATCAGATACCGTTCCATACACCCAATATGTAATAGACAAGACCTACTCCTTGCTCAGTGAACTGGACTCAACACCCCCTATTCACCGCACAAGTATATATCTGACTAGTGAGAATCTTAAAACCTATGTATTGATATCTCTCTGGAAGTGTGTCAAGTGGGTGTAAAGCCGCATAAACACAGCCGTGAAAAGCAGCTAAACCCCATTATAAAAATAAATTACTTGTAGAAACCCGTAAAACAAAACAGTGAAAGAGAGAGAAATTCTTACACAATTAGTTCAGGGGCTGTGATGCAACCTGGAATGAAAATATCTAGACCCACAGTTGGATGAGACCTAAGGGTGGATACTCTTGGGGCTGACAGGTTTGGTGAGGTTGGGTGAGCAAACACAGACCCTTTAAGGTAATACTGCGTGGTACCCATCCCATGGGTCCCAAATCTCCAGTTTTAAGGGCATCTTCCTGCATTGAAAACATGCATGAGAAACCCCGAAGATGGTACACCATGTGATCGGGAAAGGTTTCTAAAACGCACCTCATTTCTCATCTCCTTGTGCTCGGGTTCGCCATTCCAGCTACTTTACTAGCAATCTCCCTACTTGGAGAATCAACACCTTTAACCTCCTGTTCTTTACAGGTTGCAATTTGTCCTGAGGATGAACGGGAAGAGGGGCAACCAATGAGAGACTAGATGTAGGTGTTGGGACAGACACAGGTCACTCTATTTTCCCATCAGGAAGAAGAATTAAGCACAGGCTCAGCCTGCCGCCCAGAACCAGAATAGTGCCTGAGGCAATCCCGCGCTTCTGCGGCCAGCTCCGAAAAAAGCCAGTTGAAAAATGGAGCACATGGGCACTGCAATTCACAAACCCGCTGAGTTATAAATGATAACTCTCGTCCACAAATATATTGAGGGAAGGTAACGAAGAGGATTTGAAAGCAAGGCAGAACTGCAAAACACAGATTACAGGAGGTAGATTCGAATCGCCTTTCAAGCACATGAAAAGCGGCAAAACGTGGAAAATGATGCACTTGGCCAAAAAGGGCGTATGCGTTTTTTCCTGAATATATTCAGGAAAAAACGCATACGCCCTTTTTGGCCAACCAAGCAACCTGGAAAGGCAAATCAGCGCTACAAAGAAGGCTCGCTTCCGATCCGTCAAAAGGGCCCTGCAGAAAAAGGGTCAAAACCACAAATGCAGGACAGGCCAAGGAGAAATGGGAGCCTTGCCACGCTGATGGGCGGTATGTAAATTGCCAACAGCCACTCTGGAGAAGTGTACGGTGTGTCCTGAAACATCGAAAAAACACAGCTTAGGGAGCATAGGGCACTTCCACTCATGGGCGTATAAATTGGGAAAACTAAAAATCAGCAAGACACAGGCACCCCAAAGTTTAGGGCTGCTCTGTTGACAAGAACCTCCACTTCATGACACCTTAAATATCCCAGGAAAGAGAAAAATGGATAAAGAAGTTGTGGTCCTTATGTACAATGGAATATCACTCAGACATGAAATCAATGTCATAAGGCTAGTAGCAGCATGATGAGTGGATTTAGGTACGACGACTCTAAGTGAAATAAGTCACACAGAAAAAGACACTTATCGTAAGCTATCACATATAGAGGGAATGTAAAAACCGCTACACTTGAACTGAATTACAAAAGAGAACAGAGTCACACGTTTAGAAAACACTCTATGGCTGCTTAACGGGAAAGGTGAGGTGGGGTGATGCATAAAACAAGGGTTTCAAATTCGCTCAGATACCGTTCCATACACCCAATATGTTGTAGACAAGACCTACTCCTTGCTCAGTGAACTGGACTCAACACCCCCTATTCACCGCACAAGAATATATCTGACTAGTAAGAATCGTAAAACCTATGTATTGATATCTCTCTGGAAGTGAGCCAAGTGGGTGTAAAGCCGCATAAACACAGCCGTGAAAAGCAGCTAAACCCCATTATAAAAATAAATTACTTGTAAAAAGCCGTAAAACAAAGACAGTGAAAGAGAGAGAAGTTCTTACACAATTCGTTCATAGGCTGTGATGCAAACTGGATTGACGAATTCTAGACCAACAGGTGGATGAGACCTAAGGGTGGACACTCTTGGGGCTGACAGGTTTGGTGAGGTTGGGTGAGCAAACGCAGACCCTTTAAAGTAATACTGCGTGGTACCAATCCCATGGGTCCCAAATCTCCAGGTTCAAGGGCATCTTCCTGCATCGAAAACATGCATGAGAAACCCAGAAGATGGTACACCGTGTGATCGGGAAAGGTTTCTAAAACGCACCTCATTTCTCACCTCCTTGTGCTCGGGTTCGCCATTCCAGCTACTTTACTAGCAATCACCCTTCTTGGAGAATCAGCACCTTTAACCTCCTGTTCTGTACAGGTTGCAATTTGTCCTGAGGATGAACGGGAAGAGGAGCAACCAATGTGAGACTAGATCTAGGTGTTGGGACAGGCACAGGTCACTCTATTTTCCCATCAGGAAGAAGAATTAACCACAGGCTCAGCCTGACGCCCAGAAGCAGAATAGGGCCTGAGGCAATCCCGCACTTTTGTGGCCAGCTACCAAAAAAGCGAGTTGAAAAATGGAGCTCAGGGCCACTGCAATTCACAAACCTGCAGAGTTATAAATGATAACTCTCGTCCACAAATATATTGAGGGAAAGCAACGAAGAGGATTTGAAAGCAAGGCAGTATTGCAGGAAACAGATTTCAGGAGGTACATTCGAATCGCCTTTAAAGCTCAAGAAAAGGGGCAAAACGTCGACAATGATGCCCTTTGCCAAAAAGGGCGTATGCGTTTTTTCCTGAATATATTTAGGAAAAAACGCATACGCCCTTTTTGGCCAACCAAGCAACCTGGAAAGGCAAATCAGCGCTACAAAGAAGTCTCGCTTCCCATCGGTCAAAAGGGCCATGCTGAAAAAAGTGTCAAAACCACAAATGCAGGACAGGCCATGGAGAAATGGAAGCCTTGCTACGCTGATGGGCGGGATGTAAATTGCCAACAGCCACTCTGGAGAAGTGTACGGTGTGTCCTGAAACATCGAAAAAACACAGCTTAGGTAGCATAGGACACTTCCACTCATGGGCGTATAAATTGGGAAAACTAAAAATCAGCAAGACACAGGCACCCCAAAGTTTAGGGCTGCTCTGTTGACAAGAACCTCCACTTCATGACACCTTAAATATCCCAGGAAAGAGAAAAATGGATAAAGAAGTTGTGGTTCTTATGTACAATGGAATATCACTCTGCCATGAAATCAATGTCATAAGGCCAGTAGACGCAAGATGGGTGGACTTAGGTACGACGATTCTAAGGGAAATAAGTCACACAGAAAAAGACACTTATCAAAAGCTATCACTTATAGAGGGAATGTAAAAACCGCTACACTTGAATTGAATTACAAATCAGAACAGAGTCACATATTTAAAACACACTATGGCTCCTTAACGGGAAAGGTGACGTGGGGTGATGCATAAAACAAGGGTTTCAAATTAGCTCAGATACCGTTCCATACACCCAATATGTAATAGAAAAGACCTACTCCTTGCTCAGTGAACTGGACTCAACACCCCCTATTCACCGCACAAGAATATATCTGACTAGTGAGAATCTTAAAACTTATGTATTGATATCTCTCTGGAAGTGAGTCAAGTGGGTGTAAAGCCGCATAAACACAGCTGTGAAAAGCAGCTAAACCCCATTATAAAAATAAATTAGTTTTAAAAACCCATGAAACAAAGACAGTGAAAGACAGAGAATTTCTTACAAAATTCATTCAGGGGCTGTGACGCAACCTGGATTGACCATATCTGGACCCACAGCTGGATGAGACATAAGGGTGGACACTCTTGGGGCTGAGAGGTTTGGTGAGGTTGGGTAAGCAAACGCAGACACTTTAAAGTAATACTGCGTGGTACCCATGCCATTTGTCCCAAATCTCCAGGTTCAAGGGCATCTTCCTACATCGAAAACATGCATGAGAAACCCAGAAGATGGTACACCGTGTGATTGGGAAAGTTTCTAAAACGCACCTCATTTCTCAACTCCGTGTGCTCGGGTTCGCCATTCCAGCTACTTTACTAGCAATCTCCCTACTTGGAGAATCAGCACCTTTAACCTCCTGTTCCATACAGGTTGCAATTTGTCCTAAGGATGAATGGGAAGAGGGGCAACCAATGAGAGACTAGATCTAGGTGTTGGGACAGACACAGGTCACTCTATATTCCCATCAGGAAGAAGAATTAACCACAGGCTCAGCTTACCGCCGGTAACCAGAATAGGGCCTGAGGCAATCCCGCGCTTCTGCGGCCAGCTCCCAAAAAAGCCAGTTGAAAAATGGAGCACATGGGCACTGCAATTCACAACCCTGCAGAGTTATAAATGATAACTCTCGTCCACAAATATATTGAGGGAAGGCAACGAAGAGGATTTGAAAGCAAGGCAGAATTGCAGGAAACTGGTTTCAGGAGGTAGATTCGAATCGCCTTTAAAGCACATGAAAAGCGGCAAAACGTGGAAAATGATGCACTTGGCCAAAAAGGGCGTATGCGTTTTTTCCTGAATATATTCAGGAAAAAACGCATACGCACTTTTCGGCCAACCAAGCAACCTGGAAAGGCAAATCAGCGCTACAAAGTAGTCTCTCTTCCCATGGGTCAAAAGGGCCATGCTGAAAAAAGTGTCAAAACCACAAATGCAAGACAGGCCATGGAGAAATGGGAGCCTTGCCACGCTGATGGGCGGGATGTAAATTGCCAACAGCCACTCTGGAGAAGTGTACGGTGTGGCCTGAAACATCGAAAAAACACAGCTTAGGGAGCATAGGGCACTTCCACTCATGGGCGTATAAATTGGGAAAACTAAAAATCAGCAAGACTCAGGCACCCCAAAGTTTAGGGCTGCTCTGTTGACAAGAACCTTCACTTCACGAAACCTTAAATATCCCAGGAAGGAGAAAAATGGATAAAGAAATTGTGGTCCTTATGTACAATGGAATATCACTCAGCCATGAAATCAATGTCATAAGGCTAGTAGCAGCATGATGAGTGGATTTAGGTACGACAACTCTAAGTGAAATAAGTCACACAGAAAAAGACACTTATCAAAAGCTATCACCTATAAAGGGAATGTAAAAACCGCTACAATTGAACTGAATTACAAATCACAACAGAGTCACACATTTAGAAAACACACAATGGCTGCTTAACGGGAAAGGTGACGTGGGGTGATGCATAAAACAAGGGTTTCAAATTAGCTCAGATACCGTTCCATACACCCAATATGTAATAGACAAGACCTACTCCTTGCTCAGTGAACTGGACTCAACACCCCCTATTCACCACACAAGAATATATCTGACTAGTTAGAATCTTAAAACTTATGTATTGATATCTCTCTGGAAGTGAGTCAAGTGGGTGTAAAGCCGCATAAACACAGCCGTGAAAAGCAGCTAAACCCCATTATAAAAAAAATTAGTTTTAAAAACCCATGAAACAAAGACAGTGAAAGCGAGAGAAATTCTTACAAAATTCATTCAGGGGCTGTGACGCAACCTGGATTGACCATATCTAGACCCACAGCTGGATGAGACATAAGGGTGGACACTCTTGGGGCTGAGAGGTTTGGTGTGGTTGAGTGAGCAAACGCAGACCCTTTAAAGTAATACTGCGCGGTACCCATCCCATTTGTCCCCAATCTCCAGGTTCAAGGGCATGTTCCTACATCGAAAACATGCATGAGAAACCCAGAAGATGGTACACCGTGTGATTAGGAAAGTTTCTAAAACGCACCTCATTTGTCATCTCCTTGTGCTCGGGTTCGCCATTCCAGCTACTTTACTAGAAATCTCCCTACTTGGAGAATCAGCACCTTTAACCTCCTGTTGCATACAGGTTGCAATTTGTCCTAAGGATGAATGGGAAGAGGGGCAACCAATGAGAGACTAGATCTAGGTGTTGGGACAGGCACAGGTCACTCTATTTTCCCATCAGGAAGAAGAATTAACCACAGGCTCAGCCTACCGCCGGTAACCAGAATAGGGCCTGAGGCAATCCCGCGCTTCTGCGGCCAGCTCCCAAAAATGCCAGTTGAAAAATGGAGCACATGGGCACTGCAATTCACAAACCTGCAGAGTTATAAATGATAACTCTCGTCCACAAATATATTGAGGGAAGGCAACGAAGAGGATTTGACAGCAAGGCAGAATTGCAGGAAACTGGTTTCAGGAGGTAGATTCGAATCGCCTTTAAAGCACATGAAAAGCAGCAAAACGTCGACAATGATGCCCTTGGCCAAACAGGGCGTATGCGTTTTTTCCTGAATATATTCAGGAAAAAACGCATACGCCCTGTTTGGCCAACCAAGCAACCTGGAAAGGCTAATCAGCGCTAAAAAGAAGTCTCGCTTCCCATCGGTCAAAAGGGCCATGCTGAAAAAAGTGTCAAAACCACAGAAGCAGGACAGGCCATGGAGAAATGGGAGCCTTGCTACACTGATGGGCGGGATGTAAATTGCCAGCAACCACTCTGGAGAAGTGTACGGTGTGGCGTGAAACATCAAAAAAACACAGCTTAGGGAACATAGGTCACTTCCACTCATGGGCGTATAAATTGGGAAAATTAAAAATCAGCAAGACACAGTCACCCCAAAGTTTAGGGCTGCTCTGTTGACAAGAAGCTCCACTTCATGACACCTTATATATCCCAGGAAAGAGAAAAATGGATAAAGAATTTGTGGTCCTTATGTACAATGGAATATCACTCAGCCATGAAATCAATGTCATAAGGCTAGTAGCAGCATGATGAGTGGATTTAGGTACGAGGACTCTAAGTGAAATAAGTCACACAGAAAAAGACACTTATCATAAGCTATCACTTATAGAGGGAATGTAAAAACTGCTACACTTGAACTGAATTACAAAAGAGAACAGAGTCACACGTTTAGAAAACACACTATGGCTGCTTAACGGGAAAGGTGAGGTGGGGTGATGCATAAAACAAGAGTTTCAAATTAGATCAGATACCTTTCCATACACCCAATATGTAATAAACAAGACCTACTCCTTGCTCAGTGAACTGGACTCAACACCCCCTATTCACCACACAAGTATATATCTGACTAGTGAGAATCTTAAAACCTATGTATTGATATCTCTCTGGAAGTGTGTCAAGTGGGTGTAAAGCCGCATAAACACAGCCGTGAAAAGCAGCTCAACCCCATTATAAAAATAAATTACTTTTAAAAACCCGTAAAACAAAGACAGTGAAAGAGAGAGAAGTTCTTACACAATTCGTTCATAGGCTGTGATGCAAACTGGATTGACGAATTCTAGACCAACAGGTGGATGAGACCTAAGGGTGGACACTCTTGGGGCTGACAGGTTTGGTGAGGTTGGGTGAGCCAACGCAGACCCTTTAAGGTAATACTGCGTGGTACCCATCCCATGGGTCCCAAATCTCCAGGTTCAAGGGCATCTTCCTACAGCGAAAACTTGAATGAGGAACCCAGAAGATGGTACACCGTGTGATTTTGAAAGGTTTCTAAAACGCACCTCATTTCTCATCTCCTTGTGCTCGGGTTTGCCATTCCAGCTACTTCACTAACAATCTCCCTACTTGGAGAATCAGCACCTTTAACCTCCTGTTCCGTACAGGTTACAATTTGTCCTGAGGATGAACGGGAAGAGGGGCAGCCAATGAGAGACTAGATCTAGGTGTTGGGACAGGCACAGGTCACTCTATTTTCTCATCAGGAAGAAGAAATAACCACAGGCTCAGCCTGCCACCCGGAACCAGAATAGGGCCTGAGGCAATCCCGCGCTTCTGCGGCCAGCTCCCAAAAAAGCCAGTTGAAAAATGGAGCACATGGGCACTGCAATTCACAAACCTGCAGAGTTATAAATGATAACTCTCGTCCACAAATATATTGAGGGAAGGCAACGAAGAGGATTTGAAAGCAAGGCAGAATTGCAGGAAACAGGTTTCAGGAGGTAGATTCGAATCGCCTTTAAAGCACATGAAAAGCGGCCAAACGTGGACAATGATGCCCTTGCCCAAAAAGGGCGTATGCGTTTTTTCCTGAATATATTCAGGAAAAAATGCATACGCCCTTTTCGGCCAACCAAGCAACCTGGAAAGGCAAATCAGCGCTACAAAGAAGTCTCGATTCCGATCCGTCAAAAGGGCCCTGCTGAAAAAGGGTCAAAACCACAAATGCAGGACAGGCCAAGGAGAAATGGGAGCCTTGCCACGCTGATGGGCGGTATGTAAATTGCCAACAGCCACTCTGGAGAAGTGTACGGTGTGTCCTGAAACATCGAAAAAACACAGCTTAGGGAGCATAGGGCACTTCCACTCATGGGCGTATAAATTGGGAAAACTAAAAATCAGCAAGACACAGGCACCCCAAAGTTTAGGGCTGCTCTGTTGACAAGAACCTCCACTTCATGACACCTTAAATATCCCAGGAAAGAGAAAAATGGATAAAGAAGTTGTGGTCCTTATGTACAATGGAATATCACTCAGACATGAAATCAATGTCATAAGGCTAGTAGCAGCATGATGAGTGGATTTAGGTAAGACGACTCTAAGTGAAATAAGTCACACAGAAAAAGACACTTATCATAATCTATCACGTATAGAGGGAATGTAAAAACTGCTACACTTGAACTGAATTACAAAAGAGAACAGAGTCACACGTTTAGAAAACACACTATGGCTGCTGAACGGGAAAGATGAGGTGGTGTGATGCATAAAACAAGGGTTTCAAATTAGATCAGATACCGTTCCATACACCCAATATGTAATAGACAAGACCTACTCCTTGCTCAGTGAACTGGACTCAACACCCCCTATTCACCGCACAAGTATATATCTGACTAGTGAGAATCTTAAAACCTATGTATTGATATCTCTCTGGAAGTGTGTCAAGTGGGTGTAAAGCCGCATAAACACAGCCGTGAAAAGCAGCTAAACCCCATTATAAAAATAAATTACTTGTAGAAACCCGTAAAACAAAACAGTGAAAGAGAGAGAAATTCTTACACAATTAGTTCAGGGGCTGTGATGCAACCTGGAATGAAAATATCTAGACCCACAGTTGGATGAGACCTAAGGGTGGATACTCTTGGGGCTGACAGGTTTGGTGAGGTTGGGTGAGCAAACACAGACCCTTTAAGGTAATACTGCGTGGTACCCATCCCATGGGTCCCAAATCTCCAGTTTTAAGGGCATCTTCCTGCATTGAAAACATGCATGAGAAACCCCGAAGATGGTACACCATGTGATCGGGAAAGGTTTCTAAAACGCACCTCATTTCTCATCTCCTTGTGCTCGGGTTCGCCATTCCAGCTACTTTACTAGCAATCTCCCTACTTGGAGAATCAACACCTTTAACCTCCTGTTCTTTACAGGTTGCAATTTGTCCTGAGGATGAACGGGAAGAGGGGCAACCAATGAGAGACTAGATGTAGGTGTTGGGACAGACACAGGTCACTCTATTTTCCCATCAGGAAGAAGAATTAAGCACAGGCTCAGCCTGCCGCCCAGAACCAGAATAGTGCCTGAGGCAATCCCGCGCTTCTGCGGCCAGCTCCGAAAAAAGCCAGTTGAAAAATGGAGCACATGGGCACTGCAATTCACAAACCCGCTGAGTTATAAATGATAACTCTCGTCCACAAATATATTGAGGGAAGGTAACGAAGAGGATTTGAAAGCAAGGCAGAACTGCAAAACACAGATTACAGGAGGTAGATTCGAATCGCCTTTCAAGCACATGAAAAGCGGCAAAACGTGGAAAATGATGCACTTGGCCAAAAAGGGCGTATGCGTTTTTTCCTGAATATATTCAGGAAAAAACGCATACGCCCTTTTTGGCCAACCAAGCAACCTGGAAAGGCAAATCAGCGCTACAAAGAAGGCTCGCTTCCGATCCGTCAAAAGGGCCCTGCAGAAAAAGGGTCAAAACCACAAATGCAGGACAGGCCAAGGAGAAATGGGAGCCTTGCCACGCTGATGGGCGGTATGTAAATTGCCAACAGCCACTCTGGAGAAGTGTACGGTGTGTCCTGAAACATCGAAAAAACACAGCTTAGGGAGCATAGGGCACTTCCACTCATGGGCGTATAAATTGGGAAAACTAAAAATCAGCAAGACACAGGCACCCCAAAGTTTAGGGCTGCTCTGTTGACAAGAACCTCCACTTCATGACACCTTAAATATCCCAGGAAAGAGAAAAATGGATAAAGAAGTTGTGGTCCTTATGTACAATGGAATATCACTCAGACATGAAATCAATGTCATAAGGCTAGTAGCAGCATGATGAGTGGATTTAGGTACGACGACTCTAAGTGAAATAAGTCACACAGAAAAAGACACTTATCGTAAGCTATCACATATAGAGGGAATGTAAAAACCGCTACACTTGAACTGAATTACAAAAGAGAACAGAGTCACACGTTTAGAAAACACTCTATGGCTGCTTAACGGGAAAGGTGAGGTGGGGTGATGCATAAAACAAGGGTTTCAAATTCGCTCAGATACCGTTCCATACACCCAATATGTTGTAGACAAGACCTACTCCTTGCTCAGTGAACTGGACTCAACACCCCCTATTCACCGCACAAGAATATATCTGACTAGTAAGAATCGTAAAACCTATGTATTGATATCTCTCTGGAAGTGAGCCAAGTGGGTGTAAAGCCGCATAAACACAGCCGTGAAAAGCAGCTAAACCCCATTATAAAAATAAATTACTTGTAAAAAGCCGTAAAACAAAGACAGTGAAAGAGAGAGAAGTTCTTACACAATTCGTTCATAGGCTGTGATGCAAACTGGATTGACGAATTCTAGACCAACAGGTGGATGAGACCTAAGGGTGGACACTCTTGGGGCTGACAGGTTTGGTGAGGTTGGGTGAGCAAACGCAGACCCTTTAAAGTAATACTGCGTGGTACCAATCCCATGGGTCCCAAATCTCCAGGTTCAAGGGCATCTTCCTGCATCGAAAACATGCATGAGAAACCCAGAAGATGGTACACCGTGTGATCGGGAAAGGTTTCTAAAACGCACCTCATTTCTCACCTCCTTGTGCTCGGGTTCGCCATTCCAGCTACTTTACTAGCAATCACCCTTCTTGGAGAATCAGCACCTTTAACCTCCTGTTCTGTACAGGTTGCAATTTGTCCTGAGGATGAACGGGAAGAGGAGCAACCAATGTGAGACTAGATCTAGGTGTTGGGACAGGCACAGGTCACTCTATTTTCCCATCAGGAAGAAGAATTAACCACAGGCTCAGCCTGACGCCCAGAAGCAGAATAGGGCCTGAGGCAATCCCGCACTTTTGTGGCCAGCTACCAAAAAAGCGAGTTGAAAAATGGAGCTCAGGGCCACTGCAATTCACAAACCTGCAGAGTTATAAATGATAACTCTCGTCCACAAATATATTGAGGGAAAGCAACGAAGAGGATTTGAAAGCAAGGCAGTATTGCAGGAAACAGATTTCAGGAGGTACATTCGAATCGCCTTTAAAGCTCAAGAAAAGGGGCAAAACGTCGACAATGATGCCCTTTGCCAAAAAGGGCGTATGCGTTTTTTCCTGAATATATTTAGGAAAAAACGCATACGCCCTTTTTGGCCAACCAAGCAACCTGGAAAGGCAAATCAGCGCTACAAAGAAGTCTCGCTTCCCATCGGTCAAAAGGGCCATGCTGAAAAAAGTGTCAAAACCACAAATGCAGGACAGGCCATGGAGAAATGGAAGCCTTGCTACGCTGATGGGCGGGATGTAAATTGCCAACAGCCACTCTGGAGAAGTGTACGGTGTGTCCTGAAACATCGAAAAAACACAGCTTAGGTAGCATAGGACACTTCCACTCATGGGCGTATAAATTGGGAAAACTAAAAATCAGCAAGACACAGGCACCCCAAAGTTTAGGGCTGCTCTGTTGACAAGAACCTCCACTTCATGACACCTTAAATATCCCAGGAAAGAGAAAAATGGATAAAGAAGTTGTGGTTCTTATGTACAATGGAATATCACTCTGCCATGAAATCAATGTCATAAGGCCAGTAGACGCAAGATGGGTGGACTTAGGTACGACGATTCTAAGGGAAATAAGTCACACAGAAAAAGACACTTATCAAAAGCTATCACTTATAGAGGGAATGTAAAAACCGCTACACTTGAATTGAATTACAAATCAGAACAGAGTCACATATTTAAAACACACTATGGCTCCTTAACGGGAAAGGTGACGTGGGGTGATGCATAAAACAAGGGTTTCAAATTAGCTCAGATACCGTTCCATACACCCAATATGTAATAGAAAAGACCTACTCCTTGCTCAGTGAACTGGACTCAACACCCCCTATTCACCGCACAAGAATATATCTGACTAGTGAGAATCTTAAAACTTATGTATTGATATCTCTCTGGAAGTGAGTCAAGTGGGTGTAAAGCCGCATAAACACAGCTGTGAAAAGCAGCTAAACCCCATTATAAAAATAAATTAGTTTTAAAAACCCATGAAACAAAGACAGTGAAAGACAGAGAATTTCTTACAAAATTCATTCAGGGGCTGTGACGCAACCTGGATTGACCATATCTGGACCCACAGCTGGATGAGACATAAGGGTGGACACTCTTGGGGCTGAGAGGTTTGGTGAGGTTGGGTAAGCAAACGCAGACACTTTAAAGTAATACTGCGTGGTACCCATGCCATTTGTCCCAAATCTCCAGGTTCAAGGGCATCTTCCTACATCGAAAACATGCATGAGAAACCCAGAAGATGGTACACCGTGTGATTGGGAAAGTTTCTAAAACGCACCTCATTTCTCAACTCCGTGTGCTCGGGTTCGCCATTCCAGCTACTTTACTAGCAATCTCCCTACTTGGAGAATCAGCACCTTTAACCTCCTGTTCCATACAGGTTGCAATTTGTCCTAAGGATGAATGGGAAGAGGGGCAACCAATGAGAGACTAGATCTAGGTGTTGGGACAGACACAGGTCACTCTATATTCCCATCAGGAAGAAGAATTAACCACAGGCTCAGCTTACCGCCGGTAACCAGAATAGGGCCTGAGGCAATCCCGCGCTTCTGCGGCCAGCTCCCAAAAAAGCCAGTTGAAAAATGGAGCACATGGGCACTGCAATTCACAACCCTGCAGAGTTATAAATGATAACTCTCGTCCACAAATATATTGAGGGAAGGCAACGAAGAGGATTTGAAAGCAAGGCAGAATTGCAGGAAACTGGTTTCAGGAGGTAGATTCGAATCGCCTTTAAAGCACATGAAAAGCGGCAAAACGTGGAAAATGATGCACTTGGCCAAAAAGGGCGTATGCGTTTTTTCCTGAATATATTCAGGAAAAAACGCATACGCACTTTTCGGCCAACCAAGCAACCTGGAAAGGCAAATCAGCGCTACAAAGTAGTCTCTCTTCCCATGGGTCAAAAGGGCCATGCTGAAAAAAGTGTCAAAACCACAAATGCAAGACAGGCCATGGAGAAATGGGAGCCTTGCCACGCTGATGGGCGGGATGTAAATTGCCAACAGCCACTCTGGAGAAGTGTACGGTGTGGCCTGAAACATCGAAAAAACACAGCTTAGGGAGCATAGGGCACTTCCACTCATGGGCGTATAAATTGGGAAAACTAAAAATCAGCAAGACTCAGGCACCCCAAAGTTTAGGGCTGCTCTGTTGACAAGAACCTTCACTTCACGAAACCTTAAATATCCCAGGAAGGAGAAAAATGGATAAAGAAATTGTGGTCCTTATGTACAATGGAATATCACTCAGCCATGAAATCAATGTCATAAGGCTAGTAGCAGCATGATGAGTGGATTTAGGTACGACAACTCTAAGTGAAATAAGTCACACAGAAAAAGACACTTATCAAAAGCTATCACCTATAAAGGGAATGTAAAAACCGCTACAATTGAACTGAATTACAAATCACAACAGAGTCACACATTTAGAAAACACACAATGGCTGCTTAACGGGAAAGGTGACGTGGGGTGATGCATAAAACAAGGGTTTCAAATTAGCTCAGATACCGTTCCATACACCCAATATGTAATAGACAAGACCTACTCCTTGCTCAGTGAACTGGACTCAACACCCCCTATTCACCACACAAGAATATATCTGACTAGTTAGAATCTTAAAACTTATGTATTGATATCTCTCTGGAAGTGAGTCAAGTGGGTGTAAAGCCGCATAAACACAGCCGTGAAAAGCAGCTAAACCCCATTATAAAAAAAATTAGTTTTAAAAACCCATGAAACAAAGACAGTGAAAGCGAGAGAAATTCTTACAAAATTCATTCAGGGGCTGTGACGCAACCTGGATTGACCATATCTAGACCCACAGCTGGATGAGACATAAGGGTGGACACTCTTGGGGCTGAGAGGTTTGGTGTGGTTGAGTGAGCAAACGCAGACCCTTTAAAGTAATACTGCGCGGTACCCATCCCATTTGTCCCCAATCTCCAGGTTCAAGGGCATGTTCCTACATCGAAAACATGCATGAGAAACCCAGAAGATGGTACACCGTGTGATTAGGAAAGTTTCTAAAACGCACCTCATTTGTCATCTCCTTGTGCTCGGGTTCGCCATTCCAGCTACTTTACTAGAAATCTCCCTACTTGGAGAATCAGCACCTTTAACCTCCTGTTGCATACAGGTTGCAATTTGTCCTAAGGATGAATGGGAAGAGGGGCAACCAATGAGAGACTAGATCTAGGTGTTGGGACAGGCACAGGTCACTCTATTTTCCCATCAGGAAGAAGAATTAACCACAGGCTCAGCCTACCGCCGGTAACCAGAATAGGGCCTGAGGCAATCCCGCGCTTCTGCGGCCAGCTCCCAAAAATGCCAGTTGAAAAATGGAGCACATGGGCACTGCAATTCACAAACCTGCAGAGTTATAAATGATAACTCTCGTCCACAAATATATTGAGGGAAGGCAACGAAGAGGATTTGACAGCAAGGCAGAATTGCAGGAAACTGGTTTCAGGAGGTAGATTCGAATCGCCTTTAAAGCACATGAAAAGCAGCAAAACGTCGACAATGATGCCCTTGGCCAAACAGGGCGTATGCGTTTTTTCCTGAATATATTCAGGAAAAAACGCATACGCCCTGTTTGGCCAACCAAGCAACCTGGAAAGGCTAATCAGCGCTAAAAAGAAGTCTCGCTTCCCATCGGTCAAAAGGGCCATGCTGAAAAAAGTGTCAAAACCACAGAAGCAGGACAGGCCATGGAGAAATGGGAGCCTTGCTACACTGATGGGCGGGATGTAAATTGCCAGCAACCACTCTGGAGAAGTGTACGGTGTGGCGTGAAACATCAAAAAAACACAGCTTAGGGAACATAGGTCACTTCCACTCATGGGCGTATAAATTGGGAAAATTAAAAATCAGCAAGACACAGTCACCCCAAAGTTTAGGGCTGCTCTGTTGACAAGAAGCTCCACTTCATGACACCTTATATATCCCAGGAAAGAGAAAAATGGATAAAGAATTTGTGGTCCTTATGTACAATGGAATATCACTCAGCCATGAAATCAATGTCATAAGGCTAGTAGCAGCATGATGAGTGGATTTAGGTACGAGGACTCTAAGTGAAATAAGTCACACAGAAAAAGACACTTATCATAAGCTATCACTTATAGAGGGAATGTAAAAACTGCTACACTTGAACTGAATTACAAAAGAGAACAGAGTCACACGTTTAGAAAACACACTATGGCTGCTTAACGGGAAAGGTGAGGTGGGGTGATGCATAAAACAAGAGTTTCAAATTAGATCAGATACCTTTCCATACACCCAATATGTAATAAACAAGACCTACTCCTTGCTCAGTGAACTGGACTCAACACCCCCTATTCACCACACAAGTATATATCTGACTAGTGAGAATCTTAAAACCTATGTATTGATATCTTTCTGGAAGTGTGTCAAGTGGGTGTAAAGCCGCATAAACACAGCCGTGAAAAGCAGCTAAACCCCATTATAAAAATAAATTACTTGTAGAAACCCGTAAAACAAAGACAGTGAAAGAGAGAGAAATTCTTACACAATTAGTTCAGGGGCTGTGATGCAACCTGGATTGAAAATATCTAGATCCACAGTTGGATGAGACCTAAGGGTGGACACTCTTGGGGCTGACAGGTTTGGTGAGGTTGGGTGAGCAAACACAGACCCTTTAAAGTAATACTGCGTGGTACCCATCCCATGGGTCCCAAATCTCCAGTTTTAAGGGAATCTTCCTGCATTGAAAACATGCATGAGAAACCCACAAGATGGTACACCATGTGATCGGGAAAGGTTTCTAAAACGCACCTCTTTTCTCATTTCCTTGTGCTCGGGTTCGCCATTCCAGCTACTATACTAGCAATCTCCCTACTTGGAGAATCAACACCTTTAACCTCCTGTTCTGTACAGGTTGCAATTTGTCCTGAGGATGAACGGGAAGAGGGGCAACCAATGAGAGACTAGATGTAGGTGTTGGGACAGGCACAGGTCACACTATTTTCCCATCAGGAAGAAGATTTAAGCACAGGCTCAGCCTGCCGCTGGGAACCAGAATAGTGCCTGAGGCAATCCCACGCTTCTGCGGCCAGCTCCGAAAAAAGCCAGTTGAAAAATGGAGCACATGGGCACTGCAATTCATAAACCTGCAGAGTTATAAATGATAACTCTCCTCCACAAATATATTGAGGGAAGGCAACGAAGAGGATTTGAAAGCAAGGCAGAACTGCAAAACACAGATTAAGGAGGTAGATTCGAATCGCCTTTCAAGCACATGAAAAGCGGCAAAACGTGGAAAATGATGCACTTGGCCAAAAAGGGCGTATGCGTTTTTTCCTGAATATATTCAGGAAAAAACGCATACGCCCTTTTTGGCCAACCAAGCAACCTGGAAAGGCAAATCAGCGCTACAAAGTAGTCTCGCTTCCCATGGGTCAAAAGGGCCATGCTGCAAAAAGTGTCAAAACCACAAATGCAGGACAGGCCATGGAGAAATGGGAGCCTTGCCACGCTGATGGGCGGGATGTAAATTGCCAACAGCCACTCTGGAGAAGTGTACGGTGTGTCCTGAAACATCGAAAAAACAAAGCTTAGGGAGCATAGGGCACTTCCACTCATGGGTGTATAAATTGGGAATACTAAAAATCAGCAAGACACAGGCACCCCAAAGTTTAGGGCTGCTCTGTTGACAAGAACCTCCACTTCATGACACCTTAAATATCCCAGGAAAGAGAAAAATGGATAAAGAAGTTGTGGTCCATATGTACAATGGAATATCACTCAGCCATGAAATCAATGTCATAAGGCTAGTAGCAGCATGATGATTGGATTTAGGTACGACGACTCTAAGTGAAATAAGTCACACAGAAAAAGACACATATCAAAAGCTATCTCTTATAGAGGGAATGTAAAAACCGCTACACTTGAACTGAATTACAAATCAGAACAGAGTCACCCATTTTGAAAACACACTATGGCTGCTTAACGGGAAAGGTGAGGTGGGGTGATGCATAATACAAGGGTTTCAAATTAGCTCTGATACCGTACCATACACCCAATATGTAATAGACAAGACCTACTCCTTGCTCAGTGAACTGGACTCAACACCCTGTATTCACCGCACAAGAATATATCAGACTAGTGAGAATCATAAAACCTATGTATTGATATCTCTCTGGAAGTGAGTCAAGTGGGTGTAAATCCGCATAAACACAGCCGTGAAAAGCAGCTAAACCCCATTATAAAAATAAATTAGTTTTAAAAACGCATGAAACAAAGACAGTGAAAGAGAGAGAAATTCTTACAAAATTCATTCAGGGGCTGTGACGCAACCTGGATTGACCATATCTAGAACCACAGCTGGATGAGACATAAGGGTGGACATTCTTGGGGCTGAGAGGTTTGGTGAGGTTGGGTGAGCCAACGCAGACCCTTTAAGGTAATACTGCGTGGTACCAATCCCATGGGTCCCAAATCTCCAGGTTCAAGGGCATCTTCCTGCATCGAAAACATGCATGAGAAACCCAGAAGATGGTACACCGTGTGATCGGGAAAGGTTTCTAAAACGCACCTCATTTCTCACCTCCTTGTGCTCGGGTTCGCCATTCCAGCTACTTTACTAGCAATCACCCTTCTTGGAGAATCAGCACCTTTAACCTCCTGTTCTGTACAGGTTGCAATTTGTCCTGAGGATGAACGGGAAGAGGAGCAACCAATGAGAGACTAGATCTAGGTGTTGGGACAGGCACAGGTCACTCTATTTTCCCATCAGGAAGAAGAATTAACCACAGGCTCAGCCTGACGCCCAGAAGCAGAATAGGGCCTGAGGCAATCCCACACTTTTGTGGCCAGCTACCAAAAAAGCGAGTTGAAAAATGGAGCTCAGGGCCACTGCAATTCACAAACCTGCAGAGTTATAAATGATAACTCTCGTCCACAAATATATTGAGGGAAAGCAACGAAGAGGATTTGAAAGCAAGGCAGTATTGCAGGAAACAGATTTCAGGAGGTAAATTCGAATCGCCTTTAAAGCTCAAGAAAAGGGGCAAAACGTCGACAATGATGCCCTTTGCCAAAAAGGGCGTATGCGTTTTTTCCTGAATATATTTAGGAAAAAACGCATACGCCCTTTTTGGCCAACCAAGCAACCTGGAAAGGCAAATCAGCGCTACAAAGAAGTCTCGCTTCCCATCGGTCAAAAGGGCCATGCTGAAAAAAGTTTCAAAACCACAAATGCAGGACAGGCCATGGAGAAATGGAAGCCTTGCTACGCTGATGGGCGGGATGTAAATTGCCAACAGCCACTCTGGAGAAGTGTACGGTGTGTCCTGAAACATCGAAAAAACACAGCTTAGGTAGCATAGGACACTTCCACTCATGGGCGTATAAATTGGGAAAACTAAAAATCAGCAAGACACAGGCACCCCAAAGTTTAGGGCTGCTCTGTTGACAAGAACCTCCACTTCATGACACCTTAAATATCCCAGGAAAGAGAAAAATGGATAAAGAAGTTGTGGTTCTTATGTACAATGGAATATCACTCTGCCATGAAATCAATGTCATAAGGCCAGTAGACGCAAGATGGGTGGACTTAGGTACGACGATTCTAAGGGAAATAAGTCACACAGAAAAAGACACTTATCAAAAGCTATCACTTATAGAGGGAATGTAAAAACCGCTACACTTGAATTGAATTACAAATCAGAACAGAGTCACATATTTAAAACACACTATGGCTCCTTAACGGGAAAGGTGACGTGGGGTGATGCATAAAACAAGGGTTTCAAATTAGCTCAGATACCGTTCCATACACCCAATATGTAATAGAAAAGACCTACTCCTTGCTCAGTGAACTGGACTCAACACCCCCTATTCACCGCACAAGAATATATCTGACTAGTGAGAATCTTAAAACTTATGTATTGATATCTCTCTGGAAGTGAGTCAAGTGGGTGTAAAGCCGCATAAACACAGCTGTGAAAAGCAGCTAAACCCCATTATAAAAATAAATTAGTTTTAAAAACCCATGAAACAAAGACAGTGAAAGACAGAGAATTTCTTACAAAATTCATTCAGGGGCTGTGACGCAACCTGGATTGACCATATCTGGACCCACAGCTGGATGAGACATAAGGGTGGACACTCTTGGGGCTGAGAGGTTTGGTGAGGTTGGGTAAGCAAACGCAGACACTTTAAAGTAATACTGCGTGGTACCCATCCCATTTGTCCCAAATCTCCAGGTTCAAGGGCATCTTCCTACATCGAAAACATGCATGAGAAACCCAGAAGGTGGTACACCGTGTGATTGGGAAAGTTTCTAAAACGCACCTCATTTCTCAACTCCGTGTGCTCGGGTTCGCCATTCCAGCTACTTTACTAGCAATCTCCCTACTTGGAGAATCAGCACCTTTAACCTCCTGTTCCATACAGGTTGCAATTTGTCCTAAGGATGAATGGGAAGAGGGGCAACCAATGAGAGACTAGATCTAGGTGTTGGGACAGACACAGGTCACTCTATATTCCCATCAGGAAGAAGAATTAACCACAGGCTCAGCCTACCGCCGGTAACCAGAATAGGGCCTGAGGCAATCCCGCGCTTCTGCGGCCAGCTCCCAAAAAAGCCAGTTGAAAAATGGAGCACATGGGCACTGCAATTCACAAACCTGCAGAGTTATAAATGATAAATCTCGTCCACAAATATATTGAGGGAAGGCAACGAAGAGGATTTGAAAGCAAGGCAGAATTGCAGGAAACTGGTTTCAGGAGGTAGATTCGAATCGCCTTTAAAGCACATGAAAAGCGGCAAAACGTGGAAAATGATGCACTTGGCCAAAAAGGGCGTATGCATTTTTTCCTGAATATATTCAGGAAAAAACGCATACGCACTTTTCAGCCAACCAAGCAACCTGGAAAGGCAAATCAGCGCTACAAAGTAGTCTCGCTTCCCATGGGTCAAAAGGGCCATGCTGAAAAAAGTGTCAAAACCACAAATGCAGGACAGGCCATGGAGAAATGG